>NW_028259139.1:20619010-21238021 GCF_977971745.1 Zootermopsis nevadensis | reverse complement strand
TTTTTCGAGATTATTCGAAAGTCAATTTTTGGAAAGGCAAATATCTCCCGATCAATAGGAATCTCCGAGACAAAACTTATGTCACTTTGAGGGAACGTTTATGTCAACTTCATGTCAGAATCTCGTCAATGTATGCCCAAGGGTTTGGACAATAGAGACAATTTAATTTTTCGAGATTACTCGCAAGTCAATTTTTAAAAGGCAAATATCTCCCGATCTGTAGGAATCTGAGAGACAAAACTTATGTTACTTTGAGGGAACGTATATGTCAACTTCCTGTCAGAGTCACGTCAATGTATGACCAAGGGTTTGGAGGACAGAGACAATTCAATTTTTAGAGATTATTCGAAAGTCAATTTTTAAAAGGCAAATATCTCCCGATCTGTAGGAATCTGAGAGACAAAACTTATGTCACTTTAAGGGAATGTATATGTCAACTTTCTGTCAGAGTCACGTCAATGTATGTCCAAGGGTTTGGAGGATAGATACATTTAAATTTTTAGAGATTATTCGAAAGTCAATTTTTAAAAGGCAAATATCTCCCGATCTGTAGGAATCAAAGAGACACAACTTATGTCACTTTGAGGGAACGTATATGTGAACTTTCTGTCAGAGTCACGTCAATGTATGTCCAAGGGTTTGGAGGATAGAGACATTTAAATTTTTAGAGATTATTCGAAAAACAATTTTTAAAAGGCAAATATCTCCCGATCTGTAGGAATCTGAGAGACAAAACTTATGTCACTTAGAGGGATCGTATATGTCAACTTCATGTCAGAGTCTCGTCAATGTATGTCCAAGGGTTTGGACGATAGAGACATTTTAATTGTTCGAGATTATTCGAAAGTCAATTTTTAAAAGGCAAATATCTCCCGATCTGTAGGCATCTGAAAGACAAACCTTATGTCACTTTGAGGGAACGCATATGTCAACTTCATGTCAGAGTCTCGTCAATGTATGTCCAAGGGTTTGGACGATAGAGACATTTTAATTTTTCGAGATTATTCGAAAGTCAATATTTGAAAAGGCAAATATCTCCCGATCTGTAGGAATCTGAGAGACAACACTTATGTCACTTTGAGGGAACGCATATGTCAACTTCATGTCAGAGTGTCGTCAATGTATGTCCAAGGGTTTGGAGGATAGAGACATTTTAATTTTTCGAGATTATTCGAAAGTGAATTATTAAAAGGCAAATATCTCCCGATCTGTAGGAATCTGAGAGACAAAACTAATGTCACTTTGAGGGATCATATATGTCAATTTGCTGTCAGAGTCACGTCAATGTATGTCCAAGGGTTTGGAGGATAGAGACATTTAAATTTTTAGAGATTATTCGAAAGCCAATTTTTAAAAGGCAAATATCTCCCGATCTGTAGGAATGTGAGAGACAAAACTTATGTCACTTTGAGGGAACGTATATTTTAACTTCATGTCAGAATCTCGTCAATGTATGTCCAAGGGTTTGGACAATAGAGACATTTTAATTTTTCGAGATTATTTGAAAGTCAATTTTTAAAAGGCAAATATCTTCCGATCTGTAGGCATCTGAGAGACAAACCTTATGTCACTTTGAGGGAACGCATATGTGAACTTCATGTCAGAGTCTCGTCAATGTATGTCCAAGATTTGGACGATAGAGACATTTTAATTTTTCGAGATTATTCGAAAGTCAATTTTTAAAAGGCAAATATCTCCCGATCTGTAGGCATCTGAGAGACAAACCTTATGTCACTTTGAGGGAACGCATATGTCAACTTCATGTCAGAGTCTCGTCAATGTATGTCCAAGGGTTTGGAGGATAGAGACATTTTAATTTTTCAAGATTATTTGAAAGTCAATTTTTGAAAAGGCAAATATCTCCCGATCTGTATTAATCTGAGAGACAAAACTTATGTCACTTTGAGGGAACGTATATGTCAACTTCATGTCATAGTCACGTCAATGTATGTCGAAGGGTTTGGAGTATAGAGACATTTAAATTTTTAGAGATTATTCGAAAGTCAATTTTTAAAAGGCAAATAACTCCCGATCTGTAGGAATCTGAGAGACAAAACTTATGTCACTTGGAGGGAACGTATATGTCAACTTCATGTCAGAATCTCGTCAATGTATGTCCAAGGGTTTGGACGATAGAGATTTTTTAATTTTTCGAGATTATTCGAAAGTCAATTTTTAAAAGGCAAATATCTCCCGATCTCTAGGCATCTGAGAGACAAACCTTATGTCAATTTGAGGGAACGCATATGTCAACTTCATGTCAGAGTCTCGTCAATGTATGTCCAAGGGTTTGGAGGATAGAGACATTCTAATTTTTCGAGATTATTCGAAAGTCAATTTTTGGAAAGGCAAATATCTCCCGATCAATAGGAATCTCCGAGACAAAACTTATGTCACTTTGAGGGAACGTTTATGTCAACTTCATGTCAGAATCTCGTCAATGTATGCCCAAGGGTTTGGACAATAGAGACAATTTAATTTTTCGAGATTACTCGCAAGTCAATTTTTAAAAGGCAAATATCTCCCGATCAATAGGAATCTGAGAGACAAAACTTATGTTACTTTGAGGGAACGTATATGTCAACTTGCTGTCAGAGTCACGTCAATGTATGACCAAGGGTTTGGAGGATAGAGACATTTAAATTTTTAGAGATTATTCGAAAGTCAATTTTTAAAAGGCAAATATCTCCCGATCAATAGGAATCTAAGAGACAAAACTTATGTCACTTTGAGGGAACGTATATGTAAACTTCCAGTCAGAGTCACGTCAATGTATGTCCAAGGGTTTGGAGGATAGAGACATTTTAATTTTTCGAGATTATTCGAAAGTCAAGTTTTCAAAAGGCAAATATCTCCCGATCTGTGGGAATCTGAGAGAAAAAACTTATGTCACATTGAGGGAACGCATATGTCAACTTCATGTTAGAGTCTCGTCAATGTATGTCCAAGGGTTTGGACGATAGAGAAATTTTAATTTTTCGATATTATTCGAAAGTCAATTTTTAAAAGGCAAATATCTCCCGATCTGTAGGCATCTGAAAGACAACCCTTATGTCACATTGAGGGAACGCGTATGTCAACTTCATGTCAGAGTCACGTCAATGTATGTCCAAGGGTTTGGAGGAAAGAGTCATTTAAATTTTTAGAGATTATTCGAAAGTCAATTTTTGAAAAGGCAAATATCTCCCGATCTGTATTAATCTGAGAGACAAAACTTATGTCACTTTGAGGGAACGTAAATGTCAACTTCATGTCATAGTCACGTCAATGTATGTCGAAGGGTTTGGAGGATAGAGACATTTAAATTTTTAGAGATTATTCGAAAGTCAATTTTTAAAAGGCAAATATCTCCCGATCTGTAGGAATCTGAGAGACAAAACTTATGTCACTTTGAGGGAACGTATATGTAAACGTCCTGTCAGAGTCACGTCAATGTATGTCCAAGGGTTTGGAGGATAGAGACATTTAAATTTTTAGAGATTATTCGAAAGTCAATTTTTAAAAGGCAAATATCTCCCGATCTGTAGGAATCTGAGAGACAAACCTTATGTCACATAGAGGGAACGTATATGTCAACTTCATGTCAGAATCTCGTCAATGTATGTCCAAGGGTTTGGACGATAGAGACATCTTAATTTTTCGAGATTATTCGAAAGTCAATTTTTAAAAGGCAAATATCTCCCGATCTGTAGGCATCTGAGAGACAAACCTTATGTCACTTTGAGGGAACGCATATGTCAACTTCGTGTCAGAGTCTCGTCAATGTATGTCCAAGGGTTTGGACGATAGAGACATTTTAATTTTTCGAGATTATTTGAAAGTCAATTTTTAAAAGGCAAATATCTCCCGATCTGTAGGCATCTGAGAGACAAACCTTATGTCACTTTGAGGGAACGCATATGTCAACTTCATGTCAGAGTCCCGTCAATGTATGTCCAAGGGTTTGGAGGATAGAGACATTTTAATTTTTCGAGATTATTTGAAAGTCAATTTTTGAAAAGGCAAATATCTCCCGATCTGTATTAATCTGAGAGACAAAACTTATGTCACTTTGAGGGAACGTATATGTCAACTTCATGTCATAGTCACGTCAATGTATGTCGAAGGGTTTGGAGTATAGAGACATTTAAATTTTTAGAGATTATTCGAAAGTCAATTTTTAAAAGGGAAATATCTCCCGATCTGTAGGAATCTGAGAGACAAAACGTATGTCACTTGGAGGGAACGTATATGTCAACTTTATGTCAGAATCTCGTCAATGTATGTCCAAGGGTTTGGACGATAGAGATTTTTTAATTTTTCGAGATTATTCGAAAGTCAATTTTTAAAAGGCAAATATCTCCCGATCTCTAGGCATCTGAGAGACAAACCTTATGTCAATTTGAGGGAACGCATATGTCAACTTCATGTCAGAGTCTCGTCAATGTATGTCCAAGGGTTTGGAGGATAGAGACATTCTAATTTTTCGAGATTATTCGAAAGTCAATTTTTGGAAAGGCAAATATCTCCCGATCAATAGGAATCTCCGAGACAAACCTTATGTCACTTTGAGGGAACGTTTATGTCAACTTCATGTCAGAATCTCGTCAATGTATGCCCAAGGGTTTGGACAATAGAGACAATTTAATTTTTCGAGATTACTCGCAAGTCAATTTTTAAAAGGCAAATATCTCCCGATCTGTAGGAATCTGAGAGACAAAACTTATGTTACTTTGAGGGAACGTATATGTCAACTTCCTGTCAGAGTCACGTCAATGTATGACCAAGGGTTTGGAGGACAGAGACATTTCAATTTTTAGAGATTATTCGAAAGTCAATTTTTAAAAGGCAAATATCTCCCGATCTGTTGGAATCTGAGAGACAAAACTTATGTCACTTTGAGGGAACGTATATGTAAACTTCCAGTCAGAGTCACGTCAATGTATGTCCAAGGGTTTGGAGGATAGAGACATTTTAATTTTTCGAGATTATTCGAAAGTCAAGTTTTCAAAAGGCAAATATCTCCCGATCTGTGGGAATCTGAGAGAAAAAACTTATGTCACTTTGAGGGAACGCATATGTCAACTTCATGTTAGAGTCTCGTCAATGTATGTCCAAGGGTTTGGACGATAGAGAAATTTTAATTTTTCGATATTATTCGAAAGTCAATTTTTAAAAGGCAAATATCTCCCGATCTGTAGGCATCTGAGAGACAACCCTTATGTCACATTGAGGGAACGCATATGTCAACTTCATGTCAGAGTCACGTCAATGTATGTCCAAGGGTTTGGAGGAAAGAGTCATTTAAATTTTTAGAGATTATTCGAAAGTCAATTTTTGAAAAGGCAAATATCTCCCGATCTGTATTAATCTGAGAGACAAAACTTATGTCACTTTGAGGGAACGTAAATGTCAACTTCATGTCATAGTCACGTCAATGTATGTCGAAGGGTTTGGAGGATAGAGACATTTAAATTTTTAGAGATTATTCGAAAGTCAATTTTTAAAAGGCAAATATCTCCCGATCTGTAGGAATCTGAGAGACAAAACTTATGTCACTTTGAGGGAACGTATATGTAAACGTCCTGTCAGAGTCACGTCAATGTATGTTCAAGGGTTTGGAGGGTAGAGACATTTAAATTTTTAGAGATTATTCGAAAGTCAATTTTTAAAAGGCAAATATCTCCCGATCTGTAGGAATCTGAGAGACAAACCTTATGTCACTTAGAGGGAACGTATATGTCAACTTCATGTCAGAATCTCGTCAATGTATGTCCAAGGGTTTAGACGATAGAGACATCTTAATTTTTCGAGATTATTCGAAAGTCAATTTTTAAAAGGCAAATATCTCCCGATCTGTAGGCATCTGAGAGACAAACCTTATGTCACTTTGAGGGAACGCATATGTCAACTTCGTGTCAGAGTCTCGTCAATGTATGTCCAAGGGTTTGGACGATAGAGACATTTTAATTTTTCGAGATTATTTGAAAGTCAATTTTTAAAAGGCAAATATCTCCCGATCTGTATTAATCTGACAGACAAAACTTATGTCACTTTGAGGGAACGTATATGTCAACTTCATGTCATAGTCACGTCAATGTATGTCGAAGGGTTTGGAGTATAGAGACATTTAAATTTTTAGAGATTATTCGAAAGTCAATTTTTAAAAGGCAAATATCTCCCGATCTGTAGGAATCTGAGAGACAAAACTTATGTCACTTGGAGGGAACGTATATGTCAACTTCATGTCAGAATCTCGTCTATGTATGTCCAAGGGTTTGGACGATAGAGATTTTTTAATTTTTCGAGATTATTCGAAAGTCAATTTTTAAAAGGCAAATATCTCCCGATCTCTAGGCATCTGAGAGACAAAACTTATGTCACTTTGAGGGAACGCATATGTCAACTTCATGTCAGAGTCTCGTCAATGTATGTCCAAGGGTTTGGAGGATAGAGACATTCTAATTATTCGAGATTATTCGAAAGTCAATTTTTGAAAAGGCAAATATCTCCCGATCAATAGGAATCTAAGAGACAAAACTTATGTCACTTTGAGGGAACGTATATGTCAACTTCATGTCAGAATCTCGTCAATGTATGCCCAAGGGTTTGGACAATAGAGACAATTTAATTTTTCGAGATTACTCGCAAGTCAATTTTTAAAAGGCAAATATCTCCCGATCTGTAGGAATCTGAGAGACAAAACTTATGTTACTTAGAGGGAACGTATATGTCAACTTCCTGTCAGAGTCACGTCAATGTATGACCAAGGGTTTGGAGGATAGAGACATTTAAATATTTAGAGATTATTCGAAAGTCAATTTTTAAAAGGCAAATATCTCCCGATCTGTTGGAATCTGAGAGACAAAACTTATGTCACTTTGAGGGAACGTATATGTAAACTTCCAGTCAGAGTCACGTCAATGTATGTCCAAGGGTTTGGAGGATAGAGACATTTTAATTTTTCGAGATTATTCGAAAGTCAAGTTTTCAAAAGGCAAATATCTCCCGATCTGTGGGAATCTGAGAGACAAAACTTATGTCACTTTGAGGGAACGCATATGTCAACTTCATGTCAGAGTCTCGTCAATGTATGTCCAAGGGTTTGGACGATAGAGACATTTTAATTTTTAGAGATTATTCGAAAGTCAATTATTAAAAGGCAAATATCTCCCGATCTGTAGGAATCTGAGAGACAAAACTTATGTCACTTTAAGGGAATGTATATGTCAACTTTCTGTCAGAGTGACGTCAAAGTATGTCCAAGGGTTTGGAGGATAGATACATTTAAATTTTTAGAGATTATTCGAAAGTCAATTTTTAAAAGGCAAATATCTCCCGATCTGTAGGAATCAAAGAGACACAACTTATGTCACTTTGAGGGAACGTATATGTGAACTTTCTGTCAGAGTCACGTCAATGTATGTCCAAGGGTTTGGAGGATAGAGACATTTAAATTTTTAGAGATTATTCGAAAAACAATTTTTAAAAGGCAAATATCTCTCGATCTGTAGGAATCTGAGAGACGAAACTTATGTCACTTAGAGGGATCGTATATGTCAACTTCATGTCAGAGTCTCGTCAATGTATATCCAAGGGTTTGGACGATAGAGACATTTTAATTTTTCGAGATTATTCGAAAGTCAATATTTGAAAAGGCAAATATCTCCCGATCTCTAGGCATCTGAGAGACAAACCTTATGTCAATTTGCGGGAACGCATATGTCAACTTCATGTCAGAGTCTCGTCAATGTATGTCCAAGGGTTTGGAGGATAGAGACATTCTAATTTTTCGAGATTATTCGAAAGTCAATTTTTGGAAAGGCAAATATCTCCCGATCAATAGGAATCTCCGAGACAAAACTTATGTCACTTTGAGGGAACGTTTATGTCAACTTCATGTCAGAATCTCGTCAATGTATGCCTAAGGGTTTGGACAATAGAGACAATTTAATTTTTCGAGATTACTCGCAAGTCAATTTTTAAAAGGCAAATATCTCCCGATCTGTAGGAATCTGAGAGACAAAACTTATGTTACTTTGAGGGAACGTATATGTCAACTTCCTGTCAGAGTCACGTCAATGTATGACCAAGGGTTTGGAGGACAGAGACATTTCAATTTTTAGAGATTATTCGAAAGTCAATTTTTAAAAGGCAAATATCTCCCGATCTGTTGGAATCTGAGAGACAAAACTTATGTCACTTTGAGGGAACGTATATGTAAACTTCCAGTCAGAGTCACGTCAATGTATGTCCAAGGGTTTGGAGGATAGAGACATTTTAATTTTTCGAGATTATTCGAAAGTCAAGTTTTCAAAAGGCAAATATCTCCCGATCTGTGGGAATCTGAGAGAAAAAACTTATGTCACTTTGAGGGAACGCATATGTCAACTTCATGTTAGAGTCTCGTCAATGTATGTCCAAGGGTTTGGACGATAGAGAAATTTTAATTTTTCGATATTATTCGAAAGTCAATTTTTAAAAGGCAAATATCTCCCGATCTGTAGGCATCTGAGAGACAACCCTTATGTCACATTGAGGGAACGCATATGTCAACTTCATGTCAGAGTCACGTCAATGTATGTCCAAGGGTTTGGAGGAAAGAGTCATTTAAATTTTTAGAGATTATTCGAAAGTCAATTTTTGAAAAGGCAAATATCTCCCGATCTGTATTAATCTGAGAGACAAAACTTATGTCACTTTGAGGGAACGTAAATGTCAACTTCATGTCATAGTCACGTCAATGTATGTCGAAGGGTTTGGAGGATAGAGACATTTAAATTTTTAGAGATTATTCGAAAGTCAATTTTTAAAAGGCAAATATCTCCCGATCTGTAGGAATCTGAGAGACAAAACTTATGTCACTTTGAGGGAACGTATATGTAAACGTCCTGTCAGAGTCACGTCAATGTATGTTCAAGGGTTTGGAGGGTAGAGACATTTAAATTTTTAGAGATTATTCGAAAGTCAATTTTTAAAAGGCAAATATCTCCCGATCTGTAGGAATCTGAGAGACAAACCTTATGTCACTTAGAGGGAACGTATATGTCAACTTCATGTCAGAATCTCGTCAATGTATGTCCAAGGGTTTAGACGATATAGACATCTTAATTTTTCGAGATTATTCGAAAGTCAATTTTTAAAAGGCAAATATCTCCCGATCTGTAGGCATCTGAGAGACAAACCTTATGTCACTTTGAGGGAACGCATATGTCAACTTCGTGTCAGAGTCTCGTCAATGTATGTCCAAGGGTTTGGACGATAGAGACATTTTAATTTTTCGAGATTATTTGAAAGTCAATTTTTAAAAGGCAAATATCTCCCGATCTGTATTAATCTGACAGACAAAACTTATGTCACTTTGAGGGAACGTATATGTCAACTTCATGTCATAGTCACGTCAATATATGTCGAAGGGTTTGGAGTATAGAGACATTTAAATTTTTAGAGATTATTCGAAAGTCAATTTTTAAAAGGCAAATATCTCCCGATCTGTAGGAATCTGAGAGACAAAACTTATGTCACTTGGAGGGAACGTATATGTCAACTTCATGTCAGAGTCTCGTCTATGTATGTCCAAGGGTTTGGACGATAGAGATTTTTTAATTTTTCGAGATTATTCGAAAGTCAATTTTTAAAAGGCAAATATCTCCCGATCTCTAGGCATCTGAGAGACAAAACTTATGTCACTTTGAGGGAACGCATATGTCAACTTCATGTCAGAGTCTCGTCAATGTATGTCCAAGGGTTTGGAGGATAGAGACATTCTAATTATTCGAGATTATTCGAAAGTCAATTTTTGAAAAGGCAAATATCTCCCGATCAATAGGAATCTAAGAGACAAAACTTATGTCACTTTGAGGGAACGTATATGTCAACTTCATGTCAGAATCTCGTCAATGTATGCCCAAGGGTTTGGACAATAGAGACAATTTAATTTTTCGAGATTACTCGCAAGTCAATTTTTAAAAGGCAAATATCTCCCGATCTGTAGGAATCTGAGAGACAAAACTTATGTTACTTAGAGGGAACGTATATGTCAACTTCCTGTCAGAGTCACGTCAATGTATGACCAAGGGTTTGGAGGATAGAGACATTTAAATTTTTAGAGATTATTCGAAAGTCAATTTTTAAAAGGCAAATATCTCCCGATCTGTTGGAATCTGAGAGACAAAACTTATGTCACTTTGAGGGAACGTATATGTAAACTTCCAGTCAGAGTCACGTCAATGTATGTCCAAGGGTTTGGAGGATAGAGACATTTTAATTTTTCGAGATTATTCGAAAGTCAAGTTTTCAAAAGGCAAATATCTCCCGATCTGTGGGAATCTGAGAGACAAAACTTATGTCACTTTGAGGGAACGCATATGTCAACTTCATGTCAGAGTCTCGTCAATGTATGTCCAAGGGTTTGGACGATAGAGAAATTTTAATTTTTCGAGATTATTCGAAAGTCAATTTTGAAAAGGCAAATATCTCCCGATCTGTAGGCATCTGAGAGACAACCCTTATGTCACATTGAGGGAACGCATATGTCAACTTCATGTCAGAGTCACGTCAATGTATGTCCAAGGGTTTGGAGGAAAGAGTCATTTAAATTTTTAGAGATTATTCGAAAGTCAATTTTTGAAAAGGCAAATATCTCCCGATCTGTATTAATCTGAGAGACAAAACTTATGTCACTTTGAGGGAACGTATATGTCAACTTCATGTCATAGTCACGTCAATGTATGTCCAAGGGTTTGGAGGATAGAGACATTTAAATTTTTAGAGATTATTCGAAAGTCAAGTTTTCAAAAGGCAAATATCTCCCGATCTGTAGGAATCTGAGAGACAAAACTTATGTCACTTTGAGGGAACGTATATGTCAACTTTCTGTCAGAGTCACGTCAATGTATGTCCAAGGGTTTGGAGGATAGAGACATTTAAATTTTTAGAGATTATTCGAAAGTCAATTTTTAAAAGGCAAATATCTCCCGATCTGTAGGAATCAAAGAGACAAAACTTATGTCACTTTGAGGGAACGTATATGTCAACTTCCTGTCATAGGCACGTCAATGTATGTCAAAGGGTTTGCAGGATAGAGACATTTAAATTTTTAGAGATTATTCGAAAGTCAATTTTTAAAAGGCAAATATCTCCCGATCTGTAGGAATCTGAGAGACAAAACTTATGTCACTTAGAGGGAACGTATATGTCAACTTCATGTCAGAATCTCGTCAATGTATGTCCAAGGGTTTGGACGATAGAGACATCTTAATTTTTCGAGATTATTCGAAAGTCAATTTTTAAAAGGCAAATATCTCCCGATCTGTAGGCATCTGAGAGACAAACCTTATGTCACTTTGAGGGAACGCATATGTCAACTTCGTGTCAGAGTCTCGTCAATGTATGTCCAAGGGTTTGGACGATAGAGACGTTTTAATTTTTCGAGATTATTTGAAAGTCAATTTTTAAAAGGCAAAAATCTCCCGATCTGTAGGCATCTGAGAGACAAACCTTATGTCACTTTGAGGGAACGCATATGTCAACTTCATGTCAGAGTCTCGTCAATGTATGTCCAAGGGTTTGGAGGATAGAGACAATTTAATTTTTCGAGATTATTCGAAAGTCAATTTTTAAAAGGCAAATATCTCCCGATCTGTAGGAATCTGAGAGACAAAACTTATGTCACTTTGAGGGAAAGTATATGTCAACTTCATGTCAGAATCTCGTCAATGTATGTTCAAGGGTTTGGACGATAGAGAAATTTTAATTTTTCGAGATTATTCGAAAGTCAATTTTAAAAGGCAAATATCTCCCGATCTGTAGGCATCTGAAAGACAAACCTTATGTCACTTTGAGGGAACGCATATGTCAACTTCATGTCAGAGTCTCGTCAATGTATGTCCAAGGGTTTGGACGATAGAGACATTTTAATTTTTCGAGATTATTCGAAAGTCAATATTTGAAAAGGCAAATATCTCCCGATCTGTAGGAATCTGAGAGACAACACTTATGTCACTTTGAGGGAACGCATATGTCAACTTCATGTCAGAGTGTCGTCAATGTATGTCCAAGGGTTTGGAGGATAGAGACATTTTAATTTTTCGAGATTATTCGAAAGTGAATTATTAAAAGGCAAATATCTACCGATCTGTAGGAATCTGAGATACAAAACTAATGTCACTTTGAGGGATCATATATGTCAACTTGCTGTCAGAGTCACGTCAATGTATGTCCAAGGGTTTGGAGGATAGAGACATTTAAATTTTTAGAGATTATTCGAAAGCCAATTTTTAAAAGGCAAATATCTCCCGATCTGTAGGAATGTGAGAGACAAAACTTATGTCACTTTGAGGGAACGTATATTTTAACTTCATGTCAGAATCTCGTCAATGTATGTCCAAGGGTTTGGACAATAGAGACATTTTAATTTTTCGAGATTATTTGAAAGTCAATTTTTAAAAGGCAAATATCTTCCGATCTGTAGGCATCTGAGAGACAAACCTTATGTCACTTTGAGGGAACGCATATGTGAACTTCATGTCAGAGTCTCGTCAATGTATGTCCAAGATTTGGACGATAGAGACATTTTAATTTTTCGAGATTATTCGAAAGTCAATTTTTAAAAGGCAAATATCTCCCGATCTGTAGGCATCTGAGAGACAAACCTTATGTCACTTTGAGGGAACGCGTATGTCAACTTCATGTCAGAGTCTCGTCAATGTATGTAAAAGGGTTTGGAGGATAGAGACATCTTAATTTTTCAAGATTATTTGAAAGTCAATTTTTGAAAAGGCAAATATCTCCTGATCTGTATTAATCTGAGAGACAAAACTTATGTCACTTTGAGGGAACGTATATGTCAACTTCATGTCATAGTCACGTCAATGTATGTAGAAGGGTTTGGAGTATAGAGACATTTAAATTTTTAGAGATTATTCGAAAGTCAATTTTTAAAAGGCAAATATCTCCCGATCTGTAGGAATCTGAGAGACAAAACTTATGTCACTTGGAGGGAACGTATATGTCAACTTCATGTCAGAATCTCGTCAATGTATGTCCAAGGGTTTGGACGATAGAGATTTTTTAATTTTTCGAGATTATTCGAAGGTCAATTTTTAAAAGGCAAATATCTCCCGATCTCTAGGCATCTGAGAGACAAACCTTATGTCAATTTGAGGGAACGCATATGTCAACTTCATGTCAGAGTCTCGTCAATGTATGTCCAAGGGTTTGGAGGATAGAGACATTCTAATTTTTCGAGATTATTCGAAAGTCAATTTTTGAAAAGGCAAATATCTCCCGATCAATAGGAATCTCCAAGACAAAACTTATGTCACTTTGAGGGAACGTTTATGTCAACTTCATGTCAGAATCTCGTCAATGTATGCCCAAGGGTTTGGACAATAGAGACAATTTAATTTTTCGAGATTACTCGCAAGTCAATTTTTAAAAGGCAAATATCTCCCGATCTGTAGGAATCTGAGAGACAAAACTTATGTTACTTTGAGGGAACGTATATGTCAACTTCCTGTCAGAGTCACGTCAATGTATGACCAAGGGTTTGGAGGACAGAGACATTTCAATTTTTAGAGATTATTCGAAAGTCAATTTTTAAAAGGCAAATATCTCCCGATCTGTTGGAATCAGAGAGACAAAACTTATGTCACTTTGAGGGAACGTATATGTAAACTTCCAGTCAGAGTCACGTCAATGTATGTCCAAGGGTTTGGAGGATAGAGACATTTTAATTTTTCGAGATTATTCGAAAGTCAAGTTTTCAAAAGGCAAATATCTCCCGATCTGTGGGAATCTGAGAGAAAAAACTTATGTCACTTTGAGGGAACGCATATGTCAACTTCATGTTAGAGTCTCGTCAATGTATGTCCAAGGGTTTGGACGATAGAGAAATTTTAATTTTTCGATATTATTCGAAAGTCAATTTTTAAAAGGCAAATATCTCCCGATCTGTAGGCATCTGAGAGACAACCCTTATGTCACATTGAGGGAACGCATATGTCAACTTCATGTCAGAGTCACGTCAATGTATGTCCAAGGGTTTGGAGGAAAGAGTCATTTAAATTTTTAGAGATTATTCGAAAGTCAATTTTAGAAAAGGCAAATATCTCCCGATCTGTATTAATCTGAGAGACAAAACTTATGTCACTTTGAGGGAACGTAAATGTCAACTTCATGTCATAGTCACGTCAATGTATGTCGAAGGGTTTGGAGGATAGAGACATTTAAATTTTTAGAGATTATTCGAAAGTCAATTCTCAAAAAGGCAAATATCTCCCGATCTGTAGGAATCTGAGAGACAAAACTTATGTCACTTTGAGGGAACGTATATGTAAACGTCCTGTCAGAGTCACGTCAATGTATGTCCAAGGGTTTGGAGGATAGAGACATTTAAATTTTTAGAGATTATTCGAAAGTCAATTTTTAAAAGGCAAATATCTCCCGATCTGTAGGAATCTGAGAGACAAACCTTATGTCACTTAGAGGGAACGTATATGTCAACTTCATGTCAGAATCTCGTCAATGTATGTCCAAGGGTTTGGACGATAGAGACATCTTAATTTTTCGAGATTATTCGAAAGTCAATTTTTAAAAGGCAAATAGCTCCCGATCTGTAGGCATCTGAGAGACAAACCTTATGTCACTTTGAGGGAACGCATATG
Organism: Zootermopsis nevadensis; assembly: GCF_977971745.1. Taxonomy (NCBI): domain Eukaryota; kingdom Metazoa; phylum Arthropoda; class Insecta; order Blattodea; family Termopsidae; genus Zootermopsis; species Zootermopsis nevadensis. Next base: position 21,223,376 of record NW_028259139.1, on the reverse strand, counting down.
TCAACTTCGTGTCAGAGTCTCGTCAATGTATGTCCAATGGTTTGGACGATAGAGACATTTTAATTTTTCGAGATTATTTAAAAGTCAATTTTTAAAAGGCAAATATCTCCCGATCTGTAGGCATCTGAGAGACAAACCTTATGTCACTTTGAGGGAACGCATATGTCAACTTAGTGTCAGAGTCTCGTCAATGTATGTCCAAGGGTTTGGAGGATAGTGACATTTTAATTTTTCGAGATTATTTGAAAGTCAATTTTTGAAAAGGCAAATATCTCCCGATCTGTATTAATCTGAGAGACAAAACTTATGTCACTTTGAGGGAACGTATATGTCAACTTCATGTCATAGTCACGTCAATGTATGTCGAAGGGTTTGGAGTATAGAGACATTTAAATTTTTCGAGATTATTCGAAAGTCAATTTTTAAAAGGCAAATATCTGCCGATCTGTAGGAATCTGAGAGACAAACCTTATGTCACTTTGAGGGAACGCATATGTCAACTTCATGTCAGAGTCTCGTCAATGTATGTCCAAGGGTTTGGAGGATAGAGACAATTTAATTTTTCGAGATTATTCGAAAATCAATTTTTAAAAGGCAAATATCTCCCGATCTCTAGGAATCTGAGAGACAAATCTTATGTCACTTTGAGGGATCGTATATGTCAACTTCATGTCAGAATCTCGTCAATGTATGTCCAAGGGTTTGGACGATAGAGAAATTTTAATTTTTCGAGATTATTCGAAAGTCAATTTTAAAAGGCAAATATCTCCCGATCTGTAGGCATCTGAGAGGCAAACCTTATGTCACATTGAGGGAACGCATATGTCAACTTCATGTCAGAGTCACGTCAATGTATGTCCAAGGGCTTGGAGGATAGAGACATTTAAATTTTTCGAGATTATTCGAAAGTAAATTTTTGAAGAGGCAAATATCTCCCGATCTGTATTAATCTGAGAGACAAAACTTATGTCACTTTGAGGGAACGTATATGTCAACTTCATGTCATAGTCACGTCAATGTATGTCGAAGGGTTTGGAGTATAGAGACATTTAAATTTTTAGAGATTATTCGAAAGTCAATTTTTAAAAGGCAAATATCTCCCGATCTGTAGGAATCTGAGAGACAAAACTTGTGTCACTTGGAGGGAACGTATATGTCAACTTCATGTCAGAATCTCGTCAATGTATGTCCAAGGGTTTGGACGATAGAGATTTTTTAATTTTTCGAGATTATTCGAAAGTCAAATTTTAAAAGGCAAATATCTCCCGATCTCTAGGCATCTGAGAGACAAAACTTATGTCACTTTGAGGGAACGCATATGTCAACTTCATGTCAGAGTCTCGTCAATGAATGTCCAAGGGTTTGGAGGATAGAGACATTCTAATTTTTCGAGATTATTCGAAAGTCAATTTTTGAAAAGGCAAATATCTCCCGATCAATAGGAATCTAAGAGACAAAACTTATGTCACTTTGAGGGAACGTATATGTCAACTTCATGTCAGAATCTCGTCAATGTATGCCCAAGGGTTTGGACAATAGAGACAATTTAATTTTTCGAGATTACTCGCAAGTCAATTTTTAAAAGGCAAATATCTCCCGATCTGTAGGAATCTGAGAGACAAAACTTATGTTACTTTGAGGGAACGTATATGTCAACTTCCTGTCAGAGTCACGTCAATGTATGACCAAGGGTTTGGAGGATAGAGACATTTAAATTTTTAGAGATTATTCGAAAGTCAATTTTTAAAAGGCAAATATCTCCCGATCTGTTGGAATCTGAGAGACAAAACTTATGTCACTTTGAGGGAACGTATATGTAAACTTCCAGTCAGAGTCACGTCAATGTATGTCCAAGGGTTTGGAGGATAGAGCCATTTTAATTTTTCGAGATTATTCGAAAGTCAAGTTTTCAAAAGGCAAATATCTCCCGATCTGTGGGAATCTGAGAGACAAAACTTATGTCACTTTGAGGTAACGCATATGTCAACTTCATGTCAGAGTCTCGTCAATGTATGTCCAAGGGTTTGGACGATAGAGAAATTTTAATTTTTCGAGATTATTCGAAAGTCAATTTTTAAAAGGCAAATATCTCCCGATCTGTATGAATCTGAGAGACAAAACTAATATCACTTTGAGGGAACATATATGTCAACTTCCTGTCAGAGTCACGTCAATGTATGTCCAAGGGTTTGGAGGATAGAGACATTCAAATTTATAGAGATTAATCGAAAGTCAATTTTTAAAAGGCAAATATCTCCCGATCTGCAGGAATCTGAGAGACAAAACTTATGTCACTTTGAGGGATCGTATATGTCAACTTCATGTCAGAATCTCGTCAATGTATGTCCAAGGGTTTGGACGATAGAGAAATTTTAATTTTTCGAGATTATTCGAAAGTCAATTTTAAAAGGCAAATATCTCCCGATCTGTAGGCATCTGAGAGACAAACCTTATGTCACATTGAGGGAACGCATATGTCAACTTCATGTCAGAGTCACGTCAATGTATGTCCAAGGGTTTGGAGGATAGAGACATTTAAATTTTTAGAGATTATTCGAAAGTCAATTTTTGAAGAGGCAAATATCTCCCGATCTGTATTAATCTGAGAGACAAAACTTATGTCACTTTGAGGGAACGTATATGTCAACTTCATGTCATAGTCACGTCAATGTATGTCGAAGGGTTTGGAGGATAGAGACATTTAAATTTTTAGAGATTATTCCAAAATCAATTTTTAAAAGGCAAATATCTCCCGATCTGTAGGAATCTGAGAGACAAAACTTATGTCACTTTGAGGGAACGTATATGTAAACGTCCTGTCAGAGTCACGTCAATGTATGTCCAAGGGTTTGGAGGATAGAGACATTTAAATTTTTCGAGATTATTCGAAAGTCAATTTTTAAAAAGCAAATATCTCCCGATCTGTAGGCATCTAAGAGACAAACCTTATGTCACTTTGAGGGAACGTATATGTCAACTTCATGTCAGAATGTCGTCAATGTATGTCCAAGAGTTTGGACGATAGAGACATTTTAATTTTTCGAGATTATTCGAAAGTCAATTTTTAAAAGGCAAATATCTCCCGATCTGTAGGCATCTAAGAGACAAACCTTATGTCACTTTGAGGGAACGCATATGTCAACTTCATGTCAGAGTCTCGTCAATGTATGTCCAAGGGTTTGGACGATAGAGACATTTTAATTTTTCGAGATTATTTGAAAGTCAATTTTTAAAAGGCAAATATCTCCCGATCTGTAGGCATCTGAGAGACAAACCTTATGTCACTTTGAGGGAACGCATATGTCAACTTAGTGTCAGAGTCTCGTCAATGTATGTCCAAGGGTTTGGAGGATAGCGACATTTTAATTTTTCGAGATTATTTGAAAGTCAATTTTTGAAAAGGCAAATATCTCCCGATCTGTATTAATCTGAGAGACAAAACTTATGTCACTTTGAGGGAACGTATATGTCAACTTCATGTCATAGTCACGTCAATGTATGTCGAAGGGTTTGGAGTATAGAGACATTTAAATTTTTCGAGATTATTCGAAAGTCAATTTTTAAAAGGCAAATATCTGCCGATCTGTAGGAATCTGAGAGACAAACCTTATGTCACTTTGAGGGAACGCATATGTCAACTTCATGTCAGAGTCTCGTCAATGTATGTCCAAGGGTTTGGAGGATAGAGACAATTTAATTTTTCGAGATTATTCGAAAATCAATTTTTAAAAGGCAAATATCTCCCGATCTCTAGGAATCTGAGAGACAAATCTTATGTCACTTTGAGGGATCGTATATGTCAACTTCATGTCAGAATCTCGTCAATGTATGTCCAAGGGTTTGGACGATAGAGAAATTTTAATTTTTCGAGATTATTCGAAAGTCAATTTTAAAAGGCAAATATCTCCCGATCTGTAGGCATCTGAGAGGCAAACCTTATGTCACATTGAGGGAACGCATATGTCAACTTCATGTCAGAGTCACGTCAATGTATGTCCAAGGGCTTGGAGGATAGAGACATTTAAATTTTTCGAGATTATTCGAAAGTAAATTTTTGAAGAGGCAAATATCTCCCGATCTGTATTAATCTGAGAGACAAAACTTATGTCACTTTGAGGGAACGTATATGTCAACTTCATGTCATAGTCACGTCAATGTATGTCGAAGGGTTTGGAGTATAGAGACATTTAAATTTTTAGAGATTATTCGAAAGTCAATTTTTAAAAGGCAAATATCTCCCGATCTGTAGGAATCTGAGAGACAAAACTTGTGTCACTTGGAGGGAACGTATATGTCAACTTCATGTCAGAATCTCGTCAATGTATGTCCAAGGGTTTGGACGATAGAGATTTTTTAATTTTTCGAGATTATTCGAAAGTCAAATTTTAAAAGGCAAATATCTCCCGATCTCTAGGCATCTGAGAGACAAAACTTATGTCACTTTGAGGGAACGCATATGTCAACTTCATGTCAGAGTCTCGTCAATGAATGTCCAAGGGTTTGGAGGATAGAGACATTCTAATTTTTCGAGATTATTCGAAAGTCAATTTTTGAAAAGGCAAATATCTCCCGATCAATAGGAATCTAAGAGACAAAACTTATGTCACTTTGAGGGAACGTATATGTCAACTTCATGTCAGAATCTCGTCAATGTATGCCCAAGGGTTTGGACAATAGAGACAATTTAATTTTTCGAGATTACTCGCAAGTCAATTTTTAAAAGGCAAATATCTCCCGATCTGTAGGAATCTGAGAGACAAAACTTATGTTACTTTGAGGGAACGTATATGTCAACTTCCTGTCAGAGTCACGTCAATGTATGACCAAGGGTTTGGAGGATAGAGACATTTAAATTTTTAGAGATTATTCGAAAGTCAATTTTTAAAAGGCAAATATCTCCCGATCTGTTGGAATCTGAGAGACAAAACTTATGTCACTTTGAGGGAACGTATATGTAAACTTCCAGTCAGAGTCACGTCAATGTATGTCCAAGGGTTTGGAGGATAGAGCCATTTTAATTTTTCGAGATTATTCGAAAGTCAAGTTTTCAAAAGGCAAATATCTCCCGATCTGTGGGAATCTGAGAGACAAAACTTATGTCACTTTGAGGTAACGCATATGTCAACTTCATGTCAGAGTCTCGTCAATGTATGTCCAAGGGTTTGGACGATAGAGAAATTTTAATTTTTCGAGATTATTCGAAAGTCAATTTTTAAAAGGCAAATATCTCCCGATCTGTATGAATCTGAGAGACAAAACTAATATCACTTTGAGGGAACATATATGTCAACTTCCTGTCAGAGTCACGTCAATGTATGTCCAAGGGTTTGGAGGATAGAGACATTCAAATTTATAGAGATTAATCGAAAGTCAATTTTTAAAAGGCAAATATCTCCCGATCTGCAGGAATCTGAGAGACAAAACTTATGTCACTTTGAGGGATCGTATATGTCAACTTCATGTCAGAATCTCGTCAATGTATGTCCAAGGGTTTGGACGATAGAGAAATTTTAATTTTTCGAGATTATTCGAAAGTCAATTTTAAAAGGCAAATATCTCCCGATCTGTAGGCATCTGAGAGACAAACCTTATGTCACATTGAGGGAACGCATATGTCAACTTCATGTCAGAGTCACGTCAATGTATGTCCAAGGGTTTGGAGGATAGAGACATTTAAATTTTTAGAGATTATTCGAAAGTCAATTTTTGAAGAGGCAAATATCTCCCGATCTGTATTAATCTGAGAGACAAAACTTATGTCACTTTGAGGGAACGTATATGTCAACTTCATGTCATAGTCACGTCAATGTATGTCGAAGGGTTTGGAGGATAGAGACATTTAAATTTTTAGAGATTATTCCAAAATCAATTTTTAAAAGGCAAATATCTCCCGATCTGTAGGAATCTGAGAGACAAAACTTATGTCACTTTGAGGGAACGTATATGTAAACGTCCTGTCAGAGTCACGTCAATGTATGTCCAAGGGTTTGGAGGATAGAGACATTTAAATTTTTCGAGATTATTCGAAAGTCAATTTTTAAAAAGCAAATATCTCCCGATCTGTAGGCATCTAAGAGACAAACCTTATGTCACTTTGAGGGAACGTATATGTCAACTTCATGTCAGAATGTCGTCAATGTATGTCCAAGAGTTTGGACGATAGAGACATTTTAATTTTTCGAGATTATTCGAAAGTCAATTTTTAAAAGGCAAATATCTCCCGATCTGTAGGCATCTAAGAGACAAACCTTATGTCACTTTGAGGGAACGCATATGTCAACTTCATGTCAGAGTCTCGTCAATGTATGTCCAAGGGTTTGGACGATAGAGACATTTTAATTTTTCGAGATTATTTGAAAGTCAATTTTTAAAAGGCAAATATCTCCCGATCTGTAGGCATCTGAGAGACAAACCTTATGTCACTTTGAGGGAACGCATATGTCAACTTCGTGTCAGAGTCTCGTCAATGTATGTCCAAGGGTTTGGAGGATAGAGACATTTTAATTTTTCGAGATTATTCGAAAGTCAATTTTTGAAAAGGCAAATATCTCCCGATCTGTATTAATCTGAGAGACAAAACTTATATCACTTTGAGGGAACGTATATGTCAACTTCATGTCATAGTCACGTCAATGTATGTCGAAGGGTTTGGAGTATAGAGACATTTAAATTTTTAGAGATTATTCGAAAGTCAATTTTTAAAAGGCAAATATCTCCCGATCTGTGGGAATCTGAGAGACAAAACTTATGTCACTTGGAGGGAACGTATATGTCAACTTCATGTCAGAATCTCGTCAATGTATGTCCAAGGGTTTGGACGATAGAGATTTTTTAATTTTTCGAGATTATTCGAAAGTCAATTTTTAAAAGGTAAATATCTCCCGATCTCTAGGCATCTGAGAGACAAACCTTATGTCACTTTGAGGGAACGCATATGTCAACTTCATGTCAGAGTCTCGTCAATGTATGTCCAAGGGTTTGGAGGATAGAGACATTCTAATTTTTCGAGATTATTCGAAAGTCAATTTTTGAAAAGGCAAATATCTCCCGATCAATAGGAATCTAAGAGACAAAACTTATGTCACTTTGAGGGAACGTATATGTCAACTTCATGTCAGAATCTCGTCAATGTATGAACAAGGGTTTGGACAATAGAGACAATTTAATTTTTCGAGATTACTCGCAAGTCAATTTTTAAAACGCAAATATCTAACGATCTGTAGGAATCTGAGAGACAAAACTTATGTTACTTTGAGGGAACGTATATGTCAACTTCCTGTCAGAGTCACGTCAATGTATGACCAAGGGTTTGGAGGATAGAGACATTTTAATTTTTCGAGATTATTCGAAAGTCAAGTTTTCAAAAGGCAAATATCTCCCGATCTGTGGGAATCTGAGAGACAAAACTTATGTCACTTTGGGGGAACGCATATGTCAACTTCATGTCAGAGTCGCGTCAATGTATGTCCAAGGGTTTGGAGGATAGAGACATTTAAATTTTTAGAGATTATTCGAAAGTCAATTTTTGAAGAGGCAAATATCTCCCGATCTGTATGAATCTGAGAGACAAAACTAATATCACTTTGAGGGAACATATATGTCAACTTCCTGTCAGAGTCACGTCAATGTATGTTCAAGGGTTTGGAGGATAGAGACATTCAAATTTATAGAGATTAATCGAAAGTCAATTTTTAAAAGGGAAATATCTCCCGATCTGAAGGAATCTGAGAGACAAAACTTATGTCACATTGAGGGATCGTATATGTCAACTTCATGTCAGAATCTCGTCAATGTATGTCCAAGGGTTTGGACGATAGAGAAATTTTAATTTTTCGAGATTATTCGAAAGTCAATTTTAAAAGGCAAATATCTCCCGATCTGTAGGCATCTGAGAGACAAACCTTATGTCACATTGAGGGAACGCATATGTCAACTTCATGTCAGAGTCACGTCAATGTATGTCCAAGGGTTTGGAGGATAGAGACATTTAAATTTTTAGAGATTATTCGAAAGTCAATTTTTGAAGAGGCAAATATCTCCCGATCTGTATTAATCTTTAAGACAAAACTTATGTCACTTTGAGGGAACGTATATGTCAACTTCATGTCATAGTCACGTCAATGTATGTCGAAGGGTTTGGAGTATAGAGACATTTAAATTTTTAGAGATTATTCGATAGTCAATTTTTAAAAGGCAAATATCTCCCGATCTGTAGGAATCTGAGAGACAAAACTTATGTCACTTTGAGGGAACGTATATGTAAACTTCCAGTCAGAGTCACGTCAATGTATGTCCAAGGGTTTGGAGGATAGAGACATTTTAATTTTTCGAGATTATTCGAAAGTCAAGTTTTCAAAAGGCAAATATCTCCCGATCTGTGGGAATCTGAGAGGCAAAACTTATGTCACTTTGAGGGAACGCATATGTCAACTTCATGTCAGAGTCTCGTCAATGTATGTCCAAGGGTTTGGAGGATAGAGACATTCTAATTTTTCGAGATTATTCGAAAGTCAATTTTTGAAAAGGCAAATATCTCCCGATCAATAGGAATCTAAGAGACAAAACTTATGTCACTTTGAGGGAACGTATATGTCAATTTCATGTCAGAATCTCGTCAATGTATGCCCAAGGGTTTGGACAATAGAGACAATTTAATTTTTCGAGATTACTCGCAAGTCAATTTTTAAAAGGCAAATATCTCCCGATCTGTAGGAATCTGAGAGACAAAACTTATGTTACTTTGAGGGAACGTATATGTCAACTTCCTGTCAGAGTCACGTCAATGTATGACCAAGGGTTTGGAGGATAGAGACATTTAAATTTTTAGAGATTATTCGAAAGTCAATTTTTAAAAGGCAAATATCTCCCGATCTGTAGGAATCTGAGAGACAAAACTTATGTCACTTTGAGGGAACGTATATGTAAACTTCCAGTCAGAGTCACGTCAATGTATGTCCAAGGGTTTGGAGGATAGAGACATTTTAATTTTTCGAGATTATTCGAAAGTCAAGTTTTCAAAAGGCAAATATCTCCCGATCTGTGGGAATCTGAGAGACAAAACTTATGTCACTTTGAGGGAACGCATATGTCAACTTCATGTCAGAGTCTCGTCAATGTATGTCCAAGGGTTTGGACGATAGAGAAATTTTAATTTTTCGAGATTATTCGAAAGTCAATTTTTAAAAGGCAAATATCTCCCGATCTGTATGAATCTGAGAGACAAAACTAATATCACTTTGAGGGAACATATATGTCAACTTCCTGTCAGAGTCACGTCAATGAATGTCCAAGGGTTTGGAGGATAGAGACATTCAAATTTATAGAGATTAATCGAAAGTCAATTTTTAAAAGGCAAATATCTCCCGATCTGTAGGAATCTGAGAAACAAAACTTATGTCACTTTGAGGGATCGTATATGTCAACTTCATGTCAGAATCTCGTTAATGTATGTCCAAGGGTTTGGACGATAGAGAAATTTTAATTTTTCGAGATTATTCGAAAATCAATTTTAAAAGGCAGATATCTCCCGATCTGTAGGCATCTGAGAGACAAACCTTATGTCACATTGAGGGAACGCATATGTCAACTTCATGTCAGAGTCACGTCAATGTATGTCCAAGGGTTTGGAGGATAGAGACATTTAAATTTTTAGAGATTATTCGAAAGTCAATTTTTGAAGAGGCAAATATCTCCCGATCTGTATTAATCTGAGAGACAAAACTTATGTCACTTTGAGGGAACGTATATGTCAACTTCATTACATAGTCACGTCAATGTATGTCGAAGGGTTTGGAGGATAGAGACATTTAAATTTTTAGAGATTATTCCAAAATCAATTTTTAAAAGGCAAATATCTCCCGATCTGTAGGAATCTGAGAGACAAAACTTAAGTCACTTTGAGGGAACGTATATGTAAACGTCCTGTCAGAGTCACGTCAATGTATGTCCAAGGGTTTGGAGGATAGAGACATTTAAATTTTTCGAGATTATTCGAAAGTCAATTTTTAAAAAGCAAATATCTCCCGATCTGTAGGCATCTAAGAGACAAACCTTATGTCACTTTGACGGAACGTATATGTCAACTTCATGTCAGAATGTCGTCAATGTATGTCCAAGAGTTTGGACGATAGAGACATTTTAATTTTTCGAGATTATTCGAAAGTCAATTTTTAAAAGGCAAATATCCCCCGATCTGTAGGCATCTAAGAGACAAACCTTATGTCACTTTGAGGGAACGCATATGTCAACTTCATGTCAGAGTCTCGTCAATGTATGTCCAAGGGTTTGGACGATAGAGACATTTTAATTTTTCGAGATTATTTGAAAGTCAATTTTTAAAAGGCAAATATCTCCCGATCTGTAGGCATCTGAGAGACAAACCTTATGTCACTTTGAGGGAACGCATATATCAACTTCGTGTCAGAGTCTCGTCAATGTATGTCCAAGGGTTTGGACGATAGAGACATTTAAATTTTTCGAGATTATTTCAAAGTCAATTTTTAAAAGGCAAATATCTCCCGATCTGTAGGCATCTGAGAGACAAACCTTATGTCACTTTGAGGGAACGTATATGTCAACTTCATGTCAGAATCTCGTCAATGTATGTCGAAGGGTTTGGACGATAGAGATTTTTTAATTTTTCGAGATTATTCGAAAGTCAATTTTTAAAAGGCAAATATCTCCCGATCTGTAGGCATCTGAGAGACAAACCTTATGTCACTTTGAGGGAACGCATGTGTCAACTTCATGTCAGAATCTCGTCAATGTATGTCCAAGGGTTTGGAGGATAGAGACATTTTAATTTTTCGAGATTATTTGAAAGTCAATTTTTGAAAAGGCAAATATCTCCCGATCTGTATTAATCTGAGAGACAAAACTTATGTAACTTTGAGGGAACGTATATGTCAACTTCATGTCAGAGTCTCGTCAATGTATGTCCAAGGGTTTGGACGATAGAGACATTTAAATTTTTCGAGATTATTTCAAAGTCAATTTTTAAAAGGCAAATATCTCCCGATCTGTAGGCATCTGAGAGACAAACCTTATGTCACTTTGAGGGAACGTATATGTCAACTTCATGTCAGAATCTCGTCAATGTATGTCCAAGGGTTTGGACGATAGAGATTTTTTAATTTTTCGAGATTATTCGAAAGTCAATTATTAAAAGGCAAATATCTCCCGATCTCTAGGCATCTGAGAGACAAACCTTGTGTCACTTTGAGGGAACGCATATGTCAACTTCATGTCAGAGTCTCGTCAATGTATGTCCAAGGGTTTGGAGGATAGAGACATTCTAATTTTTCGAGATTATTCGAAAGTCAATTTTTGAAAAGGCAAATATCTCCCGATCAATAGGAATCTAAGAGACAAAACTTATGTCACTTTGAGGGAACGTATATGTCAACTTCATGTCAGAATCTCGTCAATGTATTAACAAGGGTTTGGACAATAGGGACAATTTAATTTTTCGAGATTACTCGCAAGTCAATTTTTAAAGCGCAAATATCTAACGATCTGTAGGAATCTGAGAGACAAAACTTATGTTACTTTGAGGGAACGTATATGTCAACTTCCTGTCAGAGTCACGTCAATGTATGACCAAGGGTTTGGAGGATAGAGACATTTTAATTTTTCGAGATTATTCGAAAGTCAAGTTTTCAAAAGGCAAATATCTCCCGATCTGTAGGAATCTGAGAGACAAAACTTATGTCACTTTGGGGGAACGCATATGTCAACTTCATGTCAGAGTCGCGTCAATGTATGTCCAAGGGTTTGGAGGATAGAGACATTTAAATTTTTAGAGATTATTCGAAAGTCAATTTTTGAAGAGGCAAATATCTCCCGATCTGTATGAATCTGAGAGACAAAACTAATATCACTTTGAGGGAACATATATGTCAACTTCCTGTCAGAGTCACGTCAATGTATGTCCAAGGGTTTGGAGGATAGAGACATTCAAATTTATAGAGATTAATCGAAAGTCAATTTTTAAAAGGCAAATATCTCCCGATCTGAAGGAATCTGAGAGACAAAACTTATGTCACTTTGAGGGATCGTATATGTCAACTTCATGTCAGAATCTCGTCAATGTATGTCCAAGGGTTTGGACGATAGAGAAATTTTAATTTTTCGAGATTATTCGAAAGTCAATTTTAAAAGGCAAATATCTCCCGATCTGTAGGCATCTGAGAGACAAACCTTATGTCACATTGAGGGAACGCATATGTCAACTTCATGTCAGAGTCACGTCAATGTATGTCCAAGGGTTTGGAGGATAGAGACATTTAAATTTTTAGAGATTATTCGAAAGTCAATTTTTGAAGAGGCAAATATCTCCCGATCTGTATTAATCTGAGAGACAAAACTTATGTCACTTTGAGGGAACGTATATGTCAACTTCATGTCATAGTCACGTCAATGTATGTCGAAGGGTTTGGAGTATAGAGACATTTAAATTTTTAGAGATTATTCGAAAGTCAATTTTTAAAAGGCAAATATCTCCCGATCTGTAGGAATCTGAGAGACAAAACTTATGTCACTTTGAGGGAACGTATATGTAAACTTCCAGTCAGAGTCACGTCAATGTATGTCCAAGGGTTTGGAGGATAGAGACATTTTAATTTTTCGAGATTATTCGAAAGTCAAGTTTTCAAAAGGCAAATATCTCCCGATCTGTGGGAATCTGAGAGACAAAACTTATGTCACTTTGAGGGAACGCATATGTCAACTTCATGTCAGAGTCTCGTCAATGTATGTCCAAGGGTTTGGAGGATAGAGACATTCTAATTTTTCGAGATTATTCGAAAGTCAATTTTTGAAAAGGCAAATATCTCCCGATCAATAGGAATCTAAGAGACAAAACTTATGTCACTTTGAGGGAACGTATATGTCAACTTCATGTCAGAATCTCGTCAATGTATGCCCAAGGGTTTGGACAATAGAGACAATTTAATTTTTCGAGATTACTCGCAAGTCAATTTTTAAAAGGCAAATATCTCCCGATCTGTAGGAATCTGAGAGACAAAACTTATGTTACTTTGAGGGAACGTATATGTCAACTTCCTGTCAGAGTCACGTCAATGTATGAACAAGGGTTTGGAGGATAGAGACATTTAAATTTTTAGAGATTATTCGAAAGTCAATTTTTAAAAGGCAAATATCTCCCGATCTGTATGAATCTGAGAGACAAAACTTATGTCACTTTGAGGGAAAGTATATGTAAACTTCCAGTCAGAGTCACGTCAATGTATGTCCAAGGGTTTGGAGGATAGAGACATTTTAATTTTTCGAGATTATTCGAAAGTCAAGTTTTCAAAAGGCAAATATCTCCCGATCTGTGGGAATCTGAGAGACAAAACTTATGTCACTTTGAGGGAACGCATATGTCAACTTCATGTCAGAGTCTCGTCAATGTATGTCCAAGGGTTTGGACGATAGAGAAATTTTAATTTTTCGAGATTATTCGAAAGTCAATTTTTAAAAGGCAAATATCTCCCGATCTGTATGAATCTGAGAGACAAAACTAATATCGCTTTGAGGGAACATATATGTCAACTTCCTGTCAGAGTCACGTCAATGTATGTCCAAGGGTTTGGAGGATAGAGACATTCAAATTTATAGAGATTAATCGAAAGTCAATTTTTAAAAGGCAAATATCTCCCGATCTGTAGGAATCTGAGAGACAAAACTTATGTCACTTTGAGGGATCGTATATGTCAACTTCATGTCAGAATCTCGTCAATGTATGTCCAAGGGTTTGGACGATAGAGAAATTTTAATTTTTCGAGATTATTCGAAAGTCAATTTTAAAAGGCAGATATCTCCCGATCTGTAGGCATCTGAGAGACAAACCTCATGTCACATTGAGGGAACGCATATGTCAACTTCATGTCAGAGTCTTGTCAATGTATGTCCAAGGGTTTGGAGGATAGAGACATTTAAATTTTTAGAGATTATTCGAAAGTCAATTTTTGAAGAGGCAAATATCTCCCGATCTGTATTAATCTGAGAGACAAAACTTATGTCACTTTGAGGGAACGTATATGTCAACTTCATGTCATAGTCACGTCAATGTATGTCGAAGGGTTTGGAGGATAGAGACATTTAAATTTTTAGAGATTATTCCAAAATCAATTTTTAAAAGGCAAATATCTCCCGATCTGTAGGAATCTGAGAGACAAAACTTATGTCACTTTGAGGGAACGTATATGTAAACGTCCTGTCAGAGTCACGTCAATGTATGTCCAAGGGTTTGGAGGATAGAGACATTTAAATTTTTCGAGATTATTCGAAAGTCAATTTTTAAAAAGCAAATATCTCCCGATCTGTAAGCATCTAAGAGACAAACCTTATGTCACTTTGAGGGAACGTATATGTCAACTTCATGTCAGAATGTCGTTAATGTATGTCCAAGAGTTTGGACGATAGAGACATTTTAATTTTTCGAGATTATTCGAAAGTCAATTTTTAAAAGGCAAATATCTCCCGATCTGTAGGCATCTAAGAGACAAACCTTATGTCACTTTGAGGGAACGCATATGTCAACTTCATGTCAGAGTCTCGTCAATGTATGTCCAAGGGTTAGGACGATAGAAACATTTTAATTTTTCGAGATTATTTGAAAGTCAATTTTTAAAAGGCAAATATCTCCCGATCTGTAGGCATCTGAGAGACAAACCTTATGTCACTTTGAGGGAACGCATATGTCAACTTCGTGTCAGAGTCTCGTCAATGTATGTCCAAGGGTTTGGACGATAGAGACATTTAAATTTTTCGAGATTATTTGAAAGTCAATTTTTAAAAGGCAAATATCTCCCGATCTGTAGGCATCTGAGAGACAAACCTTATGTCACTTTGAGGGAACGCATGTGTCAACTTCATGTCAGAGTCTCGTCAATGTATGTCCAAGGGTTTGGAGTATAGAGACATTTAAGTTTTTAGAGATTATTCGAAAGTCAATTTTTAAAAGGCAAATATCTCCCGATCTGTAGGAATCTGAGAGACAAAACTTATGTCACTTGGAGGGAACGTATATGTCAACTTCATGTCAGAATCTCGTCAATGTATGTCCAAGGGTTTGGACGATAGAGATTTTTTAATTTTTCGAGATTATTCGAAAGTCAATTTTTAAAAGGCAAATATCTCCCGATCTCTAGGCATCTGAGAGACAAACCTTATGTCACTTTGAGGGAACGCATATGTCAACTTCATGTCAGAGTCTCGTCAATGTATGTCCAAGGGTTTGGAGGATAGAGACATTCTAATTTTTCGAGATTATTCGAAAGTCAATTTTTGAAAAGGCAAATATCTCCCGATCAATAGGAATCTAAGAGACAAAACTTATGTCACTTTGAGGGAACGTATATGTCAACTTCATGTCAGAATCTCGTCAATGTATGAACAAGGGTTTGGACAATAGAGACAATTTAATTTTTCGAGATTACTCGCAAGTCAATTTTTAAAAGGCAAATATCTAACGATCTGTAGGAATCTGAGAGACAAAACTTATGTTACTTTGAGGGAACGTATATGTCAACTTCCTGTCAGAGTCACGTCAATGTATGACCAAGGGTTTGGAGGATAGAGACATTTTAATTTTTCGAGATTATTCGAAAGTCAAGTTTTCAAAAGGCAAATATCTCCCGATCTGTGGGAATCTGAGAGACAAAACTTATGTCACTTTGGGGGAACGCATATGTCAACTTCATGTCAGAGTCTCGTCAATGTATGTCCAAGGGTTTGGAGGATAGAGACATTTAAATTTTTAGAGATTATTCGAAAGTCAATTTTTGAAGAGGCAAATATCTCCCGATCTGTATGAATCTGAGAGACAAAACTAATATCACTTTGAGGGAACATATATGTCAACTTCCTGTCAGAGTCACGTCAATGTATGTCCAAGGGTTTGGAGGATAGAGACATTCAAATTTATAGAGATTAATCGAAAGTCAATTTTTAAAAGGCAAATATCTCCCGATCTGTAGGAATCTGAGAGACAAAACTTATGTCACTTTGAGGGATCGTATATGTCAACTTCATATCAGAATCTCGCCAATGTATGTCCAAGGGTTTGGACGATAGAGAAATATTAATTTTTCGAGATTATTCGAAAATCAATTTTAAAAGGCAAATATCTCCCGATCTGTAGGCATCTGAGAGACAAACCTTATGTCACATTGAGGGAACGCATATGTCAACTTCATGTCAGAGTCACGTCAATGTATGTCCAAGGGTTTGGACAATAGAGACAATTTAATTTTTCGAGATTACTCGCAAGTCAATTTTTAAAAGGCAAATATCTCCCGATCTGTAGGAATCTGAGAGACAAAACTTATGTTACTTTGAGGGAACGTATATGTCAACTTCCTGTCAGAGTCACGTCAATGTATGACCAAGGGTTTGGAGGATAGAGACATTTAAATTTTTAGAGATTATTCGAAAGTCAATTTTTAAAAGGCAAATATCTCCCGATCTGTTGGAATCTGAGAGACAAAACTTATGTCACTTTGAGGGAACGTATATGTAAACTTCCAGTCAGAGTCACGTCAATGTATGTCCAAGGGTTTGGAGGATAGAGACATTTTAATTTTTCGAGATTATTCGAAAGTCAAGTTTTCAAAAGGCAAATATCTCCCGATATGTGGGAATCTGAGAGACAAAACTTATGCCACTTTGAGGGAACGCATATGTCAACTTCATGTCAGAGTCTCGTCAATGTATGTCTAAGGGTTTGGACGATAGAGAAATTTTAATTTTTCGAGATTATTCGAAAGTCAATTTTTAAAAGGCAAATATCTCCCGATCTGTATGAATCTGAGAGACAAAACTTATGTCACTTTGAGGGATCGTATATGTCAACATCATGTCAGAATCTCGTCAATGTATGTCCAAAGGTTTGGACGATAGAGAAATTTTAATTTTTCGAGATTATTCGAAAGTCAATTTTAAAAGGCAAATATCTCCCGATCTGTAGGCATCTGAGAGACAAACATTATGTCACATTGAGGGAACGCATATGTCAACTTCATGTCAGAGTCACGTCAATGTATGTCCAAGGGTTTGGAGGATAGAGACATTTAAATTTTTAGAGATTATTCGAAAGTCAATTTTTGAAGAGGCAAATATCTCCCGATCTGTATGAATCTGAGAGACAAAACTTATGTCACTTTGAGGGATCGTATATGTCAACTTCATGTCAGAATCTCGTCAATGTATGTCCAAAGGTTTGGACAATAGAGAAATTTTAATTTTTCAAGATTATTCGAAAGTCAATTTTAAAAGGCAAATATCTCCCGATCTGTAGGCATCTGAGAGACAAACCTTATGTCACATTGAGGGAACGCATATGTCAACTTCATGTCAGAGTCACGTCAATGTATGTCCAAGGGTTTGGAGGATAGAGACATTTAAATTTTTAGAGATTATTCGAAAGTCAATTTTTGAAGAGGCAAATATCTCCCGATCTGTATTAATCTGAGACAAAACTTATGTCACTTTGAGGGAACGTATATGTCAACTTCATGTCATAGTCACGTCAATGTATGTTGAAGGGTTTGGAGTATAGAGACATTTAAATTTTTAGAGATTATTCCAAAATCAATTTTTAAAAGGCAAATATCTCCCGATCTGTAGGAATCTGAGAGACAAAACTTATGTCACTTTGAGGGAACGTATATGTAAACGTCCTGTCAGAGTCACGTCAATGTATGTCCAAGTGTTTGGAGGATAGAGACATTTAAATTTTTCGAGATTATTCGAAAGTCAATTTTTAAAAAGCAAATATCTCCCGATCTGTAGGCATCTAAGAGACAAACCTTATGTCACTTTGAGGGAACGTATATGTCAACTTCATGTCAGAATGTCGTCAATGTATGTCCAAGAGTTTGGACGATAGAGACATTTTAATTTTTCGAGATTATTCGAAAGTCAATTTTTAAAAGGCAAATATCTCCCGATCTGTAGGCATCTAAGAGACAAACCTTATGTCACTTTGAGGGAACGCATATGTCAACTTCGTGTCAGAGTCTCGTCAATGTATGTCCAAGGGTTTGGACGATAGAGACATTTTAATTTTTCGAGATTATTTGAAAGTCAATTTTTAAAAGGCAAATATCTCCCGATCTGTAGGCATCTGAGAGACAAAAATTATGTCACTTTGAGGGAACGCATATGTCAACTTCGTGTCAGAGTCTCGTCAATGTATGTCCAAGGGTTTGGACGATACAGACATTTGAATTTTTCGAGATTATTTGAAAGTCAATTTTTAAAAGGCAAATATCTCCCGATCTGTAGGCATCTGAGAGACAAACCTTATGTCACTTTGAGGGAACGCATGTGTCAACTTCATGTCAGAGTCTCGTCAATGTATGTCCAAGGGTTTGGAGGATAGAGACATTTTAATTTTTCGAGATTATTTGAAAGTCAATTTTTGAAAAGGCAAATATCTCCCGATCTGTATTAATCTGAGAGACAAAACTTATGTCACTTTGAGGGAACGTATATGTCAACTTCATGTCATAGTCACGTCAATGTATGTCGAAGGGTTTGGAGTATAGAGACATTTAAGTTTTTAGATATTATTCGAAAGTCAATTTTTAAAAGGCAAATATCTCCCGATCTGTAGGAATCTGAGAGACAAAACTTATGTCACTTGGAGGGAACGTATATGTCAACTTCATGTCAGAATCTCGTCAATGTATGTCCAAGGGTTTGGACGATAGAGATTTTTTAATTTTTCGAGATTATTCGAAAGTCAATTTTTAAAAGGCAAATATCTCCCGATCTCTAGGCATCTGAGAGACAAACCTTATGTCACTTTGAGGGAACGCATATGTCAACTTCATGTCAGAGTCTCGTCAATGTATGTCCAAGGGTTTGGAGGATAGAGACATTCTAATTTTTCGAGATTATTCGAAAGTCAATTTTTGAAAAGGCAAATATCTCCCGATCAATAGGAATCTAAGAGACAAAACTTATGTCACTTTGAGGGAACGTATATGTCAACTTCATGTCAGAATCTCGTCAATGTATGAACAAGGGTTTGGACAATAGAGACAATTTAATTTTTCGAGATTACTCGCAAGTCAATTTTTAAAAGGCAAATATCTAACGATCTGTAGGAATCTGAGAGACAAAACTTATGTTACTTTGAGGGAACGTATATGTCAACTTCCTGTCAGAGTCACGTCAATGTATGACCAAGGGTTTGGAGGATAGAGACATTTTAATTTTTCGAGATTATTCGAAAGTCAAGTTTTCAAAAGGCAAATATCTCCCGATCTGTGGGAATCTGAGAGACAAAACTTATGTCACGTTGGGGGAACGCATATGTCAACTTCATGTCAGAGTCTCGTCAATGTATGTCCAAGGGTTTGGAGGATAGAGACATTTAAATTTTTAGAGATTATTCGAAAGTCAATTTTTGAAGAGGCAAATATCTCCCGATCTGTATGAATCTGAGAGACAAAACTAATATCACTTTGAGGGAACATATATGTCAACTTCCTGTCAGAGTCACGTCAATGTATGTCCAAGGGTTTGGAGGATAGAGACATTCAAATTTATAGAGATTAATCGAAAGTCAATTTTTAAAAGGCAAATATCTCCCGATCTGTAGGAATCTGAGAGACAAAACTTATGTCACTTTGAGGGATCGTATATGTCAACTTCATATCAGAATCTCGCCAATGTATGTCCAAGGGTTTGGACGATAGAGAAATATTAATTTTTCGAGATTATTCGAAAATCAATTTTAAAAGGCAAATATCTCCCGATCTGTAGGCATCTGAGAGACAAACCTTATGTCACATTGAGGGAACGCATATGTCAACTTCATGTCAGAGTCACGTCAATGTATGTCCAAGGGTTTGGACAATAGAGACAATTTAATTTTTCGAGATTACTCGCAAGTCAATTTTTAAAAGGCAAATATCTCCCGATCTGTAGGAATCTGAGAGACAAAACTTATGTTACTTTGAGGGAACGTATATGTCAACTTCCTGTCAGAGTCACGTCAATGTATGACCAAGGGTTTGGAGGATAGAGACATTTAAATTTTTAGAGATTATTCGAAAGTCAATTTTTAAAAGGCAAATATCTCCCGATCTGTTGGAATCTGAGAGACAAAACTTATGTCACTTTGAGGGAACGTATATGTAAACTTCCAGTCAGAGTCACGTCAATGTATGTCCAAGGGTTTGGAGGATAGAGACATTTTAATTTTTCGAGATTATTCGAAAGTCAAGTTTTCAAAAGGCAAATATCTCCCGATCTGTGGGAATCTGAGAGACAAAACTTATGTCACTTTGAGGGAACGCATATGTCAACTTCATGTCAGAGTCTCGTCAATGTATGTCGAAGGGTTTGGACGATAGAGAAATTTTAATTTTTCGAGATTATTCGAAAGTCAATTTTTAAAAGGCAAATATCTCCCGATCTGTATGAATCTGAGAGACAAAACTTATGTCACTTTGAGGGATCGTATATGTCAACTTCATGTCAGAATCTCGTCAATGTATGTCCAAAGGTTTGGACGATAGAGAAATTTTAATTTTTCGAGATTATTCGAAAGTCAATTTTAAAAGGCAAATATCTCCCGATCTGTAGGCATCTGAGATACAAACATTATGTCACATTGAGGGAACGCATATGTCAACTTCATGTCAGAGTCACGTCAATGTATGTCCAAGGGTTTGGAGGATAGAGACATTTAAATTTTTAGAGATTATTCGAAAGTCAATTTTTGAAGAGGCAAATATCTCCCGATCTGTATGAATCTGAGAGACAAAACTTATGTCACTTTGAGGGATCGTATATGTCAACTTCATGTCAGAATCTCGTCAATGTATGTCCAAAGGTTTGGACGATAGAGAAATTTTAATTTTTCAAGATTATTCGAAAGTCAATTTTAAAAGGCAAATATCTCCAGATCTGTAGACATCTGAGAGACAAACCTTATGTTACATTGAGGGAACGCATATGTCAACTTCATGTCAGAGTCACGTCAATGTATGTCCAAGGGTTTGGAGGATAGAGACATTTAAATTTTTAGAGATTATTCGAAAGTCAATTTTTGAAGAGGCAAATATCTCCCGATCTGTATTAATCTGAGAGACAAAACTTATGTCACTTTGAGGGAACGTATATGTCAACTTCATGTCATAGTCACGTCAATGTATGTTGAAGGGTTTGGAGTATAGAGACATTTAAATTTTTAGAGATTATTCCAAAATCAATTTTTAAAAGGCAAATATCTCCCGATCTGTAGGAATCTGAGAGACAAAACTTATGTCACTTTGAGGGAACGTATATGTAAACGTCCTGTCAGAGTCACGTCAATGTATGTCCAAGTGTTTGGAGGATAGAGACATTTAAATTTTTCGAGATTATTCGAAAGTCAATTTTTAAAAAGCAAATATCTCCCGATCTGTAGGCATCTAAGAGACAAACCTTATGTCACTTTGAGGGAACGTATATGTCAACTTCATGTCAGAATGTCGTCAATGTATGTCCAAGAGTTTGGACGATAGAGACATTTTAATTTTTCGAGATTATTCGAAAGTCAATTTTTAAAAGGCAAATATCTCCCGATCTGTAGGCATCTAAGAGACAAACCTTATGTCACTTTGAGGGAACGCATATGTCAACTTCATGTCAGAGTCTCGTCAATGTATGTCCAAGGGTTTGGACGATAGAGACATTTTAATTTTTCGAGATTATTTGAAAGTCAATTTTTAAAAGGCAAATATCTCCCGATCTGTAGGCATCTGAGAGACAAAAATTATGTCACTTTGAGGGAACGCATATGTCAACTTCGTGTCAGAGTCTCGTCAATGTATGTCCAAGGGTTTGGACGATACAGACATTTGAATTTTTCGAGATTATTTGAAAGTCAATTTTTAAAAGGCAAATATCTCCCGATCTGTAGGCATCTGAGAGACAAACCTTATGTCACTTTGAGGGAACGCATGTGTCAACTTCATGTCAGAGTCTCGTCAATGTATGTCCAAGGGTTTGGAGGATAGAGACATTTTAATTTTTCGAGATTATTTGAAAGTCAATTTTTGAAAAGGCAAATATCTCCCGATCTGTATTAATCTGAGAGACAAAACTTATGTCACTTTGAGGGAACGTATATGTCAACTTCATGTCATAGTCACGTCAATGTATGTCGAAGGGTTTGGAGTATAGAGACATTTAAATTTTTAGAGATTATTCGAAAGTCAATTTTTAAAAGGCAAATATCTCCCGATCTGTAGGAATCTGAGAGACAAAACTTATGTCACTTGGAGGGAACGTATATGTCAACTTCATGTCAGAATCTCGTCAATGTATGTCCAAGGGTTTGGACGATAGAGATTTTTTAATTTTTCGAGATTATTCGAAAGTCAATTTTTAAAAGGCAAATATCTCCCGATCTCTAGGCATCTGAGAGACAAACCTTATGTCACTTTGAGGGAACGCATATGTCAACTTCATGTCAGAGTCTCGTCAATGTATGTCCAAGGGTTTGGAGGATAGAGTCATTCTAATTTTTCGAGATTATTCGAAAGTCAATTTTTGAAAAGGCAAATATCTCCCGATCAATAGGAATCTAAGAGACAAAACTTATGTCACTTTGAGGGAACGTATATGTCAACTTCATGTCAGAATCTCGTCAATGTATGAACAAGGGTTTGGACAATAGAGACAATTTAATTTTTCGAGATTACTCGCAAGTCAATTTTTAAAAGGCAAATATCTCCCGATCTGTAGGAATCTGAGAGACAAAACTTATGTTACTTTGAGGGAACGTATATGTGAACTTCCTGTCAGAGTCACGTCAATGTATGACCAAGGGTTTGGAGGATAGAGACATTTAAATTTTTAGAGATTATTCGAAAGTCAATTTTTAAAAGGCAAATATCTCCCGATCTGTTGGAATCTGAGAGACAAAACTTATGTCACTTTGAGGGAACGTATATGTAAACTTCCAGTCAGAGTCACGTCAATGTATGTCCAGGGTTTGGAGGATAGAGACATTTTAATTTTTCGAGATTATTCGAAAGTCAAGTTTTCAAAAGGCAAATATCTCCCGATCTGTGGGAATCTGAGAGACAAAACTTATGTCACTTTGAGGGAACGCATATGTCAACTTCATGTCAGAGTCTCGTCAATGTATGTCCAAGGGTTTGGACGATAGAGAAATTTTAATTTTTCGAGATTATTCGAAAGTCAATTTTTAAAAGGCAAATATCTCCCGATCTGTATGAATCTGAGAGACAAAACTAATATCTCTTTGAGGGAACATATATGTCAACTTCCTGTCAGAGTCACGTCAATGTATGTCCAAGGGTTTGGAGGATAGAGACATTCAAATTTATAGAGATTAATCGAAAGTCAATTTTTAAAAGGCAAATATCTCCCGATCTGTAGGAATCTGAGAGACAAAACTTATGTCACTTTGAGGGATCGCATATGTCAACTTCATGTCAGAATCTCGTCAATGTATGTCCAAGGGTTTGGACGATAGAGAAATTTTAATTTTTCGAGATTATTCGAAAGTCAATTTTAAAAGGCAAATATCTCCCGATCTGTAGGCATCTGAGAGACAAACCTTATGTCACATTGAGGGAACGCTTATGTCAACTTCATGTCAGAGTCACGTCAATGTATGTCCAAGGGTTTGGAGGATAGAGACATTTAAATTTTTAGAGATTATTCGAAAGTCAATTTTTGAAGAGGCAAATATCTCCCGATCTGTATTAATCTGAGAGACAAAACTTATGTCACTTTGAGGGAACGTATATGTCAACTTCATGTCATAGTCACGTCAATGTATGTCGAAGGGTTTGGAGGATAGAGACATTTAAATTTTTAGAGATTATTCGAAAGTCAATTTTTAAAAGGCAAATATCTCCCGATCTGTAGGAATCTGAGAGACAAAACGTATGTCACTTTGAGGGAACGTATATGTAAACGTCCTGTCAGAGTCACGTCAATGTATGTCCAAGGGTTTGGAGGATAGAGACATTTAAATTTTTCGAGATTATTCGAAAGTCAATTTTTAAAAAGCAAATATCTCCCGATCTGTAGGCATCTAAGAGACAAACCTTATGTCACTTTGAGGGAACGTATATGTCAACTTCATGTCAGAATGTCGTCAATGTATGTCCAAGGGTTTGGACGATAGAGACATTTTAATTTTTCGAGATTATTCGAAAGTCAATTTTTAAAAGGCAAATATCTCCCGATCTGTAGGCATCTAAGAGACAAACCTTATGTCACTTTGAGGGAACGCATATGTCAACTTCATGTCAGAGTCTCGTCAATGTATGTCCAAGGGTTTGGACGATAGAGACATTTTAATTTTTCGAGATTATTTGAAAGTCAATTTTTAAAAGGCAAATATCTCCCGATCTGTAGGCATCTGAGAGACAAACCTTATGTCACTTTGAGGGAACGCATATGTCAACTTCGTGTCAGAGTCTCGTCAATGTATGTCCAAGGGTTTGGACGATAGAGACATTTAAATTTTTCGAGATTATATGAAAGTCAATTCTTAAAAGGCAGATATCTCCCGATCTGTAGGCATCTGAGAGACAAACCTTATGTCACTTTGAGGGAACGCATGTGTCAACTTCATGTCAGAGTCTCGTCAATGTATGTCCAAGGGTTTGGAGGATAGAGACATTTTAATTTTTCGAGATTATTTGAAAGTCAATTTTTAAAAGGCAAATATCTCCCGATCTGTTGGAATCTGAGAGACAAAACTTATGTCACTTTGAGGGAACGTATATGTAAACTTCCAGTCAGAGTCACGTCAATGTATGTCCAAGGGTTTGGAGGATAGAGACATTTTAATTTTTCGAGATTATTCGAAAGTCAAGTTTTCAAAAGGCAAATATCTCCCGATCTTTGGGAATCTGAGAGACAAAACTTATGTCACTTTGAGGGAACGCATATGTCAACTTCATGTCAGAGTCTCGTCAATGTATGTCCAAGGGTTTGGACGATAGAGAAATTTTAATTTTTCGAGATTATTCGAAAGTCAATTTTTAAAAGGCAAATATCTCCCGATCTGTATGAATCTGAGAGACAAAACTAATATCACTTTGAGGGAACATATATGTCAACTTCCTGTCAGAGCCACGTCAATGTATGTCCAAGGGTTTGGAGGATAGAGACATTCAAATTTATAGAGATTAATCGAAAGTCAATTTTTAAAAGGCAAATATCTCCCGATCTGTAGGCATCTGAGAGACAAAAATTATGTCACTTTGAGGGAACGCATATGTCAACTTCGTGTCAGAGTCTCGTCAATGTATGTCCAAGGGTTTGGACGATACAGACATTTGAATTTTTCGAGATTATTTGAAAGTCAATTTTTAAAAGGCAAATATCTCCCGATCTGTAGGCATCTGAGAGACAAACCTTATGTCACTTTGAGGGAACGCATGTGTCAACTTCATGTCAGAGTCTCGTCAATGTATGTAAAAGGGTTTGGAGGATAGAGACATTTTAATTTTTCGAGATTATTTGAAAGTCAATTTTTGAAAAGGCAAATATCTCCCGATCTGTATTAATCTGAGAGACAAAACTTATGTCACTTTGAGGGAACGTATACGTCAACTTCATGTCATAGTCACGTCAATGTATGTCGAAGGGTTTGGAGTATAGAGACATTTAAATTTTTAGAGATTATTCGAAAGTCAATTTTTAAAAGGCAAATATCTCCCGATCTGTAGGCATCTGAGAGACAAACCTTATGTCACTTTGAGGGAACGCATGTGTCAACTTCATGTCAGAGTCTCGTCAATGTATGTAAAAGGGTTTGGAGGATAGAGACATTTTAATTTTTCGAGATTATTTGAAAGTCAATTTTTGAAAAGGCAAATATCTCCCGATCTGTATTAATCTGAGAGACAAAACTTATGTCACTTTGAGGGAACGTATACGTCAACTTCATGTCAGAGTCTCGTCAATGTATGTCCAAGGGTTTGGAGCATAGAGACATTTAAATTTTTAGAGATTATTCGAAAGTCAATTTTTGAAGAGGCAAATATCTCCCGATCTGTATGAATCTGAGAGACAAAACTAATATCACTTTGAGGGAACATATATGTCAACTTCCTGTCAGAGTCACGTCAATGTATGTCCAAGGGTTTGGAGGATAGAGACATTCAAATTTATAGAGATTAATCGAAAGTCAATTTTTAAAAGGCAAATATCTCCCGATCTGTAGGAATCTGAGAGACAAAACTTATGTCACTTTGAGGGATCGTATATGTCAACTTCATGTCAGAATCTCGTCAATGTATGTCCAAGGGTTTGGACGATAGAGAAATTTTAATTTTTCGAGATTATTCGAAAGTCAATTTTAAAAGGGAAATATCTCCCGATCTGTAGGCATCTGAGAGACAAACCTTATGTCACATTGAGGGAACGCATATGTCAACTTCATGTCAGAGTCACGTCAATGTATGTCCAAGGGTTTGGAGGATAGAGACATTTAAATTTTTAGAGATTATTCGAAAGTCAATTTTTGAAGAGGCAAATATCTCCCGATCTGTATTAATCTGAGAGACAAAACTTATGTCACTTTGAGGGAACGTATATGTCAACTTCATGTCATAGTCACGTCAATGTATGTCCAAGGGTTTGGACGATAGAGATTTTTTAATTTTTCGAGATTATTCGAAAGTCAATTTTTAAAAGGCAAATATCTCACGATCTCTAGGCATCTGAGAGACAAAACTTATGTCAATCTGAGGGAACGCATATGTCAACTTCATGTCAGAGTCTCGTCAATGTATGTCCAAGGGTTTGGAGGATAGAGACATTCTAATTTTTCGAGATTATTCGAAAGTCAATTTTTGAAAAGGCAAATATCTCCCGATCAATAGGAATCTAAGAGACAAAACTTATGTCACTTTGAGGGAACGTATATGTCAACTTCATGTCAGAATCTCGTCAATGTATGCCCAAGGGTTTGGACAATAGAGACAATTTAATTTTTCGAGATTACTCGCAAGTCAATTTTTAAAAGGCAAATATCTCCCGATCTGTAGGAATCTGAGAGACAAAACTTATGTTACTTTGAGAGAACGTATATGTGAACTTCCTGTCAGAGTCACGTCAATGTATGACCAAGGGTTTGGAGGATAGAGACATTTAAATTTTTAGAGATTATTCGAAAGTCAATTTTTAAAAGGCAAATATCTCCCGATCTGTAGGCATCTGAGAGACAAACCTTATGTCACATTGAGGGAACGCATATGTCAACTTCATGTCAGAGTCACGTCAATGTATGTCTAAGGGTTTGGAGGATAGAGACATTTAAATTTTTAGAGATTATTCGAAAGTCAATTTTTGAAAAGGCAAATATCTCCCGATCTGTATTAATCTGCGAGACAAAACTTATGTCACTTTGAGGGAACGCATATGTCAACTTCATGTCAGAGTCTCGTCAATGTATGTCCAAGGGTTTGGACGATAGAGAAATTTTAATTTTTCGAGATTATTCGAAAGTCAATTTTTAAAAGGCAAATATCTCCCGATCTGTATGAATCTGAGAGACAAAACTAATATCACTTTGAGGGAACATATATGTCAACTTCCTGTCAGAGTCACGTCAATGTATGTCCAAGGGTTTGGAGGATAGAGACATTCAAATTTATAGAGATTAATCGAAAGTCAATTTTTAAAAGGCAAATATCTCCCGATCTGTAGGAATCTGAGAGACAAAACTTATGTCACTTTGAGGGATCGTATATGTCAACTTCATGTCAGAATCTCGTCAATGTATGTCCAAGGGTTTGGACGATAGAGAAATTTTAATTTTTCGAGATTATTCGAAAGTCAATTTTAAAAGGCAAATATCTCCCGATCTGTAGGCATCTGAGAGACAAACCTTATGTCACATTGAGGGAACGCTTATGTCAACTTCATGTCAGAGTCACGTCAATGTATGTCCAAGGGTTTGGAGGATAGAGACATTTAAATTTTTAGAGATTATTCGAAAGTCAATTTTTGAAGAGGCAAATATCTCCCGATCTGTATTAATCTGAGAGACAATACTTATGTCACTTTGAGGGAACGTATATGTCAACTTCATGTCATAGTCACGTCAATGTATGTCGAAGGGTTTGGAGGATAGAGACATTTAAATTTTTAGAGATTATTCGAAAGTCAATTTTTAAAAGGCAAATATCTCCCGATCTGTAGGAATCTGAGAGACAAAACGTATGTCACTTTGAGGGAACGTATATGTAAACGTCCTGTCAGAGTCACGTCAATGTATGTCCAAGGGTTTGGAGGATAGAGACATTTAAATTTTTCGAGATTATTCGAAAGTCAATTTTTAAAAAGCAAATATCTCCCGATCTGTAGGCATCTAAGAGACAAACCTTATGTCACTTTGAGGGAACGTATATGTCAACTTCATGTCAGAATGTCGTCAATGTATGTCCAAGGGTTTGGACGATAGAGACATTTTAATTTTTCGAGATTATTCGAAAGTCAATTTTTAAAAGGCAAATATCTCTCGATCTGTAGGCATCTAAGAGACAAACCTTATGTCACTTTGAGGGAACGCATATGTCAACTTCATGTCAGAGTCTCGTCAATGTATGTCCAAGGGTTTGGACGATAGAGACATTTTAATTTTTCGAGATTATTTGAAAGTCAATTTTTAAAAGGCAAATATCTCCCGATCTGTAGGCATCTGAGAGACAAACCTTATGTCACTTTGAGGGAACGCATATGTCAACTTCGTGTCAGAGTCTCGTCAATGTATGTCCAAGGGTTTGGACGATAGAGACATTTAAATTTTTCGAGATTATATGAAAGTCAATTTTTAAAAGGCAGATATCTCCCGATCTGTAGGCATCTGAGAGACAAACCTTATGTCACTTTGAGGGAACGCATGTGTCAACTTCATGTCAGAGTCTCGTCAATGTATGTCCAAGGGTTTGGAGGATAGAGACATTTTAATTTTTCGAGATTATTTGAAAGTCAATTTTTAAAAGGCAAATATCTCCCGATCTGTTGGAATCTGAGAGACAAAACTTATGTCACTTTGAGGGAACGTATATGTAAACTTCCAGTCAGAGTCACGTCAATGTATGTCCAAGGGTTTGGAGGATAGAGACATTTTAATTTTTCGAGATTATTCGAAAGTCAAGTTTTCAAAAGGCAAATATCTCCCGATCTGTGGGAATCTGAGAGACAAAACTTATGTCACTTTGAGGGAACGCATATGTCAACTTCGTGTCAGAGTCTCGTCAATGTATGTCCAAGGGTTTGGACGATACAGACATTTGAATTTTTCGAGATTATTTGAAAGTCAATTTTTAAAAGGCAAATATCTCCCGATCTGTAGGCATCTGAGAGACAAACCTTATGTCACTTTGAGGGAACGCATGTGTCAACTTCATGTCAGAGTCTCGTCAATGTATGTAAAAGGGTTTGGAGGATAGAGACATTTTAATTTTTCGAGATTATTTGAAAGTCAATTTTTGAAAAGGCAAATATCTCCCGATCTGTATTAATCTGAGAGACAAAACTTATGTCACTTTGAGGGAACGTATACGTCAACTTCATGTCATAGTCACGTCAATGTATGTCGAAGGGTTTGGAGTATAGAGACATTTAAATTTTTAGAGATTATTCGAAAGTCAATTTTTAAAAGGCAAATATCTCCCGATCTGTAGGAATCTGAGAGACAAAACTTATGTCACTTGGAGGGAACGTATATGTCAACTTCATGTCAGAATCTCGTCAATGTATGTCCAAGGGTTTGGACGATAGAGATTTTTTAATTTTTCGAGATTATTCGAAAGTCAATTTTTAAAAGGCAAATATCTCCCGATCTCTAGGCATCTGAGAGACAAAACTTATGTCACTTTGAGGGAACGCATATGTCAACTTCATGTCAGAGTCTCGTCAATGTACGTCCAAGGGTTTGGAGGATAGAGACATTCTAATTTTTCGAGATTATTCGAAAGTCAATTTTTGAAAAGGCAAATATCTCCCGATCAATAGGAATCTAAGAGACAAAACTTATGTCACTTTGAGGGAACGTATATGTCAACTTCATGTCAGAATCTCGTCAATGTATGCCCAAGGGTTTGGACAATAGAGACAATTTAATTTTTCGAGATTACTCGCAAGTCAATTTTTAAAAGGCAAATATCTCCCGATCTGTAGGAATCTGAGAGACAAAACTTATGTTACTTTGAGGGAACGTATATGTGAACTTCCTGTCAGAGTCACGTCAATGTATGACCAAGGGTTTGGAGGATAGAGACATTTAAATTTTTAGAGATTATTCGAAAGTCAATTTTTAAAAGGCAAATATCTCCCGATCTCTTGGAATCTGAGAGACAAAACTTATGTCACTTTGAGGGAACGTATATGTAAACTTCCAGTCAGAGTCACGTCAATGTATGTCCAGGGTTTGAGGATAGAGACATTTTAATTTTTCGAGATTATTCGAAAGTCAAGTTTTCAAAAGGCAAATATCTCCCGATCTGTGGGAATCTGAGAGACAAAACTTATGTCACTTTGAGGGAACGCATATGTCAACTTCATGTCAGAGTCTCGTCAATGTATGTCCAAGGGTTTGGACGATAGAGAAATTTTAATTTTTCGAGATTATTCGAAAGTCAATTTTAAAAGGCAAATATCTCCCGATCTGTAGGCATCTGAGAGACAAACCTTATGTCACATTGAGGGAACGCATATGTCAACTTCATGTCAGAGTCACGTCAATGTATGTCCAAGGGTTTGGAGGATAGAGAAATTTAAATTTTTAGAGATTATTCGAAAGTCAATTTTTGAAGAGGCAAATATCTCCCGATCTGTATTAATCTGAGAGACAAAACTTATGTCACTTTGAGGGAACGTATATGTCAACTTCATGTCATAGTCACGTCAATGTATGTCGAAGGGTTTGGAGGATAGAGACATTTAAATTTTTAGAGATTATTCGAAAGTCAATTTTTAAAAGGCAAATATCTCCCGATCTGTAGGAATCTGAGAGACAAAACTTATGTCACTTTGAGGGAACGTATATGTAAACGTCCTGTCAGAGTCACGTCAATGTATGTCCAAGGGTTTGGAGGATAGAGACATTTAAATTTTTCGAGATTATTCGAAAGTCAATTTTTAAAAAGCAAATATCTCCCGATCTGTAGGCATCTAAGAGACAAACCTTATGTCACTTTGAGGGAACGTATATGTCAACTTCATGTCAGAATGTCGTCAATGTATGTCCAAGGGTTTGGACGATAGAGACATTTTAATTTTTCGAGATTATTCGAAAGTCAATTTTTAAAAGGCAAATATCTCCCGATCTGTAGGCATCTAAGAGACAAACCTTATGTCACTTTGAGGGAACGCATATGTCAACTTCATGTCAGAGTCTCGTCAATGTATGTCCAAGGGTTTGGACGATAGAGACATTTTAATTTTTCGAGATTATTTGAAAGTCAATTTTTAAAAGGCAAATATCTCCCGATCTGTAGGCATCTGAGAGACAAACCTTATGTCACTTTGAGGGAACGCATATGTCAACTTCGTGTCAGAGTCTCGTCAATGTATGTCCAAGGGTTTGGACGATAGAGACATTTAAATTTTTCGAGATTATTTGAAAGTCAATTTTTAAAAGGCAAATATCTCCCGATCTGTAGGCATCTGAGAGACAAACCTTATGTCACTTTGAGGGAACGCATGTGTCAACTTCATGTCAGAGTCTCGTCAATGTATGTCCAAGGGTTTGGAGGATAGAGACATTTTAATTTTTCGAGATTATTTGAAAGTCAATTTTTAAAAGGCAAATATCTCCCGCTCTGTTGGAATCTGAGAGACAAAACTTATGTCACTTTGAGGGAACGTATATGTAAACTTCCAGTCAGAGTCACGTCAATGTATGTCCAAGGGTTTGGAGGATAGAGACATTTTAATTTTTCGAGATTATTCGAAAGTCAAGTTTTCAAAAGGCAAATATCTCCCGATCTGTGGGAATCTGAGAGACAAAACTTATGTCACTTTGAGGGAACGCATATGTCAACTTCATGTCAGAGTCTCGTCAATGTATGTCCAAGGGTTTGGACGATAGAGAAATTTTAATTTTTCGAGATTATTCGAAAGTCAATTTTTAAAAGGCAAATATCTCCCGATCTGTATGAATCTGAGAGACAAAACTAATATCACTTTGAGGGAACATATATGTCAACTTCCTGTCAGAGCCACGTCAATGTATGTCCAAGGGTTTGGAGGATAGAGACATTCAAATTTATAGAGATTAATCGAAAGTCAATTTTTAAAAGGCAAATATCTCCCGATCTGTAGGAATCTGAGAGACAAAACTTATGTCACTTTGAGGGATCGTATATGTCAACTTCATGTCAGAATCTCGTCAATGTATGTCCAAGGGTTTGGACGATAGAGAAATTTTAATTTTTCGAGATTATTCGAAAGTCAATTTTAAAAAGCAAATATCTCCCGATCTGTAGGCATCTGAGAGACAAACCTTATGTCACATTGAGGGAACGCATATGTCAACTTCATGTCAGAGTCACGTCAATGTATGTCAAAGGGTTTGGAGGATAGAGACATTTAAATTTTTAGAGATTATTCGAAAGTCAATTTTTGAAGAGGCAAATATCTCCCGATCTGTATTAATCTGAGAGACAAAACTTATGTCACTTTGAGGGAACGTATATGTCAACTTCATGTCATAGTCACGTCAATGTATGTCGAAGGGTTTGGAGTATAGAGACATTTAAATTTTTAGAGATTATTCCAAAATCAATTTTTAAAAGGCAAATATCTCCCGATCTGTAGGAATCTGAGAGACAAAACTTATGTCACTTTGAGGGAACGTATATGTAAACGTCCTGTCAGAGTCACGTCAATGTATGTCCAAGGGTTTGGAGGATAGAGACATTTAAATTTTTCGAAATTATTCGAAAGTCAATTTTTAAAAAGCAAATATCTCCCGATCTGTAGGCATCTAAGAGACAAACCTTATGTCACTTTGAGGGAACGTATATGTCAACTTCATGTCAGAATGTCGTCAATGTATGTCCAAGAGTTTGGACGATAGAGACATTTTAATTTTTCGAGATTATTCGAAAGTCAATTTTTAAAAGGCAAATATCTCCCGATCTGTAGGCATCTGAGAGACAAACCTTATGTCACTTTGAGGGAACGCATATGTCAACTTCGTGTCAGAGTCTCGTCAATGTATGTCCAAGGGTTTGGACGATAGAGACATTTAAATTTTTCGAGATTATTTGAAAGTCAATTTTTAAAAGGCAAATATCTCCCGATCTGTAGGCATCTGAGAGACAAACCTTATGTCACTTTGAGGGAACGCATGTGTCAACTTCATGTCAGAGTCTCGTCAATGTATGTCCAAGGGTTTGGAGGATAGAGACATTTTAATTTTTCGAGATTATTTGAAAGTCAATTTTTGAAAAGGCAAATATCTCCCGATCTGTATTAATCTGAGAGGCAAAACTTATGTCACTTTGAGGGAACGTATATGTCAACTTCATGTCATAGTCACGTCAATGTATGTCGAAGGGTTTGGAGTATAGAGACATTTAAATTTTTAGAGATTATTCGAAAGTCAATTTTTAAAAGGCAAATATCTCCCGATCTGTAGGAATCTGAGAGACAAAACTTATGTCACTTGGAGGGAACGTATATGTCAACTTCATGTCAGAATCTCGTCAATGTATGTCCAAGGGTTTGGACGATAGAGATTTTTTAATTTTTCGAGATTATTCGAAAGTCAATTTTTAAAAGGCAAATATCTCCCGATCTCTAGGCATCTGAGAGACAAACCTTATGTCACTTTGAGGGAACGCATATGTCAACTTCATGTAAGAGTCTCGTCAATGTATGTCCAAGGGTTTGGAGGATAGAGACATTCTAATTTTTCGAGATTATTCGAAAGTCAATTTTTGAAAAGGCAAATATGTCCCGATCAATAGGAATCTAAGAGACAAAACTTATGTCACTTTGAGGGAACGTATATGTCAACTTCATGTCAGAATCTCGTCAATGTATGAACAAGGGTTTGGACAATAGAGACAATTTAATTTTTCGAGATTACTCGCAAGTCAATTTTTAAAAGGCAAATATCTAACGATCTGTAGGAATCTGAGAGACAAAACTTATGTTACTTTGAGGGAACGTATATGTCAACTTCCTGTCAGAGTCACGTCAATGTATGACCAAGGGTTTGGAGGATAGAGACATTTTAATTTTTCGAGATTATTCGAAAGTCAAGTTTTCAAAAGGCAAATATCTCCCGATCTGTGGGAATCTGAGAGACAAAACTTATGTCACTTTGGGGGAACGCATATGTCAACTTCATGTCAGAGTCTCGTCAATGTATGTCCAAGGGTTTGGAGGATAGAGACATTTAAATTTTTAGAGATTATTCGAAAGTCAATTTTTGAAGAGGCAAATATCTCCCGATCTGTATGAATCTGAGAGACAAAACTAATATCACTTTGAGGGAACATATATGTCAACTTCCTGTCAGAGTCACGTCAATGTATGTCCAAGGGTTTGGAGGATAGAGACATTCAAATTTATAGAGATTAATCGAAAGTCAATTTTTAAAAGGCAAATATCTCCCGATCTGTAGGAATCTGAGAGACAAAACTTATGTCACTTTGAGGGATCGTATATGTCAACTTCATGTCAGAATCTCGTCAATGTATGTCCAAGGGTTTGGACGATAGAGAAATTTTAATTTTTCGAGATTATTCGAAAGTCAATTTTAAAAGGCAAATATCTCCCGATCTGTAGGCATCTGAGAGACAAACCTTATGTCACATTGAGGGAACGCATATGTCAACTTCATGTCAGAGTCACGTCAATGTATGTCCAAGGGTTTGGAGGATAGAGACATTTAAATTTTTAGAGATTATTCGAAAGTCAATTTTTGAAGAGGCAAATATCTCCCGATCTGTATTAATCTGAGAGACAAAACTTATGTCACTTTGAGGGAACGTATATGTCAACTTCATGTCATAGTCACGTCAATGTATGTCGAAGGGTTTGGAGTATAGAGACATTTAAATTTTTAGAGATTATTCGAAAGTCAATTTTTAAAAGGCAAATATCTCCCGATCTGTAGGAATCTGAGAGACAAAACTTATGTCACTTGGAGGGAACGTATATGTCAACTTCATGTCAGAATCTCGTCAATGTATGTCCAAGGGTTTGGAGGATAGAGACATTCTAATTTTTCGAGATTATTCGAAAGTCAATTTTTGAAAAGGCAAATATCTCCCGATCAATAGGAATCTAAGAGACAAGCCTTATGTCACTTTGAGGGAACGTATATGTCAACTTCATGTCAGAATCTCGTCAATGTATGCCCAAGGGTTTGGACAATAGAGACAATTTAATTTTTCGAGATTACTCGCAAGTCAATTTTTAAAAGGCAAATATCTCCCGATCTGTAGGAATCTGAGAGACAAAACTTATGTTACTTTGAGGGAACGTATATGTCAACTTCCTGTCAGAGGCACGTCAATGTATGACCAAGGGTTTGGAGGATAGAGACATTTAAATTTTTAGGGATTATTCGAAAGTCAATTTTTAAAAGGCAAATATCTCCCGATCTGTTGGAATCTGAGAGACAAAACTTATGTCACTTTGAGGGAACGTATATGTAAACTTCCAGTCAGAGACACGTCAATGTATGTCCAAGGATTTGGAGGATAGAGACATTTTAATTTTTCGAGATTATTCGAAAGTCAAGTTTTCAAAAGGCAAATATCTCCCGATCTGTGGGAATCTGAGAGACAAAACTTATGTCACTTTGAGGGAACGCATATGTCAACTTCATGTCAGAGTCTCGTCAATGTATGTCCAAGGGTTTGGACGATAGAGAAATTTTAATTTTTCGAGATTATTCGAAAGTCAATTTTTAAAAGGCAAATATCTCCCGATCTGTATGAATCTGAGAGACAAAACTAATATCACTTTGAGGGAACATATATGTCAACTTCCTGTCAGAGCCACGTCAATGTATGTCCAAGGGTTTGGAGGATAGAGACATTCAAATTTATAGAGATTAATCGAAAGTCAATTTTTAAAAGGCAAATATCTCCCGATCTGTAGGAATCTGAGAGACAAAACTTATGTCACTTTGAGGGATCGTATATGTCAACTTCATGTCAGAATCTCGTCAATGTATGTCAAGGGTTTGGACGATAGAGAAATTTTAATTTTTCGAGATTATTCGAAAGACAATTTTAAAAGGCAAATATCTCCCGATCTGTAGGCATCTGAGAGACAAACCTTATGTCACATTGAGGGAACGCATATGTCAACTTCATGTCAGAGTCACGTCAATGTATGTCCAAGGGTTTGGAGGATAGAGACATTTAAATTTTTAGAGATTATTCGAAAGTCAATTTTTGAAGAGGCAAATATCTCCCGATCTGTATTAATCTGAGAGACAAAACTTATGTCACTTTGAGGGAACGTATATGTCAACTTCATGTCATAGTCACGTCAATGTATGTCGAAGGGTTTGGAGTATAGAGACATTTAAATTTTTAGAGATTATTCCAAAATCAATTTTTAAAAGGCAAATATCTCCCGATCTGTAGGAATCTGAGAGACAAAACTTATGTCACTTTGAGGGAACGTATATGCAAACGTCCTGTCAGAGTCACGTCAATGTATGTCCAAGGGTTTGGAGGATAGAGACATTTAAATTTTTCGAGATTATTCGAAAGTCAATTTTTAAAAAGCAAATATCTCCCGATCTGTAGGCATCTAAGAGACAAACCTTATGTCACTTTGAGGGAACGTATATGTCAACTTCATGTCAGAATGTCGTCAATGTATGTCCAAGAGTTTGGACGATAGAGACATTTTAATTTTTCGAGATTATTCGAAAGTCAATTTTTAAAAGGCAAATATCTCCCGATCTGTAGGCATCTAAGAGACAAACCTTATGTCACTTTGAGGGAACGCATATGTCAACTTCATGTCAGAGTCTCGTCAATGTATGTCCAAGGGTTTGGACGATAGAGACATTTTAATTTTTCGAAATTTTTTGAAAGTCAATTTTTAAAAGGCAAATATCTCCCGATCTGTAGGCATCTGAGAGACAAACCTTATGTCACTTTGAGGGAACGCATATGTCAACTTCGTGTCAGAGTCTCGTCAATGTATGTCCAAGGGTTTGGACGATAGAGACATTTAAATTTTTCGAGATTATTTGAAAGTCAATTTTTAAAAGGCAAATATCTCCCGATCTGTAGGCATCTGAGAGACAAACCTTATGTCACTTTGAGGGAACGCATGTGTCAACTTCATGTCAGAGTCTCGTCAATGTATGTCCAAGGGTTTGGAGGATAGAGATATTTTAATTTTTCGAGATTATTTGAAAGTCAATTTTTGAAAAGGCAAATATCTCCCGATCTGTATTAATCTGAGAGGCAAAACTTATGTCACTTTGAGGGAACGTATATGTCAACTTCATGTCATAGTCACGTCAATGTATGTCGAAGGGGTTGGATTATAGAGACATTTAAATTTTTAGAGATTATTCGAAAGTCAATTTTTAAAAGGCAAATATCTCCCGATCTGTAGGAATCTGAGAGACAAAACTTATGTCACTTGGAGGGAACGTATATGTCAACTTCATGTCAGAATCTCGTCAATGTATGTCCAAGGGTTTGGACGATAGAGATTTTTTAATTTTTCGAGATTATTCGAAAGTCAATTTTTAAAAGGCAAATATCTCCCGATCTCTAGGCATCTGAGAGACAAACCTTATGTCACTTTGAGGGAACGCATATGTCAACTTCATGTCAGAGTCTCGTCAATGTATGTCCAAGGGTTTGGAGGATAGAGACATTCTAATTTTTCGAGATTATTCGAAAGTCAATTTTTAAAAGGCAAATATCTCCCGATCAATAGGAATCTAAGAGACAAAACTTATGTCACTTTGAGGGAACGTATATGTCAACTTCATGTCAGAATCTCGTCAATGAATGAACAAGGGTTTGGACAATAGAGACAATTTAATTTTTCGAGATTACTCGCAAGTCAATTTTTAAAAGGCAAATATCTAACGATCTGTAGGAATCTGAGAGACAAAACTTATGTTACTTTGAGGGAACGTATATGTCAACTTCCTGTCAGAGTCACGTCAATGTATGACCAAGGGTTTGGAGGATAGAGACATTTTAATTTTTCGAGATTATTCGAAAGTCAAGTTTTCAAAAGGCAAATATCTCCCGATCTGTGGGAATCTGAGAGACAAAACTTATGTCACTTTGGGGGAACGCATATGTCAACTTCATGTCAGAGTCTCGTCAATGTATGTCCAAGGGTTTGGAGGATAGAGACATTTAAATTTTTAGAGATTATTCGAAAGTCAATTTTTGAAGAGGCAAATATCTCCCGATCTGTATGAATCTGAGAGACAAAACTAATATCACTTTGAGGGAACATATATGTCAACTTCCTGTCAGAGTCACGTCAATGTATGTCCAAGGGTTTGGAGGATAGAGACATTCAAATTTATAGAGATTAATCGAAAGTCAATTTTTAAAAGGCAAATATCTCCCGATCTGTAGGAATCTGAGAGACAAAACTTATGTCACTTTGAGGGATCGTATATGTCAACTTCATGTCAGAATCTCGTCAATGTATGTCCAAGGGTTTGGACGATAGAGAAATTTTAATTTTTCGAGATTATTCGAAAGTCAATTTTAAAAGGCAAATATCTCCCGATCTGTAGGCATCTGAGAGACAAACCTTATGTCACATTGAGGGAACGCATATGTCAACTTCATGTCAGAGTCACGTCAATGTATGTCCAAGGGTTTGGAGGATAGAGACATTTAAATTTTTAGAGATTATTCGAAAGTCAATTTTTGAAGAGGCAAATATCTCCCGATCTGTATTAATCTGAGAGACAAAACTTATGTCACTTTGAGGGAACGTATATGTCAACTTCATGTCATAGTCACGTCAATGTATGTCGAAGGGTTTGGAGTATAGAGACATTTAAATTTTTAGAGATTATTCGAAAGTCAATTTTTTAAAGGCAAATATCTCCCGATCTGTAGGAATCTGAGAGACAAAACTTATGTCACTTGGAGGGAACGTATATGTCAACTTCATGTCAGAATCTCGTCAATGTATGTCCAAGGGTTTGGACGATAGAGATTTTTTAATTTTTCGAGATTATTCGAAAGTCAATTTTTAAAAGGCAAATATCTCCCGATCTCTAGGCATCTGAGAGACAAAACTTATGTCACTTTGATGGAACGCATATGTCAACTTCATGTCAGAGTCTCGTCAATGTATGTCCAAGGGTTTGGAGGATAGAGACATTCGAATTTTTCGAGATTATTCGAAAGTCAATTTTTGAAAAGGCAAATATCTCCCGATCAATAGGAATCTAAGAGACAAAACTTATGTCACTTTGAGGGAACGTATATGTCAACTTCATGTCAGAATCTCGTCAATGTATGTCCAAGGATTTGGAGGATAGAGACATTTTAATTTTTCGAGATTATTCGAAAGTCAAGTTTTCAAAAGGCAAATATCTCCCGATCTGTGGGAATCTGAGAGACAAAACTTATGTCACTTTGAGGGAACGCATATGTCAACTTCATGTCAGAGTCTCGTCAATGTATGTCCAAGGGTTTGGACGATAGAGAAATTTTAATTTTTCGAGATTATTCGAAAGTCAATTTTTAAAAGGCAAATATCTCCCGATCTGTATGAATCTGAGAGACAAAACTAATATCACTTTGAGGGAACAAATATGTCAACTTCCTGTCAGAGCCACGTCAATGTATGTCCAAGGGTTTGGAGGATAGAGACATTCAAATTTATAGAGATTAATCGAAAGTCAATTTTTAAAAGGCAAATATCTCCCGATCTGTAGGAATCTGAGAGACAAAACTTATGTCACTTTGAGGGATCGTATATGTCAACTTCATGTCAGAATCTCGTCAATGTATGTCAAGGGTTTGGACGATAGAGAAATTTTAATTTTTCGAGATTATTCGAAAGACAATTTTAAAAGGCAAATATCTCCCGATCTGTAGGCATCTGAGAGACAAACCTTATGTCACATTGAGGGAACGCATATGTCAACTTCATGTCAGAGTCACGTCAATGTATGTCCAAGGGTTTGGAGGATAGAGACATTTAAATTTTTAGAGATTATTCGAAAGTCAATTTTTGAAGAGGCAAATATCTCCCGATCTGTATTAATCTGAGAGACAAAACTTATGTCACTTTGAGGGAACGTATATGTCAACTTCATGTCATAGTCACGTCAATGTATGTCGAAGGGTTTGGAGTATAGAGACATTTAAATTTTTAGAGATTATTCCAAAATCAATTTTTAAAAGGCAAATATCTCCCGATCTGTAGGAATCTGAGAGACAAAACTTATGTCACTTTGAGGGAACGTATATGCAAACGTCCTGTCAGAGTCACGTCAATGTATGTCCAAGGGTTTGGAGGATAGAGACATTTAAATTTTTCGAGATTATTCGAAAGTCAATTTTTAAAAAGCAAATATCTCCCGATCTGTAGGCATCTAAGAGACAAACCTTATGTCACTTTGAGGGAACGTATATGTCAACTTCATGTCAGAATGTCGTCAATGTATGTCCAAGAGTTTGGACGATAGAGACATTTTAATTTTTCGAGATTATTCGAAAGTCAATTTTTAAAAGGCAAATATCTCCCGATCTGTAGGCATCTAAGAGACAAACCTTATGTCACTTTGAGGGAACGCATATGTCAACTTCATGTCAGAGTCTCGTCAATGTATGTCCAAGGGTTTGGACGATAGAGACATTTTAATTTTTCGAAATTTTTTGAAAGTCAATTTTTAAAAGGCAAATATCTCCCGATCTGTAGGCATCTGAGAGACAAACCTTATGTCACTTTGAGGGAACGCATATGTCAACTTCGTGTCAGAGTCTCGTCAATGTATGTCCAAGGGTTTGGACGATAGAGACATTTAAATTTTTCGAGATTATTTGAAAGTCAATTTTTAAAAGGCAAATATCTCCCGATCTGTAGGCATCTGAGAGACAAACCTTATGTCACTTTGAGGGAACGCATGTGTCAACTTCATGTCAGAGTCTCGTCAATGTATGTCCAAGGGTTTGGAGGATAGAGATATTTTAATTTTTCGAGATTATTTGAAAGTCAATTTTTGAAAAGGCAAATATCTCCCGATCTGTATTAATCTGAGAGGCAAAACTTATGTCACTTTGAGGGAACGTATATGTCAACTTCATGTCATAGTCACGTCAATGTATGTCGAAGGGGTTGGATTATAGAGACATTTAAATTTTTAGAGATTATTCGAAAGTCAATTTTTAAAAGGCAAATATCTCCCGATCTGTAGGAATCTGAGAGACAAAACTTATGTCACTTTGAGGGATCGTATATGTCAACTTCATGTCAGAATCTCGTCAATGTATGTCCAAGGGTTTGGACGATAGAGAAATTTTAATTTTTCGAGATTATTCGAAAGTCAATTTTAAAAGGCAAATATCTCCCGATCTGTAGGCATCTGAGAGACAAACCTTATGTCACATTGAGGGAACGCATATGTCAACTTCATGTCAGAGTCACGTCAATGTATGTCCAAGGGTTTGGAGGATAGAGACATTTAAATTTTTAGAGATTATTCGAAAGTCAATTTTTGAAGAGGCAAATATCTCCCGATCTGTATTAATCTGAGAGACAAAACTTATGTCACTTTGAGGGAACGTATATGTCAACTTCATGTCATAGTCACGTCAATGTATGTCGAAGGGTTTGGAGTATAGAGACATTTAAATTTTTAGAGATTATTCGAAAGTCAATTTTTTAAAGGCAAATATCTCCCGATCTGTAGGAATCTGAGAGACAAAACTTATGTCACTTGGAGGGAACGTATATGTCAACTTCATGTCAGAATCTCGTCAATGTATGTCCAAGGGTTTGGACGATAGAGATTTTTTAATTTTTCGAGATTATTCGAAAGTCAATTTTTAAAAGGCAAATATCTCCCGATCTCTAGGCATCTGAGAGACAAACCTTATGTCACTTTGAGGGAACGCATATGTCAACTTCATGTCAGAGTCTCGTCAATGTATGTCCAAGGGTTTGGAGGATAGAGACATTCTAATTTTTCGAGATTATTCGAAAGTCAATTTTTAAAAGGCAAATATCTCCCGATCAATAGGAATCTAAGAGACAAAACTTATGTCACTTTGAGGGAACGTATATGTCAACTTCATGTCAGAATCTCGTCAATGAATGAACAAGGGTTTGGACAATAGAGACAATTTAATTTTTCGAGATTACTCGCAAGTCAATTTTTAAAAGGCAAATATCTAACGATCTGTAGGAATCTGAGAGACAAAACTTATGTTACTTTGAGGGAACGTATATGTCAACTTCCTGTCAGAGTCACGTCAATGTATGACCAAGGGTTTGGAGGATAGAGACATTTTAATTTTTCGAGATTATTCGAAAGTCAAGTTTTCAAAAGGCAAATATCTCCCGATCTGTGGGAATCTGAGAGACAAAACTTATGTCACTTTGGGGGAACGCATATGTCAACTTCATGTCAGAGTCTCGTCAATGTATGTCCAAGGGTTTGGAGGATAGAGACATTTAAATTTTTAGAGATTATTCGAAAGTCAATTTTTGAAGAGGCAAATATCTCCCGATCTGTATGAATCTGAGAGACAAAACTAATATCACTTTGAGGGAACATATATGTCAACTTCCTGTCAGAGTCACGTCAATGTATGTCCAAGGGTTTGGAGGATAGAGACATTCAAATTT
Organism: Zootermopsis nevadensis; assembly: GCF_977971745.1. Taxonomy (NCBI): domain Eukaryota; kingdom Metazoa; phylum Arthropoda; class Insecta; order Blattodea; family Termopsidae; genus Zootermopsis; species Zootermopsis nevadensis. The sequence continues at coordinate 21,180,527 of NW_028259139.1, read as the reverse complement.
ATAGAGATTAATCGAAAGTCAATTTTTAAAAGGCAAATATCTCCCGATCTGTAGGAATCTGAGAGACAAAACTTATGTCACTTTGAGGGATCGTATATGTCAACTTCATGTCAGAATCTCGTCAATGTATGTCCAAGGGTTTGGACGATAGAGAAATTTTAATTTTTCGAGATTATTCGAAAGTCAATTTTAAAAGGCAAATATCTCCCGATCTGTAGGCATCTGAGAGACAAACCTTATGTCACATTGAGGGAACGCATATGTCAACTTCATGTCAGAGTCACGTCAATGTATGTCCAAGGGTTTGGAGGATAGAGACATTTAAATTTTTAGAGATTATTCGAAAGTCAATTTTTGAAGAGGCAAATATCTCCCGATCTGTATTAATCTGAGAGACAAAACTTATGTCACTTTGAGGGAACGTATATGTCAACTTCATGTCATAGTCACGTCAATGTATGTCGAAGGGTTTGGAGTATAGAGACATTTAAATTTTTAGAGATTATTCGAAAGTCAATTTTTTAAAGGCAAATATCTCCCGATCTGTAGGAATCTGAGAGACAAAACTTATGTCACTTGGAGGGAACGTATATGTCAACTTCATGTCAGAATCTCGTCAATGTATGTCCAAGGGTTTGGACGATAGAGATTTTTTAATTTTTCGAGATTATTCGAAAGTCAATTTTTAAAAGGCAAATATCTCCCGATCTCTAGGCATCTGAGAGACAAAACTTATGTCACTTTGATGGAACGCATATGTCAACTTCATGTCAGAGTCTCGTCAATGTATGTCCAAGGGTTTGGAGGATAGAGACATTCGAATTTTTCGAGATTATTCGAAAGTCAATTTTTGAAAAGGCAAATATCTCCCGATCAATAGGAATCTAAGAGACAAAACTTATGTCACTTTGAGGGAACGTATATGTCAACTTCATGTCAGAATCTCGTCAATGTATGTCCAAGGATTTGGAGGATAGAGACATTTTAATTTTTCGAGATTATTCGAAAGTCAAGTTTTCAAAAGGCAAATATCTCCCGATCTGTGGGAATCTGAGAGACAAAACTTATGTCACTTTGAGGGAACGCATATGTCAACTTCATGTCAGAGTCTCGTCAATGTATGTCCAAGGGTTTGGACGATAGAGAAATTTTAATTTTTCGAGATTATTCGAAAGTCAATTTTTAAAAGGCAAATATCTCCCGATCTGTATGAATCTGAGAGACAAAACTAATATCACTTTGAGGGAACATATATGTCAACTTCCTGTCAGAGCCACGTCAATGTATGTCCAAGGGTTTGGAGGATAGAGACATTCAAATTTATAGAGATTAATCGAAAGTCAATTTTTAAAAGGCAAATATCTCCCGATCTGTAGGAATCTGAGAGACAAAACTTATGTCACTTTGAGGGATCGTATATGTCAACTTCATGTCAGAATCTCGTCAATGTATGTCAAGGGTTTGGACGATAGAGAAATTTTAATTTTTCGAGATTATTCGAAAGACAATTTTAAAAGGCAAATATCTCCCGATCTGTAGGCATCTGAGAGACAAACCTTATGTCACATTGAGGGAACGCATATGTCAACTTCATGTCAGAGTCACGTCAATGTATGTCCAAGGGTTTGGAGGATAGAGACATTTAAATTTTTAGAGATTATTCGAAAGTCAATTTTTAAAAAGCAAATATCTCCCGATCTGTAGGCATCTAAGAGACAAACCTTATGTCACTTTGAGGGAACGTATATGTCAACTTCATGTCAGAATGTCGTCAATGTATGTCCAAGAGTTTGGACGATAGAGACATTTTAATTTTTCGAGATTGTTCGAAAGTCAATTTTTAAAAGGCAAATATCTCCCGATCTGTATGAATCTGAGAGACAAAACTAATATCACTTTGAGGGAACATATATGTCAACTTCCTGTCAGAGTCACGTCAATGTATGTCCAAGGGTTTGGAGGATAGAGACATTCAAATTTATAGAGATTAATCGAAAGTCAATTTTTAAAAGGCAAATATCTCCCGATCTGTAGGAATCTGAGAGACAAAACTTATGTCACTTTGAGGGATCGTATATGTCAACTTCATGTCAGAATCTCGTCAATGTATGTCCAAGGGTTTGGACGATAGAGAAATTTTAATTTTTCGAGATTATTCGAAAGTCAATTTTAAAAGGCAAATATCTCCCGATCTGTAGGCATCTGAGAGACAAACCTTATGTCACATTGAGGGAACGCATATGTCAACTTCATGTCAGAGTCACGTCAATGTATGTCCAAGGGTTTGGAGGATAGAGACATTTAAATTTTTAGAGATTATTCGAAAGTCAATTTTTGAAGAGGCAAATATCTCCCGATCTGTATTAATCTGAGAGACAAAACTTATGTCACTTTGAGGGAACGTATATGTAAACGTCCTGTCAGAGTCACGTCAATGTATGTCGAAGGGTTTGGAGGATAGAGACATTTAAATTTTTAGAGATTATTCGAAAGTCAATTTTTAAAAGGCAAATATCTCCCGATCTGTAGGAATCTGAGACAAAACTTATGTCACTTTGAGGGAACGTATATGTAAACGTCCTGTCAGAGTCACGTCAATGTATGTCCAAGGGTTTGGAGGATAGAGACATTTAAATTTTTCGAGATTATTCGAAAGTCAATTTTTAAAAAGCAAATATCTCCCGATCTGTAGGCATCTAAGAGACAAACCTTATGTCACTTTGAGGGAACGTATATGTCAACTTCATGTCAGAATGTCGTCAATGTATGTCCAAGGGTTTGGACGATAGAGACATTTTAATTTTTCGAGATTATTCGAAAGTCAATTTTTAAAAGGCAAATATCTCCCGATCTGTAGGCATCTAAGAGACAAAACTTATGTCACTTTGAGGGAACGCATTTGTCAACTTCATGTCAGAGTCTCGTCAATGTATGTCCAAGGGTTTGGACGATAGAGACATTTTAATTTTTCGAGATTATTTGAAAGTCAATTTTTAAAAGGCAAATATCTCCCGATCTGTAGGCATCTGAGAGACAAACCTTATGTCACTTTGAGGGAACGCATATGTCAACTTCGTGTCAGAGTCTCGTCAATGTATGTCCAAGGGTTTGAACGATAGAGACATTTAAATTTTTCGAGATTATTTGAAAGTCAATTTTTAAAAGGCAAATATCTCCCGATCTGTAGGCATCTGAGAGACAAACCTTATGTCACTTTGAGGGAACGCATGTGTCAACTTCATGTCAGAGTCTCGTCAATGTATGTCCAAGGGTTTGGAGGATAGAGACATTTTAATTTTTCGAGATTATTTGAAAGTCAATTTTTGAAAAGGCAAATATCTCCCGATCTGTATTAATCTGAGAGACAAAACTTATGTCACTTTGAGGGAACGTATATGTCAACTTCATGTCATAGTCACGTCAATGTATGTCGAAGGGTTTGAAGTATAGAGACATTTAAATTTTTAGAGATTATTCGAAAGTCAATTTTTAAAAGGCAAATATCTCCCGATCTGTAGGAATCTGAGAGACAAAACGTATGTCACTTGGAGGGAACGTATATGTCAACTTCATGTCAGAATCTCGTCAATGTATGTCCAAGGGTTTGAACGATAGAGACATTTAAATTTTTCGAGATTATTTGAAAGTCAATTTTTAAAAGGCAAATATCTCCCGATCTGTAGGCATCTGAGAGACAAACCTTATGCCACTTTGAGGGAACGCATGTGTCAACTTCATGTCAGAGTCTCGTCAATGTATGTCCAAGGGTTTGGAGGATAGAGACATTTTAATTTTTCGAGATTATTTGAAAGTCAATTTTTGAAAAGGCAAATATCTCCCGATCTGTATTAATCTGAGAGACAAAACTTATGTCACTTTGAGGGAACGTATATGTCAACTTCATGTCATAGTCACGTCAATGTATGTCGAAGGGTTTGGAGTATAGAGACTTTTAAATTTTTCGAGATTATTCGAAAGTCAATTTTTAAAAGGCAAATATCTCCCGATCTGTAGGAATCTGAGAGACAAAACGTATGTCACTTGGAGGGAACGTATATGTCAACTTCATGTCAGAATCTCGTCAATGTATGTCCAAGGGTTTGGACGATAGAGAAATTTTAATTTTTCGAGATTATTCGAAAGTCAATTTTTAAAAGGCAAATATCTCCCGATCTCTAGGCATCTGAGAGACAAACCTTATGTCACTTTGAGGGAACGCATTTGTCAACTTCATGTCAGAGTCTCGTCAATGTATGTCCAAGGGTTTGGAGGATAGAGACATTCTAATTTTTCGAGATTATTCGAAAGTCAATTTTTGAAAAGGCAAATATCTCCCGATCAATAGGAATCTAAGAGACAAAACCTATGTCACTTTGAGGGAACGTATATGTCAACTTCATGTCAGAATCTCGTCAATGTATGAACAAGGGTTTGGACAATAGAGACAATTTAATTTTTCGAGATTACTCGCAAGTCAATTTTTAAAAGGCAAATATCTAACGATCTGTAGGAATCTGAGAGACAAAACTTATGTTACTTTGAGGGAACGTATATGTCAACTTCCTGTCAGAGTCACGTCAATGTATGACCAAGAGTTTGGAGGATAGAGACATTTTAATTTTTCGAGATTATTCGAAAGAAAAGTTTTCAAAAGGCAAATATCTCCCGATCTGTGGGAATCTGAGAGACAAAACTTATGTCACTTTGGGGGAACGCATATGTCAACTTCATGTCAGAGTCTCGTCAATGTATGTCCAAGGGTTTGGACGATACAGAAATTTTAATTTTTCGAGATTATTCGAAAGTCAATTTTTAAAAGGCAAATATCTCCCGATCTGTAGGAATCCTAGAGACAAAACTAATATCACTTTGACGGAACATATATGTCAACTTCATGTCAGAGTCACGTCAATCTATGTCCAAGGGTTTGGAGGATAGAGACATTCAAATTTTTAGAGATTAATCGAAAGTCAATTTTTAAAAGGCAAATATCTCCCGATCTGTAGGAATCTGAGAGACAAAACTTATGTCACTTTGAGGGATCGTATATGTCAACTTCATGTCAGAATCTCGTCAATGTATGTCCAAGGGTTTGGACGATAGAGAAATTTTAATTTTTCGAGATGATTCGAAAGTCAATTATTAAAAGGCAAATATCTCCCGATCTGTAGGCATCTGAGAGACAAACCTTATGTCACATTGACGGAACGCATATGTCAACTTCATGTCAGAGTCACGTCGATGTATGTCCAGGGGTTTGGAGGATAGAGACATTTAAATTTTTAGAGATTATTCGAAAGTCAATTTTTGAAGAGGGAAATATCTCCCGATCTGTATTAATCTGAGAGACAAAACTTATGTCACTTTGAGGGAACGTATATGTCAACTTCATGTCATAGTCACGTCAATGTATGTCGAAGGGTTTGGAGGATAGAGACATTTAAATTTTTAGAGATTATTCGAAAGTCAATTTTTAAAAGGCAAATATCTCCCGATCTGTTGGAATCTGAGAGACAAAACTCATGTCACTTAGAGGGAACGTATATGTTAACTTCATGTCAGAATGTCGTCAATGTATGTCCAAGGGTTTGGACGATAGAGACATTTTAATTTTTCGAGATTATTCGAAAGTCAATTTTTAAAAGGCAAATATCTCCCGATCTGTAGGCATCTAAGAGACAAACCTTATGTCACTTTGAGGGAACGCATATGTCAACTTCATGTCAGAGTCTCGTCAATGTATGTCCAAGGGTTTGGACGATAGAGACATTTAAATTTTTCGAGATTATTTGAAAGTCAATTTTTAAAAGGCAAATATCTCCCGATCTGTAGGCATCTGAGAGACAAACCTTATGTCACTTTGAGGGAACGCATATGTCAACTTCATGTCAGAGTCTCGTCAATGTATGTCCAAGGGTTTGGAGAATAGAGACATTTTAATTCTTCGTGATTATTCGAAAGTCAATTTTTAAAAGGCAAATATCTCCCGATCTGTAGGAATCTTAGACAAAACTTATGTCACATTGAGGGAACGCATATGTAAACTTGATGTCAGAGTCACGTCAATGTATGTCCAAGGGTTTGGAGCATAGAGACATTTAAATTTTTAGAGATTATTCGAAAGTCAATTTTTGAAAAGACAAATATCTCCCGATCAATAGGAATCTAAAAGACAAACCTTATGTCACTTTGAGTGAACTTATATGTCAACTTCATGTTAGAATCTCGTCAATGTATGCCCAAGGGTTTGGACGATAGAGACATTTAAATTTTTAGAGATTATTCGAAAGTCAATTTTTAAAAGGCAAATATCTCCCGATCTGTAGGAATCTGAGAGACAAACCTTATGTCACTTTGAGGGAACGCAAATGTCAACTTCATGTCAGAGTCTCGTCAATGTATGTCCAAGGGTTTGCAGGATAGAGACATTTTAATTCTTCGAGATTATTTGAAAGTCAATTTTTAAAAGGCAAATATCTCCCGATCTGTATGCATCTGCGAGACAAACCTTATGTCACTTTGAGGGAACGCATATGTCAACTTCATGTCAGAGTGTCGTCAATGTATGTCCAAGGGTTTGGAGGATAGAGACATTTAAATTTTTAGAGATTATTCGAAAGTCAATTTTTGAAAAGGCAAATATCTCCCGATCTGTATTAATCTGAGAGACAAAACTTATGTCACTTTGAGGGAACGTATATGTCAACTTCATGTCATAATCACGTCAATGTATGTCAAAGGGTTTGGAGGATAGATACATTTAAATTTTTAGAGATTATTCGAAAGTCAATTTTTAAAAGGCAAATATCTTCCGATCTGTAGGAATTTGAGAGACAAAACTTATGTCACTTTAAGGGAATGTATATGTCAACTTTCTGTCAGAGTCACGTCAATGTATGTCCAAGGGTTTGGAGGATAGATACATTTAAATTTTTAGAGATTATTCGAAAGTCAATTCTTAAAAGGCAAATATCTCCCGATCTGTAGGAATCAAAGAGACACAACTTATGTCACTTTGAGGGAACGTATAAGTGAACTTTCTGTCAGAGTCACGTCAATGTTTGTCCAAGGGTTTGGAGGATAGAGACATTTAAATTTTTAGAGATTATTCGAAAAACAATTTTTAAAAGGCAAATATCTCCCGATCTGTAGGAATCTGAGAGACAAAACTTAAGTCACTTAGAGGGATCGTATATGTCAACTTATGTCAGAGTCTCGTCAATATATGTCCAAGGGTTTGGACGATAGAGACATTTGAATTGTTCGAGATTATTCGAAAGTCAATTTTTAAAAGGCAAATATCTCCCGATCTGTAGGCATCTGAAAGACAAACCTTATGTCACTTTGAGGAAACGCATATGTCAACTTCATGTCAGAGTCTCGTCAATGTATGTCCAAGGGTTTGGACGATAGAGACAATTTAATTTTTCGAGATTATTCGAAAGTCAATATTTGAAAAGGCAAATATCTCCCGATCTGTATTAATCTGAGAGACAAAACTTATGTCACTTTGAGGGAACGCATATGTCAACTTCATGTCAGAGTGTCGTCAATGTATGTCCAAGGGTTTGGAGGATAGAGACATTTAAATTTTTAGAGATTATTCAAAAGCCAATTTTTAAAAGGCAAATATCTCCCGATCTGTAGGAATGTGAGAGACAAAACTTATGTCACTTTGAGGGAACGTATATTTTAACTTCATGTCAGAATCTCGTCAATGTATGTCCAAGGGTTTGGACAATAGAGACATTTTAATTTTTCGAGATTATTTGAAAGTCAATTTTTAAAAGACAAATATCTTCCGATCTGTAGGCATCTGAGAGACAAACCTTATGTCACTTTGAGGGAACGCATATGTGAACTTCATGTCAGAGTCTCGTCAATGTATGTCCAAGATTTGGACGATAGAGACATTTTAATTTTTCGAGATTATTCGAAAGTCAATTTTTAAAAGGCAAATATCTCCCGATCTGTAGGCATCTGAGAGACAAACCTTATGTCACTTTGAGGGAACGCATATGTCAACTTTATGTCAGAGTCTCGTCAATGTATGTCCAAGGGTTTGGAGGATAGAGACATTTTAATTTTTCGAGATTATTTGAAAGTCAATTTTTGAAAAGGCAAATATCTCCCGATCTGTATTAATCTGAGAGACAAAACTTATGTCACTTGGAGGGAACGTATATGTCAACTTCATGTCAGAGTCTCGTCAATGTATGTCCAAGGGTTTGGAGGATAGAGACATTCAAATTTTTCGAGATTATTCGAAAGTCAATTTTTGAAAAGGCAAATATCTCCTGATCAATAGGAATCTAAGAGACAAAACTTATGTCACTTTGAGGGAACGTATATGTCAACTTCATGTCAGAATCTCAACAATGTATGCCCAAGGGTTTGGACAATAGAGACAATTTAATTTTTCGAGATTATTCGCAAGTCAATTTTTAAAAGGCAAATATCTCCCGATCTGTAGGAATCTGAGAGACAAAACTTATGTTACTTTGAGGGAACGTATATGTCAACTTCCTGTCAGAGTCACGTCAATGTATGACCAAGGGTTTGGAGGATAGAGACATTTAAATTTTTAGAGATTATTCGAAAGTCAATTTTTAAAAGGCAAATATCTCCCGATCTGTTGGAATCTGAGAGACAAAACTTATGTCTCTTTGAGGGAACGTATATGTAAACTTCCAGTCAGAGTCACGTCAATGTATGTCCAAGGGTTTGGAGGATAGAGACATTTTAATTTTTCGAGATTATTCGAAAGTCAAGTTTTCAAAAGGCAAATATCTCCCGATCTGTGGGAATCTGAGAGACAAAACTTATGTCACTTTGAGGGATCGTATATGTCAACTTCATGTCAGAATCTCGTCAATGTATGTCCAATGGTTTGGACGATAGAGAAATTTTAATTTTTCGAGATTATTCGAAAGTCAATTTTTAAAAGGCAAATATCTCCCGATCTGTAGGCATCTGAGAGACAAACCTTATGTCACATTGACGGAACGCACATGTCAACTTCATGCCAGAGTCACGTCAATGTATGTCCAAGGGTTTGGAGGATAGAGACATTTAAATTTTTAGAGATTATTCGAAAGTCAATTTTTGAAGAGGCAAATATATCCCGATCTGTATTAATCTGAGAGACAAAACTTATGTCACTTTGAGGGAACGTATATGTCAACTTCATGTCATAGTCACGTCAATGTATGTCGAACGGTTTGGAGGATAGAGACATTTAAATTTTTAGAGATTATTCGAAAGTCAATTTTTAAAAGGCAAATATCTCCCGATCTGTAGGAATCTGAGAGACAAAACTTATGTCACTTTGAGGGAACGTATTTGTAAACGTCCTGTTAGAGTCACGTCAATGTATGTCCAAGGGTTTGGAGGATAGAGACATTTAAATTTTTCGAGATTATTCGAAAGTCAATTTTTAAAAGGCAAATATCTCCCGATCTGTTGGAATCTGAGAGACAAAACTCATGTCACTTAGAGGGAACGTATATGTCAACTTCATGTCAGAAAGTCGTCAATGTATGTCCAAGGGTTTGGACGATAGAGACATTTTAATTTTTCGAGATTATTCGAAAGTCAATTTTTAAAAGGCAAATATCTCCCGATCTGTAGGCATCTAAGAGACAAACCTTATGTCACTTTGAGGGAACGCATATGTCAACTTCATGTCAGAGTCTCGTCAATGTATGTCCAAGGGTTTGGACGATAGAGACATTTTAATTTTTCGAGATTATTTGAAAGTCAATTTTTAAAAGGCAAATATCTCCCGATCTGTAGGCATCTGAGAGACAAAAATTATGTCACTTTGAGGGAACGCATATGTCAACTTCATGTCAGAGTCTCGTCAATGTATGTCCAAGGGTTTGGAGAATAGAGACATTTTAATTCTTCGAGATTATTCGAAAGTCAATTTTTAAAAGGCAAATATCTCCCGATCTGTAGGAATCTTAGACAAAACTTATGTCACATTGAGGGAACACATATGTCAACTTGATGTCAGAGTCACGTCAATGTATGTCCAAGGGTTTGGAGCATAGAGACATTTAAATTTTTAGAGATTATTCGAAAGTCAATTTTTGAAAAGACAAATATCTCCCGATCAATAGGAATCTAAAAGACAAACCTTATGTCACTTTGAGGGAACTTATATGTCAACTTCATGTTAGAATCTCGTCAATGTATGCCCAAGGGTTTGGACGATAGAGACATTTAAATTTTTAGAGATTATTCGAAAGTCAATTTTTAAAAGGCAAATATCTCCCAATCTGTAGGAATCTGAGAGACAAACCTTATGTCACTTTGTGGGAACGCAAATGTGAACTTCATGTCAGAGTCTCGTCAATGTATGTCCAAGGGTTTGCAGGATAGAGACATTTTAATTCTTCGAGATTATTTGAAAGTCAATTTTTAAAAGGCAAATATCTCCCGATCTGTATGCATCTGCGAGACAAACCTTATGTCACTTTGAGGGAACGCATATGTCAACTTCATGTCAGAGTGTCGTCAATGTATGTCCAAGGGTTTGGAGGATAGAGACATTTAAATTTTTAGAGATTATTCGAAAGTCAATTTTTGAAGAGGCAAATATCTCCCGATCTGTATTAATCTGAGAGACAAAACTTATGTCACTTTGAGGGAACGTATATGTCAACTTCATGTCATAGTCACGTCAATGTATGTCAAATGGTTTGGAGGATAGAGACATTTAAATTTTTAGAGATTATTCGAAAGTCAATTTTTAAAAGGCAAATATCTCCCGATCTGTAGGAATTTGAGAGACAAAACTTATGTCACTTTAAGGGAATGTATATGTCAACTTTCTGTCAGAGTCACGTCAATGTATGTCCAAGGGTTTGGAGGATAGATACATTTAAATTTTTAGAGATTATTCGAAAGTCAATTCTTAAAAGGCAAATATCTCCCGATCTGTAGGAATCAAAGAGACACAACTTATGTCACTTTGAGGGAACGTATATGTGAACTTTCTGTCAGAGTCACGTCAATGTTTGTCCAAGGGTTTGGAGGATAGAGACATTTAAATTTTTAGAGATTATTCGAAAAACAATTTTTAAAAGGCAAATATCTCCCGATCTGTAGGCATCTGAAAGACAAACCTTATGTCACCTTGAGGGAACGCATATGTCAACTTCATGTCAGAGTCTCGTCAATGTATGTCCAAGGGTTTGGACGATAGAGACATTTTAATTTTTCGAGATTATTCGAAAGTCAATATTTGAAAAGGCAAATATCTCCCGATCTGTATTAATATGAGAGACAAAACTTATGTCACTTTGAGGGAACGCATATGTCAACTTCATGTCAGAGTGTCGTCAATGTATGTCCAAGGGTTTGGAGGATAGAGACATTTAAATTTTTAGAGATTATTCGAAAGCCAATTTTTAAAAGGCAAATATCTCCCGATCTGTAGGAATGTGAGAGACAAAACTTATGTCACTTTGAGGGAACGTATATTTTAACTTCATGTCAGAATCTCGTCAATGTATGTCCAAGGGTTTGGACAATAGAGACATTTTAATTTTTCGAGATTATTTGAAAGTCAATTTTTAAAAGGCAAATATCTTCCGATCTGTAGGCATCTGAGAGACAAACCTTATGTCACTTTGAGGGAACGCATATGTGAACTTCATGTCAGAGTCTCGTCAATGTATGTCCAAGATTTGGACGATAGAGACATTTTAATTTTTCGAGATTATTCGAAAGTCAATTTTTAAAAGGCAAATATCTCCCGATCTGTAGGCATCTGAGAGACAAACCTTATGTCACTTTGAGGGAACGCATATGTCAACTTTATGTCAGAGTCTCGTCAATGTATGTCCAAGGGTTTGGAGGATAGAGACATTTTAATTTTTCGAGATTATTTGAAAGTCAATTTTTGAAAAGGCAAATATCTCCCGATCTGTATTAATCTGAGAGACAAACCTTATGTCACTTGGAGGGAACGTATATGTCAACTTCATGTCAGAATCTCGTCAATGTATGTCCAAGGGTTTGGACGATAGAGATTTTTTAATTTTTCGAGATTATTCGAAAGTCAATTTTTAAAAGGCAAATATCTCCCGATCTCTAGGCATCTGAGAGACAAAACTTATGTCACTTTGAGGGAACGCATATGTCAACTTCATGTCAGAGTCTCGTCAATGTATGTCCAAGGGTTTGGAGGATAGAGACATTCAAATTTTTCGAGATTATTCGAAAGTCAATTTTTGAAAAGGCAAATATCTCCCGATCAATAGGAATCTAAGAGACAAAACTTATGTCACTTTGAGGGAACGTATATGTCAACTTCATGTCAGAATCTCGTCAATGTATGCCCAAGGGTTTGGACAATAGAGACAATTTAATTTTTCGAGATTACTCGCAAGTCAATTTTTAAAAGGCAAATATCTCCCGATCTGTAGGAATCTGAGAGACAAAACTTATGTTACTTTGAGGGAACGTATATGTCAACTTCCTGTCAGTGTCACGTCAATGTATGACCAAGGGTTTGGAGGATAGAGACATTTAAATTTTTAGAGATTATTCGAAAGTCAATTTTTAAAAGGCAAATATCTCCCGATCTGTTGGAATCTGAGAGACAAAACTTATGTCACTTTGAGGGAACGTATATGTAAACTTCCAGTCAGAGTCACGTCAATGTATGTCCAAGGGTTTGGAAGATAGAGACATTTTAATTTTTTGAGATTATTCGAAAGTCAAGTTTTCAAAAGGCAAATATCTCCCGATCTGTGGGAATCTGATAGACAAAACTTATGTCACTTTGAGGGAACGCATATGTCAACTTCATGTCAGAGTCTCGTCAATGTATGTCCAAGGGTTTGGACGATAGAGCAATTTGAATTTTTCGAGATTATTCGAAAGTCAATTTTTAAAAGGCAAATATCTCCCGATCTGTATGAATCTGAGAGACAAAACTAATATCACTTTGAGGGAACATATATGTCAACTTCCTGTCAGAGTCACGTCAATGTATGTCCAAGGGTTTGGAGGATAGAGACATTCAAATTTTTAGAGATTAATCGAAAGTCAATATTTAAAAGGCAAATATCTCCCGATCTGTAGGAATCTGAGAGACAAAACTTATGTCACTTTGAGGGATCGTATATGTCAACTTCATGTCAGAATCTCGTCAATGTATGTCCAAGGGTTTGGACGATAGAGAAATTTTAATTTTTCGAGATTATTCGAAAGTCAATTTTAAAAGGCAAATATCTCCCGATCTGTAGGCATCTGAGAGACAAACCTTATGTCACATTGAGGGAACGCATATGTCAACTTCATGCCAGAGTCACGTCAATGTATGTCCAAGGGTTTGGAGGATAGAGACATTTAAATTTTTAGAGATTATTCGAAAGTCAATTTTTGAAGAGGCAAATATCTCCCGATCTGTATTAATCTGAGAGACAAAACTTATGTCACTTTGAGGGAACGTATATGTCAACTTCATGTCATAGTCACGTCAATGTATGTCGAAGGGTTTGGAGGATAGAGACATTTAAATTTTTAGAGATTATTCGAAAGTCAATTTTTAAAAGGCAAATATCTCCCGATCTGTAGGAATCTGAGAGACAAAACTTATGTCACTTTGAGGGAACGTATATGTAAACGTCCTGTCAGAGTCACGTCAATGTATGTCCAAGGGTTTGGAGGATAGAGACATTTAAATTTTTCGAGATTATTCGAAAGTCAATTTTTAAAAAGCAAATATCTCCCGATCTGTAGGCATCTAAGAGACAAACCTTATGTCACTTTGAGGGAACGTATATGTCAACTTCATGTCAGAATGTCGTCAATGTATGTCCAAGGGTTTGGACGATAGAGACATTTTAATTTTTCGAGATTATTCGAAAGTCAATTTTTAAAAGGCAAATATCTCCCGATCTGTAGGCATCTAAGAGACAAACCTTATGTCACTTTGAGGGAACGCATATGTCAACTTCATGTCAGAGTCTCGTCAATGTATGTCCAAGGGTTTGGACGATAGAGACATTTTAATTTTTCGAGATTATTTGAAAGTCAGTTTTTAAAAGGCAAATATCTCCCGATCTGTAGGCATCTGAGAGGCAAACCTTATGTCACTTTGAGGGAACGCATATGTCAACTTCGTGTCAGAGTCTCGTCAATGTATGTCCAAGGGTTTGGACGATAGAGACATTTAAATTTTTCGAGATTATTTGAAAGTCAATTTTTAAAAGGCAAATATCTCCCGATCTGTAGGCATCTGAGAGACAAACCTTATGTCACTTTGAGGAAACGCATGTGTCAACTTCATGTCAGAGTCTCGTCAATGTATGTCCAAGGGTTTGGAGGATAGAGACATTTTAATTTTTCGAGATTATTTGAAAGTCAATTTTTGAAAAGGCAAATATCTCCCGATCTGTATTAATCTGAGAGACAAAACTTATGTCACTTTGAGGGAACGTATATGTCAACTTCATGTCATAGTCACGTCAATGTATGTCGAAGGGTTTGGAGTATAGAGACATTTAAATTTTTAGAGATTATTCGAAAGTCAATTTTTAAAAGGCAAATATCTCCCGATCTGTAGGAATCTGAGAGACAAAACTTATGTCACTTGGAGGGAACGTATATGTCAACTTCATGTCAGAATCTCGTCAATGTATGTCCAAGGGTTTGGACGATAGAGATTTTTTAATTTTTCGAGATTATTCGAAAGTCAATTTTTGAAAAGGCAAATATCTCCCGATCAATAAGAATCTAAGAGACAAAACTTATGTCACTTTGAGGGAACGTATATGTCAACTTCATGTCAGAATCTCGTCAATGTATGAACAAGGGTTTGGACAATAGAGACAATTTAATTTTTCGAGATTACTCGCAAGTCAATTCTTAAAAGGCAAATATCTAACGATCTGTAGGAATCTGAGAGACAAAACTTATGTTACTTTGAGGGAACGTATATGTCAACTTCCTGTCAGAGTCACGTCAATGTATGTCCAAGGGTTTGGAGGATAGAGACATTTTAATTTTTCGAGATTATTCGAAAGTCAAGTTTTCAAAAGGCAAATATCTCCCGATCTGTGGGAATCTGAGAGACAAAACTTATGTCACTTTGGGGGAACGCATATGTCAACTTCATGTCAGAGTCTCGTCAATGTATGTCCAAGGGTTTGGACGATAGAGAAATTTTAATTTTTCGAGATTATTCGAAAGTCAATTTTTAAAAGGCAAATATCTCCCGATCTGTAAGAATCTGAGAGACAAAACTAATATCACTTTGAGGGAACATATATGTCAACTTCCTGTCAGAGTCACGTCAATGTATGTCCAAGGGTTTGGAGGATAGAGACATTCAAATTTTTAGAGATTAATCGAAAGTCAATTTTTAAAAGGCAAATATCTCCCGATCTGTAGGAATCTGAGAGACAAAACTTATGTCACTTTGAGGGATCGTATATGTCAACTTCATGTCAGAGTCACGTCAATGTATGTCCAAGGGTTTGGAGGATAGAGACATTTAAATTTTTAGAGATTATTCGAAAGTCAATTTTTGAAGAGGCAAATATCTCCCGATCTGTATTAATCTGAGAGACAAAACTTATGTCACTTTGAGGGAACGTATATGTCAACTTCATGTCATAGTCACGTCAATGTATGTCGAAGGGTTTGGACGATAGAGACATTTAAATTTTTAGAGATTATTCGAAAGTCAATTTTTAAAAGGCAAATACCTCCCGATCTGTAGGAATCTGAGAGACAAAACTTATGTCACTTTGAGGGAACGTATATGTAAACGTCCTATCAGAGTCACGTCAATGTATGTCCAAAGGTTTGGAGGATAGAGACATTTAAATTTTTCGAGATTATTCGAAAGTCAATTTTTAAAAGGCAAATATCTCCCGATCTGTAGGAATCTGAGAGACAAAACTCATGTCACTTAGAGGGAACGTATATGTCAACTTCATGTCAGAATGTCGTCAATGTATGTCCAAGGGTTTGGACGATAGAGACATTTAAATTATTCGAGATTATTCGAAAGTCAATTTTTAAAAGGCAAATATCTCCCGATCTGTAGGCATCTAAGAGACAAACCTTATGTCACTTTGAGGGAACGCATATGTCAACTTCATGTCAGAGTCTCGTCAATGTATGTCCAAGGGTTTGGACGATAGAGACATTTTAATTTTTCGAGATTATTTGAAAGTCAATTTTTAAAAGGCAAATATCTCCCGATCTGTAGGCATCTGAGAGACAAACCTTATGTCACTTTGAGGGAACGCATATGTCAACTTCATGTCAGAGTCTCGTCAATGTATGTCCAAGGGTTTGGAGGATAGAGACATTTTAATTCTTCGAGATTATTCGAAAGTCAATTTTTAAAAGGCAAATATCTCCCGATCTGTAGGAATCTGAGACAAAACTTCTGTCACATTGAGGGAACGCATATGTCAACTTGATGTCAGACTCACGTCAATGTATGTCCAAGGGTTTGGAGCATAGAGACATTTAAATTTTTAGAGATTATTCGAAAGTCAATTTTTGAAAAGGCAAATATCTCCCGATCAATAGGAATCTAAGAGACAAACCTTATGTCACTTTGAGGGAACTTATATGTCAACTTCATGTCAGAATCTCGTCAATGTATGCCCAAGGGTTTGGACGATAGAGACAATTAAATTTTCAGAGATTATTCGAAAGTCAATTTTTAAAAGGCAAATATCTCCCGATCTGTAGGAATCTGAGAGACAAACCTTATGTCACTTTGAGGGAACGCAAATGTCAACTTCATGTCAGAGTCTCGTCAATGTATGTCCAAGGGTTTGGAGGATAGAAACATTTTAATTCTTCGAGATTATTTGAAAGTCAATTTTTAAAAGGCAAATATCTCCCGATCTGTAGGCATCTGCGAGACAAACCTTATGTCACTTTGAGGGAACGCATATGTCAACTTCATGTCAGAGTGTCGTCAATGTATGTCCAAGGGTTTGGAGGATAGAGACATTTAAATTTTTAGAGATTATTCGAAAGTCAATTTTTGAAAAGGCAAATATCTCCCGATCTGTAGGAATCTGAGAGACAAAACCTATGTCACTTAGAGGGATCGTATATGTCAACTTATGTCAGGGTCTCGTCAATGTATGTCCAAGGGTTTGGACGATAGAGACATTTTAATTGTTCGAGATTATTCGAAAGTCAATTTTTGAAAAGGCAAATATCTCCCGATCTGTATTAATCTGAGAGACAAAACTTATGTCACTTGGAGGGAACGTATATGTCAACTTCATGTCAGAGTCTCGTCAATGTATGTCCAAGGGTTTGGACGATAGAGACATTTTAATTTTTCGAGATTATTCGAAAGTCAATATTTGAAAAGGCAAATATCTCCCGATCTGTATTAATATGAGAGACAAAACTTATGTCACTTTGAGGGAACGCATATGTCAACTTCATGTCAGAGTGTCGTCAATGTATGTGCAAGGGTTTGGAGGATAGAGACATTTAAATTTTTAGAGATTATTCGAAAGCCAATTTTTAAAAGGCAAATATCTCCCGATCTGTAGGAATGTGAGAGACAAAACTTATGTCACTTTGAGGGAACGTATATTTTAACTTCATGTCAGAATCTCGTCAATGTATGTCCAAGGGTTTGGACAATAGAGACATTTTAATTTTTCGAGATTATTTGAAAGTCAATTTTTAAAAGGCAAATATCTTCCGATCTGTAGGCATCTGAGAGACAAACCTTATGTCACTTTGAGGGAACGCATATGTGAACTTCATGTCAGAGTCTCGTCAATGTATGTCCAAGATTTGGACGATAGAGACATTTTAATTTTTCGAGATTATTCGAAAGTCAATTTTTAAAAGGCAAATATCTCCCGATCTGTAGGCATCTGAGAGACAAACCTTATGTCACTTTGAGGGAACGCATATGTCAACTTTATGTCAGAGTCTCGTCAATGTATGTCCAAGGGTTTGGAGGATAGAGACATTTTAATTTTTCGAGATTATTTGAAAGTCAATTTTTGAAAAGGCAAATATCTCCCGATCTGTATTAATCTGAGAGACAAAACTTATGTCACTTGGAGGGAACGTATATGTCAACTTCATGTCAGAATCTCGTCAATGTATGTCCAAGGGTTTGGACGATAGAGATTTTTTAATTTTTCGAGATTATTCGAAAGTCAATTTTTAAAAGGCAAATATCTCCCGATCTCTAGGCATCTGAGAGACAAAACTTATGTCACTTTGAGGGAACGCATATGTCAACTTCATGTCAGAGTCTCGTCAATGTATGTCCAAGGGTTTGGAGGATAGAGACATTCAAATTTTTCGAGATTATTCGAAAGTCAATTTTTGAAAAGGCAAATATCTCCCGATCAATAGGAATCTAAGAGACAAAACTTATGTCACTTTGAGGGAACGTATATGTCAACTTCATGTCAGAATCTCGTCAATGTATGCCCAAGGGTTTGGACAATAGAGACAATTTAATTTTTCGAGATTACTCGCAAGTCAATTTTTAAAAGGCAAATATCTCCCGATCTGTAGGAATCTGAGAGACAAAACTTATGTTACTTTGAGGGAACGTATATGTCAACTTCCTGTCAGAGTCACGTCAATGTATGACCAAGGGTTTGGAGGATAGAGACATTTAAATTTTTAGAGATTATTCGAAAGTCAATTTTTAAAAGGCAAATATCTCCCGATCTGTTGGAATCTGAGAGACAAAACTTATGTCACTTTGAGGGAACGTATATGTAAACTTCCAGTCAGAGTCACGTCAATGTATGTCCAAGGGTTTGGAAGATAGAGACATTTTAATTTTTCGAGATTATTCGAAAGTCAAGTTTTCAAAAGGCAAATATCTCCCGATCTGTGGGAATCTGATAGACAAAACTTATGTCACTTTGAGGGAACGCATATGTCAACTTCATGTCAGAGTCTCGTCAATGTATGTCCAAGGGTTTGGACGATAGAGAAATTTGAATTTTTCGAGATTATTCGAAAGTCAATTTTTAAAAGGCAAATATCTCCCGATCTGTATGAATCTGAGAGACAAAACTAATATCACTTTGAGGGAACATATATGTCAACTTCCTGTCAGAGTCACGTCAATGTATGTCCAAGGGTTTGGAGGATAGAGACATTCAAATTTTTAGAGATTAATCGAAAGTCAATATTTAAAAGGCAAATATCTCCCGATCTATAGGAATCTGAGAGACAAAACTTATGTCACTTTGAGGGATCGTATATGTCAACTTCATGTCAGAATCTCGTCAATGTATGTCCAAGGGTTTGGACGATAGAGAAATTTTAATTTTTCGAGATTATTCGAAAGTCAATTTTAAAAGGCAAATATCTCCCGATCTGTAGGCATCTGAGAGACAAACCTTATGTCACATTGAGGGAACGCATATGTCAACTTCATGCCAGAGCCACGTCAATGTATGTCCAAGGGTTTGGAGGATAGAGACATTTAAATTTTTAGAGATTATTCGAAAGTCAATTTTTGAAGAGGCAAATATCTCCCGATCTGTATTAATCTGAGAGACAAAACTTATGTCACTTTGAGGGAACGTATATGTCAACTTCATGTCATAGTCACGTCAATGTATGTCGAAGGGTTTGGAGGATAGAGACATTTAAATTTTTAGAGATTATTCGAAAGTCAATTTTTAAAAGGCAAATATCTCCCGATCTGTAGGAATCTGAGAGACAAAACTTATGTCACTTTGAGGGAACGTATATGTAAACGTCCTGTCAGAGTCACGTCAATGTATGTCCAAGGGTTTGGAGGATAGAGACATTTAAATTTTTCGAGATTATTCGAAAGTCAATTTTTAAAAAGCAAATATCTCCCGATCTGTAGGCATCTAAGAGACAAACCTTATGTCACTTTGAGGGAACGTATATGTCAACTTCATGTCAGAATGTCGTCAATGTATGTCCAAGGGTTTGGACGATAGAGACATTTTAATTTTTCGAGATTATTCGAAAGTCAATTTTTAAAAGGCAAATATCTCCCGATCTGTAGGCATCTAAGAGACAAACCTTATGTCACTTTGAGGGAACGCATATGTCAACTTCATGTCAGAGTCTCGTCAATGTATGTCCAAGGGTTTGGACGATAGAGACATTTTAATTTTTCGAGATTATTTGAAAGTCAGTTTTTAAAAGGCAAATATCTCCCGATCTGTAGGCATCTGAGAGGCAAACCTTATGTCACTTTGAGGGAACGCATATGTCAACTTCGTGTCAGAGTCTCGTCAATGTATGTCCAAGGGTTTGGACGATAGAGACATTTAAATTTTTCGAGATTATTTGAAAGTCAATTTTTAAAAGGCAAATATCTCCCGATCTGTAGGCATCTGAGAGACAAACCTTATGTCACTTTGAGGAAACGCATGTGTCAACTTCATGTCAGAGTCTCGTCAATGTATGTCCAAGGGTTTGGAGGATAGAGACATTTTAATTTTTCGAGATTATTTGAAAGTCAATTTTTGAAAAGGCAAATATCTCCCGATCTGTATTAATCTGAGAGACAAAACTTATGTCACTTTGAGGGAACGTATATGTCAACTTCATGTCATAGTCACGTCAATGTATGTCGAAGGGTTTGGAGTATAGAGACATTTAAATTTTTAGAGATTATTCGAAAGTCAATTTTTAAAAGGCAAATATCTCCCGATCTGTAGGAATCTGAGAGACAAAACTTATGTCACTTGGAGGGAACGTATATGTCAACTTCATGTCAGAATCTCGTCAATGTATGTCCAAGGGTTTGGACGATAGAGATTTTTTAAATTTTTCGAGATTATTCGAAAGTCAATTTTTGAAAAGGCAAATATCTCCCGATCAATAAGAATCTAAGAGACAAAACTTATGTCACTTTGAGGGAACGTATATGTCAACTTCATGTCAGAATCTCGTCAATGTATGAACAAGGGTTTGGACAATAGAGACAATTTAATTTTTCGAGATTACTCGCAAGTCAATTCTTAAAAGGCAAATATCTAACGATCTGTAGGAATCTGAGAGACAAAACTTATGTTACTTTGAGGGAACGTATATGTCAACTTCCTGTCAGAGTCACGTCAATGTATGTCCAAGGGTTTGGAGGATAGAGACATTTTAATTTTTCGAGATTATTCGAAAGTCAAGTTTTCAAAAGGCAAATATCTCCCGATCTGTGGGAATCTGAGAGACAAAACTTATGTCACTTTGGGGGAACGCATATGTCAACTTCATGTCAGAGTCTCGTCAATGTATGTCCAAGGGTTTGGACGATAGAGAAATTTTAATTTTTCGAGATTATTCGAAAGTCAATTTTTAAAAGGCAAATATCTCCCGATCTGTAGGAATCTGAGAGACAAAACTAATATCACTTTGAGGGAACATATATGTCAACTTCCTGTCAGAGTCACGTCATTGTATGTCCAAGGGTTTGGAGGATAGAGACATTCAAATTTTTAGAGATTAATCGAAAGTCAATTTTTAAAAGGCAAATATCTCCCGATCTGTAGGAATCTGAGAGACAAAACTTATGTCACTTTGAGGGATCGTATATGTCAACTTCATGTCAGAGTCACGTCAATGTATGTCCAAGGGTTTGGAGGATAGAGACATTTAAATTTTTAGAGATTATTCGAAAGTCAATTTTTGAAGAGGCAAATATCTCCCGATCTGTATTAATCTGAGAGACAAAACTTATGTCACTTTGAGGGAACGTATATGTCAACTTCATGTCATAGTCACGTCAATGTATGTCGAAGGGTTTGGACGATAGAGACATTTAAATTTTTAGAGATTATTCGAAAGTCAATTTTTAAAAGGCAAATATCTCCCGATCTGTAGGAATCTGAGAGACAAAACTTATGTCACTTTGAGGGAACGTATATGTAAACGTCCTATCAGAGTCACGTCAATGTATGTCCAAAGGTTTGGAGGATAGAGACATTTAAATTTTTCGAGATTATTCGAAAGTCAATTTTTAAAAGGCAAATATCTCCCGATCTGTATTAATCTGAGAGACAAAACTCATGTCACTTAGAGGGAACGTATATGTCAACTTCATGTCAGAATGTCGTCAATGTATGTCCAAGGGTTTGGACGATAGAGACATTTAAATTATTCGAGATTATTCGAAAGTCAATTTTTAAAAGGCAAATATCTCCCGATCTGTAGGCATCTAAGAGACAAACCTTATGTCACTTTGAGGGAACGCATATGTCAACTTCATGTCAGAGTCTCGTCAATGTATGTCCAAGGGTTTGGACGATAGAGACATTTTAATTTTTCGAGATTATTTGAAAGTCAATTTTTAAAAGGCAAATATCTCCCGATCTGTAGGCATCTGAGAGACAAACCTTATGTCACTTTGAGGGAACGCATATGTCAACTTCATGTCAGAGTCTCGTCAATGTATGTCCAAGGGTTTGGAGGATAGAGACATTTTAATTCTTCGAGATTATTCGAAAGTCAATTTTTAAAAGGCAAATATCTCCCGATCTGTAGGAATCTGAGACAAAACTTCTGTCACATTGAGGGAACGCATATGTCAACTTGATGTCAGACTCACGTCAATGTATGTCCAAGGGTTTGGAGCATAGAGACATTTAAATTTTTAGAGATTATTCGAAAGTCAATTTTTGAAAAGGCAAATATCTCCCGATCAATAGGAATCTAAGAGACAAACCTTATGTCACTTTGAGGGAACTTATATGTCAACTTCATGTCAGAATCTCGTCAATGTATGCCCAAGGGTTTGGACGATAGAGACAATTAAATTTTCAGAGATTATTCGAAAGTCAATTTTTAAAAGGCAAATATCTCCCGATCTGTAGGAATCTGAGAGACAAACCTTATGTCACTTTGAGGGAACGCAAATGTCAACTTCATGTCAGAGTCTCGTCAATGTATGTCCAAGGGTTTGGAGGATAGAAACATTTTAATTCTTCGAGATTATTTGAAAGTCAATTTTTAAAAGGCAAATATCTCCCGATCTGTAGGCATCTGCGAGACAAACCTTATGTCACTTTGAGGGAACGCATATGTCAACTTCATGTCAGAGTGTCGTCAATGTATGTCCAAGGGTTTGGAGGATAGAGACATTTAAATTTTTAGAGATTATTCGAAAGTCAATTTTTGAAAAGGCAAATATCTCCCGATCTGTATTAATCTGAGAGACAAAACTTATGTCACTTTGAGGGAACGTATATGTCAACTTCATGTCATAGTCACGTCAATGTATGTCGAAGGGTTTGGAGGATAGAGACATTTAAATTTTTAGAGATTATTCGAAAGTCAATTTTTAAAAGGCAAATATCTCCCGATCTGTAGGAATCTGAGAGACAAAACTTATGTCACTTTAAGGGAATGTATATGTCAACTTACTGTCACAGTCACGTCAATGTATGTCAAAGGGTTTGGAGGATAGATACATTTAAATTTTTAGAGATTATTCGAAAGTCAATTTTTAAAAGGCAAATATCTCCCGATCTGTAGGAATCAAAGAGACACAACTTATGTCACTTTGAGGGAACGTATATGTGAACTTTCTGTCAGAGTCACGTCAATGTATGTCCAAGGGTTTGGAGGATAGAGACATCTAATTTTTAGAGATTATTCGAAAAACAATTTTTAAAAGGCAAATATCTCCCGATCTGTAGGAATCTGAGAGACAAAACTTATGTCACTTAGAGGGATCGTATATGTCAACTTCACGTCAGAATCTCGTCAATGTATGTCCAAGGGTTTGGACGATAGAGACATTTGAATTGTTCGAGATTATTCGAAAGTCAATTTTTAAAAGGCAAATATCTCCCGATCTGTAGGCATCTGAGAGACAAACCTTCTGTCACTTTGAGGGAACGCATATGTCAACTTCATGTCAGAGTCTCGTCAATGTATGGCCAAGGGTTTGGACGATAGAGACATTTTAATTTTTCGAGATTATTCGAAAGTCAATATATGAAAAGGCAAATATCTCCCGATCTGTATTAATCTGAGAGACAAAACTTATGTCACTTTGAGGGAACGCATATGTCAACTTCATGTCAGAGTGTCGTCAATGTATGTCCAAGGGTTTGGAGGATAGAGACATTTTAATTTTTCGAGATTATTCGAAAGTGAATTATTAAAAGGAAAATATCTACCGATCTGTAGGAATCTGAGAGACAAAACTAATGTCATTTTGAGGGATCATATATGTCAACTTGCTGTCAGAGTCACGTCAATGTATGTCGAAGGGTTTGGAGGATAGAGACATTTACATTTTTAGAGATTATTCGAAAGCCAATTTTTAAAAGGCAAATATCTCCCGATCTGTAGGAATGTGAGAGACAAAACTTATGTCACTTTGAGGGAACGTATATTTTAACTTCATGTCAGAATCTCGTCAATGTATGTCCAAGGGTTTGGACAATAGAGACATTTTAATTTTTCGAGATTATTTGAAAGTCAATTTTTAAAAGGCAAATATCTTCCGATCTGTGGGCATCTGAGAGACAAACCTTATGTCACTTTGAGGGAACGCATATGTGAACTTCATGTCAGAGTCTCGTGAATGTATGTCCAAGATTTTGGACGATAGAGACATTTTAATTTTTCGAGATTATTCGAAAGTCAATTTTTAAAAGGCAAATATCTCCCGATCTGTAGGCATCTGAGAGACAAACCTTATGTCACTTTGAGGGAACGCATATGTCAACTTCATGTCAGAGTCTCGTCAATGTATGTCCAAGGGTTTGGAGGATAGAGACATTTTAATTTCTCGAGATTATTTGAAAATCAATTTTTGAAAAGGCAAATATCTCCCGATCTGTATTAATCTGAGAGACAAAACTTATGTCACTTTCAGGGAACGTATATGTCAACTTCATGTCATAGTCACGTCAATGTATGTCGAAGGGTTTGGAGTATAGAGACATTTAAATTTTTAGAGATTATTCGAAAGTCAATTTTTAAAAGGCAAATATCTCCCGATCTGTAGGAATCTGAGAGACAAAACTTATGTCACTTGGAGGGAACGTATATGTCAACTTCATGTCAGAATCTCGTCAATGTATGTCCAAGGGTTTGGAGGATAGAGACATTCTAATTTTTCGAGATTATTCAAAAGTCAATTTTTGAAAAGGCAAATATCTCCCGATCAATAGGAATCTAAGAGACAAAACTTATGTCACTTTGAGGGAACGTTTATGTCAACTTCATGTCAGAATCTCGTCAATGTATGCCCAAGGGTTTGGACAATAGAGAAAATTTAATTTTTCGAGATTACTCGCAAGTCAATTATTAAAAGGCAAATATCTCCCGATCTGTAGGAATCTGAGAGACAAAACTTATGTTACTTTGAGGGAACGTATATGTCAACTTCCTGTCAGAGTCACGTCAATGTATGACCAAGGGTTTGGAGGATAGAGACATTTAAATTTTTAGAGATTATTCGAAAGTCAATTTTTAAAAGGCATATATCTCCCGATCTGTTGGAATCTGAGAGACAAAACTAATGTCACTTTGAGGGAACGTATATGTAAACTTGCAGTCAGAGTCACGTCAATGTATGTCCAAGGGTTTGGAGGATAGAGACATTTTAATTTTTCGAGATTATTCGAAAGTCAAGATATCAAAAGGCAAATATCTCCCGATCTGTGGGAATCTGAGAGACAAAACATATGTCACTTTGAGGGAACGCATATGTCAACTTCATGTCAATGTCTCGTCAATGTATGTCCAAGGGTTTGGACGATAGAGAAATTTTAATTTTTCGAGATTATTCGAAAGTCAATTTTTTAAAGGCAAATATCTCCCGATCTGTAGGCATCTGGGAGACAAACCTTATGTCACTTTGAGGGAACGTAAATGTCAACTTCATGTCATAGTCACGTCAATGTATGTCGAAGGGTTTGGAGGATAGAGACATTTAAATTTTTAGAGATTATTCGAATGTCAATTTTTAAAATTCAAATATCTCCCGATCTGTAGGAATCTGAGAGACAAAACTTATGTCACTTGGAGGGAACGTATATGTCAACTTTCTGTCAGAGTCACGTCAATGTATGTCCAAGGGTTTGGAGGATAGAGACATTTAAATTTTTAGAGATTATTCGAAAGTCAATTTTTAAAAGGCAAATATCTCCCGATCTGTAGGAATCAAAGAGACAAAACTTATGTCACATTGAGGGAACGTATATGTCAACTTCCTGTCAGAGTCACGTCAATGTATGTCCAATGGTTTGCAGGGTAGAGACATTTAAATTTTTAGAGATTATTCGAAAGTCAATTCTTAAAAGGCAAATATCTCCCGATCTGTAGGCATCTGAGAGACAAACCTTATGTCACTTTGAGGGAACGTAAATGTCAACTTCATGTCATAGTCACGTCAATGTATGTCGAAGGGTTTGGAGGATAGAGATTTTTTAATTTTTCGAGATTATTCGAAAGTCTATTTTTATAAGGCAAATATCTCCCGATCTCTAGGCATCTGAGAGACAAACCTTATGTCACTTTGAGGGAACGCATATGTCAACTTCATGTCAGAGTCTCGTCAATGTATGTAAAAGGGTTTGGAGGATAGAGACATTCTAATTTTTCGAGATTATTCGAAAGTCAATTTTTGAAAAGGCAAATATCTCCCGATCAATAGGAATCTAAGAGACAAAACTTATGTCACTTTGAGGGAACGTATATGTCAACTTCATGTCAGAATCTCGTCAATGTATGCCCAAGGGTTTGGACAATAGAGACAATTTAATTTTTCGAGATTACTCGCAAGTCAATTTTTAAAAGGCAAATATCTCCCGATCTGTAGGAATCTGAGAGACAAAACTTATGTTACTTTGAGGGAACGTATATGTCAATTTCATGTCAGAATCTCGTCAATGTATGTCCAAGGGTTTGGACGATAGAGACATCTTAATTTTTCGAGATTATTCGAAAGTCAATTTTTAAAAGGCAAATATCTCCCGATCTGTAGGCATCTGAGAGACAAACCTTATGTCACTTTGAGGGAACGCATATGTCAACTTCATGTCAGAGTCTCGCCAATGTATGTCCAAGGGTTTGGACGATAGAGACATTTTAATTTTTCGAGATTATTTGAAAGTCAATTTTTAAAAGGCAAATATCTCCCGATATGTAGGCATCTGAGAGACAAACCTTATGTCACTTTGAGGGAACGCAAATGTCAACTTCATGTCAGAGTCTCGTCAATGTATGTAAAAGGGTTTGGAGGATAGAGACATTTTAATTTTTGGAGATTATTCGAAAGTGAATTATTAAAAGGCAAATATCTCCCGATCTGTAGGAATCTGAGAGACAAAACTTATGTCACTTGGAGGGAACGTATATGTCAACTTCATGTCAGAATCTCGTCAATGTATGTCCAAGGGTTTGGCCGATAGAGATTTTTTAAATTTTTCGAGATTATTCGAAAGTCAATTTTTGAAAAGGCAAATATCTCCCGATCAATAAGAATCTAAGAGACAAAACTTATGTCACTTTGAGGGAACGTATATGTCAACTTCATGTCAGAATCTCGTCAATGTATGAACAAGGGTTTGGACAATAGAGACAATTTAATTTTTCGAGATTACTCGCAAGTCAATTCTTAAAAGGCAAATATCTAACGATCTGTAGGAATCTGAGAGACAAAACTTATGTTACTTTGAGGGAACGTATATGTCAACTTCCTGTCAGAGTCACGTCAATGTATGTCCAAGGGTTTGGAGGATAGAGACATTTTAATTTTTCGAGATTATTCGAAAGTCAAGTTTTCAAAAGGCAAATATCTCCCGATCTGTGGGAATCTGAGAGACAAAACTTATGTCACTTTGGGGGAACGCATATGTCAACTTCATGTCAGAGTCTCGTCAATGTATGTCCAAGGGTTTGGACGATAGAGAAATTTTAATTTTTCGAGATTATTCGAAAGTCAATTTTTAAAAGGCAAATATCTCCCGATCTGTAGGAATCTGAGAGACAAAACTAATATCACTTTGAGGGAACATATATGTCAACTTCCTGTCAGAGTCACGTCATTGTATGTCCAAGGGTTTGGAGGATAGAGACATTCAAATTTTTAGAGATTAATCGAAAGTCAATTTTTAAAAGGCAAATATCTCCCGATCTGTAGGAATCTGAGAGACAAAACTTATGTCACTTTGAGGGATCGTATATGTCAACTTCATGTCAGAGTCACGTCAATGTATGTCCAAGGGTTTGGAGGATAGAGACATTTAAATTTTTAGAGATTATTCGAAAGTCAATTTTTGAAGAGGCAAATATCTCCCGATCTGTATTAATCTGAGAGACAAAACTTATGTCACTTTGAGGGAACGTATATGTCAACTTCATGTCATAGTCACGTCAATGTATGTCGAAGGGTTTGGACGATAGAGACATTTAAATTTTTAGAGATTATTCGAAAGTCAATTTTTAAAAGGCAAATATCTCCCGATCTGTAGGAATCTGAGAGACAAAACTTATGTCACTTTGAGGGAACGTATATGTAAACGTCCTATCAGAGTCACGTCAATGTATGTCCAAAGGTTTGGAGGATAGAGACATTTAAATTTTTCGAGATTATTCGAAAGTCAATTTTTAAAAGGCAAATATCTCCCGATCTGTAGGAATCTGAGAGACAAAACTCATGTCACTTAGAGGGAACGTATATGTCAACTTCATGTCAGAATGTCGTCAATGTATGTCCAAGGGTTTGGACGATAGAGACATTTAAATTATTCGAGATTATTCGAAAGTCAATTTTTAAAAGGCAAATATCTCCCGATCTGTAGGCATCTAAGAGACAAACCTTATGTCACTTTGAGGGAACGCATATGTCAACTTCATGTCAGAGTCTCGTCAATGTATGTCCAAGGGTTTGGACGATAGAGACATTTTAATTTTTCGAGATTATTTGAAAGTCAATTTTTAAAAGGCAAATATCTCCCGATCTGTAGGCATCTGAGAGACAAACCTTATGTCACTTTGAGGGAACGCATATGTCAACTTCATGTCAGAGTCTCGTCAATGTATGTCCAAGGGTTTGGAGGATAGAGACATTTTAATTCTTCGAGATTATTCGAAAGTCAATTTTTAAAAGGCAAATATCTCCCGATCTGTAGGAATCTGAGACAAAACTTCTGTCACATTGAGGGAACGCATATGTCAACTTGATGTCAGACTCACGTCAATGTATGTCCAAGGGTTTGGAGCATAGAGACATTTAAATTTTTAGAGATTATTCGAAAGTCAATTTTTGAAAAGGCAAATATCTCCCGATCAATAGGAATCTAAGAGACAAACCTTATGTCACTTTGAGGGAACTTATATGTCAACTTCATGTCAGAATCTCGTCAATGTATGCCCAAGGGTTTGGACGATAGAGACAATTAAATTTTCAGAGATTATTCGAAAGTCAATTTTTAAAAGGCAAATATCTCCCGATCTGTAGGAATCTGAGAGACAAACCTTATGTCACTTTGAGGGAACGCAAATGTCAACTTCATGTCAGAGTCTCGTCAATGTATGTCCAAGGGTTTGGAGGATAGAAACATTTTAATTCTTCGAGATTATTTGAAAGTCAATTTTTAAAAGGCAAATATCTCCCGATCTGTAGGCATCTGCGAGACAAACCTTATGTCACTTTGAGGGAACGCATATGTCAACTTCATGTCAGAGTGTCGTCAATGTATGTCCAAGGGTTTGGAGGATAGAGACATTTAAATTTTTAGAGATTATTCGAAAGTCAATTTTTGAAAAGGCAAATATCTCCCGATCTGTATTAATCTGAGAGACAAAACTTATGTCACTTTGAGGGAACGTATATGTCAACTTCATGTCATAGTCACGTCAATGTATGTCGAAGGGTTTGGAGGATAGAGACATTTAAATTTTTAGAGATTATTCGAAAGTCAATTTTTAAAAGGCAAATATCTCCCGATCTGTAGGAATCTGAGAGACAAAACTTATGTCACTTTAAGGGAATGTATATGTCAACTTACTGTCACAGTCACGTCAATGTATGTCAAAGGGTTTGGAGGATAGATACATTTAAATTTTTAGAGATTATTCGAAAGTCAATTTTTAAAAGGCAAATATCTCCCGATCTGTAGGAATCAAAGAGACACAACTTATGTCACTTTGAGGGAACGTATATGTGAACTTTCTGTCAGAGTCACGTCAATGTATGTCCAAGGGTTTGGAGGATAGAGACATCTAATTTTTAGAGATTATTCGAAAAACAATTTTTAAAAGGCAAATATCTCCCGATCTGTAGGAATCTGAGAGACAAAACTTATGTCACTTAGAGGGATCGTATATGTCAACTTCACGTCAGAATCTCGTCAATGTATGTCCAAGGGTTTGGACGATAGAGACATTTGAATTGTTCGAGATTATTCGAAAGTCAATTTTTAAAAGGCAAATATCTCCCGATCTGTAGGCATCTGAGAGACAAACCTTCTGTCACTTTGAGGGAACGCATATGTCAACTTCATGTCAGAGTCTCGTCAATGTATGGCCAAGGGTTTGGACGATAGAGACATTTTAATTTTTCGAGATTATTCGAAAGTCAATATATGAAAAGGCAAATATCTCCCGATCTGTATTAATCTGAGAGACAAAACTTATGTCACTTTGAGGGAACGCATATGTCAACTTCATGTCAGAGTGTCGTCAATGTATGTCCAAGGGTTTGGAGGATAGAGACATTTTAATTTTTCGAGATTATTCGAAAGTGAATTATTAAAAGGAAAATATCTACCGATCTGTAGGAATCTGAGAGACAAAACTAATGTCATTTTGAGGGATCATATATGTCAACTTGCTGTCAGAGTCACGTCAATGTATGTCGAAGGGTTTGGAGGATAGAGACATTTACATTTTTAGAGATTATTCGAAAGCCAATTTTTAAAAGGCAAATATCTCCCGATCTGTAGGAATGTGAGAGACAAAACTTATGTCACTTTGAGGGAACGTATATTTTAACTTCATGTCAGAATCTCGTCAATGTATGTCCAAGGGTTTGGACAATAGAGACATTTTAATTTTTCGAGATTATTTGAAAGTCAATTTTTAAAAGGCAAATATCTTCCGATCTGTGGGCATCTGAGAGACAAACCTTATGTCACTTTGAGGGAACGCATATGTGAACTTCATGTCAGAGTCTCGTGAATGTATGTCCAAGATTTTGGACGATAGAGACATTTTAATTTTTCGAGATTATTCGAAAGTCAATTTTTAAAAGGCAAATATCTCCCGATCTGTAGGCATCTGAGAGACAAACCTTATGTCACTTTGAGGGAACGCATATGTCAACTTCATGTCAGAGTCTCGTCAATGTATGTCCAAGGGTTTGGAGGATAGAGACATTTTAATTTCTCGAGATTATTTGAAAATCAATTTTTGAAAAGGCAAATATCTCCCGATCTGTATTAATCTGAGAGACAAAACTTATGTCACTTTCAGGGAACGTATATGTCAACTTCATGTCATAGTCACGTCAATGTATGTCGAAGGGTTTGGAGTATAGAGACATTTAAATTTTTAGAGATTATTCGAAAGTCAATTTTTAAAAGGCAAATATCTCCCGATCTGTAGGAATCTGAGAGACAAAACTTATGTCACTTGGAGGGAACGTATATGTCAACTTCATGTCAGAATCTCGTCAATGTATGTCCAAGGGTTTGGAGGATAGAGACATTCTAATTTTTCGAGATTATTCAAAAGTCAATTTTTGAAAAGGCAAATATCTCCCGATCAATAGGAATCTAAGAGACAAAACTTATGTCACTTTGAGGGAACGTTTATGTCAACTTCATGTCAGAATCTCGTCAATGTATGCCCAAGGGTTTGGACAATAGAGAAAATTTAATTTTTCGAGATTACTCGCAAGTCAATTATTAAAAGGCAAATATCTCCCGATCTGTAGGAATCTGAGAGACAAAACTTATGTTACTTTGAGGGAACGTATATGTCAACTTCCTGTCAGAGTCACGTCAATGTATGACCAAGGGTTTGGAGGATAGAGACATTTAAATTTTTAGAGATTATTCGAAAGTCAATTTTTAAAAGGCATATATCTCCCGATCTGTTGGAATCTGAGAGACAAAACTAATGTCACTTTGAGGGAACGTATATGTAAACTTGCAGTCAGAGTCACGTCAATGTATGTCCAAGGGTTTGGAGGATAGAGACATTTTAATTTTTCGAGATTATTCGAAAGTCAAGATATCAAAAGGCAAATATCTCCCGATCTGTGGGAATCTGAGAGACAAAACATATGTCACTTTGAGGGAACGCATATGTCAACTTCATGTCAATGTCTCGTCAATGTATGTCCAAGGGTTTGGACGATAGAGAAATTTTAATTTTTCGAGATTATTCGAAAGTCAATTTTTTAAAGGCAAATATCTCCCGATCTGTAGGCATCTGGGAGACAAACCTTATGTCACTTTGAGGGAACGTAAATGTCAACTTCATGTCATAGTCACGTCAATGTATGTCGAAGGGTTTGGAGGATAGAGACATTTAAATTTTTAGAGATTATTCGAATGTCAATTTTTAAAATTCAAATATCTCCCGATCTGTAGGAATCTGAGAGACAAAACTTATGTCACTTGGAGGGAACGTATATGTCAACTTTCTGTCAGAGTCACGTCAATGTATGTCCAAGGGTTTGGAGGATAGAGACATTTAAATTTTTAGAGATTATTCGAAAGTCAATTTTTAAAAGGCAAATATCTCCCGATCTGTAGGAATCAAAGAGACAAAACTTATGTCACATTGAGGGAACGTATATGTCAACTTCCTGTCAGAGTCACGTCAATGTATGTCCAATGGTTTGCAGGGTAGAGACATTTAAATTTTTAGAGATTATTCGAAAGTCAATTCTTAAAAGGCAAATATCTCCCGATCTGTAGGCATCTGAGAGACAAACCTTATGTCACTTTGAGGGAACGTAAATGTCAACTTCATGTCATAGTCACGTCAATGTATGTCGAAGGGTTTGGAGGATAGAGATTTTTTAATTTTTCGAGATTATTCGAAAGTCTATTTTTATAAGGCAAATATCTCCCGATCTCTAGGCATCTGAGAGACAAACCTTATGTCACTTTGAGGGAACGCATATGTCAACTTCATGTCAGAGTCTCGTCAATGTATGTAAAAGGGTTTGGAGGATAGAGACATTCTAATTTTTCGAGATTATTCGAAAGTCAATTTTTGAAAAGGCAAATATCTCCCGATCAATAGGAATCTAAGAGACAAAACTTATGTCACTTTGAGGGAACGTATATGTCAACTTCATGTCAGAATCTCGTCAATGTATGCCCAAGGGTTTGGACAATAGAGACAATTTAATTTTTCGAGATTACTCGCAAGTCAATTTTTAAAAGGCAAATATCTCCCGATCTGTAGGAATCTGAGAGACAAAACTTATGTTACTTTGAGGGAACGTATATGTCAATTTCATGTCAGAATCTCGTCAATGTATGTCCAAGGGTTTGGACGATAGAGACATCTTAATTTTTCGAGATTATTCGAAAGTCAATTTTTAAAAGGCAAATATCTCCCGATCTGTAGGCATCTGAGAGACAAACCTTATGTCACTTTGAGGGAACGCATATGTCAACTTCATGTCAGAGTCTCGCCAATGTATGTCCAAGGGTTTGGACGATAGAGACATTTTAATTTTTCGAGATTATTTGAAAGTCAATTTTTAAAAGGCAAATATCTCCCGATATGTAGGCATCTGAGAGACAAACCTTATGTCACTTTGAGGGAACGCAAATGTCAACTTCATGTCAGAGTCTCGTCAATGTATGTAAAAGGGTTTGGAGGATAGAGACATTTTAATTTTTGGAGATTATTCGAAAGTGAATTATTAAAAGGCAAATATCTCCCGATCTGTAGGAATCTGAGAGACAAAACTTATGTCACTTTGAGGGAACGTATATGTCAACTTCATGTCAGAATCTCGTCAATGTATGTCCAAGGGTTTGGACGATAGAGACATTTTAATTTTTAGAAATTATTTGAAAGTCAATTTTTAAAAGGCAAATATCTCCCGATCTGTAGGCATCTGAGAGACAAAACTTATGTCACTTTCAGGGAATGTATATGTCAACTTCATGTCATAGTCACTTCAATGTATGTTTTAAGGGTTTGGAGGATAGAGACATTTAAATTTTTAGAGATTATTCGAAAGTCAATTATTAAAAGGCAAATATCTCCCGATCTGTAGGAATCTGAGAGACAAAACTTATGTCACTTTAAGGGAACGTATATGTCAACTTTCTGTCAGAGTCACGTCAATGTATGGCGAAGGGTTTGGAGGATAGATACATTTAAATTTTTAGAGATTATTCGAAAGTCAATTATTAAAAGGCAAATATCTCCCGATCTGTAGGAATCAAAGAGACACAACTTATGTCACTTTGAGGGAACGTACATGTCAACGTTCTGTCAGAGTCACGTCAATGTATGTCCAAGGGTTTGGAGGATAGAGACATTTAAATTTTTAGAGATTATTCGAAAGTCAATTTTTAAAAGGCAAATATCTCCCGATCTGTAGGAATCTGAGAGACAAAACGTATGTCACTTAGAGGAAACGTATATGTCAACTTCACATCAGAATCTCGTCAATGTATGTCCAAGGGTTTGGACGATAGAGACATTTTAATTGTTCGAGATTATTCGAAAGTGAATTATTAAAAGGCAAATATCTACCGATCTGTAAGAATCAGAGAGACAGAACTAATGTCACTTTGAGGGATCATATATGTCAACCTCCTGTCAGAGTCACGTCAATGTATGTCCAAGGGTTTGGAGGATAGAGACATTTAAATTTTTAGAGATTATTCGAAAGCCAATTTTTAAAAGGCTAATATCTCCCGATCTGTAGGAATGTGAGAGACAAAACTTATGTCACTTTGAGGGAACGTATATGTTAACTTCATGCCAGAATCTCGTCAATGTATGTCCAAGGGTTTGGACAATAGAGACATTTTAATTTTTCGAGATTATTTGAAAGTCAATTTTTAAAAGGCAAATATCTCCCGATCTGTAGGAATCAAAGAGACAAAACTTATGTCACTTTGAGGGAACGTATATGTCAACTTCCTGTCAGAGTCACGTCAATGTATGTCCAAGGGTTTGCAGGATAGAGACATTTAAATTTTTAGAGATTATTCGAAAGTCAATTTTTAAAAGGCAAATATCTCCCGATCTGTAGGAATCTGAGAGACAAAACTTATGTCACTTAGAGGGAACGTATATGTCAACTTCACGTCAGAATCTCGTCAATGTATGTCCAAGGGTTTGGACGATAGAGACATCTTAATTTTTCGAGATTATTCGAAAGTCAATTTTTAAAAGGCAAATATCTCCCGATCTGTAGGCATCTGAGAGACAAACCTTATGTCACTTTGAGGGAACGCATATGTCAACTTCGTGTCAGAGTCTCGTCAATGTATGTCCAAGGGTTTGGACGATAGAGACATTTTAATTTTTCGAGATTATTTGAAAGTCAATTTTTAAAAGGCAAATATCTCCCGATCTGTAGGCATCTGAGAGACAAACCTTATGTCACTTTGAGGGAACGCATATGTCAACTTCATGTCAGAGGCTCGTCAATGTATGTCCAAGGGTTTGAAGGATAGAGACATTTTAATTTTTCGAGATTATTTGAAAGTCAATTTTTTGAAAAGGCAAATATCTCCCGATCTGTATTAATCTGAGAGACAAAACTTATGTCACTTTGAGGGAACGTATATGTCAACTTCATGTCATAGTCACGTCAATGTATGTCGATGGGTTTGGAGTATAGAGACATTTAAATTTTTAGAGATTATTCGAAAGTCAATTTTTAAAAGGCAAATATCTCCCGATCTGTAGGAATCTGAGAGACAAAACATATGTCACTTGGAGGGAACGTATATGTCAACTTCATGTCAGAATCTCGTCAATGTATGTCCAAGGGTTTGGACGATAGAGATTTTTTAATTTTTCGAGATTATTCGAAAGTCAATTTTTAAAAGGCAAATATCTCCCGATCTGTAGGCATCTGAGAGACAATCCTTATGTCACTTTGAGGGAACGCATATGTCAACTTCGTGTCAGAGTCTCGTCAATGTATGTCCAAGGGTTTGGACGATAGAGACATTTTAATTTTTCGAGATTATTTGAAAGTCAATTTTTAAAAGGCAAATATCTCCCGATCTGTAGGCATCTGAGAGACAAACCTTATGTCACTTTGAGGGAACGCATATGTCAACTTCATGTCAGAGTCTCGTCAATGTATGTCCAAGGGTTTGGAGGATAGAGACATTCTAATTTTTCGAGATTATTCGAAAGTCAATTTTTGAAAAGGCAAATATCTCCCGATCAATAGGAATCTAAGCGACAAAACTTATGTCACTTTGAGGGAACGTATATGTCAACTTCATGTCAGAATCTCGACAATGTATGCCCAAGGGTTTGGACAATAGAGACAATTTAATTTTTCGAGATTACTCGCAAGTCAATTTTTAAAAGGCAAATATCTCCCGATCTGTAGGAATCTGAGAGACAAAACTTATGTTACTTTGAGGGAACGTATATGTCAACTTCCTGTCAGAGTCACGTCAATGTATGACCAAGGGTTTGGAGGATAGAGACATTTAAATTTATAGAGATTATTCGAAAGTCAATTTTTAAAAGGCAAATATCTCCCGATCTGTTGGAATCTGAGCGACAAAACTTATGTCACTTTGAGGGAACGTATATGTAAACTTCCAGTCAGAGTCACGTCAATGTATGTCCAAGGGTTTGGAGGATAGAGGCATTTTAATTTTTCGAGATTATTCGAAAGTCAAGTTTTCAAAAGGCAAATATCTCCCGATCTGTGGGAATCTGAGAGACAAAACTTATGTCACTTTGAGGGAACGCATATGTCAACTTCATGTCAGAGTCTCGTCAATGTATGTCCAAGGGTTTGGACGATAGAGAAATTTTAATTTTTCGAGATTATTCGAAAGTCAATTTTTAAAAGGCAAATATCTCCCGATCTGTAGGCATCTGAGAGACAACCCTTATGTCACATTGAGGGAACGCATATGTCAACTTCATGTCAGAGTCACGTCAATGTATGTCCAAGGGTTTGGAGGAAAGAGTCATTTAAATTTTTAGAGATTATTCGAAAGTCAATTTTTGAAAAGGCAAATATCTCCCGATCTGTAGGAATCTGAGAGACAAAACTTATGTCACTTTAAGGGAACGTATATGTCAACTTTCTGTCAGAGTCACGTCAATGTATGGCGAAGGGTTTGGAGGATAGATACATTTAAATTTTTAGAGATTATTCGAAAGTCAATTATTAAAAGGCAAATATCTCCCGATCTGTAGGAATCAAAGAGACACAACTTATGTCACTTTGAGGGAACGTACATGTCAACGTTCTGTCAGAGTCACGTCAATGTATGTCCAAGGGTTTGGAGGATAGAGACATTTAAATTTTTAGAGATTATTCGAAAGTCAATTTTTAAAAGGCAAATATCTCCCGATCTGTAGGAATCTGAGAGACAAAACGTATGTCACTTAGAGGAAACGTATATGTCAACTTCACATCAGAATCTCGTCAATGTATGTCCAAGGGTTTGGACGATAGAGACATTTTAATTGTTCGAGATTATTCGAAAGTGAATTATTAAAAGGCAAATATCTACCGATCTGTAAGAATCAGAGAGACAGAACTAATGTCACTTTGAGGGATCATATATGTCAACCTCCTGTCAGAGTTACGTCAATGTATGTCCAAGGGTTTGGAGGATAGAGACATTTAAATTTTTAGAGATTATTCGAAAGCCAATTTTTAAAAGGCTAATATCTCCCGATCTGTAGGAATGTGAGAGACAAAACTTATGTCACTTTGAGGGAACGTATATGTTAACTTCATGCCAGAATCTCGTCAATGTATGTCCAAGGGTTTGGACAATAGAGACATTTTAATTTTTCGAGATTATTTGAAAGTCAATTTTTAAAAGGCAAATATCTCCCGATCTGTAGGAATCAAAGAGACAAAACTTATGTCACTTTGAGGGAACGTATATGTCAACTTCCTGTCAGAGTCACGTCAATGTATGTCCAAGGGTTTGCAGGATAGAGACATTTAAATTTTTAGAGATTATTCGAAAGTCAATTTTTAAAAGGCAAATATCTCCCGATCTGTAGGAATCTGAGAGACAAAACTTATGTCACTTAGAGGGAACGTATATGTCAACTTCACGTCAGAATCTCGTCAATGTATGTCCAAGGGTTTGGACGATAGAGACATCTTAATTTTTCGAGATTATTCGAAAGTCAATTTTTAAAAGGCAAATATCTCCCGATCTGTAGGCATCTGAGAGACAAACCTTATGTCACTTTGAGGGAACGCATATGTCAACTTCGTGTCAGAGTCTCGTCAATGTATGTCCAAGGGTTTGGACGATAGAGACATTTTAATTTTTCGAGATTATTTGAAAGTCAATTTTTAAAAGGCAAATATCTCCCGATCTGTAGGCATCTGAGAGA
The DNA here is from genome assembly GCF_977971745.1 of Zootermopsis nevadensis. Classification (NCBI taxonomy): domain Eukaryota; kingdom Metazoa; phylum Arthropoda; class Insecta; order Blattodea; family Termopsidae; genus Zootermopsis; species Zootermopsis nevadensis. Next base: position 21,141,977 of record NW_028259139.1, on the reverse strand, counting down.
CAATCCTTATGTTACTTTGAGGGAACGTATATGTCAACTTCCTGTCAGAGTCACGTCTATGTATGACCAAGGGTTTGGAGGATAGAGACATTTAAATTTTTAGAGATTATTCGAAAGTCAATTTTTAAAAGGCAAATATCTCCCGATCTGTTGGAATCTGAGCGACAAAACTTATGTCACTTTGAGGGAACGTATATGTAAACTTCCAGTCAGAGTCACGTCAATGTATGTCCAAGGGTTTGGAGGATAGAGGCATTTTAATTTTTCGAGATTATTCGAAAGTCAAGTTTTCAAAAGGCAAATATCTCCCGATCTGTGGGAATCTGAGAGACAAAACTTATGTCACTTTGAGGGAACGCATATGTCAACTTCATGTCAGAGTCTCGTCAATGTATGTCCAAGGGTTTGGACGATAGAGAAATTTTAATTTTTCGAGATTATTCGAAAGTCAATTTTTAAAAGGCAAATATCTCCCGATCTGTAGGCATCTGAGAGACAACCCTTATGTCACATTGAGGGAACGCATATGTCAACTTCATGTCAGAGTCACGTCAATGTATGTCCAAGGGTTTGGAGGAAAGAGTCATTTAAATTTTTAGAGATTATTCGAAAGTCAATTTTTGAAAAGGCAAATATCTCCCGATCTGTAGGAATCTGAGAGACAAAACTTATGTCACTTTAAGGGAACGTATATGTCAACTTTCTGTCAGAGTCACGTCAATGTATGGCGAAGGGTTTGGAGGATAGATACATTTAAATTTTTAGAGATTATTCGAAAGTCAATTATTAAAAGGCAAATATCTCCCGATCTGTAGGAATCAAAGAGACACAACTTATGTCACTTTGAGGGAACGTACATGTCAACGTTCTGTCAGAGTCACGTCAATGTATGTCCAAGGGTTTGGAGGATAGAGACATTTAAATTTTTAGAGATTATTCGAAAGTCAATTTTTAAAAGGCAAATATCTCCCGATCTGTAGGAATCTGAGAGACAAAACGTATGTCACTTAGAGGAAACGTATATGTCAACTTCACATCAGAATCTCGTCAATGTATGTCCAAGGGTTTGGACGATAGAGACATTTTAATTGTTCGAGATTATTCGAAAGTGAATTATTAAAAGGCAAATATCTCCCGATCTGTGGGAATCTGAGAGACAAAACTTATGTCACTTTGAGGGAACGCATATGTCAACTTCATGTCAGAGTCTCGTCAATGTATGTCCAAGGGTTTGGACGATAGAGAAATTTTAATTTTTCGAGATTATTCGAAAGTCAATTTTTAAAAGGCAAATATCTCCCGATCTGTAGGCATCTGAGAGACAACCCTTATGTCACATTGAGGGAACGCATATGTCAACTTCATGTCAGAGTCACGTCAATGTATGTCCAAGGGTTTGGAGGAAAGAGTCATTTAAATTTTTAGAGATTATTCGAAAGTCAATTTTTGAAAAGGCAAATATCTCCCGATCTGTATTAATCTGAGAGACAAAACTTATGTCACTTTGAGGGAACGTAAATGTCAACTTCATGTCATAGTCACGTCAATGTATGTCGAAGGGTTTGGAGGATCGAGACATTTAAATTTTTAGAGATTATTCGAAAGTCAATTTTTAAACGGCAAATATCTCCCGATCTGTAGGAATCTGAGAGACAAAACTTATGTCACTTTGAGGGAACGTATATGTCAACTTTCTGTCAGAGTCACGTCAATGTATGTCCAAGGGTTTGGAGGATAGAGACATTTAAATTTTTAGAGATTATTCGAAAGTCAATTTTTAAAAGGCAAATATCTCCCGATCTGTAGGAATCAAAGAGACAAAACTTATGTCACTTTGAGGGAACGTATATGTCAACTTCCTGTCAGAGTCACGTCAATGTATGTCCAAGGGTTTGCAGGATAGAGACATTTAAATTTTTAGAGATTATTCGAAAGTCAATTTTTAAAAGGCAAATATCTCCCGATCTGTAGGCATCTGAGAGACAAACCTTATGCCACTTTGAGGGAACGCATATGTCAACTTCATGTCAGAGTCTCGCCAATGTATGTCCAAGGGTTTGGACGATAGAGACATTTTAATTTTTCGAGATTATTTGAAAGTCAATTTTTAAAAGGCATATATCTCCCGATCTGTAGGCATCTGAGAGACAAACCTTATGTCACTTTGAGGGAACGCAAATGTCAACTTCATGTCAGAGTCTCGTCAATGTATGTAAAAGGGTTTGGAGGATAGAGACATTTTAATTTTTCGAGATTATTCGAAAGTGAATTATTAAAAGGCAAATATTTCCCGATCTGTAGGAATCTTAGAGACAAAACTTATGTCACTTTGAGGGAACGTATATGTCAACTTCATGTCAGAATCTCGTCAATGTATGTCCAAGGGTTTGGACGATAGAGACATTTTAATTTTTAGAAATTATTTGAAAGTCAATTTTAAAAGGCAAATATCTCCCGATCTGTAGGCATCTGAGAGACAAACCTTATGTCACTTTGAGGGAACGCATATGTCAACTTCATGTCAGAGTTTCGTCAATGTATGTCCAAGGGTTTGGAGGATAGAGACATTTAAATTTTTAGAGATTATTCGAAAGTCAATTTTTAAAAGGCAAATATCTCCCGATCTGTAGGAATCTGAGAGACAAAACTTATGTCACTTTAAGGGAACGTATATGTCAACTTACTGTCAGAGTCACGTCAATGTATGGCCAAGGGTTTGGAGGATAGATACATTTAAATTTTTAGAGATTATTCGAAAGTCAATTTTTAAAAGGCAAATACCTCCCGATCTGTAGGAATCTGAGACACAAAACTTATGTCACTTAGAGGAAACGTATATGTCAACTTCACGTCAGAATCTCGTCATTGTATGTCCAAGGGTTTGGACGATAGAGACATTTTAATTGTTAGAGATTATTCGAAAGTGAATTATTAAAAGGCAAATATCTACCGATCTGTAAGAATCTGAGAGACAGAACAAATGTCACTTTGAGGGATCATATATGTCAACCTCCTGTCAGAGTCACGTCAATGTATGTCCAAGGGTTTGGAGGATAGAGACATTTAAATTTTTAGAGATTATTCGAAAGCCAATTGTTAAAAGGCAAATATCTCCCGATCTGTAGGCATCTGAGAGACAAACCTTATGTCACTTTGAGGGAACGCATATGTGAACTTCATGTCAGAGTCATGTCAATGTATGTCCAAGATTTTGGACGATAGAGACATTTTAATTTTTCGAGATTATTCGAAAGTCAATTTTTAAAAGGCAAATATCTCCCGATCTGTAGGCATCTGAGAGACAAACCTTATGTCACTTTGAGGGAACGCATATGTCAACTTCATGTCAGAGTCTCGTCAATGTATGTCCAAGGGTTTGGAGGATAGAGACATTATAATTTTTCGAGATTATTCGAAAGTCAATTTTTAAAAGGCAAATATCTCCCGATGTGTAAGAATCTGAGAGACAAAACTTATGTCACGTTGAGGGAACGTATATGTAAAAGTCCTGTAAGAGTCACGTCAATGTATGTCCAAGGGTTTGGAGGATAGAGACATTTTAATTTATCGAGATTATTTGAAAGTCAATTTTTAAAAGGCAAATATCTCCCGATCTGTAGGCATCTGAGAGACAAACCTTATGTCACTTTGAGGGAACGCATATGTGAACTTCATGTCAGAGTCATGTCAATGTATGTCCAAGGGTTTGGACAATAGAGACATTTTAATTTATCGAGATTATTTGAAAGTCAATTTTTAAAAGGCAAATATCTCCCGATCTGTAGGCATCTGAGAGACAAACCTTATGTCACTTTGAGGGAACGCATATGTGAACTTCATGTCAGAGTCATGTCAATGTATGTCCAAGATTTTGGACGATAGAGACATTTTAATTTTTCGAGATTATTCGAAAGTCAATTTTTAAAAGGCAAATATCTCCCGATCTGTAGGCATCTGAGAGACAAACCTTATGTCACTTTGAGGTAACGCATATGTCAACTTCATGTCAGAGTCTCGTCAATGTATGTCCAAGGGTTTGGAGGATAGAGACATTATAATTTTTCGAGATTATTTGAAAGTCAATTTTTGAGAAGGCAAATATCTCCCGATCTGTATTAATCTGAGAGACAAAACTTATGTCACTTTGAGGGAACGTATATGTCAACTTCATGTCATAGTCACGTCAATGTATGTCGAAGGGTTTGGAGTACAGAGACATTTAAATTTTTAGAGATTATTCGAAAGTCAATTTTTGAAAAGGCAAATATCTCCCGATCTGTAGAAATCTGAGAGACAAAACTAATATCACTTTGAGGGAACATATATGTCAACTTCCTGTCAGAGTCACGTCAATGTATGTCCAAGGGTTTGGAGGATAGAGACATTTAAATTTTTAGAGATTAATCGAAAGTCAATTTTTAAAAGGCAAATATCTCCCGATCTGTAGGAATCTGAGAGACAAAACTTATGTCACTTTGAGGGATCGTATATGTCAACTTCATGTCAGAATCTCATCAATGTATGTCCAAGGGTTTGGACGATAGAGAAATTTTAATTTTTCGAGATTATTCGAAAGTCAATTTTTAAAAGGCAAATACCTCCCGATCTGTAGGCATCTGAGAGACAAACCTTATGTCACTTTGAGGGAACGCATATGTCAACTTCATGTCAGAGTCACGTCAATGTATGTCCAAGGGTTTGGAGGATAGAGACATTTAAATTTTTAGAGATTATTCGAGAGTCAATTTTTGAAGAGGCAAATATCTCCCGATCTGTATTAATCTGAGAGACAAAACTTATGTCACTTTGAGGGAACGAATATGTCAACTTCATGTCATAGTCACGTCAATGTATGTCGAAGGGTTTGGAGGAGAGAGACATTTAAATTTTTAGAGATTATTCGAAAGTCAATTTTTAAAAGGCAAATATCTCCCGATCTGTAGGAATCTGAGAGACAAAACTTATGTCACTTTGAGGGAACGTATATGTAAACGTCCTGTCAGAGTCACGTCAATGTATGTCCAAGGGTTTGGAGGATAGAGACATTTAAATTTTTCGAGATTAATCGAAAGTCAATTTTTAAAAGGCAAATATCTCCCGATCTGTAGGAATCTGAGAGACAAAACTTATGTCACTTTGAGGGATCGTATATGTCAACTTCATGTCAGAATCTCATCAATGTATGTCCAAGGGTTTGGACGATAGAGAAATTTTAATTTTTCGAGATTATTCGAAAGTCAATTTTTAAAAGGCAAATACCTCCCGATCTGTAGGCATCTGAGAGACAAACCTTATGTCACTTTGAGGGAACGCATATGTCAACTTCATGTCAGAGTCACGTCAATGTATGTCCAAGGGTTTGGAGGATAGAGACATTTAAATTTTTAGAGATTATTCGAGAGTCAATTTTTGAAGAGGCAAATATCTCCCGATCTGTATTAATCTGAGAGACAAAACTTATGTCACTTTGAGGGAACGAATATGTCAACTTCATGTCATAGTCACGTCAATGTATGTCGAAGGGTTTGGAGGAGAGAGACATTTAAATTTTTAGAGATTATTCGAAAGTCAATTTTTAAAAGGCAAATATCTCCCGATCTGTAGGAATCTGAGAGACAAAACTTATGTCACTTTGAGGGAACGTATATGTAAACGTCCTGTCAGAGTCACGTCAATGTATGTCCAAGGGTTTGGAGGATAGAGACATTTAAATTTTTCGAGATTATTCGAAAGTCAATTTTTAAAAGGCAAATATCTACCGATCTGTAGGAATCTGAGAGACAAAACTCATGTCACTTAGAGGGAACGTATATGTCAACTTCATGTCAGAATGTCGTCAATGTATGTCCAAGGGTTTGGACGATAGAGACATTTTAATTTTTCCAGATTATTCGAAAGTCAATTTTTAAAAGGCAAATATCTCCCGATCTGTGGGCATCTAAGAGACAAACCTTATGTCACTTTGAGGGAACGCATATGTCAACTTCATGTCAGAGTCTCGTCAATGTATGTCCAAGGGTTTGGACGATAGAGACATTTTAATTTTTCGAGATTATTTGAAAGTCAATTATTAAAAGGCAAATATCTCCCGATCTGTAGGCATCTGAGAGACAAACCTTATGTCACTTTGAGGGAACGCATATGTCAACTTCATGTCAGAGTCTCGTCAATGTATGTCCAAGGGTTTGGAGGATAGAAACATTTTAATTCTTCAAGATTATTCGAAAGTCAATTTTTAAAAGGCAAATATCTACCGATCTGTTAGAATCTGAGAGACAGAACTAATGTCACTTTGAGGGATCATATATGTCAACCTCCTGTCAGAGTCACGTCAATGTATGTCCAAGGGTTTGGAGGATAGAGACATTTAAATTTTTAGAGATTATTCGAAAGCCTATTTTAAAAAGGCTAATATCTCCCGATCTGTAGGAATGTGAGAGACAAAACTTATGTCACTTTGAGGGAACGTATATGTTAACTTCATGTCAGAATCTCGTCAATGTATGTCCAAGGGTTTGGACAATAGAGACATTTTAATTTTTCGAGATTAATTGAAAGTCAATTTTTAAAAGGCAAATATCTCCCGATCTGTAGGAATCAAAGAGACAAAACTTATGTCACTTTGAGGGAACGTATATGTCAACTTCCTGTCAGAGTCACGTCAAAGTATGTCCAAGGGTTTGCAGGATAGAGACATTTAAATTTTTAGAGATTATTCGAAAGTCAATTTTTAAAAGGCAAATATCTCCCGATCTGTAGGAATCTGAGAGACAAAACGTATGTCACTTAGAGGGAACGTATATGTCAACTTCATGTCAGAATCTCGTCAATGTATGTCCAAGGGTTTGGACGATAGAGACATCTTAATTTTTCGAGATTATTCGAAAGTAAATTTTTAAAAGGCAAATATCTCCCGATCTGTAGGCATCTGAGAGACAAACCTTATGTCACTTTGAGGGAACGCATATGTCAACTTCGTGTCAGAGTCTCGTCAATGTATGTCCAAGGGTTTGGACGATAGAGCAATTTTAATTTTTCGAGATTATTCGAAAGTCAATTTTTAAAAGGCAAATATCTCCCGATCTGTAGGCATCTGAGAGACAAACCTTATGTCACTTTGAGGGAACGCATATGTCAACTTCATGTCAGAGGCTCGTCAATGTATGTCCAAGGGTTTGAAGGATAGAGACATTTTTTTTTCGAGATTATTTGAAAGTCAATTTTTTGAAAAGGCAAATATCTCCCGATCTGTATTAATTTGAGAGACAAAACTTATGTCACTTTGAGGGAACGCATATGTCAACTTCATGTCATAGTCACGTCAATGTATGTCGAAGGGTTTGGAGTATAGAGATATTTAAATTTTTAGAGATTATTCGAAAGTCAATTTTTAAAAGGCAAATATCTCCCGATCTGTAGGAATCTGAGAGACAAAACTTATGTCATTTGGAGGGAACGTATATGTCAACTTCATGTCAGAATCTCGTCAATGTATGTCCAAGGGTTTGGACGATAGAGATTTTTTAATTTTTCCAGATTATTCGAAAGTCTATTTTTAAAAGGCAAATATCTCCCGATCTCTAGGCATCTGAGAGACAAACCTTATGTCACTTTGAGGGAACGCATATGTCAACTTCATGTCAGAGTCTCGTCAATGTATGTAAAAGGGTTTGGAGGATAGAGACATTCTAATTTTTCGAGATTATTCGAAAGTCAATTTTTGAAAAGGCAAATATCTCCCGATCAATAGGAATCTAAGAGACAAAACTTATGTCACTTTGAGGGAACGTATATGTCAACTTCATGTCAGAATCTCGTCAATGTATGCCCAAGGGTTTGGACAATAGAGACAATTTAATTTTTCGAGATTACTCGCAAGTCAATTTTTAAAAGGCAAATATCTCCCGATCTGTTGGAATCTGAGAGACAAAACTTATGTCACTTTGAGGGAACGTATATGTAAACTTCCAGTCAGAGTCACGTCAATGTATGTCCAAGGGTTTGGAGGATAGAGGCATTTTAATTTTTCGAGATTATTCGAAAGTCAAGTTTTCAAAAGGCAAATATCTCCCGATCTGTGGGAATCTGAGAGACAAAACTTATGTCACTTTGAGGGAACGCATATGTCAACTTCATGTCAGAGTCTCGTCAATGTATGTCCAAGGGTTTGGACGATAGAGAAATTTTAATTTTTCGAGATTATTCGAAAGTCAATTTTTAAAAGGCAAATATCTCCCGATCTGTAGGCATCTGAGAGACAACCCTTATGTCACATTGAGGGAACGCATATGTCAACTTCATGTCAGAGTCACGTCAATGTATGTCCAAGGGTTTGGAGGAAAGAGTCATTTAAATTTTTAGAGATTATTCGAAAGTCAATTTTTGAAAAGGCAAATATCTCCCGATCTGTATTAATCTGAGAGACAAAACTTATGTCACTTTGAGGGAACGTAAATGTCAACTTCATGTCATAGTCACGTCAATGTATGTCGAAGGGTTTGGAGGATAGAGACATTTAAATTTTTAGAGATTATTCGAAAGTCAATTTTTAAAAGGCAAATATCTCCCGATCTGTAGGAATCTGAGAGACAAAACTTATGTCACTTTGAGGGAACGTATATGTCAACTTTCTGTCAGAGTCACGTCAATGTATGTCCAAGGGTTTGGAGGATAGAGACATTTAAATTTTTAGAGATTATTCGAAAGTTTATTTTTAAAAGGCAAATATCTCACGATCTGTAGGAATCAAAGAGACAAAACTTATGTCACTTTGAGGGAACGTATATGTCAACTCCCTGTCAGAGTCACGTCAATGTATGTCCAAGGGTTTGCAGGATAGAGACATTTAAATTTTTAGAGATTATTCGAAAGTCAATTTTTGAAAAGGCAAATATCTCCCGATCTGTAAGAATCTGAGAGACAAAAGTTATGTCACTTAGAGGGAACGTATATGTCAATTTCATGTCAGAATCTCGTCAATGTATGTCCAAGGGTTTGGACGATAGAGACATCTTAATTTTTCGAGATTATTCGAAAGTCAATTTTTAAAAGGCAAATATCTCCCGATCTGTAGGCATCTGAGAGACAAACCTTATGTCACTTTGACGGAACGCATATGTCAACTTCATGTCAGAGTCTCGCCAATGTATGTCCAAGGGTTTGGACGATAGAGACATTTTAATTTTTCGAGATTATTTGAAAGTCAATTTTTAAAAGGCAAATATCTCCCGATCTGTAGGCATCTGAGAGACAAATCTTATGTCACTTTGAGGGAACGCAAATGTCAACTTCATGTCAGAGTCTCGTCAATGTATGTAAAAGGGTTTGGAGGATAGAGACATTTAAATTTTTAGAGATTATTCGAAAGTCAATTTTTGAAAAGGCAAATATCTCCCGATCTGTATTAATCTGAGAGACAAAACTTATGTCACTTTGAGGGAACGTATATGTCAACTTCATGTCATAGTCACGTCAATGTATGTTTTAAGGGTTTGGAGGATAGAGACATTTAAATTTTTAGAGATTATTCGAAAGTCAATTTTTAAAAGGCAAATATCTCCCGATCTGTAGGAATCTGAGAGACAAAACTTATGTCACTTTAAGGGAACGTATATGTCAACTTTCTGTCAGAGTCACGTCAATGTATGGCCAAGGGTTTGGAGGATAGATACATTTAAAATTTTAGAGATTATTCGAAAGTCAATTTTTAAAAGGCAAATATCTCCCGATCTGTAGGAATCTGAGAGACAAAACTTATGTCACTTAGAGGAAACGTATATGTTAACTTCACGTCAGAATCTCGTCAATGTATGTCTAAGGGTTTGGACGATAGAGACATTTTAATTGTTCGAGATTATTCGAAAGTGAATTATTAAAAGGCAAATATCTACCGATCTGTAAGAATCTGAGAGACAGAACTAATGTCACTTTGAGGGATCATATATGTCAACCTCCTGTCAGAGTCACGTCAATGTATGTCCAAGGGTTTGGAGGATAGAGACATTTAAATTTTTAGAGAATATTTGAAAGTCAATTTTTAAAAGGCAATTATCTCCCGATCTGTAGGCATCTGAGAGACAAACCTTATGTCACTTTGAGGGAACGCATATGTGAACTTCATGTCAGAGTCACGTCAATGTATGTCCAAGATTTTGGACGATAGAGACATTTTAATTTTTCGAGATTATTCGAAAGTCAATTTTTAAAAGGCAAATATCTCCCGAACTGTAGGCATCTGAGAGACAAACCTTATGTCACTTTGAGGGAACGCATATGTCAACTTCATGTCAGAGTCTCGTCAATGTATGTAAAAGGGTTTGGAGGATAGAGACATTTTAATTTTTCGAGATTATTTGAAAGTCAATTTTTGAAAAGGCAAATATCTCCCGATCTGTATTAATCTGAGAGACAAAACTTATGTCACTATGAGGGAACGTATATGTCAACTTCATGTCATAGTCACGTCAATGTATGTCGAAGGGTTTGGAGTACAGAGACATTTAAATTTTTAGATTTTATTCGAAAGTCAATTTTTAAAAGGCAAATATCTCCCGATCTGTAGGAATCTGAGAGACAAAACTAATATCACTTTGAGGGAACATACATGTCAACTTCCTGTCAGAGTCACGTCAATGTATGTCCAAGGGTTTGGAGGATAGAGACATTTAAATTTTTAGAGATTAATCGAAAGTCAATTTTTAAAAGGCAAATATCTCCCGATCTGTAGGAATTTGAGAGACAAAACTTATGTCACTTTGAGGGATCGTATATGTCAACTTCATGTCAGAATGTCATCAATGTATGTCCAAGGGTTTGGACGATAGAGAAATTTTAATTTTTCGAGATTATTCGAAAGTCAATTTTAAAAGGCAAATACCTCCCGATCTGTAGGCATCTGAGAGACAAACCTTATGTCACATTGAGGGAACTCATATGTCAACTTCATGTCAGAGTCACGTCAATGTATGTCCAAGGGTTTGGAGGATAGAGACATTTAAATTTTTAGAGATTATTCGAGAGTCAATTTTTGAAGAGGCAAATATCTCCCGATCTGTATTAATCTGAGAGACAAAACTTATGTCACTTTGAGGGAACGTATATGTCAACTTCATGTCATAGTCACGTCAATGTATGTCGAAGGGTTTGGAGGAGAGAGACATTTAAATTTTTAGAGATTATTCGAAAGTCAATTTTTAAAAGGCAAATATTTCCCGATCTGTAGGAATCTGAAAGACAAAATTTATGTCACTTTGAGGGAACGTATATGTAAACGTCCTGTCAGAGTCACGTCAATGTATGTCCAAGGGTTTGGAGGATAGAGACATTTAAATTTTTCGAGATTATTCGAAAGTCAATTTTTAAAAGGCAAATATCTCCCGATCTGTAGGAATCTGAGAGACAAAACTCATGTCACTTAGAGGGAACGTATATGTCAACTTCATGTCAGAATGTCGTCAATGTATGTCTAAGGGTTTGGACGATAGAGACATTTTAATTTTTCCAGATTATTCGAAAGTCAATTTTTAAAAGGCAAATATCTCCCGATCTGTGGGCATCTAAGAGACAAACCTTATGTCACTTTGAGGGAACGCATATGTCAACTTCATGTCAGAGTCTCGTCAATGTATGTCCAAGGGTTTGGACGATAGAGACATTTTAATTTTTCGAGATTATTTGAAAGTCAATTTTTAAAAGGCAAATATCTCCCGATCTGTAGCTATCTGAGAGACAAACCTGATGTCACTTTGAGGGAACGCATATGTCAACTTCATGTCAGAGTCTCGTCAATGTATGTCCAAGGGTTTGGAGGATAGAGACATTTAAATTCTTCAAGATTATTCGAAAGTCAATTTTTAAAAGGCATATATCTCCCGATCTGTAGGAATCTGAGAGACAAAACTTATGTCACATTGAGGGAACGCATATGTCAACTTGATGTCAGAGTCACCTCAATGTATGTCCAAGGGTTTGGAGCATAGAGACATTTAAATTTTTAGAGATTATTCGAAAGTCAATTTTTGAAAAGGCAAATATCTCCCGATCAATAGGAATCTAAGAGACAAACCTTATGTCACTTTGAGGGAACTTATATGTCAACTTCATGTCAGAATCTCGTCAATGTATGCCCAAGGGTTTGGACGATAGAGACATTTAAATTTTTAGAGATTATTCGAAAGTCAATTTTTAAAAGGCAAATATCTCCCGATCTGTAGGAATCTGAGAGACAAACCTTATGTCACTTTCAGGGAACGCAAATGTCAACTTCATGTCAGAGTCTGGTTAATGTATGTCCAAGGGTTTAGAGGATAAAGACATTTTAATTCTTCGAGAATATTTGAAAGTCAATTTTTAAAAGGCAAATATCTCCCGATCTGTAGGCATCTGCCAGACAAACCTTATGTCACTTTGAGGGAACGCATATGTCAACTTCATGTTAGAGTGTCGTCAATGTATGTCCAAGGGTTTGGAGGATAGAGACATTTAAATTTTTAGAGATTATTCGAAAGTCAATTTTTGAAAAGGCAAATATCTCCCGAGCTGTATTAATCTGAGAGACAAAACTTATGTCACTTTGAGGGAACGTATATGTCAACTTCATGTCATAGTCACGTCAATGTATGTCCAAGGGTTTGGAGGATAGAGACATTTAAATTTTTAGAGATTATTCGAAAGTCAATTTTTAAAAGGCAAATATCTCCGGATCTGTAGGAATCTGAGAGACAAAACTTATGTCACTTTAAGGGAACGTATATGTCAACTTTCTGTCAGAGTCACGTCAATGTATGTCCAAGGGTTTGGAGGATAGAGACATTTAAATTTTTAGAGATTATTCGAAAGTCAATTTTTAAAAGGCAAACATCTCCCGATCTGTAGGAATCTAAGAGACAAAACTTATGTCACTTAGAGGGAACGTATATGTCAACTTCACGTCAGAATCTCGTCAATGTATGTCCAAGGGTTTGGACGATAGAGACATTTAAATTGTTCGAGATTATTCGAAAGTCAATTTTTTAAAGGCAAATATCTCCCGATCTGTAGGCATCTGAGAGACAAACCTTATGTCACTTTGAGGGAACGCATATGTCAACTTCATGTCAGAGTCTCGTCAATGTATGTCCAAGGGTTTGGACGATAGAGACATTTTAATTTTTCGAGATTATTCGAAAGTCAATATTTGAAAAGGCAAATATCTCCCGATCTGTATTAATCTGAGAGACAAAACTTATGTCACTTTGAGGGAACGCATATGTCAACTTCATGTCAGAGTCTCGTCAATGTATGTCCAAGGGTTTGGAGGATAGAGACATTTTAATTTTTCGAGATTATTCGAAAGTGAATTATTAAAAGGCAAATATCTACCGATCTGTAGGAATCTGAGAGACAAAACTAATGTCACTTTGAGGGATCATATATGTCAACTTGCTGTCAGAGTCACGTCAATGTATGTCCAGGGGTTTGGAGGATAGCGACATTTAAATTTTTAGAGATTATTCGAAAGCCAATTCTTAAAAGGCAAATATCTCCCGATCTGTAGGAATGTGAGAGACAAAACTTATGTCACTTTGAGCTAACGTATATGTTAACTTCATGTCAGAATCTCGTCAATGTATGTCCAAGGGTTTGGACAATAGAGACATTTTAATTTTTCGGGATTATTTGAAAGTCAATTTTTAAAAGGCAAATATCTTCCGATCTGTAGGCATCTGAGAGACAAACCTTATGAAACTTTGAGGGAACGCATATGTGAACTTCATGTCAGAGTCTCGTCAATGTATGTCCAAGATTTTGGACGATAGAGACATTTTAATTTTTCGAGATTATTCGAAAGTCAATTTTTAAAAGGCAAATATCTCCCGATCTGTAGCCATCTGAGAGACAAACCTTATGTCACTTTGAGGGAACGCATATGACAACTTCATGTCAGAGTCTCGTCAATGTATGTCCAAGGGTTTGGAGGATAGAGACATTTTAATTTTTCGAGATTATTTGAAAGTCAATTTTTGAAAAGGCAAATATCTCCCGAGCTGTATTAATCTGAGAGACAAAACTTATGTCACTTTGAGGGAACGTATATGTCAACTTCATGTCATAGTCACGTCAATTTATGTCGAAGGGTTTGGAGTATAGAGACATTTAAATTTTTAGAGATTATTCGAAAGTCAATTTTTAAAAGGCAAATATCTCCCGATCTATAGGAATCTGAGAGACAAAGCTTATGTCACTTGGAGGGAACGTATATGTCAACTTCATGTCAGAATCTCGTCAATGTATGTCCAAGGGTTTGGACGATAGAGATTTTTTAATTTTTCGAGATTATTCGAAAGTCAATTTTTAAAAGGCAAATATCTCCCGATCTCTAGGCATCTGAGAGACAAACCTTATGTCACTTTGAGGGAACGCATATGTCAACTTCATGTCAGAGTCTCGTCAATGTATGACCAAGGGTTTGGAGGATAGAGACATTCTAATTTTTCGAGATTATTCGAAAGTCAATTTTTGAAAAGGCAAATATCTCCCGATCAATAGGAATCTAAGAGACAAAACTTATGTCACTTTGAGGGAACGTATATGTCAACTTCATGTCAGAATCTCGTCAATGTGTGCCCAAGGGTTTGGACGATAGAGACAATTTAATTTTTCGAGATTACTCGCAAGTCAATTTTTAAAAGGCAAATATCTCCCGATCTGTAGGAATCTGAGAGACAAAACTTATGTTACTTTGAGGGAACGTATATGTCAACTTCCTGTCAGAGTCACGTCAATGTATGACCAAGGGTTTGGAGGATAGAGACATTTTAATTTTTCGAGATTATTCGAAAGTCAAGTTTTCAAAAGGCAAATATCTCCCGATCTGTGGGAATCTGAGAGACAAAACTTATGTCACTTTGAGGGAACGCATATGTCAACTTCATGTCAGAGTCTCGTCAATGTATGTCCAAGGGTTTGGACGATAGAGTAATTTTAATTTTTCGAGATTATTCGAAAGTCAATTTTTAAAAGGCAAATATCTCCCGATCTGTAGGTATCTGAGAGACAACCATTATGTCACATTGAGGGAACGCATATGTCAACTTCATGTCAGAGTCACGTCAATGTATGTCCAAGGGTTTGGAGGAAAGAGACATTTAAATTTTTAGAGATTATTCGAAAGTCAATTTTTGAAAAGGCAAATATCTCCCGATCAGTATTAATCTGAGAGACAAAACTTATATCACTTTGAGGGAACGTAAATGTCAACTTCATGTCATAGTCACGTCAATGTATGTCGAAGGGTTTGGAGGATAGAGACATTTAAATTTTTAGAGATTATTCGAAAGTCAATTTTTAAAAGGCAAATATCTCCCGATCTGTAGGAATCTGAGAGACAAAAGTTATGTCACTTTGAGGGAACGTATATGTCAACTTTCTGTCAGAGTCACGTCAATGTATGTCCAAGGGTTTGGAGGATAGAGACATTTAAATTTTTAGAGATTATTCGAAAGTCAATTTTTAAAAGGCAAATATCTCCCGATCTGTAGGAATCAAAGAGACAAAACTTATGTCACTTTGAGGGAACGTATATGTTAACTTCCTGTCAGAGTCACGTCAATGTATGTCCAAGGGTTTGCAGGATAGAGACATTTAAATTTTTAGAGATTATTCGAAAGTCAATTTTTAAAAGGCAAATATCTCCCGATCTGTAGGAATCTGAGAGACAAAACTTATGTCACTTAGAGGGAACGCATATGTCAACTTCATGTCAGAATCTCGTCAATGTATGTCCGAGGGTTTGGACGATAGAGACATCTTAATTTTTCGAGATTATTCGAAAGTCAATTTATAAAAGGCAAATATCTCCCGATCTGTAGGAATCTGAGAGACAAACCTTATGTCACTTTGAGGGAAAGCATATGTCAACTTCATGTCAGAGTCTCGTCAATGTATGTCCAAGGGTTTGGACAATAGAGACATTTTAATTTTTCGAGATTATTCGAAAGTCAATTTTTAAAAGACAAATATCTCCCGATCTGTAGGCATCTGAGAGACAAACCTTATGTCACTTTGAGGGAACGCATATGTCAACTTCATGTCAGAGTCTCGTCAATGTATGTAAAAGGGTTTGGAGGATAGAGACATTTTAATTTTTCGAGATTATTTGAAAGTCAATTTTTAAAAGGCAAATATTTCCCGATCTGTAGGAATCTGAGAGACAAACCTTATGTCACTTTGAGGGAACGCATATTTCAACTTCCTGTCAGAGTCACGTCAATGTATGTCCAAGGGTTTGGAGGATAGAGACATTTAAATTTTTAGAGATTATTCGAAAGTCAATTTTTAAAAGGGAAATATCTCCGGATCTGTAGGAATCTCAGAGACAAAACGTATGTCACTTTGAGGGAACGTATATGTAAATGTCCTGTCAGAGTCACGTCAATGTATGTCCAAGGGTTTGGAGGATAGAGAAATTTTAATTTTACGAGATTATTCGAAAGTCAATTTTTAAAAGGCAAATATCTCCCGATCTGTAGGAATGTAAGAGACAAAACTTATGTCACTTTGAGGGAACGCATATGTCAACTTCATGTCAGAGTTTGGTCAATGTATGTCCAAGGTTTTGGACGATAGAGACATTTTAATTTTTCGAGATTATTCGAAAGTCAATTTTTAAAAGGCAAATATCTCCCGATCTGTAGGCATCTGAGAGACAAACCTTATGCCACTTTGAGGGAACGCATATGTCAACTTCATGTCAGAGTCTCGTCAATGTATGTCCAAGGGTTTGGAGGATAGAGACATTTAAATTTTTAGAGATTATTCGAAAGTCAATTTTTAAAAGGCAAATATCTCCCGATCTGTAGGAAACTGAGAGACAAAACTTATGTCACTTAGAGGGAACGTATATGTCAACTTCACATCAGAATCTCCTCAATGTATGTCCAAGGGTTTGGACGATAGAGACATTTTAATTCTTCGAGATTATTCGAAAGTCAATTTTTAAAAGGCAAATATTTCCCGATCTGTAGGCATCTGAGAGACATACCTTATGTCACTTTGAGGGAACGCATATGTCAACTTCATGTCAGAGTCTCGTCAATGTATGTCGAAGGGTTTGGACGATAGAGACATTTTAATTTTTCGAGATTATTCGAAAGTCAATATTTGAAAAGGCAAATATCTCCCGATCTGTATTAATCTGAGAGACAAAACTTATGTCACTTTGAGGGAACGCATATGTTAACTTCATGTCAGAGTGTCGTCAATGTATGTCCAAGGTTTTGGAGGATAGAGACATTTTAATTTTTCGAGATTATTCGAAAGTGAATTATTAAAAGGCAAATATCTCCCGATCTGTAGGAATCTGAGAGACAAAACTAATGTCACTTTGAGGGATCATATATGTCAACTTGCTGTCTGAGTCACGTCAATGTATGTCCAAGGGTTTGGACGATAGAGAAATTTTAATTTTTCGAGATTATTCGAAAGTCAATTTTTAAAAGGCAAATACCTCCCGATCTGTAGGCATCTGAGAGACAAACCTTATGTCACATTGAGGGAACTCATATGTCAACTTCATGTCAGAGTCACGTCAATGTATGTCCAAGGGTTTGGAGGATAGAGACATTTAAATTTTTAGAGATTATTCGAGAGTCAATTTTTGAAGAGGCAAATATCTCCCGATCTGTATTAATCTGAGAGACAAAACTTATGTCACTTTGAGGGAACGTATATGTCAACTTCATGTCATAGTCACGTCAATGTATGTCGAAGGGTTTGGAGGAGAGAGACATTTAAATTTTTAGAGATTATTCGAAAGTCAATTTTTAAAAGGCAAATATTTCCCGATCTGTAGGAATCTGAGAGACAAAACTTATGTCACTTTGAGGGAACGTATATGTCAACTTCATGTCAGAATGTCGTCAATGTATGTCCAAGGGTTTGGACGATAGAGACATTTTAATTTTTCCAGATTATTCGAAAGTCAATTTTTAAAAGGCAAATATCTCCCGATCTGTGGGCATCTAAGAGACAAACCTTATGTCACTTTGAGGGAACGCATATGTCAACTTCATGTCAGAGTCTCGTCAATGTATGTCCAAGGGTTTGGACGATAGAGACATTTTAATTTTTCGAGATTATTTGAAAGTCAATTTTTAAAAGGCAAATATCTCCCGATCTGTAGGCATCTGAGAGACAAACCTGATGTCACTTTGAGGGAACGCATATGTGAACTTCATGTCAGAGTCTCGTCAATGTATGTCCAAGATTTTGGACGATAGAGATATTTTAATTTTTCGAGATTATTCGAAAGTCAATTTTTAAAAGGCAAATATCTCCCGATCTGTAGGCATCTGAGAGACAAACCTTATGTCACTTTGAGGGAACGCATATGACAACTTCATGTCAGAGTCTCGTCAATGTATGTCCAAGGGTTTGGAGGATAGAGACATTTTAATTTTTCGAGATTATTTGAAAGTCAATTTTTGAAAAGGCAAATATCTCCCGAGCTGTATTAATCTGAGAGACAAAACTTATGTCACTTTGAGGGAACGTATATGTCAACTTCATGTCATAGTCACGTCAATTTATGTCGAAGGGTTTGGAGTATAGAGACATTTAAATTTTTAGAGATTATTCGAAAGTCAATTTTTAAAAGGCTAATATCTCCCGATCTATAGGAATCTGAGAGACAAAGCTTATGTCACTTGGAGGGAACGTATATGTCAACTTCATGTCAGAATCTCGTCAATGTATGTCCAAGGGTTTGGACGATAGAGATTTTTTAATTTTTCGAGATTATTCGAAAGTCAATTTTTAAAAGGCAAATATCTCCCGATCTCTAGGCATCTGAGAGACAAACCTTATGTCACTTTGAGGGAACGCATATGTCAACTTCATGTCAGAGTCTCGTCAATGTATGACCAAGGGTTTGGAGGATAGAGACATTCTAATTTTTCGAGATTATTCGAAAGTCAATTTTTGAAAAGGCAAATATCTCCCGATCAATAGGAATCTAAGAGACAAAACTTATGTCACTTTGAGGGAACGTATATGTCAACTTCATGTCAGAATCTCGTCAATGTGTGCCCAAGGGTTTGGACGATAGAGACAATTTAATTTTTCGAGATTACTCGCAAGTCAATTTTTAAAAGGCAAATATCTCCCGATCTGTAGGAATCTGAGAGACAAAACTTATGTTACTTTGAGGGAACGTATATGTCAACTTCCTGTCAGAGTCACGTCAATGTATGACCAAGGGTTTGGAGGATAGAGACATTTTAATTTTTCGAGATTATTCGAAAGTCAAGTTATCAAAAGGCAAATATCTCCCGATCTGTGGGAATCTGAGAGACAAAACTTATGTCACTTTGAGGGAACGCATATGTCAACTTCATGTCAGAGTCTCGTCAATGTATGTCCAAGGGTTTGGACGATAGAGTAATTTTAATTTTTCGAGATTATTCGAAAGTCAATTTTTAAAAGGCAAATATCTCCCGATCTGTAGGTATCTGAGAGACAACCCTTATGTCACATTGAGGGAACGCATATGTCAACTTCATGTCAGAGTCACGTCAATGTATGTCCAAGGGATTGGAGGAAAGAGACATTTAAATTTTTAGAGATTATTCGAAAGTCAATTTTTGAAAAGGCAAATATCTCCCGATCTGTATTAATCTGAGAGACAAAACTTATATCACTTTGAGGGAACGTAAATGTCAACTTCATGTCATAGTCACGTCAATGTATGTCGAAGGGTTTGGAGGATAGAGACATTTAAATTTTTAGAGATTATTCGAAAGTCAATTTTTAAAAGGCAAATATCTCCCGATCTGTAGGAATCTGAGAGACAAAAGTTATGTCACTTTGAGGGAACGTATATGTCAACTTTCTGTCAGAGTCACGTCAATGTATGTCCAAGGGTTTGGAGGATAGAGACATTTAAATTTTTAGAGATTATTCGAAAGTCAATTTTAAAAAGGCAAATATCTCCCGATCTGTAGGAATCAAAGAGACAAAACTTATGTCACTTTGAGGGAACGTATATGTCAACTTCCTGTCAGAGTCACGTCAATGTATGTCCAAGGGTTTGCAGGATAGAGACATATAAATTTTTAGAGATTATTCGAAAGTCAATTTTTAAAAGGCAAATATCTCCCGATCTGTAGGAATCTGAGAGACAAAACTTATGTCACTTAGAGGGAACGCATATGTCAACTTCATGTCAGAATCTCGTCAATGTATGTCCGAGGGTTTGGACGATAGAGACATCTTAATTTTTCGAGATTATTCGAAAGGCAATTTTTAAAAGGCAAATATCTCCCGATCTGTAGGCATCTGAGAGACAAACCTTATGTCAGTTTGAAGGAACGCATATGTCAACTTCATGTCAGAGTCTCGTCAGTGGATGTCCAAGGGTTTGGACGATAGAGACATTTTAATTTTTCGAGATTATTTGAAAGTAAATTTTTAAAAGGCAAATATCTCCCGATCTGTAGGCATCTGAGAGACAAACCTTATGTCACTTTGAGGGAACGCAAATGTCAACTTCATGTCAGAGTCTCGTCAATGTATGTCCAAGGGTTTGGAGGATAGAGACATTTTAATTTTTCGAGATTATTCGAAAGTGAATTATTAAAAGGCAAATATCTCCCGATCTGTAGGAATCTGAGAGACAAAACTTATGTCACTTTGAGGGAACGTATATGTCAACTTCATGTCAGAATCTCGTCAATGTATGTCCAAGGGTTTGGACGATAGAGACATTTTAATTTTTAGAGATTATTCGAAAGTCAATTTTTAAAAGGCAAATATCTCCCGATCTGTAGGCATCTGAGAGACAAACCTTATGTCACATTGAGGGAACGCATATGTCAACTTGATGTCAGAGTCACGTCAATGTATGTCCAAACGTTTGGAGGATAGAGACATTTGAATTTTTCGAGATTATTCGAAAGTCAATTTTTGAAAAGGCACATATCTCCCGATCAATAGGAATCTAAGAGACAAAACTTATGTCACTATGAGGGAACGTACATGTCAACTTCCTGTCAGAGGTACGTCAATGTATGCCAAGGGTTTGGAGGATAGAGACATTTAAATTTTTAGAGATTATTCGAAAGTCAATTTTTAAAAGGCAAATATCTCCCGATGTGTAGGAATCTGAGATACAAAACTTATGTCACGTTGAGGGAACGTATATGTAAACGTCCTGTAAGAGTCACGTCAATGTATGTCCAAGGGTTTGGAGGATAGAGACATTTAAATTTTTCGAGATTATTCGAATGTCAATTTTTAAAAGGCTAATATGTCCCGATCTGTAGGAATCTGAGAGACAAAACTTATGTCACGTTGAGGGAACGTATATGTAAACGTCCTGTAAGAGTCACGTCAATGTATGCCCAAGGGTTTGGAGGATAGAGACATTTTAATTTTTCGAGATTATTCGAAAGTCAATTTTTAAAAGGCAAATATCTCGCGATCTGTATTAATCTGAGAGACAAAACTTATGTCACTTCGAGGGAACGTATATGTCAACTTCTTGTCACAGTCACGTCAATGTATGTCGAAGGGTTTGGAGGATAGAGACATTTAAATTTTTAGAGATTATTCGAAAGTCAATTTATAAAAGGCAAATATCTCCCGATCTGTAGGAATCTGAGAGACAAACCTTATGTCACTTTGAGGGAAAGCATATGTCAACTTCATGTCAGAGTCTCGTCAATGTATGTCCAAGGGTTTGGACAATAGAGACATTTTAATTTTTCGAGATTATTCGAAAGTCAATTTTTAAAAGGCAAATATCTCCCGATCTGTAGGCATCTGAGAGACAAACCTTATGTCACTTTGAGGGAACGCATATGTCAACTTCATGTCAGAGTCTCGTCAATGTATGTAAAAGGGTTTGGAGGATAGAGACATTTTAATTTTTCGAGATTATTTGAAAGTCAATTTTTAAAAGGCAAATATCTCCCGATCTGTAGGAATCTGAGAGACAAAACTAATGTCACTTTGAGGGAACGTATATGTAAATGTCCTCTCAGAGTCACGTCAATGTATGTCCAAGGGTTTGGAGGATAGAGAAATTTTAATTTTACGAGATTATTCGAAAGTCAATTTTTAAAAGGCAAATATCTCCCGATCTGTAGGAATGTGAGAGACAAAACTTATGTCACTTTGAGGGAACGCATATGTCAACTTCATGTCAGAGTTTGGTCAATGTATGTCCAAGGTTTTGGACGATAGAGACATTTTAATTTTTCGAGATTATTCGAAAGTCAATTTTTAAAAGGCAAATATCTCCCGATCTGTAGGCATCTGAGAGACAAACCTTATGCCACTTTGAGGGAACGCATATGTCAACTTCATGTCAGAGTCTCGTCAATGTATGTCCAAGGGTTTGGAGGATAGAGACATTTAAATTTTTAGAGATTATTCGAAAGTCAATTTTTAAAAGGCAAATATCTCCCGATCTGTAGGAATCTGAGAGACAAAACTTATGTCACTTAGAGGGAACGTATATGTCAACTTCACATCAGAATCTCCTCAATGTATGTCCAAGGGTTTGGACGATAGAGACATTTTAATTCTTCGAGATTATTCGAAAGTCAATTTTTAAAAGGCAAATATCTCCCGATCTGTAGGTATCTGAGAGACAACCCTTATGTCACTTTGAGGGAACGCATATGTCAACTTCATGTCAGAGTGTCGTCAATGTATGTCCAAGGTTTTGGAGGATAGAGACATTTTAATTTTTCGAGATTATTCGAAAGTGAATTATTAAAAGGCAAATATCTCCCGATCTGTAGGAATCTGAGAGACAAAACTAATGTCACTTTGAGGGATCATATATGTCAACTTGCTGTCTGAGTCACGTCAATGTATGTCCAAGGGTTTGGACGATAGAGAAATTTTAATTTTTCGAGATTATTCGAAAGTCAATTTTTAAAAGGCAAATACCTCCCGATCTGTAGGCATCTGAGAGACAAACCTTATGTCACATTGAGGGAACTCATATGTCAACTTCATGTCAGAGTCACGTCAATGTATGTCCAAGGGTTTGGAGGATAGAGACATTTAAATTTTTAGAGATTATTCGAGAGTCAATTTTTGAAGAGGCAAATATCTCCCGATCTGTATTAATCTGAGAGACAAAACTTATGTCACTTTGAGGGAACGTATATGTCAACTTCATGTCATAGTCACGTCAATGTATGTCGAAGGGTTTGGAGGAGAGAGACATTTAAATTTTTAGAGATTATTCGAAAGTCAATTTTTAAAAGGCAAATGTTTCCCGATCTGTAGGAATCTGAGAGACAAAACTTATGTCACTTTGAGGGAACGTATATGTAAACGTCCTGTCAGAGTCACGTCAATGTATGTCCAAGGGTTTGGAGGATAGAGACATTTAAATTTTTCGAGATTATTCGAAAGTCAATTTTTAAAAGGCAAATATCTCCCGATCTGTAGGAATCTGAGAGACAAAACTCATGTCACTTAGAGGGAACGTATATGTCAACTTCATGTCAGAATGTCGTCAATGTATGTCCAAGGGTTTGGACGATAGAGACATTTTAATTTTTCCAGATTATTCGAAAGTCAATTTTTAAAAGGCAAATATCTCCCGATCTGTGGGCATCTAAGAGACAAACCTTATGTCACTTTGAGGGAACGCATATGTCAACTTCATGTCAGAGTCTCGTCAATGTATGTCCAAGGGTTTGGACGATAGAGACATTTTAATTTTTCGAGATTATTTGAAAGTCAATTTTTAAAAGGGAAATATCTCCCGATCTGTAGGCATCTGAGAGACAAACCTGATGTCACTTTGAGGGAACGCATATGTCAACTTCATGTCAGAGTCTCGTCAATGTATGTCCAAGGGTTTGGAGGATAGAGACATTTTAATTCTTCAAGATTATTCGAAAGTCAATTTTTAAAAGGCATATATCTCCCGATCTGTAGGAATCTGAGAGACAAAACTTATGTCACATTGAGGGAACGCATATGTCAACTTGATGTCAGAGTCACGTCAATGTATGTCCAAGGGTTTGGAGCATAGAGACATTTAAATTTTTAGAGATTATTCGAAAGTCAATTTTTGAAAAGGCAAATATCTCCCGATCAATAGGAATCTAAGAGACAAACCTTATGTCACTTTGAGGGAACTTATATGTCAACTTCATGTCAGAATCTCGTCAATGTATGCCCAAGGGTTTGGACGATAGAGACATTTAAATTTTTAGAGATTATTCGAAAGTCAATTTTTAAAAGGCAAATATCTCCCGATCTGTAGGAATCTGAGAGACAAACCTTATGTCACTTTCAGGGAACGCAAATGTCAACTTCATGTCAGAGTCTCGTTAATGTATGTCCAAGGGTTTAGAGGATAAAGACATTTTAATTCTTCGAGAATATTTGAAAGTCAATTTTTAAAAGGCAAATATCTCCCGATCTGTAGGCATCTGCGAGACAAACCTTATGTCACTTTGAGGGAACGCATATGTCAACTTCATGTTAGAGTGTCGTCAATGTATGTCCAAGGGTTTGGAGGATAGAGACATTTAAATTTTTAGAGATTATTCGAAAGTCAATTTTTGAAAAGGCAAATATCTCCCGAGCTGTATTAATCTGAGAGACAAAACTTATGTCACTTTGAGGGAACGTATATGTCAACTTCATGTCATAGTCACGTCAATGTATGTCCAAGGGTTTGGAGGATAGAGACATTTAAATTTTTAGAGATTATTCGAAAGTCAATTTTTAAAAGGCAAATATCTCCGGATCTGTAGGAATCTGAGAGACAAAACTTATGTCACTTTAAGGGAACGTATATGTCAACTTTCTGTCAGAGTCACGTAAATGTATGTCCAAGGGTTTGGAGGATAGAGACATTTAAATTTTAAGAGATTATTCGAAAGTCAATTTTTAAAAGGCAAACATCTCCCGATCTGTAGGAATCTAAGAGACAAAACTTATGTCACTTAGAGGGAACGTATATGTTAACTTCACGTCAGAATCTCGTCAATGTATGTCCAAGGGTTTGGACGATAGAGACATTTAAATTGTTCGAGATTATTCGAAAGTCAATTTTTTAAAGGCAAATATCTCCCGATCTGTAGGCATCTGAGAGACAAACCTTATGTCACTTTGAGGGAACGCATATGTCAACTTCATGTCAGAGTCTCGTCAATGTATGTCCAAGGGTTTGGACGATAGAGACATTTTAATTTTTCGAGATTATTCGAAAGTCAATATTTGAAAAGGCAAATATCTCCCGATCTGTATTAATCTGAGAGACAAAACTTATGTCACTTTGAGGGAACGCATATGTCAACTTCATGTCAGAGTCTCGTCAATGTATGTCCAAGGGTTTGGAGGATAGAGACATTTTAATTTTTCGAGATTATTCGAAAGTGAATTATTAAAAGGCAAATATCTACCGATCTGTAGGAATCTGAGAGACAAAACTAATGTCACTTTGAGGTATCATATATGTCAACTTGCTGTCAGAGTCACGTCAATGTATGTCCAGGGGTTTGGAGGATAGCGACATTTAAATTTTTAGAGATTATTCGAAAGCCAATTCTTAAAAGGCAAATATCTCCCGATCTGTAGGAATGTGAGAGACAAAACTTATGTCACTTTGAGGGAACGTATATGTTAACTTCATGTCAGAATCTCGTCAATGTATGTCCAAGGGTTTGGACAATAGAGACATTTTAATTTTTCGGGATTATTTGAAAGTCAATTTTTAAAAGGCAAATATCTTCCGATCTGTAGGCATCTGAGAGACAAACCTTATGAAACTTTGAGGGAACGCATATGTGAACTTCATGTCAGAGTCTCGTCAATGTATGTCCAAGATTTTGGACGATAGAGACATTTTAATTTTTCGAGATTATTCGAAAGTCAATTTTTAAAAGGCAAATATCTCCCGATCTGTAGGCATCTGAGAGACAAACCTTATGTCACTTTGAGGGAACGCATATGACAACTTCATGTCAGAGTCTCGTCAATGTATGTCCAAGGGTTTGGAGGATAGAGACATTTTAATTTTTCGAGATTATTTGAAAGTCAATTTTTGAAAAGGCAAATATCTCCCGAGCTGTATTAATCTGAGAGACAAAACTTATGTCACTTTGAGGGAACGTATATGTCAACTTCATGTCATAGTCACGTCAATTTATGTGGAAGGGTTTGGAGTATAGAGACATTTAAATTTTTAGAGATTATTCGAAAGTCAATTTTTAAAAGGCAAATATCTCCCGATCTATAGGAATCTGAGAGACAAAGCTTATGTCACTTTGAGGGAACGCATATGTCAACTTCATGTCAGAGTCTCGTCAATGTATGTCCAAGGGTTTGGAGGATAGAGACATTCTAATTTTTCGAGATTATTCGAAAGTCAATTTTTGAAAAGGCAAATATCTCCCGATCAATAGGAATCTAAGAGACAAAACTTATGTCACTTTGAGGGAACGTATATGTCAACTTCATGTCAGAATCTCGTCAATGTGTGCCCAAGGGTTTGGACGATAGAGACAATTTAATTTTTCGAGATTACTCGCAAGTCAATTTTTAAAAGGCAAATATCTCCCGATCTGTAGGAATCTGAGAGACAAAACTTATGTTACTTTGAGGGAACGTATATGTCAACTTCATGTCAGAGTCACGTCAATGTATGACCAAGGGTTTGGAGGATAGAGACATTTTAATTTTTCGAGATTATTCGAAAGTCAAGTTATCAA
The DNA here is from genome assembly GCF_977971745.1 of Zootermopsis nevadensis. Taxonomy (NCBI): domain Eukaryota; kingdom Metazoa; phylum Arthropoda; class Insecta; order Blattodea; family Termopsidae; genus Zootermopsis; species Zootermopsis nevadensis. The sequence goes on along the minus strand of NW_028259139.1, from coordinate 21,115,251 downwards.
AAGGCAAATATCTCCCGATCTGTGGGAATCTGAGAGACAAAACTTATGTCACTTTGAGGGAACACATATGTCAACTTCATGTCAGAGTCTCGTCAATGTATGTCCAAGGGTTTGGACGATAGAGTAATTTTAATTTTTCGAGATTATTCGAAAGTCAATTTTTAAAAGGCAAATATCTCCCGATCTGTAGGTATCTGAGAGACAACCCTTATGTCACATTGAGGGAACGCATATGTCAACTTCATGTCAGAGTCACGTCAATGTATGTCCAAGGGTTTGGAGGAAAGAGACATTTAAATTTTTAGAGATTATTCGAAAGTCAATTTTTGAAAAGGCAAATATCTCCCGATCTGTATTAATCTGAGAGACAAAACTTATATCACTTTGAGGGAACGTAAATGTCAACTTCATGTCATAGTCACGTCAATGTATGTCGAAGGGTTTGGAGGATAGAGACATTTAAATTTTTAGAGATTATTCGAAAGTCAATTTTTAAAAGGCAAATATCTCCCGATCTGTAGGAATCTGAGAGACAAAAGTTATGTCACTTTGAGGGAACGTATATGTCAACTTTCTGTCAGAGTCACGTCAATGTATGTCCAAGGGTTTGGAGGATAGAGACATTTAAATTTTTAGAGATTATTCGAAAGTCAATTTTTAAAAGGCAAATATCTCCCGATCTGTAGGAATCAAAGAGACAAAACTTATGTCACTTTGTGGGAACGTATATTCAACTTCCTGTCAGAGTCACGTCAATGTATGTCCAAGGGTTTGCAGGATAGAGACATTTAAATTTTTAGAGATTATTCGAAAGTCAATTTTTAAAAGGCAAATATCTCCCGATCTGTAGGAATCTGAGAGACAAAACTTATGTCACTTAGAGGGAACGCATATGTCAACTTCATGTCAGAATCTCGTCAATGTATGTCCAAGGGTTTGGACGATAGAGACATCTTAATTTTTCGAGATTATTCGAAAGTCAATTTTTAAAAGGCAAATATCTCCCGATCTGTAGGCATCTGAGAGACAAACCTTATGTCAGTTTGAAGGAACGCATATGTCAACTTCATGTCAGAGTCTCGTCAATGGATGTCCAAGGGTTTGGACGATAGAGACATTTTAATTTTTCGAGATTATTTGAAAGTCAATTTTTAAAAGGCAAATATCTCCCGATCTGTAGGCATCTGAGAGACAAACCTTATGTCACTTTGAGGGAACGCAAATGTCAACTTCATGTCAGAGTCTCGTCAATGTATGTCCAAGGGTTTGGAGGATAGAGACATTTTAATTTTTCGAGATTATTCGAAAGTGAATTATTAAAAGGCAAATATCTCCCGATCTGTAGGAATCTGAGAGACAAAACTTATGTCACTTTGAGGGAACGTATATGTCAACTTCATGTCAGAATCTCGTCAATGTATGTCCAAGGGTTTGGACGATAGAGACATTTTAATTTTTAGAGATTATTCGAAAGTCAATTTTTAAAAGGCAAATATCTCCCGATCTGTAGGCATCTGAGAGACAAACCTTATGTCACATTGAGGGAACGCATATGTCAACTTGATGTCAGAGTCACGTCAATGTATGTCCAAACGTTTGGAGGATAGAGACATTTGAATTTTTCGAGATTATTCGAAAGTCAATTTTTGAAAAGGCACATATCTCCCGATCAATAGGAATCTAAGAGACAAAACTTATGTCACTATGAGGGAACGTACATGTCAACTTCCTGTCAGAGGTACGTCAATGTATGCCAAGGGTTTGGAGGATAGAGACATTTAAATTTTTAGAGATTATTCGAAAGTCAATTTTTAAAAGGCAAATATCTCCCGATGTGTAGGAATCTGAGAGACAAAACTTATGTCACTTTGGGGGAACGTATATGTCAACTTTATGTCATAGTCACGTCAATGTATGTCCAAGGGTTTGGAGGATAGAGACATTTAAATTTTTCGAGATTATTCGAAAGTCAATTTTTAAAAGGCTAATATGTCCCGATCTGTAGGAATCTGAGAGACAAAACTTATCTCACGTTGAGGGAACGTATATGTAAACGTCCTGTAAGAGCCACGTCAATGTATGTCCAAGGGTTTGGAGGATAGAGACATTTTAATTTTTCGAGATTATTCGAAAGTCAATTTTTAAAAGGCAAACATCTCCCGATCTGTAGGAATCTAAGAGACAAAACTTATGTCACTTAGAGGGAACGTATATGTTAACTTCACGTCAGAATCTCGTCAATGTATGTCCAAGGGTTTGGACGATAGAGACATTTAAATTGTTCGAGATTATTCGAAAGTCAATTTTTTAAAGGCAAATATCTCCCGATCTGTAGGCATCTGAGAGACAAACCTTATGTCACTTTGAGGGAACGCATATGTCAACTTCATGTCAGAGTCTCGTCAATGTATGTCCAAGGGTTTGGACGATAGAGACATTTTAATTTTTCGAGATTATTCGAAAGTCAATATTTGAAAAGGCAAATATCTCCCGATCTGTATTAATCTGAGAGACAAAACTTATGTCACTTTGAGGGAACGCATATGTCAACTTCATGTCAGAGTCTCGTCAATGTATGTCCAAGGGTTTGGAGGATAGAGACATTTTAATTTTTCGAGATTATTCGAAAGTGAATTATTAAAAGGCAAATATCTACCGATCTGTAGGAATCTGAGAGACAAAACTAATGTCACTTTGAGGTATCATATATGTCAACTTGCTGTCAGAGTCACGTCAATGTATGTCCAGGGGTTTGGAGGATAGCGACATTTAAATTTTTAGAGATTATTCGAAAGCCAATTCTTAAAAGGCAAATATCTCCCGATCTGTAGGAATGTGAGAGACAAAACTTATGTCACTTTGAGGGAACGTATATGTTAACTTCATGTCAGAATCTCGTCAATGTATGTCCAAGGGTTTGGACAATAGAGACATTTTAATTTTTCGAGATTATTCGAAAGTCAATTTTTAAAAGGCAAATATCTCCCGATCTGTAGGCATCTGAGAGACAAACCTTATGTCACTTTGAGGGAACGCATATGACAACTTCATGTCAGAGTCTCGTCAATGTATGTCCAAGGGTTTGGAGGATAGAGACATTTTAATTTTTCGAGATTATTTGAAAGTCAATTTTTGAAAAGGCAAATATCTCCCGAGCTGTATTAATCTGAGAGACAAAACTTATGTCACTTTGAGGGAACGTATATGTCAACTTCATGTCATAGTCACGTCAATTTATGTGGAAGGGTTTGGAGTATAGAGACATTTAAATTTTTAGAGATTATTCGAAAGTCAATTTTTAAAAGGCAAATATCTCCCGATCTATAGGAATCTGAGAGACAAAGCTTATGTCACTTTGAGGGAACGCATATGTCAACTTCATGTCAGAGTCTCGTCAATGTATGTCCAAGGGTTTGGAGGATAGAGACATTCTAATTTTTCGAGATTATTCGAAAGTCAATTTTTGAAAAGGCAAATATCTCCCGATCAATAGGAATCTAAGAGACAAAACTTATGTCACTTTGAGGGAACGTATATGTCAACTTCATGTCAGAATCTCGTCAATGTGTGCCCAAGGGTTTGGACGATAGAGACAATTTAATTTTTCGAGATTACTCGCAAGTCAATTTTTAAAAGGCAAATATCTCCCGATCTGTAGGAATCTGAGAGACAAAACTTATGTTACTTTGAGGGAACGTATATGTCAACTTCATGTCAGAGTCACGTCAATGTATGACCAAGGGTTTGGAGGATAGAGACATTTTAATTTTTCGAGATTATTCGAAAGTCAAGTTTTCAAAAGGCAAATATCTCCCGATCTGTGGGAATCTGAGAGACAAAACTTATGTCACTTTGAGGGAACACATATGTCAACTTCATGTCAGAGTCTCGTCAATGTATGTCCAAGGGTTTGGACGATAGAGTAATTTTAATTTTTCGAGATTATTCGAAAGTCAATTTTTAAAAGGCAAATATCTCCCGATCTGTAGGTATCTGAGAGACAACCCTTATGTCACATTGAGGGAACGCATATGTCAACTTCATGTCAGAGTCACGTCAATGTATGTCCAAGGGTTTGGAGGAAAGAGACATTTAAATTTTTAGAGATTATTCGAAAGTCAATTTTTGAAAAGGCAAATATCTCCCGATCTGTATTAATCTGAGAGACAAAACTTATATCACTTTGAGGGAACGTAAATGTCAACTTCATGTCATAGTCACGTCAATGTATGTCGAAGGGTTTGGAGGATAGAGACATTTAAATTTTTAGAGATTATTCGAAAGTCAATTTTTAAAAGGCAAATATCTCCCGATCTGTAGGAATCTGAGAGACAAAAGTTATGTCACTTTGAGGGAACGTATATGTCAACTTTCTGTCAGAGTCACGTCAATGTATGTCCAAGGGTTTGGAGGATAGAGACATTTAAATTTTTAGAGATTATTCGAAAGTCAATTTTTAAAAGGCAAATATCTCCCGATCTGTAGGAATCAAAGAGACAAAACTTATGTCACTTTGTGGGAACGTATATTCAACTTCCTGTCAGAGTCACGTCAATGTATGTCCAAGGGTTTGCAGGATAGAGACATTTAAATTTTTAGAGATTATTCGAAAGTCAATTTTTAAAAGGCAAATATCTCCCGATCTGTAGGAATCTGAGAGACAAAACTTACGTCACTTAGAGGGAACGCATATGTCAACTTCATGTCAGAATCTCGTCAATGTATGTCCAAGGGTTTGGACGATAGAGACATCTTAATTTTTCGAGATTATTCGAAAGTCAATTTTTAAAAGGCAAATATCTCCCGATCTGTAGGCATCTGAGAGACAAACCTTATGTCAGTTTGAAGGAACGCATATGTCAACTTCATGTCAGAGTCTCGTCAATGGATGTCCAAGGGTTTGGACGATAGAGACATTTTAATTTTTCGAGATTATTTGAAAGTCAATTTTTAAAAGGCAAATATCTCCCGATCTGTAGGCATCTGAGAGACAAACCTTATGTCACTTTGAGGGAACGCAAATGTCAACTTCATGTCAGAGTCTCGTCAATGTATGTCCAAGGGTTTGGAGGATAGAGACATTTTAATTTTTCGAGATTATTCGAAAGTGAATTATTAAAAGGCAAATATCTCCCGATCTGTAGGAATCTGAGAGACAAAACTTATGTCACTTTGAGGGAACGTATATGTCAACTTCATGTCAGAATCTCGTCAATGTATGTCCAAGGGTTTGGACGATAGAGACATTTTAATTTTTAGAGATTATTCGAAAGTCAATTTTTAAAAGGCAAATATCTCCCGATCTGTAGGCATCTGAGAGACAAACCTTATGTCACATTGAGGGAACGCATATGTCAACTTGATGTCAGAGTCACGTCAATGTATGTCCAAACGTTTGGAGGATAGAGACATTTGAATTTTTCGAGATTATTCGAAAGTCAATTTTTGAAAAGGCACATATCTCCCGATCAATAGGAATCTAAGAGACAAAACTTATGTCACTATGAGGGAACGTACATGTCAACTTCCTGTCAGAGGTACGTCAATGTATGCCAAGGGTTTGGAGGATAGAGACATTTAAATTTTTAGAGATTATTCGAAAGTCAATTTTTAAAAGGCAAATATCTCCCGATGTGTAGGAATCTGAGAGACAAAACTTATGTCACTTTGGGGGAACGTATTTGTCAACTTTATGTCATAGTCACGTCAATGTATGTCCAAGGGTTTGGAGGATAGAGACATTTAAATTTTTCGAGATTATTCGAAAGTCAATTTTTAAAAGGCTAATATGTCCCGATCTGTAGGAATCTGAGAGACAAAACTTATCTCACGTTGAGGGAACGTATATGTAAACGTCCTGTAAGAGTCACGTCAATGTATGTCCAAGGGTTTGGAGGATAGAGACATTTTAATTTTTCGAGATTATTCGAAAGTCAATTTTTAAAAGGCAAATATCTCGCGATCTGTATTAATCTGAGAGACAAAACTTATGTCACTTCGAGGGAACGTATATGTCAACTTCTTGTCATAGTCACGTCAATGTATGTCGAAGGGTTTGGAGGATAGAGACATTTAAATTTTTAGAGATTATTCGAAAGTCAATTTATAAAAGGCAAATATCTCCCGATCTGTAGGAATCTGAGAGACAAACCTTATGTCACTTTGAGGGAAAGCATATGTCAACTTCATGTCAGAGTCTCGTCAATGTATGTCCAAGGGTTTGGACAATAGAGACATTTTAATTTTTCGAGATTATTCGAAACTCAATTTTTAAAAGGCAAATATCTCCCGATCTGTAGGCATCTGAGAGACAAACCTTATGTCACTTTGAGGGAACGCATATGTCAACTTCATGTCAGAGTCTCGTCAATGTATGTAAAAGGGTTTGGAGGATAGAGACATTTTAATTTTTCGAGATTATTTGAAAGTCAATTTTTAAAAGGCAAATATCTCCCGATCTGTAGGAATCTCAGAGACAAAACGTAGGTCACTTTGAGGGAACGTATATGTAAATGTCCTGTCAGAGTCACGTCAATGTATGTCCAAGGGTTTGGAGGATAGAGAAATTTTAATTTTACGAGATTATTCGAAAGTCAATTTTTAAAAGGCAAATATCTCCCGATCTGTAGGAATCTGAGAGACAAAACTTATGTCACTTAGAGGGAACGTATATGTCAACTTCACATCAGAATCTCCTCAATGTATGTCCAAGGGTTTGGACGATAGAGACATTTTAATTCTTCGAGATTATTCGAAAGTCAATTTTTAAAAGGCAAATATTTCCCGATCTGTAGGCATCTGAGAGACATACCTTATGTCACTTTGAGGGAACGCATATGTCAACTTCATGTCAGAGTCTCGTCAATGTATGTCGAAGGGTTTGGACGATAGAGACATTTGAATTTTTCGAGATTATTCGAAAGTCAATATTTGAAAAGGCAAATATCTCCCGATCTGTATTAATCTGAGAGACAAAACTTATGTCACTTTGAGGGAACGCATATGTCAACTTCATGTCAGAGTGTCGTCAATGTATGTCCAAGGTTTTGGAGGATAGAGACATTTTAATTTTTCGAGATTATTCGAAAGTGAATTATTAAAAGGCAAATATCTCCCGATCTGTAGGAATCTGAGAGACAAAACTAATGTCACTTTGAGGGATCATATATGTCAACTTGCTGTCTGAGTCACGTCAATGTATGTCCAAGGGTTTGGAGGATAGACATTTAAATTTTTAGAGATTATTCGAAAGCCAATTTTTAAAAGGCAAATATCTCCCGATCTGTAGGAAAGTGAGAGACAAAACTTATGTCACTTTGAGGGAACGTATATGTCAACTTCATGTCATAGTCAAGTCAATGTATGTCGAAGTGTTTGGAGGATAGAGACATTTAAATTTTTAGAGATTATTCGAAAGTCAATTTTTAAAAGGCAAATATCTCCCGATCTGTAGGAATCTGAGAGACAACACGTATGTCACTTTGAGGGAACGTACATGTCAACTTCCTGTCAGAGGTACGTCAATGTATGTCCAAGGGTTTGGAGGATAGAGACATTTAAATTTTTAGAGATTATTCGAAAGTCAATTTTTAAAAGGCAAATATCTCCCGATGTGTAGGAATCTGAGAGACAAAACTTATGTCACTTTGGGGGAACGTATATGTCAACTTTATGTCATAGTCACGGCAATGTATGTCCAAGGGTTTGGAGGATAGAGACATTTAAATTTTTCGAGATTATTCGAAAGTCAATTTTTAAAAGGCTAATATCTCCCGATCTGTAGGAATCTGAGAGACAAAACTTATGTCACGTTGAGGGAACGTATATGTAAAAGTCCTGTAAGAGTCACGTCAATGTATGTCCAAGGGTTTGGAGGATAGAGACATATTAATTTTTCGAGATTATTCGAAAGTCAATTTTTAAAAGGCAAATATCTCGCGATCTGTATTAATCTGAGAGACAAAACTTATGTCACTTCGAGGGAACGTATATGTCAACTTCTTGTCATAGTCACGTCAATGTATGTCGAAGGGTTTGGAGGATAGAGACATTTAAATTTTTAGAGATTATTCGAAAGTCAATTTTTAAAAGGCAAATATCTCCCGATCTGTAGGAATCTGAGAGACAAACCTTATGTCACTTTGAGGGAAAGCATATGTCAACTTCATGTCAGAGTCTCGTCAATGTATGTCCAAGGGTTTGGACAATAGAGACATTTTAATTTTTCGAGATTATTCGAAACTCAATTTTTAAAAGGCAAATATCTCCCGATCTGTAGGAATCTGAGAGACAAAACTTATGTCACTTTGGGGGAACGTATATGTCAACTTTATGTCATAGTCACGTCAATGTATGTTTAAGGGTTTGGAGGATAGAGACATTTAAATTTTTAGAGATTATTCGAAAGTCAATTTTTGAAAAGGCACATATCTCCCGATCAATAGGAATCTAAGAGACAAAACTTATGTCACTTTGAGGGAACGTACATGTCAACTTCCTGTCAGAGGTACGTCAATGTATGCCAAGGGTTTGGAGGATAGAGACATTTAAATTTTTAGAGATTATTCGAAAGTCAATTTTTAAAAGGCAAATATCTCACGATGTGTAGGAATCTGAGAGACAAAACTTATGTCACTTTGGGGGAACGTATATGTCAACTTTATGTCATAGTCACGTCAATGTATGTCCAAGGGATTGGAGGATAGAGACATTTAAATTTTTAGAGATTATTCGAAAGTCAATTTTTAAAAGGCAAATATCTCCCGATCTGTAGGAATCTGAGAGACAAAACTTATGTCACTTAGAGGGAACGTATATGTCAACTTCACATCAGAATCTCGTCAATGTATATCCAAGGGTTTGGACGATAGAGACATTTTAATTGTTCGAGATTATTCGAAAATCAATTTTTAAAAGGCAAATATCTCCCGATCTGTAGGCATCTGAGAGACAAACCTTATGTCACTTTGAGGGAACGCATATGTCAACTTCATGTCAGAGTCTCGTCAATGTATGTCCAAGGGTTTGGACGATAGAGACATTTTAATTTTTCGAGATTATTCGAAAGTCAATATTTGAAAAGGCAAATATCTCCCGATCTGTATTAATCTGAGAGACAAAACTTATGTCACTTTGAGGGAACGCATATGTCAACTTCATGTCAGAGTGTCGTCAATGTATGTCCAAGGTTTTGGAGGATAGAGACATTTTAATTTTTCGAGATTATTCGAAAGTGAATTATTAAAAGGCAAATATCTACCGATCTGTAGGAATCTGAGAGACAAAACTAATGTCACTTTGAGGGATCATATATGTCAACTTGCTGTCAGAGTCACGTCAATGTATGTCCAAGGGTTTGGAGGATAGAGACATTTAAATTTTTAGAGATTATTCGAAAGCCAATTTTTAAAAGGCAAATATCTCTCGATCTGTAGGAATGTGAGAGACAAAACTTATGTCACTTTGAGGGAACGTATATGTCAACTTCGTGTCATAGTCACGTCAATGTATGTCGAAGTGTTTGGAGGATAGAGACATTTAAATTTTTAGAGATTATTCGAAAGTCAATTTTTAAAAGGCAAATATCTCCCGATCTGTAGGAATCTGAGAGACAACACTTATGTCACTTTGAGGGAACGTACATGTCAACTTCCTGTCAGAGGTACGTCAATGTATGTCCAAGGGTTTGGTGGATAGAGACATTTAAATTTTTAGAGATTATTCGAAAGTCAATTTTTAAAAGGCAAATATCTCCCGATGTGTAGGAATCTGAGAGACAAAACTTATGTCACTTTGGGGGAACGTATATGTCAACTTTATGTCATAGTCACGTCAATGTATGTTCAAGCGTTTGGAGGATAGAGACATTTAAATTGTTCGAGATTATTCGAAAGTCAATTTTTAAAAGGCTAATATCTCCCGATCTGTAGGAATCTGAGAGACAAAACTTATGTCACGTTGAGGGAACGTATATGTAAAAGTCCTGTAAGAGTCACGTCAATGTATGTCGAAGGGTTTGGAGGATAGAGACATTTTAATTTTTCGAGATAATTCGAAAGTCAATTTTTAAAAGGCAAATATCTCGCGATCTGTATTAATCTGAGAGACAAAACTTATGTCACTTCGAGGGAACGTATATGTCAACTTCTTGTCATAGTCACGTCAATGTATGTCGAAGGGTTTGGAGGATAGAGACATTTAAATTTTTAGAGATTATTCGAAAGTCAATTTTTAAAAGGCAAATATCTCCCGATCTGTAGGAATCTGAGAGACAAACCTTATGTCACTTTGAGGGAAAGCATATGTCAACTTCATGTCAGAGTCTCGTCAATGTATGTCCAAGGGTTTGGAGGATAGAGACATTTTAATTCTTCGAGATTATTCGAAAGTCAATTTTTAAAAGGCAAATATCTCCCGATCTGTAGGAATCTGAGAGACAGAACTTATGTCACATTGAGGGAACGCATATGTCAACTTGATGTCAGAGTCACGTCAATGTATGTCCAAGGGTTTGGAGGATAGAGACATTTAAATTTTTAGAGATTATTCGAAAGTCAATTTTTGAAAAGGCACATATCTCCCGATCAATAGGAATCTAAGAGACAAAACTTATGTCACTTTGAGGGAACGTATATTCAACTTCCTGTCAGAGGTACGTCAATGTATGCCAAGGGTTTGGAGGATAGAGACATTTAAATTATTAGAGATTATTCGAAAGTCAATTTTTAAAAGGCAAATATCTCCCGATGTGTAGGAATCTGAGAGACAAAACTTATGACACTTTGGGGGAACGTATATGTCAACTTTATGTCATAGTCACGTCAATGTATGTCCAAGGGTTTGGAGGATAGAGACATTTAAATTTTTCGAGATTATTCGAAAGTCAATTTTTAAAAGGCTAATATGTCCCGATCTGTAGGAATCTGAGAGACGAAACTTATGTCACGTTGAGGGAACGTATATGTAAAAGTCCTGTAAGAGTCACGTCAATGTATGTCGAAGGGTTTGGAGGATAGAGACATTTTAATTTTTCGAGATAATTCGAAAGTCAATTTTTAAAAGGCAAATATCTCGCGATCTGTATTAATCTGAGAGACAAAACTTATGTCACTTCGAGGGAACGTATATGTCAACTTCTTGTCATAGTCACGTCAATGTATGTCGAAGGGTTTGGAGGATAGAGACATTTAAATTTTTAGAGATTATTCGAAAGTCAATTTTTAAAAGGCAAATATCTCCCGATCTGTAGGAATCTGAGAGACAAACCTTATGTCACTTTGAGGGAAAGCATATGTCAACTTCATGTCAGAGTCTCGTCAATGTATGTCCAAGGGTTTGGAGGATAGAGACATTTTAATTCTTCGAGATTATTCGAAAGTCAATTTTTAAAAGGCAAATATCTCCCGATCTGTAGGAATCTGAGAGACAGAACTTATGTCACATTGAGGGAACGCATATGTCAACTTGATGTCAGAGTCACGTCAATGTATGTCCAAGGGTTTGGAGGATAGAGACATTTAAATTTTTAGAGATTATTCGAAAGTCAATTTTTGAAAAGGCACATATCTCCCGATCAATAGGAATCTAAGAGACAAAACTTATGTCACTTTGAGGGAACGTACATGTCAACTTCCTGTCAGAGGTACGTCAATGTATGCCAAGGGTTTGGAGGATAGAGACATTTAAATTTTTAGAGATTATTCGAAAGTCAATTTTTAAAAGGCAAATATCTCCCGATGTGTAGGAATCTGAGAGACAAAACTTATGACACTTTGGGGGAACGTATATGTCAACTTTATGTCATAGTCACGTCAATGTATGTCCAAGGGTTTGGAGGATAGAGACATTTAAATTTTTCGAGATTATTCGAAAGTCAATTTTTAAAAGGCTAATATGTCCCGATCTGTAGGAATCTGAGAGACGAAACTTATGTCACGTTGAGGGAACGTATATGTAAACGTCCTGTAAGAGTCACGTCAATGTATGTCCAAGGGTTTGGAGGATAGAGACATTTTAATTTTTCGAGATTATTCGAAAGTGAATTATTAAAAGGCAAATATCTCCCGATCTGTAGGAATCTGAGAGACAAAACTTATGTCACTTTGAGGGAACGTATATGTCAACTTCATGTCGGAATCTCGTCAATGTATGTCCAAGGGTTTGGACGATAGAGACATTTTAATTTTTAGAGATTATTCGAAAGTCAATTTTTAAAAGGCAAATATCTCCCGATCTGTAGGCATCTGAGAGACAAACCTTATGTCACATTGAGGGAACGCATATGTCAACTTGATGTCAGAGTCACGTCAATGTATGTCCAAACGTTTGGAGGATAGAGACATTTGAATTTTTCGAGATTATTCGAAAGTCAATTTTTGAAAAGGCACATATCTCCCGATCAATAGGAATCTAAGAGACAAAACTTATGTCACTATGAGGGAACGTACATGTCAACTTCCTGTCAGAGGTACGTCAATGTATGCCAAGGGTTTGGAGGATAGAGACATTTAAATTTTTAGAGATTATTCGAAAGTCAATTTTTAAAAGGCAAATATCTCCCGATGTGTAGGAATCTGAGAGACAAAACTTATGTCACTTTGGGGGAACGTATATGTCAACTTTATGTCATAGTCACGTCAATGTATGTCCAAGGGTTTGGAGGATAGAGACATTTAAATTTTTCGAGATTATTCGAAAGTCAATTTTTAAAAGGCTAATATGTCCCGATCTGTAGGAATCTGAGAGACAAAACTTATCTCACGTTGAGGGAACGTATATGTAAACGTCCTGTAAGAGTCACGTCAATGTATGTCCAAGGGTTTGGAGGATAGAGACATTTTAATTTTTCGAGATTATTCGAAAGTCAATTTTTAAAAGGCAAATATCTCGCGATCTGTATTAATCTGAGAGACAAAACTTATGTCACTTCGAGGGAACGTATATGTCAACTTCATGTCATAGTCACGTCAATGTATGTCGAAGGGTTTGGAGGATAGAGACATTTAAATTTTTAGAGATTATTCGAAAGTCAATTTATAAAAGGCAAATATCTCCCGATCTGTAGGAATCTGAGAGACAAACCTTATGTCACTTTGAGGGAAAGCATATGTCAACTTCATGTCAGAGTCTCGTCAATGTATGTCCAAGGGTTTGGACAATAGAGACATTTTAATTTTTCGAGATTATTCGAAACTCAATTTTTAAAAGGCAAATATCTCCCGATCTGTAGGCATCTGAGAGACAAACCTTATGTCACTTTGAGGGAACGCATATGTCAACTTCATGTCAGAGTCTCGTCAATGTATGTAAAAGGGTTTGGAGGATAGAGACATTTTAATTTTTCGAGATTATTTGAAAGTCAATTTTTAAAAGGCAAATATCTCCCGATCTGTAGGAATCTGAGAGACAAAACTAATGTCACTTTGAGGGAACATATATGTCAACTTCCTGTCAGAGTCACGTCAATGTATGTCCAAGGGTTTGGAGGATAGAGACATTTAAATTTTTAGAGATTATTCGAAAGTCAATTTTTAAAAGGGAAATATCTCCGGATCTGTAGGAATCTCAGAGACAAAACGTAGGTCACTTTGAGGGAACGTATATGTAAATGTCCTGTCAGAGTCACGTCAATGTATGTCCAAGGGTTTGGAGGATAGAGAAATTTTAATTTTACGAGATTATTCGAAAGTCAATTTTTAAAAGGCAAATATCTCCCGATCTGTAGGAATCTGAGAGACAAAACTTATGTCACTTAGAGGGAACGTATATGTCAACTTCACATCAGAATCTCCTCAATGTATGTCCAAGGGTTTGGACGATAGAGACATTTTAATTCTTCGAGATTATTCGAAAGTCAATTTTTAAAAGGCAAATATTTCCCGATCTGTAGGCATCTGAGAGACATACCTTATGTCACTTTGAGGGAACGCATATGTCAACTTCATGTCAGAGTCTCGTCAATGTATGTCGAAGGGTTTGGACGATAGAGACATTTGAATTTTTCGAGATTATTCGAAAGTCAATATTTGAAAAGGCAAATATCTCCCGATCTGTATTAATCTGAGAGACAAAACTTATGTCACTTTGAGGGAACGCACATGTCAACTTCATGTCAGAGTGTCGTCAATGTATGTCCAAGGTTTTGGAGGATAGAGACATTTTAATTTTTCGAGATTATTCGAAAGTGAATTATTAAAAGGCAAATATCTCCCGATCTGTAGGAATCTGAGAGACAAAACTAATGTCACTTTGAGGGATCATATATGTCAACTTGCTGTCTGAGTCACGTCAATGTATGTCCAAGGGTTTGGAGGATAGAGACATTTAAATTTTTAGAGATTATTCGAAAGCCAATTTTTAAAAGGCAAATATCTCCCGATCTGTAGGAAAGTGAGAGACAAAACTTATGTCACTTTGAGGGAACGTATATGTCAACTTCATGTCATAGTCAAGTCAATGTATGTCGAAGTGTTTGGAGGATAGAGACATTTAAATTTTTAGAGATTATTCGAAAGTCAATTTTTAAAAGGCAAATATCTCCCGATCTGTAGGAATCTGAGAGACAACACGTATGTCACTTTGAGGGAACGTACATGTCAACTTCCTGTCAGAGGTACGTCAATGTATGTCCAAGGGTTTGGAGGATAGAGACATTTAAATTTTTAGAGATTATTCGAAAGTCAATTTTTAAAAGGCAAATATCTCCCGATGTGTAGGAATCTGAGAGACAAAACTTATGTCACTTTGGGGGAACGTATATGTCAACTTTATGTCATAGTCACGGCAATGTATGTCCAAGGGTTTGGAGGATAGAGACATTTAAATTTTTCGAGATTATTCGAAAGTCAATTTTTAAAAGGCTAATATCTCCCGATCTGTAGGAATCTGAGAGACAAAACTTATGTCACGTTGAGGGAACGTATATGTAAAAGTCCTGTAAGAGTCACGTCAATGTATGTCCAAGGGTTTGGAGGATAGAGACATATTAATTTTTCGAGATTATTCGAAAGTCAATTTTTAAAAGGCAAATATCTCGCGATCTGTATTAATCTGAGAGACAAAACTTATGTCACTTCGAGGGAACGTATATGTCAACTTCTTGTCATAGTCACGTCAATGTATGTCGAAGGGTTTGGAGGATAGAGACATTTAAATTTTTAGAGATTATTCGAAAGTCAATTTTTAAAAGGCAAATATCTCCCGATCTGTAGGAATCTGAGAGACAAACCTTATGTCACTTTGAGGGAAAGCATATGTCAACTTCATGTCAGAGTCTCGTCAATGTATGTCCAAGGGTTTGGAGGATAGAGACATTTTAATTCTTCGAGATTATTCGAAAGTCAATTTTTAAAAGGCAAATATCTCCCGATCTGTAGGAATCTGAGAGACAAAACTTATGTCACTTTGGGGGAACGTATATGTCAACTTTATGTCATAGTCACGTCAATGTATGTCCAAGGGTTTGGAGGATAGAGACATTTAAATTTTTAGAGATTATTCGAAAGTCAATTTTTGAAAAGGCACATATCTCCCGATCAATAGGAATCTAAGAGACAAAACTTATGTCACTTTGAGGGAACGTACATGTCAACTTCCTGTCAGAGGTACGTCAATGTATGCCAAGGGTTTGGAGGATAGAGACATTTAAATTTTTAGAGATTATTCGAAAGTCAATTTTTAAAAGGCAAATATCTCACGATGTGTAGGAATCTGAGAGACAAAACTTATGTCACTTTGGGGGAACGTATATGTCAACTTTATGTCATAGTCACGTCAATGTATGTCCAAGGGATTGGAGGATAGAGACATTTAAATTTTTAGAGATTATTCGAAAGTCAATTTTTAAAAGGCAAATATCTCCCGATCTGTAGGAATCTGAGAGACAAAACTTATGTCACTTAGAGGGAACGTATATGTCAACTTCACATCAGAATCTCGTCAATGTATATCCAAGGGTTTGGACGATAGAGACATTTTAATTGTTCGAGATTATTCGAAAATCAATTTTTAAAAGGCAAATATCTCCCGATCTGTAGGCATCTGAGAGACAAACCTTATGTCACTTTGAGGGAACGCATATGTCAACTTCATGTCAGAGTCTCGTCAATGTATGTCCAAGGGTTTGGACGATAGAGACATTTTAATTTTTCGAGATTATTCGAAAGTCAATATTTGAAAAGGCAAATATCTCCCGATCTGTATTAATCTGAGAGACAAAACTTATGTCACTTTGAGGGAACGCATATGTCAACTTCATGTCAGAGTGTCGTCAATGTATGTCCAAGGTTTTGGAGGATAGAGACATTTTAATTTTTCGAGATTATTCGAAAGTGAATTATTAAAAGGCAAATATCTACCGATCTGTAGGAATCTGAGAGACAAAACTAATGTCACTTTGAGGGATCATATATGTCAACTTGCTGTCAGAGTCACGTCAATGTATGTCCAAGGGTTTGGAGGATAGAGACATTTAAATTTTTAGAGATTATTCGAAAGCCAATTTTTAAAAGGCAAATATCTCTCGATCTGTAGGAATGTGAGAGACAAAACTTATGTCACTTTGAGGGAACGTATATGTCAACTTCGTGTCATAGTCACGTCAATGTATGTCGAAGTGTTTGGAGGATAGAGACATTTAAATTTTTAGAGATTATTCGAAAGTCAATTTTTAAAAGGCAAATATCTCCCGATCTGTAGGAATCTGAGAGACAACACTTATGTCACTTTGAGGGAACGTACATGTCAACTTCCTGTCAGAGGTACGTCAATGTATGTCCAAGGGTTTGGTGGAAAGAGACATTTAAATTTTTAGAGATTATTCGAAAGTCAATTTTTAAAAGGCAAATATCTCCCGATGTGTAGGAATCTGAGAGACAAAACTTATGTCACTTTGGGGGAACGTATATGTCAACTTTATGTCATAGTCACGTCAATGTATGTTCAAGCGTTTGGAGGATAGAGACATTTAAATTTTTCGAGATTATTCGAAAGTCAATTTTTAAAAGGCTAATATCTCCCGATCTGTAGGAATCTGAGAGACAAAACTTATGTCACGTTGAGGGAACGTATATGTAAAAGTCCTGTAAGAGTCACGTCAATGTATGTCGAAGGGTTTGGAGGATAGAGACATTTTAATTTTTCGAGATAATTCGAAAGTCAATTTTTAAAAGGCAAATATCTCGCGATCTGTATTAATCTGAGAGACAAAACTTATGTCACTTCGAGGGAACGTATATGTCAACTTCTTGTCATAGTCACGTCAATGTATGTCGAAGGGTTTGGAGGATAGAGACATTTAAATTTTTAGAGATTATTCGAAAGTCAATTTTTAAAAGGCAAATATCTCCCGATCTGTAGGAATCTGAGAGACAAACCTTATGTCACTTTGAGGGAAAGCATATGTCAACTTCATGTCAGAGTCTCGTCAATGTATGTCCAAGGGTTTGGAGGATAGAGACATTTTAATTCTTCGAGATTATTCGAAAGTCAATTTTTAAAAGGCAAATATCTCCCGATCTGTAGGAATCTGAGAGACAGAACTTATGTCACATTGAGGGAACGCATATGTCAACTTGATGTCAGAGTCACGTCAATGTATGTCCAAGGGTTTGGAGGATAGAGACATTTAAATTTTTAGAGATTATTCGAAAGTCAATTTTTGAAAAGGCACATATCTCCCGATCAATAGGAATCTAAGAGACAAAACTTATGTCACTTTGAGGGAACGTACATGTCAACTTCCTGTCAGAGGTACGTCAATGTATGCCAAGGGTTTGGAGGATAGAGACATTTAAATTTTTAGAGATTATTCGAAAGTCAATTTTTAAAAGGCAAATATCTCCCGATGTGTAGGAATCTGAGAGACAAAACTTATGACACTTTGGGGGAACGTATATGTCAACTTTATGTCATAGTCACGTCAATGTATGTCCAAGGGTTTGGAGGATAGAGACATTCAAATTTTTCGAGATTATTCGAAAGTCAATTTTTAAAAGGCTAATATGTCCCGATCTGTAGGAATCTGAGAGACGAAACTTATGTCACGTTGAGGGAACGTATATGTAAACGTCCTGTAAGAGTCACGTCAATGTATGTCCAAGGGTTTGGAGGATAGAGACATTTTAATTTTTCGAGATTATTCGAAAGTCAATTTTTAAAAGGCAAATATCTCGCGATCTGTATTAATCTGAGAGACAAAACTTATGTCACTTCGAGGGAACGTATATGTCAACTTCATGTCATAGTCACGTCAATGTATGTCCAAACGTTTGGAGGATAGAGACATTTGAATTTTTCGAGATTATTCGAAAGTCAATTTATAAAAGGCAAATATCTCCCGATCTGTAGGAATCTGAGAGACAAACCTTATGTCACTTTGAGGGAAAGCATATGTCAACTTCATGTCAGAGTCTCGTCAATGTATGTCCAAGGGTTTGGACAATAGAGACATTTTAATTTTTCGAGATTATTCGAAAGTCAATTTTTAAAAGGCAAATATCTCCCGATCTGTAGGCATCTGAGAGACAAACCTTATGTCACTTTGAGGGAACGCATATGTCAACTTCATGTCAGAGTCTCGTCAATGTATGTAAAAGGGTTTGGAGGATAGAGACATTTTAATTTTTCGAGATTATTTGAAAGTCAATTTTTAAAAGGCAAATATCTTCCGATCTGTAGGAATCTGAGAGACAAAACTAATGTCACTTTGAGGGAACATATATGTCAACTTCCTGTCAGAGTCACGTAAATGTATGTCCAAGGGTTTGGAGGATAGAGACATTTAAATTTTTAGAGATTATTCGAAAGTCAATTTTTAAAAGGGAAATATCTCCGGATCTGTAGGAATCTCAGAGACAAAACGTATGTCACTTTGAGGGAACGTATATGTAAATGTCCTGTCAGAGTCACGTCAATGTATGTCCAAGGGTTTGGATTATAGAGAAATTTTAATTTTTAGAGATTATTCGAAAAACAATTTTTAAAAGGCAAATATCTCCCGATCTGTAGGAATGTGAGAGACAAAACTTATGTCACTTTGAGGGAACGCATATGTCAACTTCATGTCAGAGTTTGGTCAATGTATGTCCAAGGTTTTGGACGATAGAGACATTTTAATTTTTCGAGATTATTCGAAAGTCAATTTTTAAAAAGCAAATATCTCCCGATCTGTAGGCATCTGAGAGACAAACCTTATGCCACTTTGAGGGAACGCATACGTCAACTTCATGTCAGAGTCTCGTCAATGTATGTCCAAGGGTTTGTAGGATAGAGACATTTAAATTTTTTGAGATTATTCGAAAGTCAATTTTAAAAAGGCAAATATCTCCCGATCTGTAGGAATCTGAGAGACAAAACTTATGTCACTTTAAGGGAACGTATATGTCAACTTTCTGTCAGAGTCACGTCAATGTATGTCCAAGGATTTGGAGGATAGATACATTTAAATTTTTAGAGATTATTCGAAAGTCAATTTTTAAAAGGCAAATATCTCCCGATCTGTAGGAATCAAACAGACACAACTTATGTCACTTTGAGGGAACGTATATGTGAAATTTCTGTCAGAGTCACGTCAATGCATGTCCAAGGGTTTGGAGGATAGAGACATTTAAATTTTTAGAGATTATTCGAAAGTCAATTTTTAAAAGGCAAATATCTCCCGATCTGTAGGAATCTGAGAGACAAAACTTATGTCACTTAGAGGGAACGTATATGTCAACTTCACATCAGAATCTCGTCAATGTATGTCCAAGGGTTTGGACGATAGAGACATTTTAATTTTTCGAGATTATTCGAAAGTCAATATTTGAAAAGGCAAATATCTCCCGATCTGTGTTAATCTGAAAGACAAAACTTATGTCACTTTGAGGGAACGCATATGTCAACTTCATGTCAGAGTGTCGTCAATGTATGTCCAAGGTTTTGGAGGATAGAGACATTTTAATTTTTCGAGATTATTCGAAAGTGAATTATTAAAAGGCAAATATCTACCGATCTGTAGGAATCTGAGAGACAAAACTAATGTCACTTTGAGGGATCATATATGTCAACTTGCTGTCAGAGTCACGTCAATGTATGTCCAAGGGTTTGGAGGATAGAGACATTTAAATTTTTAGAGATTATTCGAAAGCCAATTTTTAAAAGGCAAATATCTCCCGATCTGTAGGAATGTGAGAGACAAAACTTATGTCACTTTGAGGGAACGTATATGTCAACTTCATGTCATAGTCACGTCAATGTATGTCGAAGTGTTTGGAGGATAGAGACATTTATATTTTTAGAGATTATTCGAAAGTCAATTTTTAAAAGGCAAATATCTCCCGATCTGTATTAATCTGAGAGACAAAACTTATGTCACTTTGAGGGAACGTATATGTCAACTTCCTGTCAGAGGGACGTCAATGTATGTCCAAGGGTTTGGAGGATAGAGACATTTAAATTTTTAGAGATTATTCGAAAGTCAATTTTTAAAAGGCAAATATTTCCCGATCTGTAGGAATCTGAGAGACAAACCTTATGTCACTTTGAGGGAAAGCATATGTCAACTTCATGTCAGAGTCTCGTCCATGTATGTCCAAGGGTTTGGAGGATAGAGACATTTTAATTCTTCGAGATTATTCGAAAGTCAATTTTTAAAAGGCAAATATCTCCCGATCTGTAGGAATCTGAGAGACAAAACTTATGTCACTATGAGGGAACGTACATGTGAACTTCCTGTCAGAGGTACGTCAATTTATGTCCAAGGGTTTGGAGGATAGAGACATTTAAATTTTTAGAGATTATTCGAAAGTCAATTTTTAAAAGGCAAATATCTCCCGATGTGTAAGAATCTGAGAGACAAAACTTATGTCACGTTGAGGGAACGTATATGTAAAAGTCCTGTAAGAGTCACGTCAATGTATGTCCAAGGGTTTGGAGGATAGAGACATTTTAATTATTCGAGATTATTCGAAAGTCAATTTTTAAAAGGCAAATATCTCGCGATCTGTATTAATCTGAGAGACAAAACTTATGTCACTTCGAGGGAACGTATATGTCAACTTCTTGTCATAGTCACGTCAATGTATGTCGAAGGGTTTGGAGGATAGAGACATTTAAATTTTTAGAGATTATTCGAAAGTCAATTTTTAAAAGGTAAATATCTCCCGATCTGTTGGAATCTGAGAGACAAACCTTATGTCACTTTGAGGGAAAGCATATGTCAACTTCATGTCAGAGTCTCGTCATCGTATGTCCAAGGGTTTGGAGGATAGAGACATTTTAATTCTTCGAGATTATTCGAAAGTCAATTTTTCAAAGGCAAATATCTCCCGATCTGTAGGAATCTGAGAGACAAAACTTATGTCACATTGAGGGAACGCATATGTCAACTTGATGTCAGAGTCACGTCAATGTATGTCCAAGGGTTTGGAGCATAGAGACATTTAAATTTTTAGAGATTATTCGAAAGTCAATTTTTGAAAAGGCAAATATCTCCCGATCAATAGGAATCTAAGAGACAAACCTTATGTAACTTTGAGGGAACTTATATGTCAACTTCATGACAGAATCTCGTCAATGTATGCCCAAGGGTTTGGACGATAGAGACATTTAAATTTTTAGAGATTATTCGAAAGTCAATTTTTAAAAGGCAAATATCTCCCGATCTGTAGGAATCTGAGAGACAAACCTTATGTCACTTTGAGGGAACGCAAATGTCAACTTCATGTCAGAGTCTCGTCAATTTATGTCCAAGGGTTTGGAGGATAGAAACATTTTAATTCTTCGAGATTATTTGAAAGTCAATTTTTAAAAGGCAAATATCTCCCGATCTGTAGGCATCTGCGAGACAAACCTTATGTCACTTTGAGGGAACGCAAATGTCAACTTCATGTCAGAGTGTCGTCAATGTATGTCCAAGGGTTTGGAGGATAGAGACATTTAAATTTTTAGAGATTATTCGAAAGTCAATTTTTGAAAAGGCAAATATCTCCCGATCTGTATTAATCTGAGAGACAAAACTTATGTCACTTTGAGGGAACGTATATGTCAACTTCATGTCATAGTCACGTCAATGTATGTCGAAGGGTTTGGAGGATAGAGCCATTTAAATTTTTAGAGATTATTCGAAAGTCAATTATTAAAAGGCAAATATCTCCCGATCTGTAGGAATCTGAGAGACAAAACTTATGTCACTTTGAGGGAACGTATATGTGAACTTTCTGTCAGAGTCACGTCAATGTATGTCCAAGGGTTTGGAGGATAGAGACATTTAAATTTTTAGAGATTATTCGAAAGTCAATTTTTAAAAGGCAAATATCTCCCGATCTGTAGGAATCTGAGAGACAAAACTTATGTCACTTAGAGGGAACGTATATGTCAACTTCTCATCAGAATCTCGTCAATGTATGTCCAAGGGTTTGGACGATAGAGACATTTTAATTTTTCGAGATTATTCGAAAGTCAATATTTGAAAAGGCAAATATCTCCCGATATGTATTAATCTGTGAGACAAAACTTATGTCACTTTGAGGGAACGCATATGTCAACTTCATGTCAGAGTGTCGTCAATGTATGTCCAAGGGTTTGGAGGATAGAGACATTTTAATTTTTCTAGATTATTCGAAAGTGAATTATTAAAAGGCAAATATCTACCGATCTGTAGGAATCTGAGAGACAAAACTAATGTCACTTTGAGGGATTATATATGTCAACTTGCTGTCAGAGTCACGTCAATGTATGTCCAAGGGTTTGGAGGATAGAGACATTTAAATTTTTAGAGATTATTCGAAGGCCAATTTTTAAAAGGCAAATATCTCCCGATCTGTAGGAATGTGAGAGACAAAACTTATGTCACTTGGAGGGAACGTATATTTCAACTTCATGTCAGAATCTCGTCAATGTATGTCCTAGGGTTTGGACGATAGAGATTTTTTAATTTTTCGATATTATTCGAAAGTCAATTTTTAAAAGGCAAATATCTCCCGATCTCTAGGCATCTGAGAGACAAACCTTATGTCACTTTGAGGGAACGCATATGTCAACTTCATGTCAGAGTCTCGTCAATGTATGTCCAAGGGTTTGGAGGATAGAGACATTCTAATTTTTCGAGATTATTCGAAAGTCAATTTTTGAAAAGGCAAATATCTCCCGATCAATAGGAATCTAAGAGACAAAACTTATGTCACTTTGAGGGAACGTATATGTCAACTTCATGTCGGAATCTCGTCAATGTATGCCCAAGGGTTTGGACGATAGAGACAATTTAATTTTTCGAGATTACTCGCAAGTCAATTTTTAAAAGGCAAATATCTCCCGATCTGTAGGAATCTGAGAGACAAAACTTATGTTACTTTGAGGGAACGTATATGTCAACTTCCTGTCAGAGTCACGTCAATGTATGACCAAGGGTTTGGAGGATAGAGACATTTAAATTTTTAGAGATTATTCGAAAGTCAATTTTTAAAAGGCAAATATCCCCCGATATGTAGGAATCTGAGAGACAAAACTTATGTCACTTTGAGGGAACGTATATGTAAACTTCCAGTCGGAGTCACACCAATGTATGTCCAAGGGTTTGGAGGATAGAGACATTTTAATTTTTCGAGATTATTCGAAAGTCAAGTTTTCAAAAGGCAAATATCTACCGGTCTGTGGGAATCTGAGAGACAAAACTTATGTCACTTTGAGGGAACGCATATGTCAACTTCATGTCAGAGTCTCGTCAATGTATGTCCAAGGGTTTGGACGATAGAGAAATTTTAATTTTTCGAGATTATTCGAAAGTCAATTTTTAAAAGGCAAATATCTCCCGATCTGTAGGCATCTGAGAGACAACCCTTATGTCACATTGAGGGAACGCATATGTCAACTTCATGTCAGAGTCACGTCAATGTATGTCCAAGGGTTTGAAGGAAAGAGACATTTAAATTTTTAGAGATTATTCGAAAGTCAATTTTTAAAAGGCAAATATCTCCCGATCTGTAGGAATCTGAGAGACAAAACTTATGTCACTTTGAGGGAACGTATATGTCAACTTTCTGTCAGAGTCACGTCAATGTATGTCCAAGGGTTTGGAGGATAGAGACATTTAAATTTTTAGAGATTATTCGAAAGTCAATTATTAAAAGGCAAATATCTCCCGATCTGTAGGAATCTGAGAGACAAAACTTATGTCACTTTGAGGGAACGTATATGTGAACTTTCTGTCAGAGTCACGTCAATGTATGTCCAAGGGTTTGGAGGATAGAGACATTTAAATTTTTAGAGATTATTCGAAAGTCAATTTTTAAAAGGCAAATATCTCCCGATCTGTAGGAATCTGAGAGACAAAACTGATGTCACTTTGAGGGAACGCATATGTGAACTTCATGTCAGAGTCTCGTCAATGTATGTAAAAGATTTTGGACGATAGAGACATTTTAATTTTTCGAGATTATTTGAAAGTCAATTTTTAAAAGGCAAATATCTCCCGATCTGTAGGCATCTGAGAGACAAACCTTATGTCACTTTGAGGGAACGCATATGTCAACTTCATGTCAGAGTCTCGTCAATGTATGTCCAAGGGTTTGGACGATAGAGACATTTTAATTTTTCGAGATTATTCGAAAGTCAATATTTGAAAAGGCAAATATCTCCCGATATGTATTAATCTGTGAGACAAAACTTATGTCACTTTGAGGGAACGCATATGTCAACTTCATGTCAGAGTGTCGTCAATGTATGTCCAAGGGTTTGGAGGATAGAGACATTTTAATTTTTCTAGATTATTCGAAAGTGAATTATTAAAAGGCAAATATCTACCGATCTGTAGGAATCTGAGAGACAAAACTAATGTCACTTTGAGGGATTATATATGTCAACTTGCTGTCAGAGTCACGTCAATGTATGTCCAAGGGTTTGGAGGATAGAGACATTTAAATTTTTAGAGATTATTCGAAGGCCAATTTTTAAAATGCAAATATCTCCCGATCTGTAGGAATGTGAGAGACAAAACTTATGTCACTTGGAGGGAACGTATATTTCAACTTCATGTCAGAATCTCGTCAATGTATGTCCTTGGGTTTGGACGATAGAGATTTTTTAATTTTTCGATATTATTCGAAAGTCAATTTTTAAAAGGCAAATATCTCCCGATCTCTAGGCATCTGAGAGACAAACCTTATGTCACTTTGAGGGAACGCATATGTCAACTTCATGTCAGAGTCTCGTCAATGTATGTCCAAGGGTTTGGAGGATAGAGACATTCTAATTTTTCGAGATTATTCGAAAGTCAATTTTTGAAAAGGCAAATATCTCCCGATCAATAGGAATCTAAGAGACAAAACTTATGTCACTTTGAGGGAACGTATATGTCAACTTCATGTCAGAATCTCGTCAATGTATGCCCAAGGGTTTGGACGATAGAGACAATTTAATTTTTCGAGATTACTCGCAAGTCAATTTTTAAAAGGCAAATATCTCCCGATCTGTAGGAATCTGAGAGACAAAACTTATGTTACTTTGAGGGAACGTATATGTCAACTTCCTGTCAGAGTCACGTCAATGTATGACCAAGGGTTTGGAGGATAGAGACATTTAAATTTTTAGAGATTATTCGAAAGTCAATTTTTAAAAGGCAAATATCCCCCGATATGTAGGAATCTGAGAGACAAAACTTATGTCACTTTGAGGGAACGTATATGTAAACTTCCAGTCGGAGTCACACCAATGTATGTCCAAGGGTTTGGAGGATAGAGACATTTTAATTTTTCGAGATTATTCGAAAGTCAAGTTTTCAAAAGGCAAATATCTACCGGTCTGTGGGAATCTGAGAGACAAAACTTATGACACTTTGAGGGAACGCATATGTCAACTTCATGTCAGAGTCACGTCAATGTATGTCCAAGGGTTTGAAGGAAAGAGACATTTAAATTTTTAGAGATTATTCGAAAGTCAATTTTTAAAAGGCAAATATCTCCCGATCTGTAGGAATCTGAGAGACAAAACTTATGTCACTTTGAGGGAACGTATATGTCAACTTTCTGTCAGAGTCACGTCAATGTATGTCCAAGGGTTTGGAGGATAGAGACATTTAAATTTTTAGAGATTATTCGAAAGTCAATTTTTAAAAGGCAAATATCTCCCGATCTGTAGGAATCAAAGAGACACAACTTATGTCACTTTGAGGGAACGTATATGTGAACTTTCTGTCAGAGTCACGTCAATGTATGTCCAAGAGTTTGGAGGATAGAGACATTTAAATTTTTAGAGATTATTCGAAAGTCAATTTTTAAAAGGCAAATATCTCCCGATCTGTAGGAATCTGAGAGACAAAACTTATGTCACTTTGAGGGAACGTATATGTGAACTTTCTGTCAGAGTCACGTCAATGTATGTCCAAGGGTTTGGAGGATAGAGACATTTAAATTTTTAGAGATTATTCGAAAGCCAATTTTTAAAAGGCAAATATCTCCCGATCTGTAGGAATGTGAGAGACAAAACTTATGTCACTTTGAGGGAACGTATATGTTAACTTCATGTCAGAATCTCGTCAATGTATGTCCAAGGGTTTGGACAATAGAGACATTTTAATTTTTCGAGATTATTTGAAAGTCAATTTTTAAAAGGCAAATATCTTCCGATCTGTAGGCATCTGAGAGACAAAACTGATGTCACTTTGAGGGAACGCATATGTGAACTTCATGTCAGAGTCTCGTCAATGTATGTAAAAGATTTTGGACGATAGAGACATTTTAATTTTTCGAGATTATTTGAAAGTCAATTTTTAAAAGGCAAATATCTCCCGATCTGTAGGCATCTGAGAGACAAACCTTATGTCACTTTGAGGGAACGCATATGTCAACTTTATGTCAGAGTCTCGTCAATGTATGTCCAAGGGTTTGGAGGATAGAGACATTTTAATTTTTCGAGATTATTTGAAAGTCAATTTTTGAAAAGGCAAATATCTCCCGATCTGTATTAATCTGAGAGACAAAACTTATGTCACTTGGAGGGAACGTATATGTCAACTTCATGTCATAGTCACGTCAATGTATGTCGAAGGGTTTGGAGTATAGAGACATTTAAATTTTTAGAGATTATTCGAAAGTCAATTTTTAAAAGGCAAATATCTCCCGATCTGTAGGAATCTGAGAGACAAAACTTATGTCACTTGGAGGGAACGTATATGTCAACTTCATGTCAGAATCTCGTCAATGTATGTCCAAGGGTTTGGACGATAGAGATTTTTTAATTTTTCGAGATTATTCGGAGGTCAATTTTTAAAAGCCAAATATCTCCCGATCTCTAGGCACCTGAGAGACAAACCTTATGTCACTTTGAGGGAACGCATATGTCAACTTCATGTCAGAGTCTTGTCAATGTATGTCCAAGGGTTTGGAGGATAGAGACATTCTAATTTTTCGAGATTATTCGAAAGTCAATTTTTGAAAAGGCAAATATCTCCCGATCAATAGGAATCTAAGAGACAAAACTTATGTCACTTTGAGGGAACGTATATGTCAACTTCATGTCAGAATCTCGTCAATGTATGCCCAAGGGTTTGGACGATAGAGACAATTTAATTTTTCGAGATTACTCGCAAGTCAATTTTTAAAAGGCAAATATCTCCCGATCTGTAGGAATCTGAGAGACAAAACTTATGTTACTTTGAGGCAACGTATATGTCAACTTCCTGTCAGAGTCACGTCAATGTATGACCAAGGGTTTGGAGGATAGAGACATTTAAATTTTTAGAGATTATTCGAAAGTCAATTTTTAAAAGGCAAATATCTCCCGATCTGTAGGAATCAAAGAGACACAACTTATGTCACTTTGAGGGAACGTGTATGTGAACTTTCTGTCAGAGTCACGTCAATGTATGTCCAAGGGTTTGGAGGATAGAGACATTTAAATTTTTAGAGATTATTCGAAAGTCAATTTTTAAAGGCAAATATCTCCCGATCTGTAGGAATCAAAGAGACACAACTTATGTCACTTTGAGGGAACGTGTATGTGAACTTTCTGTCAGAGTCACGTCAATGTATGTCCAAGGGTTTGGAGGATAGAGACATTTAAATTTTTAGAGATTATTCGAAAGTCAATTTTTAAAAGGCAAATATCTCCCGATCTGTAGGAATCTGAGAGACAAAACTTATGTCACTTGGAGGGAACGTATATGTCAACTTCATGTCAGAATCTCGTCAATGTATGTCCAAGGGTTTGGACGATAGAGATTTTTTAATTTTTCGAGATTATTCGGAGGTCAATTTTTAAAAGCCAAATATCTCCCGATCTCTAGGCACCTGAGAGACAAACCTTATGTCACTTTGAGGGAACGCATATGTCAACTTCATGTCAGAGTCTTGTCAATGTATGTCCAAGGGTTTGGAGGATAGAGACATTCTAATTTTTCGAGATTATTCGAAAGTCAATTTTTGAAAAGGCAAATATCTCCCGATCAATAGGAATCTAAGAGACAAAACTTATGTCACTTTGAGGGAACGTATATGTCAACTTCATGTCAGAATCTCGTCAATGTATGCCCAAGGGTTTGGACGATAGAGACAATTTAATTTTTCGAGATTACTCGCAAGTCAATTTTTAAAAGGCAAATATCTCCCGATCTGTAGGAATCTGAGAGACAAAACTTATGTCACTTGGAGGGAACGTATATGTCAACTTCATGTCATAGTCACGTCAATGTATGTCGAAGGGTTTGGAGTATAGAGACATTTAAATTTTTAGAGATTATTCGAAAGTCAATTTTTAAAAGGCAAATATCTCCCGATCTGTAGGAATCTGAGAGACAAAACTTATGTCACTTGGAGGGAACGTATATGTCAACTTCATGTCAGAATCTCGTCAATGTATGTCCAAGGGTTTGGACGATAGAGATTTTTTAATTTTTCGAGATTATTCGGAGGTCAATTTTTAAAAGCCAAATATCTCCCGATCTCTAGGCACCTGAGAGACAAACCTTATGTCACTTTGAGGGAACGCATATGTCAACTTCATGTCAGAGTCTTGTCAATGTATGTCCAAGGGTTTGGAGGATAGAGACATTCTAATTTTTCGAGATTATTCGAAAGTCAATTTTTGAAAAGGCAAATATCTCCCGATCAATAGGAATCTAAGAGACAAAACTTATGTCACTTTGAGGGAACGTATATGTCAACTTCATGTCAGAATCTCGTCAATGTATGCCCAAGGGTTTGGACGATAGAGACAATTTAATTTTTCGAGATTACTCGCAAGTCAATTTTTAAAAGGCAAATATCTCCCGATCTGTAGGAATCTGAGAGACAAAACTTATGTTACTTTGAGGCAACGTATATGTCAACTTCCTGTCAGAGTCACGTCAATGTATGACCAAGGGTTTGGAGGATAGAGACATTTAAATTTTTAGAGATTATTCGAAAGTCAATTTTTAAAAGGCAAATATCTCCCGATCTGTAGGAATCAAAGAGACACAACTTATGTCACTTTGAGGGAACGTGTATGTGAACTTTCTGTCAGAGTCACGTCAATGTATGTCCAAGGGTTTGGAGGATAGAGACATTTAAATTTTTAGAGATTATTCGAAAGTCAATTTTTAAAGGCAAATATCTCCCGATCTGTAGGAATCAAAGAGACACAACTTATGTCACTTTGAGGGAACGTGTATGTGAACTTTCTGTCAGAGTCACGTCAATGTATGTCCAAGGGTTTGGAGGATAGAGACATTTAAATTTTTAGAGATTATTCGAAAGTCAATTTTTAAAAGGCAAATATCTCCCGATCTGTAGGAATCTGAGAGACAAAACTTATGTCACTTGGAGGGAACGTATATGTCAACTTCATGTCAGAATCTCGTCAATGTATGTCCAAGGGTTTGGACGATAGAGATTTTTTAATTTTTCGAGATTATTCGGAGGTCAATTTTTAAAAGCCAAATATCTCCCGATCTCTAGGCACCTGAGAGACAAACCTTATGTCACTTTGAGGGAACGCATATGTCAACTTCATGTCAGAGTCTTGTCAATGTATGTCCAAGGGTTTGGAGGATAGAGACATTCTAATTTTTCGAGATTATTCGAAAGTCAATTTTTGAAAAGGCAAATATCTCCCGATCAATAGGAATCTAAGAGACAAAACTTATGTCACTTTGAGGGAACGTATATGTCAACTTCATGTCAGAATCTCGTCAATGTATGCCCAAGGGTTTGGACGATAGAGACAATTTAATTTTTCGAGATTACTCGCAAGTCAATTTTTAAAAGGCAAATATCTCCCGATCTGTAGGAATCTGAGAGACAAAACTTATGTTACTTTGAGGCAACGTATATGTTAACTTCCTGTCAGAGTCACGTCAATGTATGACCAAGGGTTTGGAGGATAGAGACATTTAAATTTTTAGAGATTATTCGAAAGTCAATTTTTAAAAGGCAAATATCTCCCGATCTGTAGGAATCAAAGAGACACAACTTATGTCACTTTGAGGGAACGTGTATGTGAACTTTCTGTCAGAGTCACGTCAATGTATGTCCAAGGGTTTGGAGGATAGAGACATTTAAATTTTTAGAGATTATTCGAAAGTCAATTTTTAAAAGGCAAATATCTCCCGATCTGTAGGAATCTGAGAGACAAAACTTATGTCACTTAGAGGGAACGTATATGTCAACTTCTCATCAGAATCTCGTCAATGTATGTCCAAGGGTTTGGACGATAGAGACATTTTAATTGTTCGAGATTATTCGAAAGTCAATTTTTAAAAGGCAAATATCTCCCGATCTGTAGGCATCTGAGAGACAAACCTTATGTCACTTTGAGGGAACGCATATGTCAACTTCATGTCAGAGTCTCGTCAATGTATGTCCAAGGGTTTGGACGATAGAGACATTTTAATTTTTCGAGATTATTCGAAAGTCAATATTTGAAAAGGCAAATATCTCCCGATATGTATTAATCTGTGAGACAAAACTTATGTCACTTTGAGGGAACGCATATGTCAACTTCATGTCAGAGTGTCGTCAATGTATGTCCAAGGGTTTGGAGGATAGAGACATTTTAATTTTTCTAGATTATTCGAAAGTGAATTATTAAAAGGCAAATATCTACCGATCTGTAGGAATCTGAGAGACAAAACTAATGTCACTTTGAGGGATTATATATGTCAACTTGCTGTCAGAGTCACGTCAATGTATGTCCAAGGGTTTGGAGGATAGAGACATTTAAATTTTTAGAGATTATTCGAAGGCCAATTTTTAAAAGGCAAATATCTCCCGATCTGTAGGAATGTGAGAGACAAAACTTATGTCACTTGGAGGGAACGTATATTTCAACTTCATGTCAGAATCTCGTCAATGTATGTCCTAGGGTTTGGACGATAGAGATTTTTTAATTTTTCGATATTATTCGAAAGTCAATTTTTAAAAGGCAAATATCTCCCGATCTCTAGGCATCTGAGAGACAAACCTTATGTCACTTTGAGGGAACGCATATGTCAACTTCATGTCAGAGTCTCGTCAATGTATGTCCAAGGGTTTGGAGGATAGAGACATTCTAATTTTTCGAGATTATTCGAAAGTCAATTTTTGAAAAGGCAAATATCTCCCGATCAATAGGAATCTAAGAGACAAAACTTATGTCACTTTGAGGGAACGTATATGTCAACTTCATGTCAGAATCTCGTCAATGTATGCCCAAGGGTTTGGACGATAGAGACAATTTAATTTTTCGAGATTACTCGCAAGTCAATTTTTAAAAGGCAAATATCTCCCGATCTGTAGGAATCTGAGAGACAAAACTTATGTTACTTTGAGGGAACGTATATGTCAACTTCCTGTCAGAGTCACGTCAATGTATGACCAAGGGTTTGGAGGATAGAGACATTTAAATTTTTAGAGATTATTCGAAAGTCAATTTTTAAAAGGCAAATATCCCCCGATATGTAGGAATCTGAGAGACAAAACTTATGTCACTTTGAGGGAACGTATATGTAAACTTCCAGTCGGAGTCACACCAATGTATGTCCAAGGGTTTGGAGGATAGAGACATTTTAATTTTTCGAGATTATTCGAAAGTCAAGTTTTCAAAAGGCAAATATCTACCGGTCTGTGGGAATCTGAGAGACAAAACTTATGTCACTTTGAGGGAACGCATATGTCAACTTCATGTCAGAGTCACGTCAATGTATGTCCAAGGGTTTGAAGGAAAGAGACATTTAAATTTTTAGAGATTATTCGAAAGTCAATTTTTAAAAGGCAAATATCTCCCGATCTGTAGGAATCTGAGAGACAAAACTTATGTCACTTTGAGGGAACGTATATGTCAACTTTCTGTCAGAGTCACGTCAATGTATGTCCAAGGGTTTGGAGGATAGAGACATTTAAATTTTTAGAGATTATTCGAAAGTCAATTTTTAAAAGGCAAATATCTCCCGATCTGTAGGAATCAAAGAGACACAACTTATGTCACTTTGAGGGAACGTATATGTGAACTTTCTGTCAGAGTCACGTCAATGTATGTCCAAGGGTTTGGAGGATAGAGACATTTAAATTTTTAGAGATTATTCGAAAGTCAATTTTTAAAAGGCAAATATCTCCCGATCTGTAGGAATCTGAGAGACAAAACTTATGTCACTTTGAGGGAACGTATATGTGAACTTTCTGTCAGAGTCACGTCAATGTATGTCCAAGGGTTTGGAGGATAGAGACATTTAAATTTTTAGAGATTATTCGAAAGCCAATTTTTAAAAGGCAAATATCTCCCGATCTGTAGGAATGTGAGAGACAAAACTTATGTCACTTTGAGGGAACGTATATGTTAACTTCATGTCAGAATCTCGTCAATGTATGTCCAAGGGTTTGGACAATAGAGACATTTTAATTTTTCGAGATTATTTGAAAGTCAATTTTTAAAAGGCAAATATCTTCCGATCTGTAGGCATCTGAGAGACAAAACTGATGTCACTTTGAGGGAACGCATATGTGAACTTCATGTCAGAGTCTCGTCAATGTATGTAAAAGATTTTGGACGATAGAGACATTTTAATTTTTCGAGATTATTTGAAAGTCAATTTTTAAAAGGCAAATATCTCCCGATCTGTAGGCATCTGAGAGACAAACCTTATGTCACTTTGAGGGAACGCATATGTCAACTTCATGTCAGAGTCTCGTCAATGTATGTCCAAGGGTTTGGAGGATAGAGACATTTTAATTTTTCGAGATTATTTGAAAGTCAATTTTTGAAAAGGCAAATATCTCCCGATCTGTATTAATGTGAGAGACAAAACTTATGTCACTTGGAGGGAACGTATATGTCAACTTCATGTCATAGTCACGTCAATGTATGTCGAAGGGTTTGGAGTATAGAGACATTTAAATTTTTAGAGATTATTCGAAAGTCAATTTTTAAAAGGCAAATATCTCCCGATCTGTAGGAATCTGAGAGACAAAACTTATGTCACTTGGAGGGAACGTATATGTCAACTTCATGTCAGAATCTCGTCAATGTATGTCCAAGGGTTTGGACGATAGAGATTTTTTAATTTTTCGAGATTATTCGGAGGTCAATTTTTAAAAGCCAAATATCTCCCGATCTCTAGGCACCTGAGAGACAAACCTTATGTCACTTTGAGGGAACGCATATGTCAACTTCATGTCAGAGTCTTGTCAATGTATGTCCAAGGGTTTGGAGGATAGAGACATTCTAATTTTTCGAGATTATTCGAAAGTCAATTTTTGAAAAGGCAAATATCTCCCGATCAATAGGAATCTAAGAGACAAAACTTATGTCACTTTGAGGGAACGTATATGTCAACTTCATGTCAGAATCTCGTCAATGTATGCCCAAGGGTTTGGACGATAGAGACAATTTAATTTTTCGAGATTACTCGCAAGTCAATTTTTAAAAGGCAAATATCTCCCGATCTGTAGGAATCTGAGAGACAAAACTTATGTTACTTTGAGGCAACGTATATGTCAACTTCCTGTCAGAGTCACGTCAATGTATGACCAAGGGTTTGGAGGATAGAGACATTTAAATTTTTAGAGATTATTCGAAAGTCAATTTTTAAAAGGCAAATATCTCCCGATCTGTAGGAATCAAAGAGACACAACTTATGTCACTTTGAGGGAACGTGTATGTGAACTTTCTGTCAGAGTCACGTCAATGTATGTCCAAGGGTTTGGAGGATAGAGACATTTAAATTTTTAGAGATTATTCGAAAGTCAATTTTTAAAAGGCAAATATCTCCCGATCTGTAGGAATCAAAGAGACACAACTTATGTCACTTTGAGGGAACGTGTATGTGAACTTTCTGTCAGAGTCACGTCAATGTATGTCCAAGGGTTTGGAGGATAGAGACATTTAAATTTTTAGAGATTATTCGAAAGTCAATTTTTAAAAGGCAAATATCTCCCGATCTGTAGGAATCTGAGAGACAAAACTTATGTCACTTGGAGGGAACGTATATGTCAACTTCATGTCAGAATCTCGTCAATGTATGTCCAAGGGTTTGGACGATAGAGATTTTTTAATTTTTCGAGATTATTCGGAGGTCAATTTTTAAAAGCCAAATATCTCCCGATCTCTAGGCACCTGAGAGACAAACCTTATGTCACTTTGAGGGAACGCATATGTCAACTTCATGTCAGAGTCTTGTCAATGTATGTCCAAGGGTTTGGAGGATAGAGACATTCTAATTTTTCGAGATTATTCGAAAGTCAATTTTTGAAAAGGCAAATATCTCCCGATCAATAGGAATCTAAGAGACAAAACTTATGTCACTTTGAGGGAACGTATATGTCAACTTCATGTCAGAATCTCGTCAATGTATGCCCAAGGGTTTGGACGATAGAGACAATTTAATTTTTCGAGATTACTCGCAAGTCAATTATTAAAAGGCAAATATCTCCCGATCTGTAGGAATCTGAGAGACAAAACTTATGTTACTTTGAGGCAACGTATATGTCAACTTCCTGTCAGAGTCACGTCAATGTATGACCAAGGGTTTGGAGGATAGAGACATTTAAATTTTTAGAGATTATTCGAAAGTCAATTTTTAAAAGGCAAATATCTCCCGATCTGTAGGAATCAAAGAGACACAACTTATGTCACTTTGAGGGAACGTGTATGTGAACTTTCTGTCAGAGTCACGT
Source organism: Zootermopsis nevadensis (assembly GCF_977971745.1). NCBI lineage: Eukaryota > Metazoa > Arthropoda > Insecta > Blattodea > Termopsidae > Zootermopsis > Zootermopsis nevadensis. The sequence continues at coordinate 21,080,155 of NW_028259139.1, read as the reverse complement.
CAATGTATGTCCAAGGGTTTGGAGGATAGAGACATTTAAATTTTTAGAGATTATTCGAAAGTCAATTTTTAAAAGGCAAATATCTCCCGATCTGTAGGAATCTGAGAGACAAAACTTATGTCACTTTGAGGGAACGTATATGTGAACTTTCTGTCAGAGTCACGTCAATGTATGTCCAAGGGTTTGGAGGATAGAGACATTTAAATTTTTAGAGATTATTCGAAAGCCAATTTTTAAAAGGCAAATATCTCCCGATCTGTAGGAATGTGAGAGACAAAACTTATGTCACTTTGAGGGAACGTATATGTTAACTTCATGTCAGAATCTCGTCAATGTATGTCCAAGGGTTTGGACAATAAAGACATTTTAATTTTTCGAGATTATTTGAAAGTCAATTTTTAAAAGGCAAATATCTTCCGATCTGTAGGCATCTGAGAGACAAACCTGATGTCACTTTGAGGGAACGCATATGTGAACTTCATGTCAGAGTCTCGTCAATGTATGTAAAAGATTTTGGACTATAGAGACATTTTAATTTTTCGAGATTATTTGAAAGTCAATTTTTAAAAGGCAAATATCTCCCGATCTGTAGGCATCTGAGAGACAAACCTTATGTCACTTTGAGGGAACGCATATGTCAACTTCATGTCAGAGTCTCGTCAATGTATGTCCAAGGGTTTGGAGGATAGAGACATTTTAATTTTTCGAGATTATTTGAAAGTCAATTTTTGAAAAGGCAAATATCTCCCGAGCTGTATTAATCTGAGAGACAAAACTTATGTCACTTGGAGGGAACGTATATGTCAACTTCATGTCATAGTCACGTCAATGTATGTCGAAGGGTTTGGAGTATAGAGACATTTAAATTTTTAGAGATTATTCGAAAGTCAATTTTTAAAAGGCAAATATCTCCCGATCTGTAGGAATCTGAGAGACAAACCTTATGTCACTTGGAGGGAACGTATATGTCAACTTCATTTCAGAATCTCGTCAATGTATGTCCAAGGGTTTGGACGATAGCGATTTTTTTAATTTTTCGAGATTATTCGGAGGTCAATTTTTAAAAGGCAAATATCTCCCGATCTGTAGGAATCTGAGAGACAAACCTTATGTCACTTTGAGGGAACGCATATGTCAACTTCATGTCAGAGTCTTGTCAATGTATGTCCGAGGGTTTCGAGGATAGAGACATTCTAATTTTTCGAGATTATTCGAAAGTCAATTTCTGAAAAGGCAAATATCTCCCGATCAATAGGAATCTAAGAGACAAAACTTATGTCACTTTGAGGGAACGTATATGTCAACTTCATGTCAGAATCTCGTCAATGTATGCCCAAGGGTTTGGACGATAGAGACAATTTAATTTTTCGAGATTACTCGCAAGTCAATTTTTAAAAGGCAAATATCTCCCGATCTGTAGGAATCTGAGAGACAAACCTTATGTCACTTTGAGGGAACGCATATGTCAACTTCATGTCAGAGTCTCGTCAATGTATGTCCAAGGGTTTGGACGATAGAGACATTTTAATTTTTCGAGATTATTCGAAAGTCAATATTTGAAAAGGCAAATATCTCCCGATCTGTATTAACCTGTGAGACAAAACTTATGTCACTTTGAGGGAACGCATATGTCAACTTCATGTCAGAGTGTCGTCAATGTATGTCCAAGGGTTTGGAGGATAGAGACATTTTAATTTTTCGAGATTATTCGAAAGTGAATTATTAAAAGGCAAATATCTACCGATCTGTAGGAATCTGAGAGACAAAACTAATGTCACTTTGAGGGATTATATATGTCAACTTGCTGTCAGAGTCACGTCAATGTATGTCCAAGGGTTTGGAGGATAGAGACATTTAAATTTTTAGAGATTATTCGAAGGCCAATTTTTAAAAGGCAAATATCTCCCGATCTGTAGGAATGTGAGAGACAAAACTTATGTCACTTGGAGGGAACGTATATTTCAACTTCATGTCAGAATCTCGTCAATGTATGTCCTAGGGTTTGGACGATAGAGATTTTTTAATTTTTCGATATTATTCGAAAGTCAATTTTTAAAAGGCAAATATCTCCCGTTCTCTAGGCATCTGAGAGACAAACCTTATGTCACTTTGAGGGAACGCATATGTCAACTTCATGTCAGAGTCTCGTCAATGTATGTCCAAGGGTTTGGAGGATAGAGACATTCTAATTTTTCGAGATTATTCGAAAGTCAATTTTTGAAAAGGCAAATATCTCCCGATCAATAGGAATCTAAGAGACAAAACTTATGTCACTTTGAGGGAACGTATATGTCAACTTCATGTCAGAATCTCGTCAATGTATGCCCAAGGGTTTGGACGATAGAGACAATTTAATTTTTCGAGATTACTCGCAAGTCAATTTTTAAAAGGCAAATATCTCCCGATCTGTAGGAATCTGAGAGACAAAACTTATGTTACTTTGAGGGAACGTATATGTCAACTTCCTGTCAGAGTCACGTCAATGTATGACCAAGGGTTTGGAGGATAGAGACATTTAAATTTTTAGAGATTATTCGAAAGTCAATTTTTAAAAGGCAAATATCCCCCGATATGTAGGAATCTGAGAGACAAAACTTATGTCACTTTGAGGGAACGTATATGTAAACTTCCAGTCGGAGTCACACCAATGTATGTCCAAGGGTTTGGAGGATAGAGACATTTTAATTTTTCGAGATTATTCGAAAGTCAAGTTTTCAAAAGGCAAATATCTACCGGTCTGTGGGAATCTGAGAGACAAAACTTATGTCACTTTGAGGGAACGCATATGTCAACTTCATGTCAGAGTCTCGTCAATGTATGTCCAAGGGTTTGGACGATAGAGAAATTTTAATTTTTCGAGATTATTCGAAAGTCAATTTTTAAAAGGCAAATATCTCCCGATCTGTAGGCATCTGAGAGACAACCCTTATGTCACATTGAGGGAACGCATATGTCAACTTCATGTCAGAGTCACGTCAATGTATGTCCAAGGGTTTGAAGGAAAGAGACATTTAAATTTTTAGAGATTATTCGAAAGTCAATTTTTAAAAGGCAAATATCTCCCGATCTGTAGGAATCTGAGAGACAAAACTTATGTCACTTTGAGGGAACGTATATGTCAACTTTCTGTCAGAGTCACGTCAATGTATGTCCAAGGGTTTGGAGGATAGAGACATTTAAATTTTTAGAGATTATTCGAAAGTCAATTTTTAAAAGGCAAATATCTCCCGATCTGTAGGAATCAAAGAGACACAACTTATGTCACTTTGAGGGAACGTATATGTGAACTTTCTGTCAGAGTCACGTCAATGTATGTCCAAGGGTTTGGAGGATAGAGACTTTTAAATTTTTAGAGATTATTCGAAAGCCAATTTTTAAAAGGCAAATATCTCCCGATCTGTAGGAATGTGAGAGACAAAACTTATGTCACTTTGAGGGAACGTATATGTTAACTTCATGTCAGAATCTCGTCAATGTATGTCCAAGGGTTTGGACAATAGAGACATTTTAATTTTTCGAGATTATTTGAAAGTCAATTTTTAAAAGGCAAATATCTTCCGATCTGTAGGCATCTGAGAAACAAACCTGATGTCACTTTGAGGGAACGCATATGTGAACTTCATGTCAGAGTCTCGTCAATGTATGTAAAAGATTTTGGACGATAGAGACATTTTAATTTTTCGAGATTATTTGAAAGTCAATTTTTAAAAGGCAAATATCTCCCGATCTGTAGGCATCTGAGAGACAAACCTTATGTCACTTTGAGGGAACGCATATGTCAACTTCATGTCAGAGTCTCGTCAATGTATGTCCAAGGGTTTGGAGGATAGAGACATTTTAATTTTTCGAGATTATTTGAAAGTCAATTTTTGAAAAGGCAAATATCTCCCGATCTGTATTAATCTGAGAGACAAAACTTATGTCACTTGGAGGGAACGTATATGTCAACTTCATGTCATAGTCACGTCAATGTATGTCGAAGGGTTTGGAGTATAGAGACATTTAAATTTTTAGAGATTATTCGAAAGTCAATTTTTAAAAGGCAAATATCTCCCGATCTGTAGGAATCTGAGAGACAAAACTTATGTCACTTGGAGGGAACGTATATGTCAACTTCATGTCAGAATCTCGTCAATGTATGACCAAGGGTTTGGACGATAGAGATTTTTTAATTTTTCGAGATTATTCGGAGGTCAATTTTTAAAAGACAAATATCTCCCGATCTCTAGGCACCTGAGAGACAAACCTTATGTCACTTTGAGGGAACGCATATGTCAACTTCATGTCAGAGTCTTGTCAATGTATGTCCAAGGGTTTGGAGGATAGAGACATTCTAATTTTTCGAGATTATTCGAAAGTCAATTTTTGAAAAGGCAAATATCTCCCGATCAATAGGAATCTAAGAGACAAAACTTATGTCACTTTGAGGGAACGTATATGTCAACTTCATGTCAGAACCTCGTCAATGTATGCCCAAGGGTTTGGACGATAGAGACAATTTAATTTTTCGAGATTACTCGCAAGTCAATTTTTAAAAGGCAAATATCTCCCGATCTGTAGGAATCTGAGAGACAAAACTTATGTTACTTTGAGGCAACGTATATGTCAACTTCCTGTCAGAGTCACGTCAATGTATGACCAAGGGTTTGGAGGATAGAGACATTTAAATTTTTAGAGATTATTCGAAAGTCAATTTTTAAAAGGCAAATATCTCCCGATTTGTAGGAATCAAAGAGACACAACTTATGTCACTTTGAGGGAACGTATATGTGAACTTTCTGTCAGAGTCACGTCAATGTATGTCCAAGGGTTTGGAGGATAGAGACATTTAAATTTTTAGAGATTATTCGAAAGTCAATTTTTAAAAGGCAAATATCTTCCGATCTGTAGGCATCTGAGAGACAAACCTGATGTCACTTTGAGGGAACGCATATGTGAACTTCATGTCAGAGTCTCGTCAATGTATGTAAAAGATTTTGGACGATAGAGACATTTTAATTTTTCGAGATTATTTGAAAGTCAATTTTTAAAAGGCAACTATCTCCCGATCTGTAGGCATCTGAGAGACAAACCTTATGTCACTTTGAGGGAACGCATATGTCAACTTCATGTCAGAGTCTCGTCAATGTATGTCCAAGGGTTTGGAGGATAGAGACATTTTAATTTTTCGAGATTATTTGAAAGTCAATTTTTGAAAAGGCAAATATCTCCCGATCTGTATTAATCTGAGAGACAAAACTTATGTCACTTGGAGGGAACGTATATGTCAACTTCATGTCATAGTCACGTCAATGTATGTCGAAGGGTTTGGAGTATAGAGACATTTAAATTTTTAGAGATTATTCGAAAGTCAATTTTTAAAAGGCAAATATCTCCCGATCTGTAGGAATCTGAGAGACAAAACTTATGTCACTTGGAGGGAACGTATATGTCAACTTCATGTCAGAGTCTTGTCAATGTATGTCCGAGGGTTTCGAGGATAGAGACATTCTAATTTTTCGAGATTATTCGAAAGTCAATTTTTGAAAAGGCAAATATCTCCCGATCAATAGGAATCTAAGAGACAAAACTTATGTCACTTTGAGGGAACGTATATGTCAACTTCATGTCAGAATCTCGTCAATGTATGCCCAAGGGTTTGGACGATAGAGACAATTTAATTTTTCGAGATTACTCGCAAGTCAATTTTTAAAAGGCAAATATCTCCCGATCTGTAGGAATCTGAGAGACAAACCTTATGTCACTTTGAGGGAACGCATATGTCAACTTCATGTCAGAGTCTCGTCAATGTATGTCCAAGGGTTTGGACGATAGAGATTTTTTAATTTTTCGAGATTATTCGGAGGTCAATTTTTAAAAGGCAAATATCTCCCGATCTCTAGGCACCTGAGAGACAAACCTTATGTCACTTTGAGGGAACGCATATGTCAACTTCATGTCAGAGTCTTGTCAATGTATGTCCGAGGGTTTCGAGGATAGAGACATTCTAATTTTTCGAGATTATTCGAAAGTCAATTTTTGAAAAGGCAAATATCTCCCGATCAATAGGAATCTAAGAGACAAAACTTATGTCACTTTGAGGGAACGTATATGTCAACTTCATGTCAGAATCTCGTCAATGTATGCCCAAGGGTTTGGACGATAGAGACAATTTAATTTTTCGAGATTACTCGCAAGTCAATTTTTAAAAGGCAAATATCTCCCGATCTGTAGGAATCTGAGAGACAAACCTTATGTCACTTTGAGGGAACGCATATGTCAACTTCATGTCAGAGTCTCGTCAATGTATGTCCAAGGGTTTGGACGATAGAGACATTTTAATTTTTCGAGATTATTCGAAAGTCAATATTTGAAATGGCAAATATCTCCCGATCTGTATTAATCTGTGAGACAAAACTTATGTCACTTTGAGGGAACGCATATGTCAACTTCATGTCAGAGTCTCGTCAATGTATGTCCAAGGGTTTGGACGATAGAGAACTTTTAATTTTTCGAGATTATTCGAAAGTCAATTTTTAAAAGGCAAATATCTCCCGATCTGTAGGCATCTAAGAGACAACCCTTATGTCACATTGAGGGAACGCATATGTCAACTTCATGTCAGAGTCACGTCAATGTATGTCCAAGGGTTTGGAGGAAAGAGACATTTAAATTTTTAGAGATTATTCGAAAGTCAATTTTTGAAAAGGCAAATATCTCCCGATCTGTATTAATCTGAGAGACAAAACTTATGTCACTTTGAGGGAACGTAAATGTCAACTTCATGTCATAGTCACGTCAATGTATGTCGAAGGGTTTGGAGGATAGAGACATTTAAATTTTTAGAGATTATTCGAAAGTCAATTTTTAAAAGGCAAATATCTCCCGATCTGTAGGAATCTGAGAGACAAAACTTATGTCACTTTGAGGGAACGTATATGTCAACGTTCTGCCACAGTCACGTCAATGTATGTCCAAGGGTTTGGAGGATAGAGACATTTAAATTTTTAGAGATTATTCGAAAGTCAATTTTAAAAGGCAAATATCTCCCGATCTGTAGGAATCAAAGAGACAAAACTTATGTCACTTTGAGGGAACGTATATGTCAACTTCCTGTCAGAGTCACGTCAATGTATGTCCAAGGGTTTGCAGGATAGAGAAATTTAAAATTTTAGAGATTATTCGAAAGTCAATTTTTAAAAGGCAAATATCTCCCGATCTGTGGGAATCTGAGAGACAAAACGTATGTCACTTAGAGGGAACGTATATGTCAACTTCATGTCAGAATCTCGTCAATGTATGTCCAAGGGTTTGGACGATAGAGACATCTAAATTTTTCGAGATTATTCGAAAGTCAATTTTTAAAAGGCAAATATCTCCCGATCTGTAGGCATCTGAGAGACAAACCTTATGTCACTTTGAGGGAACGCATATGTCAACTTCATGTCAGAGTCTCGTCAATGTATGTCCAAGGGTTTGGACGATAGAGACATTTTAATTTTTCGAGATTATTTGAAAGTCAATTTTTAAAAGGCAAATATCTCCCGATCTGTAGGCATCTGAGAGACAAACCTTATGTCACTTTGAGGGAACGCAAATGTCAACTTCATGTCAGAGTCTCGTCAATGTATATCCAAGGGTTTGGAGGATAGAGACATTTTAATTTTTCGAGATTATTCGAAAGTGAATTATTAAAAGGCAAATATCTCCCGATCTGTAGGAATCTGAGAGACAAACCTTATGTCACATTGAGGGAACGCATATGTCAACTTGATGTCAGAGTCAAGTCAATGTATGTCCAAGGGTTTGGAGGATAGAGACATTTAAATTTTTAGAGATTATTCGAAAGTCAATTTTTAAAAGGCAAATATCTCCCGATCTGTAGGAATCTGAGAGACAAAACTTATGTCACTTTGAGGGAACGTACATGTCAACTTCCTGTCAGAGGTACGTCAATGTATGTCCAAGGGTTTGGAGGATAGAGACATTTAAATTTTTAGAGATTATTCGAAAGTCAATTTTTAAAAGGCAAATATCTCCCGATGTGTAGGAATCTGAGAGACAAAACTTATGTCACTTTTGGGGAACGTATATGTCAACTTTATGTCATAGTCACGTCAATGTATGTCCAAGGGTTTGGAGGATAGAGACATTTAAATTTTTCGAGATTATTCGAAAGTGAATTTTTAAAAGGCTAATATCTCCCGATCTGTAGGAATCTAAGAGACAAAACTTATGTCACGTTGAGGGAACGTATATGTAAACGTCCTGTCAGAGTCACGTCAATGTATGTCCAAGGGTTTGGAGGATAGAGACATTTTAATTTTTCGAGATTAATCGAAAGTCAATTTTTAAAAGGCAAACATCTCCCGATCTGTAGGAATCTGAGAGACTTAACTTATGCCACTTTGAGAGAACGTATATGTCAACTTCATGTCAGAGTCTCGTCAATGTATGTCAAAACGTTTGGAGGATAGAGACATTTGAATTTTTCGAGATTATTCGAAAGTCAATTTTTAGAAGGCAAATATATCCCGATCTGTAGGCATCTGAGAGACAAAACGTATGTCACTTTGAGGGAACGCAAATGTCAACATCATGTCAGAGTCTCGTCATTGTATGTGCAAGGGTTTGGAGGATAGAGACATTTTAATTTTTCGTGATTATTCGAAAGTCAATATTTGAAAAGGCAAATATCTCCCGATCTGTAGGAATCTGAGAGACAAAACTTATGCCACTTTGAGGGAACGTATATGTCAGCTTCATGTCAGAGTCACGTCAATGTATGTCCAAGGGTTTGGAGGATAGATACATTTTAATTTTCCGAGATTATTCGAAAGTCAATTTTTGAAAAGGCAAATATCTCCCGATCTGTAGGCATCTGAGAGACAAACCTTATGTCACTTTGAGGGATTGTATATGTCAACTTCCTGTCAGAGTCACGTCAATGTATGTCCAAGGGTTTGGAGGATAGAGACATTTTAATTTTTCGAGATTATTCGAAAGTCAATTTTTAAAAGGCAAATATCTCCCGATCTGTAGGAATCTGAGAGACAAAACTTATGCCACTTTGAGGGAACGTATATGCCAACTTCAAGTCAGAGTCTCGTCAATGTATTCCAAACGTTTGGAGGATAGAGACATTTGAATTTTTCGAGATTATTCGAAAGTCAATTTTTAAAAGGCAAATATCTCCAGATCTGTAGGCATCTGAGAGACAAAACGTATGTCACTTTGAGGGAACGCAAATGTCAACTTCATGTCAGAGTCTCGTCAATGTATGTCCAAGGGTTTGGAGGATAGAGACATTTTAATTTTTCGAGATTATTCGAAAGTCAATTGTTGAAAAGGCAAATATCTCCCGACCTGTAGGAATCTGAGAGACAAAACTTATGGCACTTTGAGGGGACGTATATGTCAACTTCATGTCAGAGTCACGTCAATGTATGTCCAAGGGTTTGGAGGATAGAGACACTTTAATTCTTCGAGATTATTCGAAAGTCAATTTTTGAAAAGGCAAATATCTCCCGATCTGTACGAATCTGAGACACAAAACTTATGTCACTTTGAGGGAACGTATATGTCAACTTCATGTCAGAGTCACGTCAATGTATGTCCAAGGGTTTGGATGATAGAGACATTTAAATTTTTCGAGATTATTCGAAAGTCAATTTTTGAAAAGGCAAACAAGTCCCGATGTGTAGGAATCTGAGAGATTAAACTTATGTCACGTTGAGGGAATGTATATGTCAACTTCCTGTCAGAGTCACGTCAATGTATGTCCAAGGGTTTGGAGGATAGAGACATTTAAATTTTTAGAGATTATTCGAAAGTCAATGTTTAAAAGGCAAATATCTCCCGATCTGTAGGAATCTGAGAGACAAAACTTATGCCACTTTGAGGGAACGTATATGTCAACTTCATGTCAGAATCTCGTCTATGTATGTCCAAGGGTTTGGAGGATAGAGACATTTGAATTTTTGGAGATTATTCGAAAGTCAATTTTTAAAAGGCATATATCTCCCGATTTGTAGGCATCTGAGAGACAAACCTTATGTCACTTTGAGGGAACGCATATGTCAACTTCATGCCAGAGTCTCGTCAATGTATGTCCAAGGTTTTGGAGGATAGAGACATTTTAATTTTTCGAGATTATTCGAAAGTCAATTTTTAAAAGGCAAATATCTCCCGATCTGTAGGAATCTGAGAGACAAACCTTATGTCACTTTGTGGGAACGCATATGTCAACTTCATGTCAGAGTCACGTCAATGTACGTCCGAAGGTTTGGAGGATAGAGACATTTTAATTTTTCGAGATTATTCGAAAGTCAATTTTTAAAGGCAAATATCTCCCGATCTGTAGGAATCTGAGAGACAAAACTTATGTCACTTTGAGGGAACGTAAATGTTAACTTCATTTCATAGTCACGTCAATGTATATCCAAGGGTTTGGAGGATAGAGACATTTAAATTTTTAGAGATTATTCGAAATTCAATTTTTAAAAGGCAATTATCTCCCGATCTGTAGGAATCTGAGAGACAAAACTTATATCACTTTGAGGGAACGTATATGTCAACTTCCTGTCAGAGGCACGTGAATGTATGTCCAAGGGTTTGGAGGATAGAGACATTTAAATTTTTAGAGATTATTCGAAAGTCAACTTTTAAAGGCAAATATCTGCCGATCTGTAGGAGTCTGAGAGACAAAACTTATGTCACTTTGAGGGAACGTATATGTCAACTTCATATCAGAGTCTCGTCAATATATGTCCAAGGGTTTGGAGGATAGAGACATTTTAATTTTTCGAGATTATTCGAAAGTCAATTTTTAAAAGGCAAATATCTCCCGATCTGTAGGAATCTGAGAGACAAACCTTATGTCACTTTGAGGGAACGTATATGTCAACTTCCTGTCAGAGTCACGTCAATGTATGTCCAAGGGTTTGGAGGATAGAGACATTTTAATTTTTCGAGATTATTCGAAAGTCAATTTTTAAAAGGCAAATATCTCCCGATCTGTAGGAATCTGAGAGACAAAACTTATGTCACTTTGAGGGAACGTATATGTCAACTTCATGTCATAGTCACGTCAATGTATGTCCAAGGGTTTGGAGTATAGAGACATTTAAATTTTTAGAGATTATTCGAAAGTCAACTTATAAAAGGCAATTATCTCCCGATCTGTAGGATTCTGAGAGAAAAAACTTATGTCACTTTGAGGGAACGTATATGTCAACTTTCTGTCAGAGTCACGTCAATGTATGTTCAAGGGTTTGGAGGATAGAGACATTTTAATTTTTCGAGATTATTCGAAAGTCAACTTTTAAAGGCAAATATCTCCCGATCTGTAGGAATCTGAGAGAGAAAACTTATGCCACTTTGAGGGAACGTATATGTCAACTTCATGTCAGAGTCACGTCAATGTATGTCCACGGGTTTGGAGGATAGAGATATTTAAATTTTTCGAGATTATTCGAAAGTCAATTTTTGAAAAGGCAAATATCTCCCGATCTGAGGCATCTGAGAGACAAACCTGATGTCACTTTGAGGGATTGTATATGTCAACTTCCTGTCAGAGTCACGTCAATGTATGTAAAAGGGTTTGGAGGATAGAGACATTAAAATTTTTAGAGATTATTCGAAAGTCAATTTTTAAAAGGCAATTATCTCCCGATCTGTAGGATTCTGAGAGAAAAAACTTATGCCACTTTGAGGGAACGTATATGTCAACTTCATGTCAGAGTCACGTCAATGCATGTCCAAGGGTTTGGAGGATAGAGATATTTAAATTTTTCGAGATTATTCCAAAGTAAATTTTTGAAAAGGCAAATATCTCAGGATCTGTAGGCATCTGAGAGACAAACCTTATGTCACTTTGAGGGATTGTATATGTCAACTTCCTGTCAGAGTCACGTCAATGTATATCCAAGGGTTTGGAGGATAGAGACATTTTAATCTTTCGAGATTAATCGAAAGTCAATTTTTAAAAGGCAATTATCTCCCGATCTGTAGGATTCTGAGAGAAAAAACTTATGCCACTTTGAGGGAACGTATATGTCAACTTCATGTCAGAGTCACGTCAATGCATGTCCAAGGGTTTGGAGGATAGAGACATTTTAATCTTTCGAGATTAATCGAAAGTCAATTTTTAAAAGGCAAATATCTCCCGATCTGTAGGAATCTGAGAGACTTAACTTATGCCACTTTGAGAGAACGTATATGTCAACTTCATGTCAGAGTCTCGTCAATGTATGTCCAAACGTTTGGAGGATAGAGACATTTGAATTTTTCTAGATTATTCGAAAGTCAATTTTAAAAGGCAAATATATCCCGATCTGTAGGCATCTGAGAGACAAAACGTATGTCACTTTGAGGGCACGCAAATGTCAACTTCATGTCAGAGTCTTGTCATTGTATGTCCAAGGGTTTGGAGGATAGAGACATTTTAATTTTTCGTGATTATTCGAAAGTCAATTTTTGAAAAGGCAAATATCTCCCGATCTGTAGGAATCTGAGAGACAAAACCTATGTCACTTTGAGAAAACGTATATGTCAACTTCCTATCAGAGTCTCGTCAATGTATGTCCAAGGGTTTGGAGGATAGAGACATTTTAATTTTTCGAGATTATTCGAAACTCAATTTGTGAAAAGGCAAATATCTCCCGATCTGTAGGAATCTGAGAGACAAAACTTATGCCACTTTGAGGGAACGTATATGTCAACTTCATGTCAGAGTCACGTCAATGTATGTCCAAGGGTTTGGAGGATAGATACATTTTAATTTTTCGAGATTATTCGAAAGTCAATTTTTGAAAAGGCAAATATCTCCCGATCTGTAGGCATCTGAGAGACAAACCTTATGTCACTTTGAGGGATTGTATATGTAAACTTCCTGTCAGAGTCACGTCAATGTATGTCCAAGGGTTTGGAGGATAGAGACATTTTAATTTTTCGAGATTATTCGAAAGTCAATTTTTAAAAGGCAAATATCTCTAGATCTGTTGGCATCTGAGAGACAAAACGTATGTCACTTTGAGGGAACGCAAATGTCAACTTCATGTCAGAGTCTCGTCAATGTATGTGCAAGGGTTTGGAGGATGGAGACATTTTAATTTTTCGAGATTATTCGAAAGTCAATTGTTGAAAAGGCAAATATCTCCCGACCTGTAGGAATCTGAGAGACAAAACTTATGGCACTTTGAGGGGACGTATATGTCAACTTCATGTCAGAGTCACGTCAATGTATGTCCAAGGGTTTGGAGGATAGAGACACTTTAATTCTTCCAGATTATTCGAAAGTCAATTTTTGAAAAGGCAAATATCTCCCGATCTGTACGAATCTGAGACACAAAACTTATGTCACTTTGAGGGAACGTATATGTCAACTTCATGTCAGAGTCACGTCAGTGTATGTCCAAGGGTTTGGATGATAGAGACTTTTAAATTTTTCGAGATTATTCGAAAGTCAATTTTTGAAAAGGCAAATAAGTCCCGATGTGTAGGAATCTGAGAGATTAAACTTATGTCACGTTGAGGGAATGTATATGTCAACTTCCTGTCAGAGTCACGTCAATGTATGTCCAAGGGTTTGGAGGATAGAGACATTTAAATTTTTAGAGATTATTCGAAAGTCAATTTTTAAAAGGCAAATATCTCCCGATCTGTAGGCATCTGAGAGACAAACCTTACGTCACTTTGAGGGAACGCATATGTCAACTTCATGCCAGAGTTTCGTCAATGTATGTCCAAGGTTTGGAGGATAGAGACATTTTAATTTTTCGAGATTATTCGAAAGTCAATTTTTAAAAGGCAAATATCTCCCGATCTGTAGGAATCTGAGAGACAAAACTTATGTCACTTTGAGGGAACGTAAATGTCAACTTCAGGTCATAGTCACGTCAATGTATATCCAAGGGTTTGGAGGATAGAGACATTTAAATTTTTAGAGATTATTCGAAATTCAATTTTTAAAAGGCAATTATCTCCCGATCTGTAGGAATCTGAGAGACAAAACTTATATCACTTTGAGGAAACGTATATGTCAACTTCCTGTCAGAGGCACGTCAATGTATGTCCAAGGGTTTGGAGGATAGAGACATTTAAATTTTTAGAGATTATTCGAAAGTCAACTTTTAAAGGCAAATATCTCCCGATCTGTAGGAATCTGAGAGACAAAACTTATGTCACTTTGAGGGAACGTATATGTCAACTTCATATCAGAGTCTCGTCAATGTATGTCCAAGGGTTTGGAGGATAGAGACATTTTAATTTTTCGAGATTATTCGGAACTCAATTTGTGAAAAGGCAAATATCTCCCGATCTGTAGGAATCTGAGAGACAAAACTTATGCCACTTTGAGGGAACGTATATGTCAACTTCATGTCAGAGTCACGTCAATGTATGTCCAAGGGTTTGGAGGATAGAGATATTTTAATTTTTCGAGATTATTCGAAAGTCAATTTTTGAAAAGGCAAATATCTCCCGATCTGAGGCATCTGAGAGACAAACCTTATGTCACTTTGAGGGATTGTATATGTCAACTTCCTGTCAGAGTCACGTCAATGTATGTAAAAGGGTTTGGAGGATAGAGACATTTAAATTTTTAGAGATTATTCGAAAGTCAATTTTTAAAAGGCAATTATCTCCCGATCTGTAGGATTCTGAGAGAAAAAACTTATGCCACTTTGAGGGAACGTATATGTCAACTTCATGTCAGAGTCACGTCAATGTATGTCCAAGGGTTTGGAGGATAGAGATATTTAAATTTTTCGAGATTATTCCAAAGTCAATTTTTGAAAAGGCAAATATCTCAGGATCTGTAGGCATCTGAGAGACAAACCTTATGTCACTTTGAGGGATTGTATATGTCAACTTCCTGTCAGAGTCACGTCAATGTATATCCAAGGGTTTGGAGGATAGAGACATTTTAATCTTTCGAGATTAATCGAAAGTCAATTTTTAAAAGGCAAATATCTCCCGATCTGTAGGAATCTGAGAGACTTAACTTATGCCACTTTGAGAGAACGTATATGTCAACTTCATGTCAGAGTCTCGTCAATGTATGTCCAAACGTTTGGAGGATAGAGACATTTGAATTTTTCGAGATTATTCGAAAGTCAATTTTTAAAAGGCAAATATATCCCGATCTGTAGGCATCTGAGAGACAAAACGTATGTCACTTTGAGGGAACGCAAATGTCAACTTCATGTCAGAGTCTCGTCATTGTATGTCCAAGGGTTTGGAGGATAGAGACATTTTAATTTTTCGTGATTATTCGAAAGTCAATTTTTGAAAAGGCAAATATCTCCCGATCTGTAGGAATCTGAGAGACAAAACCTATGTCACTTTGAGGGAACGTATATGTCAACTTCCTATCAGAGTCTCGTCAAAGTGTGTCCAAGGGTTTGGAGGATAGAGACATTTTAATTTTTCGAGATTATTCGAAACTCAAATTGTGAAAAGGCAAATATCTCCCGATCTGTAGGAATCTGAGAGACAAACCTTATGCCACTTTGAGGGAACGTATATGTCAACTTCATGTCAGAGTCACGTCAATGTATGTCCAAGGGTTTGGAGGATAGATACATTTTAATTTTTCGAGATTATTCGAAAGTCAATTTTTAAAAGGCAAATATCTCCCGATCTGTAGGAATCTGAGAGACAAAACTTATGCCACTTTGAGGGAACGTATATGCCAACTTCATGTCAGAGTCTCGTCAATGTATTCCAAACGTTTGGAGGATAGAAACATTTGAATTTTTCGAGATTATTCGAAAGTCAATTTTTAAAAGGCAAATATCTCCAGATCTGTTGGCATCTGAGAGACAAAACGTATGTCACTTTGAGGGAACGCAAATGTCAACTTCATGTCAGAGTCTCGTCAATGTATGTGCAAGGGTTTGGAGGATAGAGACATTTTAATTTTTCGAGATTATTCGAAAGTCAATTGTTGAAAAGGCAAATATCTCCCGACCTGTAGGAATCTGAAAGACAAAACTTATGGCACTTTGAGGGGACGTATATGTCAACATCATGTCAGAGTCACGTCAATGTATGTCCAAGGGTTTGGAGGATAGAGACACTTTAATTCTTCGAGATTATTCGAAAGTCAATTTTTGAAAAGGCAAATATCTCCCGATCTGTACGAATCTGAGACACAAAACTTATGTCACTTTGAGGGAACGTATATGTCAACTTCATGTCAGAGTCACGTCAATGTATGTCCAAGGGTTTGGATGATAGAGACATTTAAATTTTTCGAGATTATTCGAAAGTCAATTTTTGAAAAGGCAAATAAGTCCCGATGTGTAGGAATCTGAGAGATTAAACTTATGTCACGTTGAGGGAATGTATATGTCAACTTCCTGTCAGAGTCACGTCAATGTATGTCCAAGGGTTTGAAGGATAGAGACATTTAAATTTTTAGAGATTATTAGAAAGTCAATTTTTAAAAGGCAAATATCTCCCGATCTGTAGGAATCTGAGAGACAAAACTTATGCCACTTTGAGGGAACGTAAACGTCAACTTCATGTCAGAATCTCGTCAATGTATGTCCAAGGGTTTGGAGGATAGAGACATTTGAATTTTTCGAGATTATTCGAAAGTCAATTTTTAAAAGGCATATATCTCCCGATCTGTAGGCATCTGAGAGACAAACCTTATGTCACTTTGAGGGAACGCATATGTCAACTTCATGCCAGAGTCTCGTCAATGTATGTCCAAGGTTTCGGAGGATAGAGACATTTTAATTTTTCGAGATTATTCGAAAGTCAATTTTTAAAAGGCAAATATCTCCCGATCTGTAGGAATCTGAGAGACAAACCTTATGTCACTTTGTGGGAACGCATATGTCAACTTCATGTCAGAGTCACGTCAATGTATGTCCGAAGGTTTGGAGGATAGAGACATTTTAATTTTTCGAGATTATTCGAAAGTCAATTTTTAAAAGGCAAATATCTCCCGATCTGTAGGAATCTGAAGGACAAAACTTATGTCACTTTGAGGGAACGTAAATGTCAACTTCATGTCATAGTCACGTCAATGTATATCCAAGGGTTTGGAGGATAGAGACATTTAATTTTTTAGAGATTATTCGAAATTCAATTTTTCAAAGGCAATTATCTCCCGATCTGTAGGAATCTGAGAGACAAAACTTATATCACTTTGAGGGAACTTATATGTCAACTTCCTGTCAGAGGCACGTCAATGTATGTCCAAGGGTTTGGAGGATAGAGACATTTAAATTTTTAGAGATTATTCAAAACTCAATTTGTGAAAAGGTAAATATCTCCCGATCTGTAGGCATCTGAGAGACAAACCTTATGTCACTTTGAGGGATTGTATATGTCAACTTCCTATCAGAGTCACGTCAATGTATATCCAAGGGTTTGGAGGATAGAGACATTTTAATCTTTCGAGATTAATCGAAAGTCAATTATTAAAAGGCAAATATCTCCCGATCTGTAGGAATCTGAGAGACTTAACTTATGCCACTTTGAGAGAACGTATATGTCAACTTCATGTCAGAGTCTCGTCAATGTATGTCCAAACGTTTGGAGGATAGAGACATTTGAATTTTTCGAGATAATTCGAAAGTCAATTTTTAAAAGGCAAATATATCCCCATCTGTAGGCATCTGAGAGACAAAACGTATGTCACTTTGAGGGAACGCAAATGTCAACTTCATGTCAGAGTCTCGTCATTGTATGTCCAAGGGTTTGGAGGATAGAGACATTTTAATTTTTCGTGATTATTCGAAAGTCAATTTTTGAAAAGGCAAATATCTCCCGATCTGTAGGAATCTGAGAGACAAAACCTATGTCACTTTGAGGGAACGTATATGTCAACTTCCTATCAGAGTCTCGTCAATGTATGTCCAAGGGTTTGGAGGATAGAGACATTTTAATTTTTCGAGATTATTCGAAACTCAATTTGTGAAAAGGCAAATATCTCCCGATCTGTAAGAATCTGAGAGACAAAACTTATGCCACTTTGAGGGAACGTATATGTCAACTTCATGTCAGAGTCACGTCAATGTATGTCCAAGGGTTTGGAGGATAGATACATTTTAATTTTTCGAGATTACTCGAAAGTCAATTTTTGAAAAGGCAAATATCTCCCGATCTGTAGGCATCTGAGACACAAAACTTATGTCACTTTGAGGGAACGTATATGTCAACTTCATGTCAGAGTCACGTCAATGTATGTCCAAGGGTTTGGATGATAGAGACATTTAAATTTTTCGAGATTATTCGAAAGTCAATTTTTGAAAAGGCAAATAAGTCCCGATGTGTAGGAATCTGAGAGATTAAACTTATGTCACGTTGAGGGAATGTATATGTCAACTTCCTGTCAGAGTCACGTCAATGTATGTTCAAGGGTTTGAAGGATAGAGACATTTAAATTTTTACAGATTATTCGAGAGTCAATTTTTAAAAGGCAAATATCTCCCGATCTGTAGGAATCTGAGAGACAAAACTTATGCCACTTTGAGGGAACGTAAATGTCAACTTCATGTCAGAATCTCGTCAATGTATGTCCAAGGGTTTGGAGGATAGAGACATTTGAATTTTTCGAGATTATTCGAAAGTCAATTTTTAAAAGGCATATATCTCCCGATCTGTAGGCATCTGAGAGACAACCCTTATGTCACTTTTAGGGAACGCATATGTCAACTTCATGCCAGAGTCTCGTCAATGTATGTCCAAGGTTTCGGAGGATAGAGACATTTTAATTTTTCGAGATTATTCGAAAGTCAATTTTTAAAAGGCAAATATCTCCCGATCTGTAGGAATCTGAGAGACAAACCTTATGTCACTTTGTGGGAACGCATATGTCCACTTCATGTCAGAGTCACGTCAATGTATGTCCGAAGGTTTGGAGGATAGAGACATTTTAATTTTTCGAGATTATTCGAAAGTCAATTTTTAAAAGGCAAATATCTCCCGATCTGTAGGAATCTGAGAGACAAACCTTATGTCACTTTGAGGGATCGTAAATGTCAACTTCATGTCATAGTCACGTCAATGTATATCTAAGGGTTTGGAGGATAGAGACATTTAATTTTTTAGAGATTATTCGAAATTCAATTTTTCAAAGGCAATTATCTCCCGATCTGTAGGAATCTGAGAGACAAAACTTATATCACTTTGAGGGAACGTATATGTCAACTTCCTGTCAGAGGCACGTCAATGTATGTCCAAGGGTTTGGAGGATAGAGACATTTAAATTTTTAGAGATTATTCGAAACTCAATTTGTGAAAAGGTAAATATCTCCCGATTTGTAGGCATCTGAGAGACAAACCTTATGTCACTTTGAGGGATTGTATATGTCAACTTCCTGTCAGAGTCACGTCAATGTATATCCAAGGGTTTGGAGGATAGAGACATTTTAATCTTTCGAGATTAATCGAAAGTCAATTATTAAAAGGCAAATATCTCCCGATCTGTAGGAATCTGAGAGACAAAACGTATGTCACTTTGAGGGAACGCAAATGTCAACTTAATGTCAGAGTCTCGTCATTGTATGTCCAAGGGTTTGGAGGATAGAGACATTTTAATTTTTCGTGATTATTCGAAAGTCAATTTTTGAAAAGGCAAATATCTCCCGATCTGTAGGAATCTGAGAGACAAAACCTATGTCACTTTGAGGGAACGTATATGTCAACTTCCTATCAGAGTCTCGTCAATGTATGTCCAAGGGTTTGGAGGATAGAGACATTTTAATTTTTCGAGATTATTCGAAACTCAATTTGTGAAAAGGCAAATATCTCCCGATCTGTAAGAATCTGAGAGACAAAACTTATGCCACTTTGAGGGAACGTATATGTCAACTTCATGTCAGAGTCACGTCAATGTATGTCCAAGGGTTTGGAGGATAGATACATTTTAATTTTTCGAGATTACTCGAAAGTCAATTTTTGAAAAGGCAAATATCTCCCGATCTGTAGGCATCTGAGAGACAAACCTTATGTCACTTTGAGGGATTGTATATGTCAACGTCCTGTCAGAGTCACGTCAATGTATGTCCAAGGGTTTGGAGGATAGAGACATTTTAATTTTTCGAGATTATTCGAAAGTCAATTTTTAAAAGGCAAATATCTCCCGATCTGTAGGAATCTGAGAGACAAAACTTATGCCACTTTGAGGGAACGTATATGCCAACTTCATGTCAGAGTCTCGTCAATGTATTCCAAACGTTTGGAGGATAGAGACATTTAAATTTTTCGAGATTATTCGAAAGTCAATTTTTAAAAGGCAAATATCTCCCGACCTGTAGGAATCTGAGAGACAAAACTTATGGCACTTTGAGGGGACGTATATGTCAACTTCATGTCAGAGTCACGTCAATGTATGTCCAAGGGTTTGGAGGATAGAGACACTTTAATTCTTCGAGATTATTCGAAAGTCAATTTTTGAAAAGGCAAATATCTCCCGATCTGTACTAATCTGAGACACAAAACTTATGTCACTATGAGGGAACGTATATGTCAACTTCATGTCAGAGTCACGTCAATGTATGTCCAAGGGTTTGGAGGATAGAGACATTTAAATTTTTAGAGATTATTCGAAAGTCAATTTTTAAAAGGCAAATATCTCCCGATCTGTAGGAATCTGAGAGACAAAACTTATGCCACTTTGAGGGAACGTATATGTCAACTTCATGTCAGAATCTCGTCAATGTATGTCTAAGGGTTTGGAGGATAAAGACATTTGAATTTTTCGAGATTATTCGAAAGTCAATTTTTAAAAGGCATATATCTCCCGATCTGTAGGCATCTGAGAGACAAACCTTATGTCACTTTGAGGGAACGCATATGTCAACTTCATGCCAGAGTCTCGTCAATGTATGTCCAAGGTTTCGGAGGATAGAGACATTTTAATTTTTCGAGATTATTCGAAAGTCAATTTTTAAAAGGCAAATATCTCCCGATCTGTTGGAATCTGAGAGACAAACCTTATGTCACTTTGTGGGAACGCATATGTCAACTTCATGTCAGAGTCACGTCAATGTATGTCCGAAGGGTTGGAGGATAGAGACATTTTAATTTTTCGAGATTATTCGAAAGTCAATTTTTAAAAGGCAAATATCTCCCGATCTGTAGGAATCTGAGAGACAAAACTTATGTCACTTTGAGGGAACGTAAATGTCAACTTCATGTCATAGTCACGTCAATGTATATCCAAGGGTTTGGAGGATAGAGACATTTAAATTTTTAGAGATTATTCGAAATTCAATTTTTCAAAGGCAATTATCTCCCGATCTGTAGGAATCTGAGAGACAAAACTTATATCACTTTGAGGGAACGTATATGTCAACTTCCTGTCAGAGGCACGTCAATGTATGTCCAAGGGTTTGGAGGATAGAGACATTTAAATTTTTAGAGATTATTCGAAACTCAATTTGTGAAAAGGTAAATATCTCCCGATCTGTAGGCATCTGAGAGACAAACCTTATGTCACTTTGAGGGATTGTATATGTCAACTTCCTATCAGAGTCACGTCAATGTATATCCAAGGGTTTGGAGGATAGAGACATTTTAATCTTTCGAGATTAATCGAAAGTCAATTATTAAAAGGCAAATATCTCCCGATCTGTAGGAATCTGAGAGACTTAACTTATGCCACTTTGAGAGAACGTATATGTCAACTTCATGTCAGAGTCTCGTCAATGTATGTCCAAACGTTTGGAGGATAGAGACATTTGAATTTTTCGAGATAATTCGAAAGTCAATTTTTAAAAGGCAAATATATCCCGATCTGTAGGCATCTGAGAGACAAAACGTATGTCACTTTGAGGGAACGCAAATGTCAACTTCATGTCAGAGTCTCGTCATTGTATGTCCAAGGGTTTGGAGGATAGAGACATTTTAATTTTTCGTGATTATTCGAAAGTCAATTTTTGAAAAGGCAAATATCTCCCGATCTGTAGGAATCTGAGAGACAAAACCTATGTCACTTTGAGGGAACGTATATGTCAACTTCCTATCAGAGTCTCGTCAATGTATGTCCAAGGGTTTGGAGGATAGAGACATTTTAATTTTTCGAGATTATTCGAAACTCAATTTGTGAAAAGGCAAATATCTCCCGATCTGTAAGAATCTGAGAGACAAAACTTATGCCACTTTGAGGGAACGTATATGTCAACTTCATGTCAGAGTCACGTCAATGTATGTCCAAGGGTTTGGAGGATAGATACATTTTAATTTTTCGAGATTACTCGAATGTCAATTTTTGAAAAGGCAAATATCTCCCGATCTGTAGGCATCTGAGACACAAAACTTATGTCACTTTGAGGGAACGTATATGTCAACTTCATGTCAGAGTCACGTCAATGTATGTCCAAGGGTTTGGATGATAGAGACATTTAAATTTTTCGAGATTATTCGAAAGTCAATTTTTGAAAAGGCAAATAAGTCCCGATGTGTAGGAATCTGAGAGATTAAACTTATGTCACGTAGAGGGAATGTATATGTCAACTTCCTGTCAGAGTCACGTCAATGTATGTCTAAGGGTTTGAAGGATAGAGACATTTAAATTTTTACAGATTATTCGAAAGTCAATTTTTAAAAGGCAAATATCTCCCGATCTGTAGGAATCTGAGAGACAAAACTTATGCCACTTTGAGGGAACGTAAATGTCAACTTCATGTCAGAATCTCGTCAATGTATGTCCAAGGGTTTGGAGGATAGAGACATTTGAATTTTTCGAGATTATTCGAAAGTCAATTTTTAAAAGGCATATATCTCCCGATCTGTAGGCATCTGAGAGACAACCCTTATGTCACTTTGAGGGAACGCATATGTCAACTTCATGCCAGAGTCTCGTCAATGTATGTCCAAGGTTTCGGAGGATAGAGACATTTTAATTTTTCGAGATTATTCGAAAGTCAATTTTTAAAAGGCAAATATCTCCCGATCTGTAGGAATCTGAGAGACAAACCTTATGTCACTTTGTGGGAACGCATATGTCAACTTCATGTCAGAGTCACGTCAATGTATGTCCGAAGGTTTGGAGGATAGAGACATTTTAATTTTTCGAGATTATTCGAAAGTCAATTTTTAAAAGGCAAATATCTCCCGATCTGTAGGAATCTGAGAGACAAACCTTATGTCACTTTGAGGGAACGTAAATGTCAACTTCATGTCATAGTCACGTCAATGTATATCCAAGGGTTTGGAGGATAGAGACATTTAATTTTTTAGAGATTATTCGAAATTCAATTTTTCAAAGGCAATTATCTCCCGATCTGTAGGAATCTGAGAGACAAAACTTATATCACTTTGAGGGAACGTATATGTCAACTTCCTGTCAGAGGCACGTCAATGTATGTCCAAGGGTTTGGAGGATAGAGACATTTAAATTTTTAGAGATTATTCGAAACTCAATTTGTGAAAAGGTAAATATCTCCCGATCTGTAGGCATCTGAGAGACAAACCTTATGTCACTTTGAGGGATTGTATATGTCAACTTCCTGTCAGAGTCACGTCAATGTATATCCAAGGGTTTGGAGGATAGAGACATTTTAATCTTTCGAGATTAATCGAAAGTCAATTATTAAAAGGCAAATATCTCCCGATCTGTAGGAATCTGAGAGACAAAACGTATGTCACTTTGAGGGAACGCAAATGTCAACTTAATGTCAGAGTCTCGTCATTGTATGTCCAAGGGTTTGGAGGATAGAGACATTTTAATTTTTCGTGATTATTCGAAAGTCAATTTTTGAAAAGGCAAATATCTCCCGATCTGTAGGAATCTGAAAGACAAAACCTATGTCACTTTGAGGGAACGTATATGTCAACTTCCTATCAGAGTCTCGTCAATGTATGTCCAAGGGTTTGGAGGATAGAGACATTTTAATTTTTCGAGATTATTCGAAACTCAATTTGTGAAAAGGCAAATATCTCCCGATCTGTAAGAATCTGAGAGACAAAACTTATGCCACTTTGAGGGAACGTATATGTCAACTTCATGTCAGAGTCACGTCAATGTATGTCCAAGGGTTTGGAGGATAGATACATTTTAATTTTTCGAGATTACTCGAAAGTCAATTTTTGAAAAGGCAAATATCTCCCGATCTGTAGGCATCTGAGAGACAAACCTTATGTCACTTTGAGGGATTGTATATGTCAACTTCCTGTCAGAGTCACGTCAATGTATGTCCAAGGGTTTGGAGGATAGAGACATTTTAATTTTTCGAGATTATTCGAAAGTCAATTTTTAAAAGGCAAATATCTCCCGATCTGTAGGAATCTGAGAGACAAAACTTATGCCACTTTGAGGGAACGTATATGCCAACTTCATGTCAGAGTCTCGTCAATGTATTCCAAACGTTTGGAGGATAGAGACATTTAAATTTTTCGAGATTATTCGAAAGTCAATTTTTAAAAGGCAAATATCTCCAGATCTGTTTTCATCTGAGAGACAAAACGTATGTCACTTTGAGGGAACGCAAATGTCAACTCCATGTCAGAGTCTCGTCAATGTATGTGCAAGGGTTTGGAGGATAGAGACATTTTAATTTTTCGAGATTATTCGAAAGTCAATTGTTGAAAAGGCAAATATCTCCCGACCTGTAGGAATCTGAGAGACAAAACTTATGGCACTTTGAGGGGACGTATATGTCAACTTCATGTCAGAGTCACGTCAATGTATGTCCAAGGGTTTGGAGGATAGAGACACTTTAATTCTTCGAGATTATTCGAAAGTCAATTTTTGAAAAGGCAAATATCTCCCGATCTGTACTAATCTGAGACACAAAACTTATGTCACTATGAGGGAACGTATATGTCAACTTCATGTCAGAGTCACGTCAATGTATGTCCAAGGGTTTGGAGGATAGAGACATTTAAATTTTTAGAGATTATTCGAAAGTCAATTTTTAAAAGGCAAATATCTCCCGATCTGTAGGAATCTGAGAGACAAAACTTATGCCACTTTGAGGGAACGTATATGTCAACTTCATGTCAGAATCTCGTCAATGTATGTCTAAGGGTTTGGAGGATAAAGACATTTGAATTTTTCGAGATTATTCGAAAGTCAATTTTTAAAAGGCATATATCTCCCGATCTGTAGGCATCTGAGAGACAAACCTTATGTCACTTTGAGGGAACGCATATGTCAACTTCATGCCAGAGTCTCGTCAATGTATGTCCAAGGTTTCGGAGGATAGAGACATTTTAATTTTTCGAGATTATTCGAAAGTCAATTTTTAAAAGGCAAATATCTCCCGATCTGTTGGAATCTGAGAGACAAACCTTATGTCACTTTGTGGGAACGCATATGTCAACTTCATGTCAGAGTCACGTCAATGTATGTCCGAAGGTTTGGAGGATAGAGACATTTTAATTTTTCGAGATTATTCGAAAGTCAATTTTTAAAAGGCAAATATCTCACGATCTGTAGGAATCTGAGAGACAAAACTTATGTCACTTTGAGGGAACGTAAATGTCAACTTCATGTCATAGTCACGTCAATGTATATCCAAGGGTTTGGAGGATAGAGACATTTAAATTTTTAGAGATTATTCGAAATTCAATTTTTCAAAGGCAATTACCTCCCGATCTGTAGGAATCTGAGAGACAAAACTTATATCACTTTGAGGGAACGTATATGTCAACTTCCTGTCAGAGGCACGTCAATGTATGTCCAAGGGTTTGGAGGATAGAGACATTTAAATTTTTAGAGATTATTCGAAACTCAATTTGTGAAAAGGTAAATATCTCCCGATCTGTAGGCATCTGAGAGACAAACCTTATGTCACTTTGAGGGATTGTATATGTCAACTTCCTATCAGAGTCACGTCAATGTATATCCAAGGGTTTGGAGGATAGAGACATTTTAATCTTTCGAGATTAATCGAAAGTCAATTATTAAAAGGCAAATATCTCCCGATCTGTAGGAATCTGAGAGACTTAACTTATGCCACTTTGAGAGAACGTATATGTCAACTTCATGTCAGAGTCTCGTCAATGTATGTCCAAACGTTTGGAGGATAGAGACATTTGAATTTTTCGAGATAATTCGAAAGTCAATTTTTAAAAGGCAAATATATCCCGATCTGTAGGCATCTGAGAGACAAAACGTATGTCACTTTGAGGGAACGCAAATGTCAACTTCATGTCAGAGTCTCGTCATTGTATGTCCAAGGGTTTGGAGGATAGAGACATTTTAATTTTTCGTGATTATTCGAAAGTCAATTTTTGAAAAGGCAAATATCTCCCGATCTGTAGGAATCTGAGAGACAAAACCTATGTCACTTTGAGGGAACGTATATGTCAACTTCCTATCAGAGTCTCGTCAATGTATGTCCAAGGGTTTGGAGGATAGAGACATTTTAATTTTTCGAGATTATTCGAAACTCAATTTGTGAAAAGGCAAATATCTCCCGATCTGTAAGAATCTGAGAGACAAAACTTATGCCACTTTGAGGGAACGTATATGTCAACTTCATGTCAGAGTCACGTCAATGTATGTCTAAGGGTTTGGAGGATAGATACATTTTAATTTTTCGAGATTACTCGAATGTCAATTTTTGAAAAGGCAAATATCTCCCGATCTGTAGGCATCTGAGACACAAAACTTATGTCACTTTGAGGGAACGTATATGTCAACTTCATGTCAGAGTCACGTCAATGTATGTCCAAGGGTTTGGATGATAGAGACATTTAAATTTTTCGAGATTATTCGAAAGTCAATTTTTGAAAAGGCAAATAAGTCCCGATGTGTAGGAATCTGAGAGACAAAACTTATGCCACTTTGAGGGAACGTAAATGTCAACTTCCTGTCAGAGTCACGTCAATGTATGTCCAAGGGTTTGAAGGATAGAGACATTTAAATTTTTACAGATTATTCGAAAGTCAATTTTTAAAAGGCAAATATCTCCCGATCTGTAGGAATCTGAGAGACAAAACTTATGCCACTTTGAGGGATTGTATATGTCAACTTCATGTCAGAATCTCGTCAATGTATGTCCAAGGGTTTGGAGGATAGAGACATTTGAATTTTTCGAGATTATTCGAAAGTCAATTTTTAAAAGGCATATATCTCCCGATCTGTAGGCATCTGAGAGACAACCCTTATGTCACTTTGAGGGAACGCATATGTCAACTTCATGCCAGAGTCTCGTCAATGTATGTCCAAGGTTTCGGAGGATAGAGACATTTTAATTTTTCGAGATTATTCGAAAGTCAATTTTTAAAAGGCAAATATCTCCCGATCTGTAGGAATCTGAGAGACAAACCTTATGTCACTTTGTGGGAACGCATATGTCAACTTCATGTCAGAGTCACGTCAATGTATGTCCGAAGGTTTGGAGGATAGAGACATTTTAATTTTTCGAGATTATTCGAAAGTCAATTTTTAAAAGGCAAATATCTCCCGATCTGTAGGAATCTGAGAGACAAACCTTATGTCACTTTGAGGGAACGTAAATGTCAACTTCATGTCATAGTCACGTCAATGTATATCCAAGGGTTTGGAGGATAGAGACATTTAATTTTTTAGAGATTATTCGAAATTCAATTTTTCAAAGGTAATTATCTCCCGATCTGTAGGAATCTGAGAGACAAAACTTATATCACTTTGAGGGAACGTATATGTCAACTTCCTGTCAGAGGCACGTCAATGTATGTCCAAGGGTTTGGAGGATAGAGACATTTAAATTTTTAGAGATTATTCGAAACTCAATTTGTGAAAAGGTAAATATCTCCCGATCTGTAGGCATCTGAGAGACAAACCTTATGTCACTTTGAGGGATTGTATATGTCAACTTCCTGTCAGAGTCACGTCAATGTATATCCAAGGGTTTGGAGGATAGAGACATTTTAATCTTTCGAGATTAATCGAAAGTCAATTATTAAAAGGCAAATATCTCCCGATCTGTAGGAATCTGAGAGACAAAACGTATGTCACTTTGAGGGAACGCAAATGTCAACTTCATGTCAGAGTCTCGTCATTGTATGTCCAAGGGTTTGGAGGATAGAGACATTTTAATTTTTCGTGATTATTCGAAAGTCAATTTTTGAAAAGGCAAATATCTCCCGATCTGTAGGAATCTGAGAGACAAAACCTATGTCACTTTGAGGGAACGTATATGTCAACTTCCTATCAGAGTCACGTCAATGTATGTCCAAGGGTTTGGAGGATAGATACATTTTAATTTTTCGAGATTACTCGAAAGTCAATTTTTGAAAAGGCAAATATCTCCCGATCTGTAGGCATCTGAGAGACAAACCTTATGTCACTTTGAGGGATTGTATATGTCAACTTCCTGTCAGAGTCACGTCAATGTATGTCCAAGGGTTTGGAGGATAGAGACATTTTAATTTTTCGAGATTATTCGAAAGTCAATTTTTAAAAGGCAAATATCTCCCGATCTGTAGGAATCTGAGAGACAAAACTTATGCCACTTTGAGGGAACGTATATGCCAACTTCATGTCAGAGTCTCGTCAATGTATTCCAAACGTTTGGAGGATAGAGACATTTAAATTTTTCGAGATTATTCGAAAGTCAATTTTTAAAAGGCAAATATCTCCAGATCTGTTTTCATCTGAGAGACAAAACGTATGTCACTTTGAGGGAACGCAAATGTCAACTTCATGTCAGAGTCTCGTCAATGTATTCCAAACGTTTGGAGGATAGAGACATTTGAATTTTTCGAGATTATTCGAAAGTCAATTGTTGAAAAGGCAAATATCTCCCGACCTGTAGGAATCTGAGAGACAAAACTTATGGCACTTTGAGGGGACGTATATGTCAACTTCATGTCAGAGTCACGTCAATGTATGTCCAAGGGTTTGGAGGATAGAGACACTTTAATTCTTCGAGATTATTCGAAAGTCAATTTTTGAAAAGGCAAATATCTCCCGATCTGTACGAATCTGAGACACAAAACTTATGTCACTTTGAGGGAACGTATATGTCAACTTCATGTCAGAGTCACGTCAATGTATGTCCAAGGGTTTGGATGATAGAGACATTTAAATTTTTCGAGATTATTCGAAAGTCAATTTTTGAAAAGGCAAATAAGTCCCGATGTGTAGGAATCTGAGAGATTAAACTTATGTCACGTTGAGGGAATGTATATGTCAACTTCCTGTCAGAGTCACGTCAATGTATGTCCAAGGGTTTGAAGGATAGAGACATTTAAATTTTTAGAGATTATTAGAAAGTCAATTTTTAAAAGGCAAATATCTCCCGATCTGTAGGAATCTGAGAGACAAAACTTATGCCACTTTGAGGGAACGTAAATGTCAACTTCATGTCAGAATCTCGTCAATGTATGTCCAAGGGTTTGGAGGATAGAGACATTTGAATTTTTCGAGATTATTCGAAAGTCAATTTTTAAAAGGCATATATCTCCCGATCTGTAGGCATCTGAGAGACAAACCTTATGTCACTTTGAGGGAACGCATATGTCAACTTCATGCCAGAGCCTCGTCAATGTATGTCCAAGGTTTCGGAGGATAGAGACATTTTAATTTTTCGAGATTATTCGAAAGTCAATTTTTAAAAGGCAAATATCTCCCGATCTGTAGGAATCTGAGAGACAAACCTTATGTCACTTTGTGGGAACGCATATGTCAACTTCATGTCAGAGTCACGTCAATGTATGTCCGAAGGTTTGGAGGATAGAGACATTTTAATTTTTCGAGATTATTCGAAAGTCAATTTTTAAAAGGCAAATATCTCCCGATCTGTAGGAATCTGAGAGACAAAACTTATGTCACTTTGAGGGAACGTAAATGTCAACTTCATGTCATAGTCACGTCAATGTATATCCAAGGGTTTGGAGGATAGAGACATTTAATTTTTTAGAGATTATTCGAAATTCAATTTTTCAAAGGCAATTATCTCCCGATCTGTAGGAATCTGAGAGACAAAACTTATATCACTTTGAGGGAACGTATATGTCAACTTCCTGTCAGAGGCACGTCAATGTATGTCCAAGGGTTTGGAGGATAGAGACATTTAAATTTTTAGAGATTATTCGAAACTCAATTTGTGAAAAGGTAAATATCTCCCGATCTGTAGGCATCTGAGAGACAAACCTTATGTCACTTTGAGGGATTGTATATGTCAACTTCCTATCAGAGTCACGTCAATGTATATCCAAGGGTTTGGAGGATAGAGACATTTTAATCTTTCGAGATTAATCGAAAGTCAATTATTAAAAGGCAAATATCTCCCGATCTGTAGGAATCTGAGAGACTTAACTTATGCCACTTTGAGAGAACGTATATGTCAACTTCATGTCAGAGTCTCGTCAATGTATGTCCAAACGTTTGGAGGATAGAGACATTTGAATTTTTCGAGATAATTCGAAAGTCAATTTTTAAAAGGCAAATATATCCCGATCTGTAGGCATCTGAGAGACAAAACGTATGTCACTTTGAGGGAACGCAAATGTCAACTTCATGTCAGAGTCTCGTCATTGTATGTCCAAGGGTTTGGAGGATAGACACATTTTAATTTTTCGTGATTATTCGAAAGTCAATTTTTGAAAAGGCAAATATCTCCCGATCTGTAGGAATCTGAGAGACAAAACCTATGTCACTTTGAGGGAACGTATATGTCAACTTCCTATCAGAGTCTCGT
The DNA here is from genome assembly GCF_977971745.1 of Zootermopsis nevadensis. Taxonomy (NCBI): domain Eukaryota; kingdom Metazoa; phylum Arthropoda; class Insecta; order Blattodea; family Termopsidae; genus Zootermopsis; species Zootermopsis nevadensis. Next base: position 21,049,577 of record NW_028259139.1, on the reverse strand, counting down.
CAATGTATGTCCAAGGGTTTGGAGGATAGAGACATTTTAATTTTTCGAGATTATTCGAAACTCAATTTGTGAAAAGGCAAATATCTCCCGATCTGTAAGAATCTGAGAGACAAAACTTATGCCACTTTGAGGGAACGTATATGTCAACTTCATGTCAGAGTCACGTCAATGTATGTCCAAGGGTTTGGAGGATAGATACATTTTAATTTTTCGAGATTACTCGAAAGTCAATTTTTGAAAAGGCAAATATCTCCCGATCTGTAGGCATCTGAGACACAAAACTTATGTCACTTTGAGGGAACGTATATGTCAACTTCATGTCAGAGTCACGTCAATGTATGTCCAAGGGTTTGGATGATAGAGACATTTAAATTTTTCGAGATTATTCGAAAGTCAATTTTTGAAAAGGCAAATAAGTCCCGATGTGTAGGAATCTGAGAGATTAAACTTATGTCACGTTGAGGGAATGTATATGTCAACTTCCTGTCAGAGTCACGTCAATGTATGTCCAAGGGTTTGAAGGATAGAGACATTTAAATTTTTACAGATTATTCGAAAGTCAATTTTTAAAAGGCAAATATCTCCCGATCTGTAGGAATCTGAGAGACAAAACTTATGCCACTTTGAGGGAACGTAAATGTCAACTTCATGTCAGAATCTCGTCAATGTATGTCCAAGGGTTTGGAGGATAGAGACATTTGAATTTTTCGAGATTATTCGAAAGTCAATTTTTAAAAGGCATATATCTCCCGATCTGTAGGCATCTGAGAGACAACCCTTATGTCACTTTTAGGGAACGCATATGTCAACTTCATGCCAGAGTCTCGTCAATGTATGTCCAAGGTTTCGGAGGATAGAGACATTTTAATTTTTCGAGATTATTCGAAAGTCAATTTTTAAAAGGCAAATATCTCCCGATCTGTAGGAATCTGAGAGACAAACCTTATGTCACTTTGTGGGAACGCATATGTCAACTTCATGTCAGAGTCACGTCAATGTATGTCCGAAGGTTTGGAGGATAGAGACATTTTAATTTTTCGAGATTATTCGAAAGTCAATTTTTAAAAGGCAAATATCTCCCGATCTGTAGGAATCTGAGAGACAAACCTTATGTCACTTTGAGGGAACGTAAATGTCAACTTCATGTCATAGTCACGTCAATGTATATCCAAGGGTTTGGAGGATAGAGACATTTAATTTTTTAGAGATTATTCGAAATTCAATTTTTCAAAGGCAATTATCTCCCGATCTGTAGGAATCTGAGAGACAAAACTTATATCACTTTGAGGGAACGTATATGTCAACTTCCTGTCAGAGGCACGTCAATGTATGTCCAAGGGTTTGGAGGATAGAGACATTTAAATTTTTAGAGATTATTCGAAACTCAATTAGTGAAAAGGTAAATATCTCCCGATCTGTAGGCATCTGAGAGACAAACCTTATGTCACTTTGAGGGATTGTATATGTCAACTTCCTGTCAGAGTCACGTCAATGTATATCCAAGGGTTTGGAGGATAGAGACATTTTAATCTTTCGAGATTAATCGAAAGTCAATTATTAAAAGGCAAATATCTCCCGATCTGTAGGAATCTGAGAGACAAAACGTATGTCACTTTGAGGGAACGCAAATGTCAACTTAATGTCAGAGTCTCGTCATTGTATGTCCAAGGGTTTGGAGGATAGAGACATTTTAATTTTTCGTGATTATTCGAAAGTCAATTTTTGAAAAGGCAAATATCTCCCGATCTGTAGGAATCTGAGAGACAAAACTTATGCCACTTTGAGGGAACGTATATGTCAACTTCCTATCAGAGTCTCGTCAATGTATGTCCAAGGGTTTGGAGGATAGAGACATTTTAATTTTTCGAGATTATTCGAAACTCAATTTGTGAAAAGGCAAATATCTCCCGATCTGTAAGAATCTGAGAGACAAAACTTATGCCACTTTGAGGGAACGTATATGTCAACTTCATGTCAGAGTCACGTCAATGTATGTCCAAGGGTTTGGAGGATAGATACATTTTAATTTTTCGACATTACTCGAAAGTCAATTTTTGAAAAGGCAAATATCTCCCGATCTGTAGGCATCTGAGAGACAAACCTTATGTCACTTTGAGGGATTGTATATGTCAACTTCCTGTCAGAGTCACGTCAATGTATGTCCAAGGGTTTGGAGGATAGAGACATTTTAATTTTTCGAGATTATTCGAAAGTCAATTTTTAAAAGGCAAATATCTCCCGATCTGTAGGAATCTGAGAGACAAAACTTATGCCACTTTGAGGGAACGTATATGCCAACTTCATGTCAGAGTCTCGTCAATGTATTCCAAACGTTTGGAGGATAGAGACATTTAAATTTTTCGAGATTATTCGAAAGTCAATTTTTAAAAGGCAAATATCTCCAGATCTGTTTCCATCTGAGAGACAAAACGTATGTCACTTTGAGGGAACGCAAATGTCAACTCCATGTCAGAGTCTCGTCAATGTATGTGCAAGGGTTTGGAGGATAGAGACATTTTAATTTTTCGAGATTATTCGAAAGTCAATTGTTGAAAAGGCAAATATCTCCCGACCTGTAGGAATCTGAGAGACAAAACTTATGGCACTTTGAGGGGACGTATATGTCAACTTCATGTCAGAGTCACGTCAATGTATGTCCAAGGGTTTGGAGGATAGAGACACTTTAATTCTTCGAGATTATTCGAAAGTCAATTTTTGAAAAGGCAAATATCTCCCGATCTGTACTAATCTGAGACACAAAACTTATGTCACTATGAGGGAACGTATATGTCAACTTCATGTCAGAGTCACGTCAATGTATGTCCAAGGGTTTGGAGGATAGAGACATTTAAATTTTTAGAGATTATTCGAAAGTCAATTTTTAAAAGGCAAATATCTCCCGATCTGTAGGAATCTGAGAGACAAAACTTATGTCACTTTGAGGGAACGCATATGTCAACTTCATGCCAGAGTCTCGTCAATGTATGTCCAAGGTTTCGGAGGATAGAGACATTTTAATTTTTCGAGATTATTCGAAAGTCAATTTTTAAAAGGCAAATATCTCCCGATCTGTTGGAATCTGAGAGACAAACCTTATGTCACTTTGTGGGAACGCATATGTCAACTTCATGTCAGAGTCACGTCAATGTATGTCCGAAGGTTTGGAGGATAGAGACATTTTAATTTTTCGAGATTATTCGAAAGTCAATTTTTAAAAGGCAAATATCTCCCGATCTGTAGGAATCTGAGAGACAAAACTTATGTCACTTTGAGGGAACGTAAATGTCAACTTCATGTCATAGTCACGTCAATGTATATCCAAGGGTTTGGAGGATAGAGACATTTAAATTTTTAGAGATTATTCGAAATTCAATTTTTCAAAGGCAATTATCTCCCGATCTGTAGGAATCTGAGAGACAAAACTTATATCACTTTGAGGGAACGTATATGTCAACTTCCTGTCAGAGGCACGTCAATGTATGTCCAAGGGTTTGGAGGATAGAGACATTTAAATTTTTAGAGATTATTCGAAACTCAATTTGTGAAAAGGTAAATATCTCCCGATCTGTAGGCATCTGAGAGACAAACCTTATGTCACTTTGAGGGATTGTATATGTCAACTTCCTATCAGAGTCACGTCAATGTATATCCAAGGGTTTGGAGGATAGAGACATTTTAATCTTTCGAGATTAATCGAAAGTCAATTATTAAAAGGCAAATATCTCCCGATCTGTAGGAATCTGAGAGACTTAACTTATGCCACTTTGAGAGAACGTATATGTCAACTTCATGTCAGAGTCTCGTCAATGTATGTCCAAACGTTTGGAGGATAGAGACATTTGAATTTTTCGAGATAATTCGAAAGTCAATTTTTAAAAGGCAAATATATCCCGATCTGTAGGCATCTGAGAGACAAAACGTATGTCACTTTGAGGGAACGCAAATGTCAACTTCATGTCAGAGTCTCGTCATTGTATGTCCAAGGGTTTGGAGGATAGAGACATTTTAATTTTTCGTGATTATTCGAAAGTCAATTTTTGAAAAGGCAAATATCTCCCGATCTGTAGGAATCTGAGAGACAAAACCTATGTCACTTTGAGGGAACGTATATGTCAACTTCCTATCAGAGTCTCGTCAATGTATGTCCAAGGGTTTGGAGGATAGAGACATTTTAATTTTTCGAGATTATTCGAAACTCAATTTGTGAAAAGGCAAATATCTCCCGATCTGTAGGAATCTGAGAGACAAAACTTATGCCACTTTGAGGGAACGTAAATGTCAACTTCATGTCAGAATCTCGTCAATGTATGTCCAAGGGTTTGGAGGATAGAGACATTTGAATTTTTCGAGATTATTCGAAAGTCAATTTTTAAAAGGCATATATCTCCCGATCTGTAGGCATCTGAGAGACAACCCTTATGTCACTTTGAGGGAACGCATATGTCAACTTCATGCCAGAGTCTCGTCAATGTATGTCCAAGGTTTCGGAGGATAGAGACATTTTAATTTTTCGAGATTATTCGAAAGTCAATTTTTAAAAGGCAAATATCTCCCGATCTGTAGGAATCTGAGAGACAAACCTTATGTCACTTTGTGGGAACGCATATGTCAACTTCATGTCAGAGTCACGTCAATGTATGTCCGAAGGTTTGGAGGATAGAGACATTTTAATTTTTCGAGATTATTCGAAAGTCAATTTTTAAAAGGCAAATATCTCCCGATCTGTAGGAATCTGAGAGACAAACCTTATGTCACTTTGAGGGAACGTAAATGTCAACTTCATGTCATAGTCACGTCAATGTATATCCAAGGGTTTGGAGGATAGAGACATTTAATTTTTTAGAGATTATTCGAAATTCAATTTTTCAAAGGCAATTATCTCCCGATCTGTAGGAATCTGAGAGACAAAACTTATATCACTTTGAGGGAACGTATATGTCAACTTCCTGTCAGAGTCACGTCAATGTATATCCAAGGGCTTGGAGGATAGAGACATTTTAATCTTTCGAGATTAATCGAAAGTCAATTATTAAAAGGCAAATATCTCCCGATCTGTAGGAATCTGAGAGACAAAACGTATGTCACTTTGAGGGAACGCAAATGTCAACTTCATGTCAGAGTCTCGTCATTGTATGTCCAAGGGTTTGGAGGATAGAGACATTTTAATTTTTCGTGATTATTCGAAAGTCAATTTTTGAAAAGGCAAATATCTCCCGATCTGTAGGAATCTGAGAGACAAAACCTATGTCACTTTGAGGGAACGTATATGTCAACTTCCTATCAGAGTCTCGTCAATGTATGTCCAAGGGTTTGGAGGATAGAGACATTTTAATTTTTCGAGATTATTCGAAACTCAATTTGTGAAAAGGCAAATATCTCCCGATCTGTAAGAATCTGAGAGACAAAACTTATGCCACTTTGAGGGAACGTATATGTCAACTTCATGTCAGAGTCACGTCAATGTATGTCCAAGGGTTTGGAGGATAGATACATTTTAATTTTTCGAGATTACTCGAAAGTCAATTTTTGAAAAGGCAAATATCTCCCGATCTGTAGGCATCTGAGAGACAAACCTTATGTCACTTTGAGGGATTGTATATGTCAACTTCCTGTCAGAGTCACGTCAATGTATGTCCAAGGGTTTGGAGGATAGAGACATTTTAATTTTTCGAGATTATTCGAAAGTCAATTTTTAAAAGGCAAATATCTCCCGATCTGCAGGAATCTGAGAGACAAAACTTACGCCACTTTGAGGGAACGTATATGCCAACTTCATGTCAGAGTCTCGTCAATGTATTCCAAACGTTTGGAGGATAGAGACATTTAAATTTTTCGAGATTATTCGAAAGTCAATTTTTAAAAGGCAAATATCTCCAGATCTGTTTTCATCTGAGAGACAAAACGTATGTCACTTTGAGGGAACGCAAATGTCAACTCCATGTCAGAGTCTCGTCAATGTATGTGCAAGGGTTTGGAGGATGAAGACATTTTAATTTTTCGAGATTATTCGAAAGTCAATTGTTGAAAAGGCAAATATCTCCCGACCTGTAGGAATCTGAGAGACAAAACTTATGGCACTTTGAGGGGACGTATATGTCAACTTCATGTCAGAGTCACGTCAATGTATGTCCAAGGGTTTGGAGGATAGAGACACTTTAATTCTTCGAGATTATTCGAAAGTCAATTTTTGAAAAGGCAAATATCTCCCGATCTGTACTAATCTGAGACACAAAACTTATGTCACTATGAGGGAACGTATATGTCAACTTCATGTCAGAGTCACGTCAATGTATGTCCAAGGGTTTGGAGGATAGAGACATTTAAATTTTTAGAGATTATTCGAAAGTCAATTTTTAAAAGGCAAATATCTCCCGATCTGTAGGAATCTGAGAGACAAAACTTATGCCACTTTGAGGGAACGTATATGTCAACTTCATGTCAGAATCTCGTCAATGTATGTCTAAGGGTTTGGAGGATAGAGACATTTGAATTTTTCGAGATTATTCGAAAGTCAATTTTTAAAAGGCATATATCTCCCGATCTGTAGGCATCTGAGAGACAAACCTTATGTCACTTTGAGGGAACGCATATGTCAACTTCATGCCAGAGTCTCGTCAATGTATGTCCAAGGTTTCGGAGGATAGAGACACTTTAATTTTTCGAGATTATTCGAAAGTCAATTTTTAAAAGGCAAATATCTCCCGATCTGTAGGAATCTGAGAGACAAACCTTATGTCACTTTGTGGGAACGCATATGTCAACTTCATGTCAGAGTCACGTCAATGTATGTCCGAAGGTTTGGAGGATAGAGACATTTTAATTTTTCGAGATTATTCGAAAGTCAATTTTTAAAAGGCAAATATCTCCCGATCTGTAGGAATCTGAGAGACAAAACTTATGTCACTTTGAGGGAACGTAAATGTCAACTTCATGTCATAGTCACGTCAATGTATATCCAAGGGTTTGGAGGATAGAGACATTTAAATTTTTAGAGATTATTCGAAATTCAATTTTTCAAAGGCAATTATCTCCCGATCTGTAGGAATCTGAGAGACAAAACTTATATCACTTTGAGGGAACGTATATGTCAACTTCCTGTCAGAGGCACGTCAATGTATGTCCAAGGGTTTGGAGGATAGAGACATTTAAATTTTTAGAGATTATTCGAAACTCAATTTGTGAAAAGGTAAATATCTCCCGATCTGTAGGCATCTGAGAGACAAACCTTATGTCACTTTGAGGGATTGTATATGTCAACTTCCTATCAGAGTCACGTCAATGTATATCCAAGGGTTTGGAGGATAGAGACATTTTAATCTTTCGAGATTAATCGAAAGTCAATTATTAAAAGGCAAATATCTCCCGATCTGTAGGAATCTGAGAGACTTAACTTATGCCACTTTGAGAGAACGTATATGTCAACTTCATGTCAGAGTCTCGTCAATGTATGTCCAAACGTTTGGAGGATAGAGACATTTGAATTTTTCGAGATAATTCGAAAGTCAATTTTTAAAAGGCAAATATATCCCGATCTGTAGGCATCTGAGAGACAAAACGTATGTCACTTTGAGGGAACGCAAATGTCAACTTCATGTCAGAGTCTCGTCATTGTATGTCCAAGGGTTTGGAGGATAGAGACATTTTAATTTTTCGTGATTATTCGAAAGTCAATTTTTGAAAAGGCAAATATCTCCCGATCTGTAGGAATCTGAGAGACAAAACCTATGTCACTTTGAGGGAACGTATATGTCAACTTCCTATCAGAGTCTCGTCAATGTATGTCCAAGGGTTTGGAGGATAGAGACATTTTAATTTTTCGAGATTATTCGAAACTCAATTTGTGAAAAGGCAAATATCTCCCGATCTGTAAGAATCTGAGAGACAAAACTTATGCCACTTTGAGGGAACGTATATGTCAACTTCATGTCAGAGTCACGTCAATGTATGTCCAAGGGTTTGGAGGATAGATACATTTTAATTTTTCGAGATTACTCGAATGTCAATTTTTGAAAAGGCAAATATCTCCCGATCTGTAGGCATCTGAGACACAAAACTTATGTCACTTTGAGGGAACGTATATGTCAACTTCATGTCAGAGTCACGTCAATGTATGTCCAAGGGTTTGGATGATAGAGACATTTAAATTTTTCGAGATTATTCGAAAGTCAATTTTTGAAAAGGCAAATAAGTCCCGATGTGTAGGAATCTGAGAGATTAAACTTATGTCACGTAGAGGGAATGTATATGTCAACTTCCTGTCAGAGTCACGTCAATGTATGTCTAAGGGTTTGAAGGATAGAGACATTTAAATTTTTACAGATTATTCGAAAGTCAATTTTTAAAAGGCAAATATCTCCCGATCTGTAGGAATCTGAGAGACAAAACTTATGCCACTTTGAGGGAACGTAAATGTCAACTTCATGTCAGAATCTCGTCAATGTATGTCCAAGGGTTTGGAGGATAGAGACATTTGAATTTTTCGAGATTATTCGAAAGTCAATTTTTAAAAGGCATATATCTCCCGATCTGTAGGCATCTGAGAGACAACCCTTATGTCACTTTGAGGGAACGCATATGTCAACTTCATGCCAGAGTCTCGTCAATGTATGTCCAAGGTTTCGGAGGATAGAGACATTTTAATTTTTCGAGATTATTCGAAAGTCAATTTTTAAAAGGCAAATATCTCCCGATCTGTAGGAATCTGAGAGACAAACCTTATGTCACTTTGTGGGAACGCATATGTCAACTTCATGTCAGAGTCACGTCAATGTATGTCCGAAGGTTTGGAGGATAGAGACATTTTAATTTTTCGAGATTATTCGAAAGTCAATTTTTAAAAGGCAAATATCTCCCGATCTGTAGGAATCTGAGAGACAAACCTTATGTCACTTTGAGGGAACGTAAATGTCAACTTCATGTCATAGTCACGTCAATGTATATCCAAGGGTTTGGAGGATAGAGACATTTAATTTTTTAGAGATTATTCGAAATTCAATTTTTCAAAGGCAATTATCTCCCGATCTGTAGGAATCTGAGAGACAAAACTTATATCACTTTGAGGGAACGTATATGTCAACTTCCTGTCAGAGGCACGTCAATGTATGTCCAAGGGTTTGGAGGATAGAGACATTTAAATTTTTAGAGATTATTCGAAACTCAATTTGTGAAAAGGTAAATATCTCCCGATCTGTAGGCATCTGAGAGACAAACCTTATGTCACTTTGAGGGATTGTATATGTCAACTTCCTGTCAGAGTCACGTCAATGTATATCCAAGGGTTTGGAGGATAGAGACATTTTAATCTTTCGAGATTAATCGAAAGTCAATTATTAAAAGGCAAATATCTCCCGATCTGTAGGAATCTGAGAGACAAAACGTATGTCACTTTGAGGGAACGCAAATGTCAACTTAATGTCAGAGTCTCGTCATTGTATGTCCAAGGGTTTGGAGGATAGAGACATTTTAATTTTTCGTGATTATTCGAAAGTCAATTTTTGAAAAGGCAAATATCTCCCGATCTGTAGGAATCTGAGAGACAAAACCTATGTCACTTTGAGGGAACGTATATGTCAACTTCCTATCAGAGTCTCGTCAATGTATGTCCAAGGGTTTGGAGGATAGAGACATTTTAATTTTTCGAGATTATTCGAAACTCAATTTGTGAAAAGGCAAATATCTCCCGATCTGTAAGAATCTGAGAGACAAAACTTATGCCACTTTGAGGGAACGTATATGTCAACTTCATGTCAGAGTCACGTCAATGTATGTCCAAGGGTTTGGAGGATAGATACATTTTAATTTTTCGAGATTACTCGAAAGTCAATTTTTGAAAAGGCAAATATCTCCCGATCTGTAGGCATCTGAGAGACAAACCTTATGTCACTTTGAGGGATTGTATATGTCAACTTCCTGTCAGAGTCACGTCAATGTATGTCCAAGGGTTTGGAGGATAGAGACATTTTAATTTTTCGAGATTATTCGAAAGTCAATTTTTAAAAGGCAAATATCTCCCGATCTGTAGGAATCTGAGAGACAAAACTTATGCCACTTTGAGGGAACGTATATGCCAACTTCATGTCAGAGTCTCGTCAATGTATTCCAAACGTTTGGAGGATAGAGACATTTAAATTTTTCGAGATTATTCGAAAGTCAATTTTTAAAAGGCAAATATCTCCAGATCTGTTTTCATCTGAGAGACAAAACGTATGTCACTTTGAGGGAACGCAAATGTCAACTCCATGTCAGAGTCTCGTCAATGTATGTGCAAGGGTTTGGAGGATAGAGACATTTTAATTTTTCGAGATTATTCGAAAGTCAATTGTTGAAAAGGCAAATATCTCCCGACCTGTAGGAATCTGAGAGACAAAACTTATGGCACTTTGAGGGGACGTATATGTCAACTTCATGTCAGAGTCACGTCAATGTATGTCCAAGGGTTTGGAGGATAGAGACACTTTAATTCTTCGAGATTATTCGAAAGTCAATTTTTGAAAAGGCAAATATCTCCCGATCTGTACTAATCTGAGACACAAAACTTATGTCACTATGAGGGAACGTATATGTCAACTTCATGTCAGAGTCACGTCAATGTATGTCCAAGGGTTTGGAGGATAGAGACATTTAAATTTTTAGAGATTATTCGAAAGTCAATTTTTAAAAGGCAAATATCTCCCGATCTGTAGGAATCTGAGAGACAAAACTTATGCCACTTTGAGGGAACGTATATGTCAACTTCATGTCAGAATCTCGTCAATGTATGTCTAAGGGTTTGGAGGATAAAGACATTTGAATTTTTCGAGATTATTCGAAAGTCAATTTTTAAAAGGCATATATCTCCCGATCTGTAGGCATCTGAGAGACAAACCTTATGTCACTTTGAGGGAACGCATATGTCAACTTCATGCCAGAGTCTCGTCAATGTATGTCCAAGGTTTCGGAGGATAGAGACATTTTAATTTTTCGAGATTATTCGAAAGTCAATTTTTAAAAGGCAAATATCTCCCGATCTGTTGGAATCTGAGAGACAAACCTTATGTCACTTTGTGGGAACGCATATGTCAACTTCATGTCAGAGTCACGTCAATGTATGTCCGAAGGTTTGGAGGATAGAGACATTTTAATTTTTCGAGATTATTCGAAAGTCAATTTTTAAAAGGCAAATATCTCACGATCTGTAGGAATCTGAGAGACAAAACTTATGTCACTTTGAGGGAACGTAAATGTCAACTTCATGTCATAGTCACGTCAATGTATATCCAAGGGTTTGGAGGATAGAGACATTTAAATTTTTAGAGATTATTCGAAATTCAATTTTTCAAAGGCAATTACCTCCCGATCTGTAGGAATCTGAGAGACAAAACTTATATCACTTTGAGGGAACGTATATGTCAACTTCCTGTCAGAGGCACGTCAATGTATGTCCAAGGGTTTGGAGGATAGAGACATTTAAATTTTTAGAGATTATTCGAAACTCAATTTGTGAAAAGGTAAATATCTCCCGATCTGTAGGCATCTGAGAGACAAACCTTATGTCACTTTGAGGGATTGTATATGTCAACTTCCTATCAGAGTCACGTCAATGTATATCCAAGGGTTTGGAGGATAGAGACATTTTAATCTTTCGAGATTAATCGAAAGTCAATTATTAAAAGGCAAATATCTCCCGATCTGTAGGAATCTGAGAGACTTAACTTATGCCACTTTGAGAGAACGTATATGTCAACTTCATGTCAGAGTCTCGTCAATGTATGTCCAAACGTTTGGAGGATAGAGACATTTGAATTTTTCGAGATAATTCGAAAGTCAATTTTTAAAAGGCAAATATATCCCGATCTGTAGGCATCTGAGAGACAAAACGTATGTCACTTTGAGGGAACGCAAATGTCAACTTCATGTCAGAGTCTCGTCATTGTATGTCCAAGGGTTTGGAGGATAGAGACATTTTAATTTTTCGTGATTATTCGAAAGTCAATTTTTGAAAAGGCAAATATCTCCCGATCTGTAGGAATCTGAGAGACAAAACCTATGTCACTTTGAGGGAACGTATATGTCAACTTCCTATCAGAGTCTCGTCAATGTATGTCCAAGGGTTTGGAGGATAGAGACATTTTAATTTTTCGAGATTATTCGAAACTCAATTTGTGAAAAGGCAAATATCTCCCGATCTGTAAGAATCTGAGAGACAAAACTTATGCCACTTTGAGGGAACGTATATGTCAACTTCATGTCAGAGTCACGTCAATGTATGTCTAAGGGTTTGGAGGATAGATACATTTTAATTTTTCGAGATTACTCGAATGTCAATTTTTGAAAAGGCAAATATCTCCCGATCTGTAGGCATCTGAGACACAAAACTTATGTCACTTTGAGGGAACGTATATGTCAACTTCATGTCAGAGTCACGTCAATGTATGTCCAAGGGTTTGGATGATAGAGACATTTAAATTTTTCGAGATTATTCGAAAGTCAATTTTTGAAAAGGCAAATAAGTCCCGATGTGTAGGAATCTGAGAGACAAAACTTATGCCACTTTGAGGGAACGTAAATGTCAACTTCCTGTCAGAGTCACGTCAATGTATGTCCAAGGGTTTGAAGGATAGAGACATTTAAATTTTTACAGATTATTCGAAAGTCAATTTTTAAAAGGCAAATATCTCCCGATCTGTAGGAATCTGAGAGACAAAACTTATGCCACTTTGAGGGATTGTATATGTCAACTTCATGTCAGAATCTCGTCAATGTATGTCCAAGGGTTTGGAGGATAGAGACATTTGAATTTTTCGAGATTATTCGAAAGTCAATTTTTAAAAGGCATATATCTCCCGATCTGTAGGCATCTGAGAGACAACCCTTATGTCACTTTGAGGGAACGCATATGTCAACTTCATGCCAGAGTCTCGTCAATGTATGTCCAAGGTTTCGGAGGATAGAGACATTTTAATTTTTCGAGATTATTCGAAAGTCAATTTTTAAAAGGCAAATATCTCCCGATCTGTAGGAATCTGAGAGACAAACCTTATGTCACTTTGTGGGAACGCATATGTCAACTTCATGTCAGAGTCACGTCAATGTATGTCCGAAGGTTTGGAGGATAGAGACATTTTAATTTTTCGAGATTATTCGAAAGTCAATTTTTAAAAGGCAAATATCTCCCGATCTGTAGGAATCTGAGAGACAAACCTTATGTCACTTTGAGGGAACGTAAATGTCAACTTCATGTCATAGTCACGTCAATGTATATCCAAGGGTTTGGAGGATAGAGACATTTAATTTTTTAGAGATTATTCGAAATTCAATTTTTCAAAGGTAATTATCTCCCGATCTGTAGGAATCTGAGAGACAAAACTTATATCACTTTGAGGGAACGTATATGTCAACTTCCTGTCAGAGGCACGTCAATGTATGTCCAAGGGTTTGGAGGATAGAGACATTTAAATTTTTAGAGATTATTCGAAACTCAATTTGTGAAAAGGTAAATATCTCCCGATCTGTAGGCATCTGAGAGACAAACCTTATGTCACTTTGAGGGATTGTATATGTCAACTTCCTGTCAGAGTCACGTCAATGTATATCCAAGGGTTTGGAGGATAGAGACATTTTAATCTTTCGAGATTAATCGAAAGTCAATTATTAAAAGGCAAATATCTCCCGATCTGTAGGAATCTGAGAGACAAAACGTATGTCACTTTGAGGGAACGCAAATGTCAACTTCATGTCAGAGTCTCGTCATTGTATGTCCAAGGGTTTGGAGGATAGAGACATTTTAATTTTTCGTGATTATTCGAAAGTCAATTTTTGAAAAGGCAAATATCTCCCGATCTGTAGGAATCTGAGAGACAAAACCTATGTCACTTTGAGGGAACGTATATGTCAACTTCCTATCAGAGTCACGTCAATGTATGTCCAAGGGTTTGGAGGATAGATACATTTTAATTTTTCGAGATTACTCGAAAGTCAATTTTTGAAAAGGCAAATATCTCCCGATCTGTAGGCATCTGAGAGACAAACCTTATGTCACTTTGAGGGATTGTATATGTCAACTTCCTGTCAGAGTCACGTCAATGTATGTCCAAGGGTTTGGAGGATAGAGACATTTTAATTTTTCGAGATTATTCGAAAGTCAATTTTTAAAAGGCAAATATCTCCCGATCTGTAGGAATCTGAGAGACAAAACTTATGCCACTTTGAGGGAACGTATATGCCAACTTCATGTCAGAGTCTCGTCAATGTATTCCAAACGTTTGGAGGATAGAGACATTTAAATTTTTCGAGATTATTCGAAAGTCAATTTTTAAAAGGCAAATATCTCCAGATCTGTTTTCATCTGAGAGACAAAACGTATGTCACTTTGAGGGAACGCAAATGTCAACTTCATGTCAGAGTCTCGTCAATGTATGTGCAAGGGTTTGGAGGATAGAGACATTTTAATTTTTCGAGATTATTCGAAAGTCAATTGTTGAAAAGGCAAATATCTCCCGACCTGTAGGAATCTGAGAGACAAAACTTATGGCACTTTGAGGGGACGTATATGTCAACTTCATGTCAGAGTCACGTCAATGTATGTCCAAGGGTTTGGAGGATAGAGACACTTTAATTCTTCGAGATTATTCGAAAGTCAATTTTTGAAAAGGCAAATATCTCCCGATCTGTACGAATCTGAGACACAAAACTTATGTCACTTTGAGGGAACGTATATGTCAACTTCATGTCAGAGTCACGTCAATGTATGTCCAAGGGTTTGGATGATAGAGACATTTAAATTTTTCGAGATTATTCGAAAGTCAATTTTTGAAAAGGCAAATAAGTCCCGATGTGTAGGAATCTGAGAGATTAAACTTATGTCACGTTGAGGGAATGTATATGTCAACTTCCTGTCAGAGTCACGTCAATGTATGTCCAAGGGTTTGAAGGATAGAGACATTTAAATTTTTAGAGATTATTAGAAAGTCAATTTTTAAAAGGCAAATATCTCCCGATCTGTAGGAATCTGAGAGACAAAACTTATGCCACTTTGAGGGAACGTAAATGTCAACTTCATGTCAGAATCTCGTCAATGTATGTCCAAGGGTTTGGAGGATAGAGACATTTGAATTTTTCGAGATTATTCGAAAGTCAATTTTTAAAAGGCATATATCTCCCGATCTGTAGGCATCTGAGAGACAAACCTTATGTCACTTTGAGGGAACGCATATGTCAACTTCATGCCAGAGCCTCGTCAATGTATGTCCAAGGTTTCGGAGGATAGAGACATTTTAATTTTTCGAGATTATTCGAAAGTCAATTTTTAAAAGGCAAATATCTCCCGATCTGTAGGAATCTGAGAGACAAACCTTATGTCACTTTGTGGGAACGCATATGTCAACTTCATGTCAGAGTCACGTCAATGTATGTCCGAAGGTTTGGAGGATAGAGACATTTTAATTTTTCGAGATTATTCGAAAGTCAATTTTTAAAAGGCAAATATCTCCCGATCTGTAGGAATCTGAGAGACAAAACTTATGTCACTTTGAGGGAACGTAAATGTCAACTTCATGTCATAGTCACGTCAATGTATATCCAAGGGTTTGGAGGATAGAGACATTTAATTTTTTAGAGATTATTCGAAATTCAATTTTTCAAAGGCAATTATCTCCCGATCTGTAGGAATCTGAGAGACAAAACTTATATCACTTTGAGGGAACGTATATGTCAACTTCCTGTCAGAGGCACGTCAATGTATGTCCAAGGGTTTGGAGGATAGAGACATTTAAATTTTTAGAGATTATTCGAAACTCAATTTGTGAAAAGGTAAATATCTCCCGATCTGTAGGCATCTGAGAGACAAACCTTATGTCACTTTGAGGGATTGTATATGTCAACTTCCTATCAGAGTCACGTCAATGTATATCCAAGGGTTTGGAGGATAGAGACATTTTAATCTTTCGAGATTAATCGAAAGTCAATTATTAAAAGGCAAATATCTCCCGATCTGTAGGAATCTGAGAGACTTAACTTATGCCACTTTGAGAGAACGTATATGTCAACTTCATGTCAGAGTCTCGTCAATGTATGTCCAAACGTTTGGAGGATAGAGACATTTGAATTTTTCGAGATAATTCGAAAGTCAATTTTTAAAAGGCAAATATATCCCGATCTGTAGGCATCTGAGAGACAAAACGTATGTCACTTTGAGGGAACGCAAATGTCAACTTCATGTCAGAGTCTCGTCATTGTATGTCCAAGGGTTTGGAGGATAGACACATTTTAATTTTTCGTGATTATTCGAAAGTCAATTTTTGAAAAGGCAAATATCTCCCGATCTGTAGGAATCTGAGAGACAAAACCTATGTCACTTTGAGGGAACGTATATGTCAACTTCCTATCAGAGTCTCGTCAATGTATGTCCAAGGGTTTGGAGGATAGAGACATTTTAATTTTTCGAGATTATTCGAAACTCAATTTGTGAAAAGGCAAATATCTCCCGATCTGTAAGAATCTGAGAGACAAAACTTATGCCACTTTGAGGGAACGTATATGTCAACTTCATGTCAGAGTCACGTCAATGTATGTCCAAGGGTTTGGAGGATAGATACATTTTAATTTTTCGAGATTACTCGAAAGTCAATTTTTGAAAAGGCAAATATCTCCCGATCTGTAGGCATCTGAGACACAAAACTTATGTCACTTTGAGGGAACGTATATGTCAACTTCATGTCAGAGTCACGTCAATGTATGTCCAAGGGTTTGGATGATAGAGACATTTAAATTTTTCGAGATTATTCGAAAGTCAATTTTTGAAAAGGCAAATAAGTCCCGATGTGTAGGAATCTGAGAGATTAAACTTATGTCACGTTGAGGGAATGTATATGTCAACTTCCTGTCAGAGTCACGTCAATGTATGTCCAAGGGTTTGAAGGATAGAGACATTTAAATTTTTACAGATTATTCGAAAGTCAATTTTTAAAAGGCAAATATCTCCCGATCTGTAGGAATCTGAGAGACAAAACTTATGCCACTTTGAGGGAACGTAAATGTCAACTTCATGTCAGAATCTCGTCAATGTATGTCCAAGGGTTTGGAGGATAGAGACATTTGAATTTTTCGAGATTATTCGAAAGTCAATTTTTAAAAGGCATATATCTCCCGATCTGTAGGCATCTGAGAGACAACCCTTATGTCACTTTTAGGGAACGCATATGTCAACTTCATGCCAGAGTCTCGTCAATGTATGTCCAAGGTTTCGGAGGATAGAGACATTTTAATTTTTCGAGATTATTCGAAAGTCAATTTTTAAAAGGCAAATATCTCCCGATCTGTAGGAATCTGAGAGACAAACCTTATGTCACTTTGTGGGAACGCATATGTCAACTTCATGTCAGAGTCACGTCAATGTATGTCCGAAGGTTTGGAGGATAGAGACATTTTAATTTTTCGAGATTATTCGAAAGTCAATTTTTAAAAGGCAAATATCTCCCGATCTGTAGGAATCTGAGAGACAAACCTTATGTCACTTTGAGGGAACGTAAATGTCAACTTCATGTCATAGTCACGTCAATGTATATCCAAGGGTTTGGAGGATAGAGACATTTAATTTTTTAGAGATTATTCGAAATTCAATTTTTCAAAGGCAATTATCTCCCGATCTGTAGGAATCTGAGAGACAAAACTTATATCACTTTGAGGGAACGTATATGTCAACTTCCTGTCAGAGGCACGTCAATGTATGTCCAAGGGTTTGGAGGATAGAGACATTTAAATTTTTAGAGATTATTCGAAACTCAATTAGTGAAAAGGTAAATATCTCCCGATCTGTAGGCATCTGAGAGACAAACCTTATGTCACTTTGAGGGATTGTATATGTCAACTTCCTGTCAGAGTCACGTCAATGTATATCCAAGGGTTTGGAGGATAGAGACATTTTAATCTTTCGAGATTAATCGAAAGTCAATTATTAAAAGGCAAATATCTCCCGATCTGTAGGAATCTGAGAGACAAAACGTATGTCACTTTGAGGGAACGCAAATGTCAACTTAATGTCAGAGTCTCGTCATTGTATGTCCAAGGGTTTGGAGGATAGAGACATTTTAATTTTTCGTGATTATTCGAAAGTCAATTTTTGAAAAGGCAAATATCTCCCGATCTGTAGGAATCTGAGAGACAAAACTTATGCCACTTTGAGGGAACGTATATGTCAACTTCCTATCAGAGTCTCGTCAATGTATGTCCAAGGGTTTGGAGGATAGAGACATTTTAATTTTTCGAGATTATTCGAAACTCAATTTGTGAAAAGGCAAATATCTCCCGATCTGTAAGAATCTGAGAGACAAAACTTATGCCACTTTGAGGGAACGTATATGTCAACTTCATGTCAGAGTCACGTCAATGTATGTCCAAGGGTTTGGAGGATAGATACATTTTAATTTTTCGACATTACTCGAAAGTCAATTTTTGAAAAGGCAAATATCTCCCGATCTGTAGGCATCTGAGAGACAAACCTTATGTCACTTTGAGGGATTGTATATGTCAACTTCCTGTCAGAGTCACGTCAATGTATGTCCAAGGGTTTGGAGGATAGAGACATTTTAATTTTTCGAGATTATTCGAAAGTCAATTTTTAAAAGGCAAATATCTCCCGATCTGTAGGAATCTGAGAGACAAAACTTATGCCACTTTGAGGGAACGTATATGCCAACTTCATGTCAGAGTCTCGTCAATGTATTCCAAACGTTTGGAGGATAGAGACATTTAAATTTTTCGAGATTATTCGAAAGTCAATTTTTAAAAGGCAAATATCTCCAGATCTGTTTCCATCTGAGAGACAAAACGTATGTCACTTTGAGGGAACGCAAATGTCAACTCCATGTCAGAGTCTCGTCAATGTATGTGCAAGGGTTTGGAGGATAGAGACATTTTAATTTTTCGAGATTATTCGAAAGTCAATTGTTGAAAAGGCAAATATCTCCCGACCTGTAGGAATCTGAGAGACAAAACTTATGGCACTTTGAGGGGACGTATATGTCAACTTCATGTCAGAGTCACGTCAATGTATGTCCAAGGGTTTGGAGGATAGAGACACTTTAATTCTTCGAGATTATTCGAAAGTCAATTTTTGAAAAGGCAAATATCTCCCGATCTGTACTAATCTGAGACACAAAACTTATGTCACTATGAGGGAACGTATATGTCAACTTCATGTCAGAGTCACGTCAATGTATGTCCAAGGGTTTGGAGGATAGAGACATTTAAATTTTTAGAGATTATTCGAAAGTCAATTTTTAAAAGGCAAATATCTCCCGATCTGTAGGAATCTGAGAGACAAAACTTATGTCACTTTGAGGGAACGCATATGTCAACTTCATGCCAGAGTCTCGTCAATGTATGTCCAAGGTTTCGGAGGATAGAGACATTTTAATTTTTCGAGATTATTCGAAAGTCAATTTTTAAAAGGCAAATATCTCCCGATCTGTTGGAATCTGAGAGACAAACCTTATGTCACTTTGTGGGAACGCATATGTCAACTTCATGTCAGAGTCACGTCAATGTATGTCCGAAGGTTTGGAGGATAGAGACATTTTAATTTTTCGAGATTATTCGAAAGTCAATTTTTAAAAGGCAAATATCTCCCGATCTGTAGGAATCTGAGAGACAAAACTTATGTCACTTTGAGGGAACGTAAATGTCAACTTCATGTCATAGTCACGTCAATGTATATCCAAGGGTTTGGAGGATAGAGACATTTAAATTTTTAGAGATTATTCGAAATTCAATTTTTCAAAGGCAATTATCTCCCGATCTGTAGGAATCTGAGAGACAAAACTTATATCACTTTGAGGGAACGTATATGTCAACTTCCTGTCAGAGGCACGTCAATGTATGTCCAAGGGTTTGGAGGATAGAGACATTTAAATTTTTAGAGATTATTCGAAACTCAATTTGTGAAAAGGTAAATATCTCCCGATCTGTAGGCATCTGAGAGACAAACCTTATGTCACTTTGAGGGATTGTATATGTCAACTTCCTATCAGAGTCACGTCAATGTATATCCAAGGGTTTGGAGGATAGAGACATTTTAATCTTTCGAGATTAATCGAAAGTCAATTATTAAAAGGCAAATATCTCCCGATCTGTAGGAATCTGAGAGACTTAACTTATGCCACTTTGAGAGAACGTATATGTCAACTTCATGTCAGAGTCTCGTCAATGTATGTCCAAACGTTTGGAGGATAGAGACATTTGAATTTTTCGAGATAATTCGAAAGTCAATTTTTAAAAGGCAAATATATCCCGATCTGTAGGCATCTGAGAGACAAAACGTATGTCACTTTGAGGGAACGCAAATGTCAACTTCATGTCAGAGTCTCGTCATTGTATGTCCAAGGGTTTGGAGGATAGAGACATTTTAATTTTTCGTGATTATTCGAAAGTCAATTTTTGAAAAGGCAAATATCTCCCGATCTGTAGGAATCTGAGAGACAAAACCTATGTCACTTTGAGGGAACGTATATGTCAACTTCCTATCAGAGTCTCGTCAATGTATGTCCAAGGGTTTGGAGGATAGAGACATTTTAATTTTTCGAGATTATTCGAAACTCAATTTGTGAAAAGGCAAATATCTCCCGATCTGTAGGAATCTGAGAGACAAAACTTATGCCACTTTGAGGGAACGTAAATGTCAACTTCATGTCAGAATCTCGTCAATGTATGTCCAAGGGTTTGGAGGATAGAGACATTTGAATTTTTCGAGATTATTCGAAAGTCAATTTTTAAAAGGCATATATCTCCCGATCTGTAGGCATCTGAGAGACAACCCTTATGTCACTTTGAGGGAACGCATATGTCAACTTCATGCCAGAGTCTCGTCAATGTATGTCCAAGGTTTCGGAGGATAGAGACATTTTAATTTTTCGAGATTATTCGAAAGTCAATTTTTAAAAGGCAAATATCTCCCGATCTGTAGGAATCTGAGAGACAAACCTTATGTCACTTTGTGGGAACGCATATGTCAACTTCATGTCAGAGTCACGTCAATGTATGTCCGAAGGTTTGGAGGATAGAGACATTTTAATTTTTCGAGATTATTCGAAAGTCAATTTTTAAAAGGCAAATATCTCCCGATCTGTAGGAATCTGAGAGACAAACCTTATGTCACTTTGAGGGAACGTAAATGTCAACTTCATGTCATAGTCACGTCAATGTATATCCAAGGGTTTGGAGGATAGAGACATTTAATTTTTTAGAGATTATTCGAAATTCAATTTTTCAAAGGCAATTATCTCCCGATCTGTAGGAATCTGAGAGACAAAACTTATATCACTTTGAGGGAACGTATATGTCAACTTCCTGTCAGAGTCACGTCAATGTATATCCAAGGGCTTGGAGGATAGAGACATTTTAATCTTTCGAGATTAATCGAAAGTCAATTATTAAAAGGCAAATATCTCCCGATCTGTAGGAATCTGAGAGACAAAACGTATGTCACTTTGAGGGAACGCAAATGTCAACTTCATGTCAGAGTCTCGTCATTGTATGTCCAAGGGTTTGGAGGATAGAGACATTTTAATTTTTCGTGATTATTCGAAAGTCAATTTTTGAAAAGGCAAATATCTCCCGATCTGTAGGAATCTGAGAGACAAAACCTATGTCACTTTGAGGGAACGTATATGTCAACTTCCTATCAGAGTCTCGTCAATGTATGTCCAAGGGTTTGGAGGATAGAGACATTTTAATTTTTCGAGATTATTCGAAACTCAATTTGTGAAAAGGCAAATATCTCCCGATCTGTAAGAATCTGAGAGACAAAACTTATGCCACTTTGAGGGAACGTATATGTCAACTTCATGTCAGAGTCACGTCAATGTATGTCCAAGGGTTTGGAGGATAGATACATTTTAATTTTTCGAGATTACTCGAAAGTCAATTTTTGAAAAGGCAAATATCTCCCGATCTGTAGGCATCTGAGAGACAAACCTTATGTCACTTTGAGGGATTGTATATGTCAACTTCCTGTCAGAGTCACGTCAATGTATGTCCAAGGGTTTGGAGGATAGAGACATTTTAATTTTTCGAGATTATTCGAAAGTCAATTTTTAAAAGGCAAATATCTCCCGATCTGCAGGAATCTGAGAGACAAAACTTACGCCACTTTGAGGGAACGTATATGCCAACTTCATGTCAGAGTCTCGTCAATGTATTCCAAACGTTTGGAGGATAGAGACATTTAAATTTTTCGAGATTATTCGAAAGTCAATTTTTAAAAGGCAAATATCTCCAGATCTGTTTTCATCTGAGAGACAAAACGTATGTCACTTTGAGGGAACGCAAATGTCAACTCCATGTCAGAGTCTCGTCAATGTATGTGCAAGGGTTTGGAGGATGAAGACATTTTAATTTTTCGAGATTATTCGAAAGTCAATTGTTGAAAAGGCAAATATCTCCCGACCTGTAGGAATCTGAGAGACAAAACTTATGGCACTTTGAGGGGACGTATATGTCAACTTCATGTCAGAGTCACGTCAATGTATGTCCAAGGGTTTGGAGGATAGAGACACTTTAATTCTTCGAGATTATTCGAAAGTCAATTTTTGAAAAGGCAAATATCTCCCGATCTGTACTAATCTGAGACACAAAACTTATGTCACTATGAGGGAACGTATATGTCAACTTCATGTCAGAGTCACGTCAATGTATGTCCAAGGGTTTGGAGGATAGAGACATTTAAATTTTTAGAGATTATTCGAAAGTCAATTTTTAAAAGGCAAATATCTCCCGATCTGTAGGAATCTGAGAGACAAAACTTATGCCACTTTGAGGGAACGTATATGTCAACTTCATGTCAGAATCTCGTCAATGTATGTCTAAGGGTTTGGAGGATAGAGACATTTGAATTTTTCGAGATTATTCGAAAGTCAATTTTTAAAAGGCATATATCTCCCGATCTGTAGGCATCTGAGAGACAAACCTTATGTCACTTTGAGGGAACGCATATGTCAACTTCATGCCAGAGTCTCGTCAATGTATGTCCAAGGTTTCGGAGGATAGAGACACTTTAATTTTTCGAGATTATTCGAAAGTCAATTTTTAAAAGGCAAATATCTCCCGATCTGTAGGAATCTGAGAGACAAACCTTATGTCACTTTGTGGGAACGCATATGTCAACTTCATGTCAGAGTCACGTCAATGTATGTCCGAAGGTTTGGAGGATAGAGACATTTTAATTTTTCGAGATTATTCGAAAGTCAATTTTTAAAAGGCAAATATCTCCCGATCTGTAGGAATCTGAGAGACAAAACTTATGTCACTTTGAGGGAACGTAAATGTCAACTTCATGTCATAGTCACGTCAATGTATATCCAAGGGTTTGGAGGATAGAGACATTTAAATTTTTAGAGATTATTCGAAATTCAATTTTTAAAAGGCAATTATCTCCCGATCTGTAGGAATCTAAGAGACAAAACTTATATCACTTTGAGGGAACGTATATGTCAACTTCCTGTCAGAGGCACGTCAATGTATGTCCAAGGGTTTGGAGGATAGAGACATTTAAATTTTTAGAGATTATTCGAAAGTCAACTTTTAAAGACAAATATCTCCCGATCTGTAGGAATCTGAGAGACAAAACTTATGTCACTTTGAGGGAACGTATATGTCAACTTCATATCAGAGTCTCGTCAATGTATGTCCAAGGGTTTGGAGGATAGAGACATTTTAATTTTTCGAGATTATTCGAAACTCAATTTGTGAAAAGGCAAATATCTCCCGATCTGTAGGAATCTGAGAGAAAAAACTTATGCCCCTTTGAGGGAACGTATATGTCAACTTCATGTCAGAGTCACGTCAATGTATGTCCA
Source organism: Zootermopsis nevadensis (assembly GCF_977971745.1). Lineage (NCBI taxonomy): Eukaryota > Metazoa > Arthropoda > Insecta > Blattodea > Termopsidae > Zootermopsis > Zootermopsis nevadensis. The sequence goes on along the minus strand of NW_028259139.1, from coordinate 21,025,752 downwards.
AGGGTTTGGAGGATAGAGACATTTTAATTTTTCGAGATTATTCGAAAGTCAATTTTTGAAAAGGCAAATATCTCCCGATCTGTAGGCATCTGAGAGACAAACCTTATGTCACTTTGAGGGATTGTATATGTCAACTTCCTTTCAGAGTCACGTCAATGTATGTCCAAGGGTTTGGAGGTTAGAGACATTTTAATTTTTTGAGATTATTCGAAAGTCAATTTTTAGAAGGCAAATATCTCCCGATCTGTAGGAATCTGAGAGACAAAACTTATGCCACTTTGAGGGAACGTATATGTCAACTTCATGTCAGAGTCTCGTCAATGTATGTCCAAACGTTTGGAGGATAGAGACATTTGAATTTTTCGAGATTATTCGAAAGTCAATTTTTAAAAGGCAAATATCTCCAGATCTGTAGGCATCTGAGAGACAAAACGTATGTTACTTTGAGGGAACGCAAATGTCAACTTCATGTCAGAGTCTCGTCAATGTATGTGCAAGGGTTTGGAGGATAGAGACACTTTAATTTTTCGAGATTATTCGAAAGTCAATTTTTGAAAAGGCAAATATCTCCCGATCTGTACGAATCTGAGACACAAAACTTATGTCACTTTGAGGGAACGTATATGTCAACTTCATGTCAGAGTCACGTCAATGTATGTCCAAGGGTTTGGAGGATAGAGACACTTTAATTTTTCGAGATTATTCGAAAGTCAATTTTTGAAAAGGCAAATATCTCCCGATCTGTACGAATCTGAGACACAAAACTTATGTCACTTTGAGGGAACGTATATGTCAACTTCATGTCAGAGTCACGTCAATGTATGTCCAAGGGTTTGGAGGATAGAGACAATTTAATTTTTCGAGATTATTCGAAAGTCAATTTTTGAAAAGGCAAATATCTCCCGATCTGTAGGAATCTGAGAGACAAACCTTATGTCACTTTGAGGGAACGTATATGTCAACTTCATGTCAGAGTCACGTCAATGTATGTCCAAGGGTTTGGATGATAGAGACATTTTAATTTTTCGAGATTATTCGAAAGTCAATTTTTGAAAAGGCAAATAAGTCCCGATGTGTAGGAATCTGAGAGACAAAACTGATGTCACTTTGAGGTAACGTATATGTCAACTTCATGTCAGAGTCACGTCAATGTATGTCCAAGGGTTTGGAGGATAGAGACATTTAAATTTTTAGAGATTATTCGAAAGTCAATTTTTAAAAGGCAAATATCTCCCGATCTGTAGGAATCTGAGAGACAAAACTTATGCCACTTTGAGGGAACGTATATGTCAACTTCATGTCAGAATCTCGTCAATGTATGTCCAAGGGTTTGGAGGATAGAGACATTTGAATTTTTCGAGATTATTCGAAAGTCAATTTTTAAAAGGCATATATCTCCCGATCTGTAGGCATCTGAGAGACAAACCTTATGTCACTTTGAGGGAACGCATATGTCAACTTCATGCCAGAGTCTCGTCAATGTATGTCCAAGGTTTCGGAGGATAGAGACATTTTAATTTTTCGAGATTATTCGAAAGTCAATTTTTAAAAGGCAAATATCTCCCGATCTGTAGGAATCTGAGAGACAAACCTTATGTCACTTTGTGGGAACGCATATGTCAACTTCATGTCAGAGTCACGTCAATGTATGTCCGAAGGTTTGGAGGATAGAGACATTTTAATTTTTCGAGATTATTCGAAAGTCAATTTTTAAAAGGCAAATATCTCCCGATCTGTAGGAATCTGAGAGACAAAACTTATGACACTTTGAGGGAACGTAAATGTCAACTTCATGTCATAGTCACGTCAATGTATATCCAAGGGTTTGGAGGATAGAGACATTTAAATTTTTAGAGATTATTCGAAAGTCAACTTTTAAAGGCAAATATCTCCCGATCTGTAGGAATCTGAGAGACAAAACTTATGTCACTTTGAGGGAACGTATATGTCAACTTCATATCAGAGTCTCGTCAATGTATGTCCAAGGGTTTGGAGGATAGAGACATTTTAATTTTTCGAGATTATTCGAAACTCAATTTGTGAAAAGGCAAATATCTCCCGATCTGTAGGAATCTGAGAGAAAAAACTTATGCCCCTTTGAGGGAACGTATATGTCAACTTCATGTCAGAGTCACGTCAATGTATGTCCAAGGGTTTGGAGGATAGAGACATTTTAATTTTTCGAGATTATTCGAAAGTCAATTTTTGAAAAGGCAAATATCTCCCGATCTGTAGGCATCTGAGAGACAAACCTTATGTCACTTTGAGGGATTGTATATGTCAACTTCCTTTCAGAGTCACGTCAATGTATGTCCAAGGGTTTGGAGGTTAGAGACATTTTAATTTTTTGAGATTATTCGAAAGTCAATTTTTAGAAGGCAAATATCTCCCGATCTGTAGGAATCTGAGAGACAAAACTTATGCCACTTTGAGGGAACGTATATGTCAACTTCATGTCAGAGTCTCGTCAATGTATGTCCAAACGTTTGGAGGATAGAGACATTTGAATTTTTCGAGATTATTCGAAAGTCAATTTTTAAAAGGCAAATATCTCCAGATCTGTAGGCATCTGAGAGACAAAACGTATGTTACTTTGAGGGAACGCAAATGTCAACTTCATGTCAGAGTCTCGTCAATGTATGTGCAAGGGTTTGGAGGATAGAGACACTTTAATTTTTCGAGATTATTCGAAAGTCAATTTTTGAAAAGGCAAATATCTCCCGATCTGTACGAATCTGAGACACAAAACTTATGTCACTTTGAGGGAACGTATATGTCAACTTCATGTCAGAGTCACGTCAATGTATGTCCAAGGGTTTGGAGGATAGAGACACTTTAATTTTTCGAGATTATTCGAAAGTCAATTTTTGAAAAGGCAAATATCTCCCGATCTGTACGAATCTGAGACACAAAACTTATGTCACTTTGAGGGAACGTATATGTCAACTTCATGTCAGAGTCACGTCAATGTATGTCCAAGGGTTTGGAGGATAGAGACAATTTAATTTTTCGAGATTATTCGAAAGTCAATTTTTGAAAAGGCAAATATCTCCCGATCTGTAGGAATCTGAGAGACAAACCTTATGTCACTTTGAGGGAACGTATATGTCAACTTCATGTCAGAGTCACGTCAATGTATGTCCAAGGGTTTGGATGATAGAGACATTTTAATTTTTCGAGATTATTCGAAAGTCAATTTTTGAAAAGGCAAATAAGTCCCGATGTGTAGGAATCTGAGAGACAAAACTGATGTCACTTTGAGGTAACGTATATGTCAACTTCATGTCAGAGTCACGTCAATGTATGTACAAGGGTTTGGAGGATAGAGACATTTAAATTTTTAGAGATTATTCGAAAGTCAATTTTTAAAAGGCAAATATCTCCCGATCTGTAGGAATCTGAGAGACAAAACTTATGCCACTTTGAGGGAACGTATATGTCAACTTCATGTCAGAATCTCGTCAATGTATGTCCAAGGGTTTGGAGGATAGAGACATTTGAATTTTTCGAGATTATTCGAAAGTCAATTTTTAAAAGGCATATATCTCCCGATCTGTAGGCATCTGAGAGACAAACCTTATGTCACTTTGAGGGAACGCATATGTCAACTTCATGCCAGAGTCTCGTCAATGTATGTCCAAGGTTTCGGAGGATAGAGACATTTTAATTTTTCGAGATTATTCGAAAGTCAATTTTTAAAAGGCAAATATCTCCCGATCTGTAGGAATCTGAGAGACAAACCTTATGTCACTTTGTGGGAACGCATATGTCAACTTCATGTCAGAGTCACGTCAATGTATGTCCGAAGGTTTGGAGGATAGAGACATTTTAATTTTTCGAGATTATTCGAAAGTCAATTTTTAAAAGGCAAATATCTCCCGATCTGTAGGAATCTGAGAGACAAAACTTATGACACTTTGAGGGAACGTAAATGTCAACTTCATGTCATAGTCACGTCAATGTATATCCAAGGGTTTGGAGGATAGAGACATTTAAATTTTTAGAGATTATTCGAAAGTCAACTTTTAAAGGCAAATATCTCCCGATCTGTAGGAATCTGAGAGACAAAACTTATGTCACTTTGAGGGAACGTATATGTCAACTTCATATCAGAGTCTCGTCAATGTATGTCCAAGGGTTTGGAGGATAGAGACATTTTAATTTTTCGAGATTATTCGAAACTCAATTTGTGAAAAGGCAAATATCTCCCGATCTGTAGGAATCTGAGAGAAAAAACTTATGCCACTTTGAGGGAACGTACATGTCAACTTCATGTCAGAGTCACGTCAATGTATGTCCAAGGGTTTGGAGGATAGAGACATTTTAATTTTTCGAGATTATTCGAAAGTCAATTTTTGAAAAGGCAAATATCTCCCGATCTGTAGGCATCTGAGAGACAAACCTTATGTCACTTTGAGGGATTGTATATGTCAACTTCCTTTCAGAGTCACGTCAATGTATGTCCAAGGGTTTGGAGGATAGAGACATTTTAATTTTTCGAGATTATTCGAAAGTCAATTTTTAGAAGGCAAATATCTCCCGATCTGTAGGAATCTGAGAGACAAAACTTATGCCACTTTGAGGGAACGTATATGTCAACTTCATGTCAGAGTCTCGTCAATGTATGTCCAAACGTTTGGAGGATAGAGACATTTGAATTTTTCGAGATTATTCGAAAGTCAATTTTTAAAAGGCAAATATCTCCAGATCTGTAGGCATCTGAGAGACAAAACGTATGTTACTTTGAGGGAACGCAAATGTCAACTTCATGTCAGAGTCTCGTCAATGTATGTGCAAGGGTTTGGAGGATAGAGACACTTTAATTTTTCGAGATTATTCGAAAGTCAATTTTTGAAAAGGCAAATATCTCCCGATCTGTACGAATCTGAGACACAAAACTTATGTCACTTTGAGGGAACGTATATGTCAACTTCATGTCAGAGTCACGTCAATGTATGTCCAAGGGTTTGGAGGATAGAGACACTTTAATTTTTCGAGATTATTCGAAAGTCAATTTTTGAAAAGGCAAATATCTCCCGATCTGTACGAATCTGAGACACAAAACTTATGTCACTTTGAGGGAACGTATATGTCAACTTCATGTCAGAGTCACGTCAATGTATGTCCAAGGGTTTGGAGGATAGAGACAATTTAATTTTTCGAGATTATTCGAAAGTCAATTTTTGAAAAGGCAAATATCTCCCGATCTGTAGGAATCTAAGAGACAAACCTTATGTCACTTTGAGGGAACGTATATGTCAACTTCATGTCAGAGTCACGTCAATGTATGTCCAAGGGTTTGGATGATAGAGACATTTTAATTTTTCGAGATTATTCGAAAGTCAATTTTTGAAAAGGCAAATAAGTCCCGATGTGTAGGAATCTGAGAGACAAAACTGATGTCACTTTGAGGTAACGTATATGTCAACTTCATGTCAGAGTCACGTCAATGTATGTCCAAGGGTTTGGAGGATAGAGACATTTAAATTTTTAGAGATTATTCGAAAGTCAATTTTTAAAAGGCAAATATCTCCCGATCTGTAGGAATCTGAGAGACAAAACTTATGGCACTTTGAGGGGACGTATATGTCAACTTCATGTCAGAGTCACGTCAATGTATGTAAAAGGGTTTGGAGGATAGAGACATTTGAATTTTTCGAGATTATTCGAAAGTCAATTGTTGAAAAGGCAAATATCTCCCGACCTGTAGGAATCTGAGAGACAAAACTTATGGCACTTTGAGGGGACGTATATGTCAACTTCATGTCAGAGTCACGTCAATGTATGTCCAAGGGTTTGGAGGATAGAGACACTTTAATTCTTCGAGATTATTCGAAAGTCAATTTTTGAAAAGGCAAATATCTCCCGATCTGTACTAATCTGAGACACAAAACTTATGTCACTATGAGGGAACGTATATGTCAACTTCATGTCAGAGTCACGTCAATGTATGTCCAAGGGTTTGGAGGATAGAGACATTTAAATATTTAGAGATTATTCGAAAGTCAATTTTTAAAAGGCAAATATCTCCCGATCTCTAGGAATCTGAGAGACAAAACTTATGCCACTTTGAGGGAACGTATATGTCAACTTCATGTCAGAATCTCGTCAATGTATGTCTAAGGGTTTGGAGGATAGAGACATTTGAATTTTTCGAGATTATTCGAAAGTCAATTTTTAAAAGGCATATATCTCCCGATCTGTAGGCATCTGAGAGACAAACCTTATGTCACTTTGAGGGAACGCATATGTCAACTTCATGCCAGAGTCTCGTCAATGTATGTCCAAGGTTTCGGAGGATAGAGACATTTTAATTTTTCGAGATTATTCGAAAGTCAATTTTTAAAAGGCAAATATCTCCCGATCTGTAGGAATCTGAGAGACAAACCTTATGTCACTTTGTGGGAACGCATATGTCAACTTCATGTCAGAGTCACGTCAATGTATGTCCGAAGGTTTGGAGGATAGAGACATTTTAATTTTTCGAGATTATTCGAAAGTCAATTTTTAAAAGGCAAATATCTCCCGATCTGTAGGAATCTGAGAGACAAAACTTATGTCACTTTGAGGGAACGTAAATGTCAACTTCATGTCATAGTCACGTCAATGTATATCCAAGGGTTTGGAGGATAGAGACATTTAAATTTTTAGAGATTATTCGAAATTCAATTTTTAAAAGGCAATTATCTCCCGATCTGTAGGAATCTGAGAGACAAAACTTATATCACTTTGAGGGAACGTATATGTCAACTTCCTGTCAGAGGCACGTCAATGTATGTCCAAGGGTTTGGAGGATAGAGACATTTAAATTTTTAGAGATTATTCGAAAGTCAACTTTTAAAGACAAATATCTCCCGATCTGTAGGAATCTGAGAGACAAAACTTATGTCACTTTGAGGGAACGTATATGTCAACTTCATATCAGAGTCTCGTCAATGTATGTCCAAGGGTTTGGAGGATAGAGACATTTTAATTTTTCGAGATTATTCGAAACTCAATTTGTGAAAAGGCAAATATCTCCCGATCTGTAGGAATCTGAGAGAAAAAACTTATGCCCCTTTGAGGGAACGTATATGTCAACTTCATGTCAGAGTCACGTCAATGTATGTCCAAGGGTTTGGAGGATAGAGACATTTTAATTTTTCGAGATTATTCGAAAGTCAATTTTTGAAAAGGCAAATATCTCCCGATCTGTAGGCATCTGAGAGACAAACCTTATGTCACTTTGAGGGATTGTATATGTCAACTTCCTTTCAGAGTCACGTCAATGTATGTCCAAGGGTTTGGAGGTTAGAGACATTTTAATTTTTTGAGATTATTCGAAAGTCAATTTTTAGAAGGCAAATATCTCCCGATCTGTAGGAATCTGAGAGACAAAACTTATGCCACTTTGAGGGAACGTATATGTCAACTTCATGTCAGAGTCTCGTCAATGTATGTCCAAACGTTTGGAGGATAGAGACATTTGAATTTTTCGAGATTATTCGAAAGTCAATTTTTAAAAGGCAAATATCTCCAGATCTGTAGGCATCTGAGAGACAAAACGTATGTTACTTTGAGGGAACGCAAATGTCAACTTCATGTCAGAGTCTCGTCAATGTATGTGCAAGGGTTTGGAGGATAGAGACACTTTAATTTTTCGAGATTATTCGAAAGTCAATTTTTGAAAAGGCAAATATCTCCCGATCTGTACGAATCTGAGACACAAAACTTATGTCACTTTGAGGGAACGTATATGTCAACTTCATGTCAGAGTCACGTCAATGTATGTCCAAGGGTTTGGAGGATAGAGACACTTTAATTTTTCGAGATTATTCGAAAGTCAATTTTTGAAAAGGCAAATATCTCCCGATCTGTACGAATCTGAGACACAAAACTTATGTCACTTTGAGGGAACGTATATGTCAACTTCATGTCAGAGTCACGTCAATGTATGTCCAAGGGTTTGGAGGATAGAGACAATTTAATTTTTCGAGATTATTCGAAAGTCAATTTTTGAAAAGGCAAATATCTCCCGATCTGTAGGAATCTGAGAGACAAACCTTATGTCACTTTGAGGGAACGTATATGTCAACTTCATGTCAGAGTCACGTCAATGTATGTCCAAGGGTTTGGATGATAGAGACATTTTAATTTTTCGAGATTATTCGAAAGTCAATTTTTGAAAAGGCAAATAAGTCCCGATGTGTAGGAATCTGAGAGACAAAACTGATGTCACTTTGAGGTAACGTATATGTCAACTTCATGTCAGAGTCACGTCAATGTATGTCCAAGGGTTTGGAGGATAGAGACATTTAAATTTTTAGAGATTATTCGAAAGTCAATTTTTAAAAGGCAAATATCTCCCGATCTGTAGGAATCTGAGAGACAAAACTTATGCCACTTTGAGGGAACGTATATGTCAACTTCATGTCAGAATCTCGTCAATGTATGTCCAAGGGTTTGGAGGATAGAGACATTTGAATTTTTCGAGATTATTCGAAAGTCAATTTTTAAAAGGCATATATCTCCCGATCTGTAGGCATCTGAGAGACAAACCTTATGTCACTTTGAGGGAACGCATATGTCAACTTCATGCCAGAGTCTCGTCAATGTATGTCCAAGGTTTCGGAGGATAGAGACATTTTAATTTTTCGAAATTATTCGAAAGTCAATTTTTAAAAGGCAAATATCTCCCGATCTGTAGGAATCTGAGAGACAAACCTTATGTCACTTTGTGGGAACGCATATGTCAACTTCATGTCAGAGTCACGTCAATGTATGTCCGAAGGTTTGGAGGATAGAGACATTTTAATTTTTCGAGATTATTCGAAAGTCAATTTTTAAAAGGCAAATATCTCCCGATCTGTAGGAATCTGAGAGACAAAACTTATGACACTTTGAGGGAACGTAAATGTCAACTTCATGTCATAGTCACGTCAATGTATATCCAAGGGTTTGGAGGATAGAGACATTTAAATTTTTAGAGATTATTCGAAAGTCAACTTTTAAAGGCAAATATCTCCCGATCTGTAGGAATCTGAGAGACAAAACTTATGTCACTTTGAGGGAACGTATATGTCAACTTCATATCAGAGTCTCGTCAATGTATGTCCAAGGGTTTGGAGGATAGAGACATTTTAATTTTTCGAGATTATTCGAAACTCAATTTGTGAAAAGGCAAATATCTCCCGATCTGTAGGAATCTGAGAGAAAAAACTTATGCCACTTTGAGGGAACGTACATGTCAACTTCATGTCAGAGTCACGTCAATGTATGTCCAAGGGTTTGGAGGATAGAGACATTTTAATTTTTCGAGATTATTCGAAAGTCAATTTTTGAAAAGGCAAATATCTCCCGATCTGTAGGCATCTGAGAGACAAACCTTATGTCACTTTGAGGGATTGTATATGTCAACTTCCTTTCAGAGTCACGTCAATGTATGTCCAAGGGTTTGGAGGATAGAGACATTTTAATTTTTCGAGATTATTCGAAAGTCAATTTTTAGAAGGCAAATATCTCCCGATCTGTAGGAATCTGAGAGACAAAACTTATGCCACTTTGAGGGAACGTATATGTCAACTTCATGTCAGAGTCTCGTCAATGTATGTCCAAACGTTTGGAGGATAGAGACATTTGAATTTTTCGAGATTATTCGAAAGTCAATTTTTGAAAAGGCAAATATCTCCAGATCTGTAGGCATCTGAGAGACAAAACGTATGTTACTTTGAGGGAACGCAAATGTCAACTTCATGTCAGAGTCTCGTCAATGTATGTGCAAGGGTTTGGAGGATAGAGACACTTTAATTTTTCGAGATTATTCGAAAGTCAATTTTTGAAAAGGCAAATATCTCCCGATCTGTACGAATCTGAGACACAAAACTTATGTCACTTTGAGGGAACGTATATGTCAACTTCATGTCAGAGTCACGTCAATGTATGTCCAAGGGTTTGGAGGATAGAGACACTTTAATTTTTCGAGATTATTCGAAAGTCAATTTTTGAAAAGGCAAATATCTCCCGATCTGTACGAATCTGAGACACAAAACTTATGTCACTTTGAGGGAACGTATATGTCAACTTCATGTCAGAGTCACGTCAATGTATGTCCAAGGGTTTGGAGGATAGAGACAATTTAATTTTTCGAGATTATTCGAAAGTCAATTTTTGAAAAGGCAAATATCTCCCGATCTGTAGGAATCTAAGAGACAAACCTTATGTCACTTTGAGGGAACGTATATGTCAACTTCATGTCAGAGTCACGTCAATGTATGTCCAAGGGTTTGGATGATAGAGACATTTTAATTTTTCGAGATTATTCGAAAGTCAATTTTTGAAAAGGCAAATAAGTCCCGATGTGTAGGAATCTGAGAGACAAAACTGATGTCACTTTGAGGTAACGTATATGTCAACTTCATGTCAGAGTCACGTCAATGTATGTCCAAGGGTTTGGAGGATAGAGACATTTAAATTTTTAGAGATTATTCGAAAGTCAATTTTTAAAAGGCAAATATCTCCCGATCTGTAGGAATCTGAGAGACAAAACTTATGGCACTTTGAGGGGACGTATATGTCAACTTCATGTCAGAGTCACGTCAATGTATGTAAAAGGGTTTGGAGGATAGAGACATTTGAATTTTTCGAGATTATTCGAAAGTCAATTGTTGAAAAGGCAAATATCTCCCGACCTGTAGGAATCTGAGAGACAAAACTTATGGCACTTTGAGGGGACGTATATGTCAACTTCATGTCAGAGTCACGTCAATGTATGTCCAAGGGTTTGGAGGATAGAGACACTTTAATTCTTCGAGATTATTCGAAAGTCAATTTTTGAAAAGGGAAATATCTCCCGATCTGTACTAATCTGAGACACAAAACTTATGTCACTATGAGGGAACGTATATGTCAACTTCATGTCAGAGTCACGTCAATGTATGTCCAAGGGTTTGGAGGATAGAGACATTTAAATTTTTAGAGATTATTCGAAAGTCAATTTTTAAAAGGCAAATATCTCCCGATCTGTAGGAATCTGAGAGACAAAACTTATGCCACTTTGAGGGAACGTATATGTCAACTTCATGTCAGAATCTCGTCAATGTATGTCCAAGGGTTTGGAGGATAGAGACATTTGAATTTTTCGAGATTATTCGAAAGTCAATTTTTAAAAGGCATATATCTCCCGATCTGTAGGCATCTGAGAGACAAACCTTATGTCACTTTGAGGGAACGCATATGTCAACTTCATGCCAGAGTCTCGTCAATGTATGTCCAAGGTTTCGGAGGATAGAGACATTTTAATTTTTCGAGATTATTCGAAAGTCAATTTTTAAAAGGCAAATATCTCCCGATCTGTAGGAATCTGAGAGACAAACCTTATGTCACTTTGTGGGAACGCATATGTCAACTTCATGTCAGAGTCACGTCAATGTATGTCCGAAGGTTTGGAGGATAGAGACATTTTAATTTTTCGAGATTATTCGAAAGTCAATTTTTAAAAGGCAAATATCTCCCGATCTGTAGGAATCTGAGAGACAAAACTTATGTCACTTTGAAGGAACGTAAATGTCAACTTCATGTCATAGTCACGTCAATGTATATCCAAGGGTTTGGAGGATAGAGACATTTAAATTTTTAGAGATTATTCGAAATTCAATTTTTAAAAGGCAATTATCTCCCGATCTGTAGGAATCTGAGAGACAAAACTTGTATCACTTTGAGGGAACGTATATGTCAACTTCCTGTCAGAGGCACGTCAATGTATGTCCAATGGTTTGGAGGATAGAGACATTTAAATTTTTAGAGATTATTCGAAAGTCAACTTTTAAAGGCAAATATCTCCCGATCTGTAGGAATCTGAGAGACAAAACTTATGTCACTTTGAGGGAACGTATATGTCAACTTCATATCAGAGTCTCGTCAATGTATGTCCAAGGGTTTGGAGGATAGAGACATTTTAATTTTTCGAGATTATTCGAAACTCAATTTGTGAAAAGGCAAATATCTCCCGATCTGTAGGAATCTGAGAGAAAAAACTTATGCCACTTTGAGGGAACGTATATGTCAACTTCATGTCAGAGTCACGTCAATGTATGTCCAAGGGTTTGGAGGATAGAGACATTTTAATTTTTCGAGATTATTCGAAAGTCAATTTTTGAAAAGGCAAATATCTCCCGATCTGTAGGCATCTGAGAGACAAACCTTATGTCACTTTGAGGGATTGTATATGTCAACTTCCTTTCAGAGTCACGTCAATGTATGTCCAAGGGTTTGGAGGATAGAGACATTTTAATTTTTCGAGATTATTCGAAAGTCAATTTTTAGAAGGCAAATATCTCCCGATCTGTAGGAATCTGAGAGACAAAACTTATGCCACTTTGAGGGAACGTATATGTCAACTTCATGTCAGAGTCTCGTCAATGTATGTCCAAACGTTTGGAGGATAGAGACATTTGAATTTTTCGAGATTATTCGAAAGTCAATTTTTAAAAGGCAAATATCTCCAGATCTGTAGGAATCTGAGAGACAAAACTTATGTCACTTTGAGGGAACGTATATGTCAACTTCATGTCAGAGTCACGTCAATGTATGTCCAAGGGTTTGGAGGATAGAGACAATTTAATTTTTCGAGATTATTCGAAAGTCAATCTTTGAAAAGGCAAATATCTCCCGATCTGTAGGAATCTGAGAGACAAACCTTATGTCACTTTGAGGGAACGTATATGTCAACTTCATGTCAGAGTCACGTCAATGTATGTCCAAGGGTTTGGATGATAGAGACATTTTAATTTTTCGAGATTATTCGAAAGTCAATTTTTGAAAAGGCAAATAAGTCCCGATGTGTAGGAATCTGAGAGACAAAACTGATGTCACTTTGAGGTAACGTATATGTCAACTTCATGTCAGAGTCACGTCAATGTATGTCCAAGGGTTTGGAGGATAGAGACATTTAAATTTTTAGAGATTATTCGAAAGTCAATTTTTAAAAGGCAAATATCTCCCGATCTGTAGGAATCTGAGAGACAAAACTTATGCCACTTTGAGGGAACGTATATGTCAACTTCATGTCAGAATCTCGTCAATGTATGTGCAAGGGTTTGGAGGATAGAGACATTTGAATTTTTCGAGATTATTCGAAAGTCAATTTTTAAAAGGCATATATCTCCCGATCTGTAGGCATCTGAGAGACAAACCTTATGTCACTTTGAGGGAACGCATATGTCAACTTCATGCCAGAGTCTCGTCAATGTATGTCCAAGGTTTCGGAGGATAGAGACATTTTAATTTTTCGAGATTATTCGAAAGTCAATTTTTAAAAGGCAAATATCTCCCGATCTGTAGGAATCTGAAAGACAAACCTTATGTCACTTTGTGGGAACGCATATGTCAACTTCATGTCAGAGTCACGTCAATGTATGTCCGAAGGTTTGGAGGATAGAGACATTTTAATTTTTCGAGATTATTCGAAAGTCAATTTTTGAAAAGGCAAATAAGTCCCGATCTGTAGGAATCTGAGAGACAAAACTTATATCACTTTGAGGGAACGTATATGTCAACTTCCTGTCAGAGGCACGTCAATGTATGTCCAAGGGTTTGGAGGATAGAGACATTTAAATTTTTAGAGATTATTCGAAAGTCAACTTTTAAAGGCAAATATCTCCCGATCTGTTGGAATCTGAGAGACAAAACTTATGTCACTTTGAGGGAACGTATATGTCAACTTCATATCAGAGTCTCGTCAATGTATGTCCAAGGGTTTGGAGGATAGAGACATTTTAATTTTTCGAGATTATTCGAAACTCAATTTGTGAAAAGGCAAATATCTCCCGATCTATAGGAATCTGAGAGAAAAAACTTAGGCCACTTTGAGGGAACGTATATGTCAACTTCATGTCAGAGTCACGTCAATGTATGTCCAAGGGTTTGGAGGATAGAGACATTTTAATTTTTCGAGATTATTCGAAAGTCAATTTTTGAAAAGGCAAATATCTCCCGATCTGTAGGCATCTGAGAGACAAACCTTATGTCACTTTGAGGGATTGTATATGTCAACTTCCTTTCAGAGTCACGTCAATGTATGTCCAAGGGTTTGGAGGATAGAGACATTTTAATTTTTCGAGATTATTCGAAAGTCAATTTTTAGAAGGCAAATATCTCCCGATCTGTAGGAATCTGAGAGACAAAACTTATGCCACCTTGAGGGAACGTATATGTCAACTTCATGTCAGAGTCTCGTCAATGTATGTCCAAACGTTTGGAGGATAGAGACATTTGAATTTTTCGAGATTATTCGAAAGTCAATTTTTAAAAGGCAAATATCTCCAGATCTGTAGGCATCTGAGAGACAAAACGTATGTTACTTTGAGGGAACGCAAATGTCAACTTCATGTCAGAGTCTCGTCAATGTATGTGCAAGGGTTTGGAGGATAGAGACACTTTAATTTTTCGAGATTATTCGAAAGTCAATTTTTGAAAAGGCAAATATCAACCGATCTGTACGAATCTGAGACACAAAACTTATGTCACTTTGAGGGAACGTATATGTCAACTTCATGTCAGAGTCACGTCAATTTATGTCCAAGGGTTTGGAGGATAGAGACAATTTAATTTTTCGAGATTATTCGAAAGTCAATTTTTGAAAAGGCAAATATCTCCCGATCTGTAGGAATCTGAGAGACAAACCTTATGTCACTTTGAGGGAACGTATATGTCAACTTCATGTCAGAGTCACGTCAATGTATGTCCAAGGGTTTGGATGATAGAGACATTTTAATTTTTCGAGATTATTCGAAAGTCAATTTTTGAAAAGGCAAATAAGTCCCGATGTGTAGGAATCTGAGAGACAAAACTGATGTCACTTTGAGGTAACGTATATGTCAACTTCATGTCAGAGTCACGTCAATGTATGTCCAAGGGTTTGGAGGATAGAGACATTTTAATTTTTCGAGATTATACGAAAGTCAATTTTTGAAAAGGCAAATATCTCCCGATCTGTAGGAATCTTGAGAGACAAAACTTATGTCACTTTGAGGGAACGTATATGTCAACTTCATGTCAGAGTCACGTCAATGTATGTCCAAGGGTTTGGAGGATAGAGACAATTTAATTTTTCGAGATTATTCGAAAGTCAATCTTTGAAAAGGCAAATATCTCCCGATCTGTAGGAATCTGAGAGACAAACCTTATGTCACTTTGAGGGAACGTATATGTCAACTTCATGTCAGAGTCACGTCAATGTATGTCCAAGGGTTTGGATGATAGAGACATTTTAATTTTTCGAGATTATTCGAAAGTCAATTTTTAAAAGGCATATATCTCCCGATCTGTAGGCATCTGAGAGACAAACCTTATGTCACTTTGAGGGAACGCATATGTCAACTTCATGCCAGAGTCTCGTCAATGTATGTCCAAGGTTTCGGAGGATAGAGACATTTTAATTTTTCGAGATTATTCGAAAGTCAATTTTTAAAAGGCAAATATCTCCCGATCTGTAGGAATCTGAAAGACAAACCTTATGTCACTTTGTGGGAACGCATATGTCAACTTCATGTCAGAGTCACGTCAATATATGTCCGAAGGTTTGGAGGATAGAGACATTTTAATTTTTCGAGATTATTCGAAAGTCAATTTTTGAAAAGGCAAATAAGTCCCGATCTGTAGGAATCTGAGAGACAAAACTTATATCACTTTGAGGGAACGTATATGTCAACTTCCTGTCAGAGGCACGTCAATGTATGTCCAAGGGTTTGGAGGATAGAGACATTTAAATTTTTAGAGATTATTCGAAAGTCAACTTTTAAAGGCAAATATCTCCCGATCTGTTGGAATCTGAGAGACAAAACTTATGTCACTTTGAGGGAACGTATATGTCAACTTCATATCAGAGTCTCGTCAATGTATGTCCAAGGGTTTGGAGGATAGAGACATTTTAATTTTTCGAGATTATTCGAAACTCAATTTGTGAAAAGGCAAATATCTCCCGATCTATAGGAATCTGAGAGAAAAAACTTAGGCCACTTTGAGGGAACGTATATGTCAACTTCATGTCAGAGTCACGTCAATGTATGTCCAAGGGTTTGGAGGATAGAGACATTTTAATTTTTCGAGATTATTCGAAAGTCAATTTTTGAAAAGGCAAATATCTCCCGATCTGTAGGCATCTGAGAGACAAACCTTATGTCACTTTGAGGGATTGTATATGTCAACTTCCTTTCAGAGTCACGTCAATGTATGTCCAAGGGTTTGGAGGATAGAGACATTTTAATTTTTCGAGATTATTCGAAAGTCAATTTTTAGAAGGCAAATATCTCCCGATCTGTAGGAATCTGAGAGACAAAACTTATGCCACCTTGAGGGAACGTATATGTCAACTTCATGTCAGAGTCTCGTCAATGTATGTCCAAACGTTTGGAGGATAGAGACATTTGAATTTTTCGAGATTATTCGAAAGTCAATTTTTAAAAGGCAAATATCTCCAGATCTGTAGGCATCTGAGAGACAAAACGTATGTTACTTTGAGGGAACGCAAATGTCAACTTCATGTCAGAGTCTCGTCAATGTATGTGCAAGGGTTTGGAGGATAGAGACACTTTAATTTTTCGAGATTATTCGAAAGTCAATTTTTGAAAAGGCAAATATCAACCGATCTGTACGAATCTGAGACACAAAACTTATGTCACTTTGAGGGAACGTATATGTCAACTTCATGTCAGAGTCACGTCAATTTATGTCCAAGGGTTTGGAGGATAGAGACAATTTAATTTTTCGAGATTATTCGAAAGTCAATTTTTGAAAAGGCAAATATCTCCCGATCTGTAGGAATCTGAGAGACAAACCTTATGTCACTTTGAGGGAACGTATATGTCAACTTCATGTCAGAGTCACGTCAATGTATGTCCAAGGGTTTGGATGATAGAGACATTTTAATTTTTCGAGATTATTCGAAAGTCAATTTTTGAAAAGGCAAATAAGTCCCGATGTGTAGGAATCTGAGAGACAAAACTGATGTCACTTTGAGGTAACGTATATGTCAACTTCATGTCAGAGTCACGTCAATGTATGTCCAAGGGTTTGGAGGATAGAGACATTTTAATTTTTCGAGATTATACGAAAGTCAATTTTTGAAAAGGCAAATATCTCCCGATCTGTAGGAATCTTGAGAGACAAAACTTATGTCACTTTGAGGGAACGTATATGTCAACTTCATGTCAGAGTCACGTCAATGTATGTCCAAGGGTTTGGAGGATAGAGACAATTTAATTTTTCGAGATTATTCGAAAGTCAATCTTTGAAAAGGCAAATATCTCCCGATCTGTAGGAATCTGAGAGACAAACCTTATGTCACTTTGAGGGAACGTATATGTCAACTTCATGTCAGAGTCACGTCAATGTATGTCCAAGGGTTTGGATGATAGAGACATTTTAATTTTTCGAGATTATTCGAAAGTCAATTTTTGAAAAGGCAAATAAGTCCCGATGTGTAGGAATCTGAGAGACAAAACTGATGTCACTTTGAGGTAACGTATATGTCAACTTCATGTCAGAGTCACGTCAATGTATGTCCAAGGGTTTGGAGGATAGAGACATTTAAATTTTTAGAGATTATTCGAAAGTCAATTTTTAAAAGGCAAATATCTCCCGATCTGTAGGAATCTGAGAGACAAAACTTATGCCACTTTGAGGGAACGTATATGTCAACTTCATGTCAGAATCTCGTCAATGTATGTCCAAGGGTTTGGAGGATAGAGACATTTGAATTTTTCGAGATTATTCGAAAGTCAATTTTTAAAAGGCATATATCTCCCGATCTGTAGGCATCTGAGAGACAAACCTTATGTCACTTTGAGGGAACGCATATGTCAACTTCATGCCAGAGTCTCGTCAATGTATGTCCAAGGTTTCGGAGGATAGAGACATTTTAATTTTTCGAGATTATTCGAAAGTCAATTTTTAAAAGGCAAATATCTCCCGATCTGTAGGAATCTGAAAGACAAACCTTATGTCACTTTGTGGGAACGCATAGGTCAACTTCATGTCAGAGTCACGTCAATGTATGTCCGAAGGTTTGGAGGATAGAGACATTTTAATTTTTCGAGATTATTCGAAAGTCAATTTTTAAAAGGCAAATATCTCCCGATCTGTAGGAATCTGAGAGACAAAACTTATGTCACTTTGAGGGAACGTAAATGTCAACTTCATGTCATAGTCACGTCAATGTATATCCAATGGTTTGGAGGATAGAGGCATTTAAATTTTTAGAGATTATTCGAAATTCAATTTTTAAAAGGCAATTATCTCCCGATCTGTAGGAATCTGAGAGACAAAACTTATATCACTTTGAGGGAACGTATATGTCAACTTCCTGTCAGAGGCACGTCAATGTATGTCCAAGGGTTTGGAGGATAGAGACATTTAAATTTTTAGAGATTATTCGAAAGTCAACTTTTAAAGGCAAATATCTCCCGATCTGTAGGAATCTGAGAGACAAAACTTATGTCACTTTGAGGGAACGTATATGTCAACTTCATATCAGAGTCTCGTCAATGTATGTCCAAGGGTTTGGAGGATAGAGACATTTTAATTTTTCGAGATTATTCGAAACTCAATTTGTGAAAAGGCAAATATCTCCCGATCTATAGGAATCTGAGAGAAAAAACTTATGCCACTTTGAGGGAACGTATATGTCAACTTCATGTCAGAGTCACGTCAATGTATGTCCAAGGGTTTGGAGGATAGAGACATTTTAATTTTTCGAGATTATTCGAAAGTCAATTTTTGAAAAGGCAAATATCTCCCGATCTGTAGGCATCTGAGAGACAAACCTTATGTCACTTTGAGGGATTGTATATGTCAACTTCCTTTCAGAGTCACGTCAATGTATGTCCAAGGGTTTGGAGGATAGAGACATTTTAATTTTTCGAGATTATTCGAAAGTCAATTTTTAGAAGGCAAATATCTCCCGATCTGTAGGAATCTGAGAGACAAAACTTATGCCACTTTGAGGGAACGTTTATGTCAACTTCATGTCAGAGTCTCGTCAATGTATGTCCAAACGTTTGGAGGATAGAGACATTTGAATTTTTCGAGATTATTCGAAAGTCAATTTTTAAAAGGCAAATATCTCCAGATCTGTAGGCATCTGAGAGACAAAACGTATGTTACTTTGAGGGAACGCAAATGTCAACTTCATGTCAGAGTCTCGTCAATGTATGTGCAAGGGTTTGGAGGATAGAGACACTTTAATTTTTCGAGATTATTCGAAAGTCAATTTTTGAAAAGGCAAATATCTCCCGATCTGTACGAATCTGAGACACAAAACTTATGTCACTTTGAGGGAACGTATATGTCAACTTCATGTCAGAGTCACGTCAATTTATGTCCAAGGGTTTGGAGGATAGAGACAATTTAATTTTTCGAGATTATTCGAAAGTCAATTTTTGAAAAGGCAAATATCTCCCGATCTGTAGGAATCTGAGAGACAAACCTTATGTCACTTTGAGGGAACGTATATGTCAACTTCATGTCAGAGTCACGTCAATGTATGTCCAAGGGTTTTTATGATAGAGACATTTTAATTTTTCGAGATTATTCGAAAGTCAATTTTTGAAAAGGCAAATAAGTCCCGATGTGTAGGAATCTGAGAGACAAAACTGATGTCACTTTGAGGTAACGTATATGTCAACTTCATGTCAGAGTCACGTCAATGTATGCCCAAGGGTTTGGTGGATAGAGACATTTTAATTTTTCGAAATTATACGAAAGTCAATTTTTGAAAAGGCAAATATCTCCCGATCTGTAGGAATCTTGAGAGACAAAACTTATGTCACTTTGAGGGAACGTATATGTCAACTTCATGTCAGAGTCACGTCAATGTATGTCCAAGGGTTTGGAGGATAGAGACATTTTAATTTTTCACTTTTATTCGAAAGTCAATTTTTGAAAGGCATATATCTCGCGATGTGTAGGAATCCGAGAGACAAAACTTATGTCACTTTGAGGGAACGTATATGCCAACTTCATGTCAGAGTCACGTCAATGTATGTCCAAGGGTTTGGAGGATAGACACAATTTAATTTTTCGAGATTATTCGAAAGTCAATTTTTGAAAAGGCAAATATCTCCCGATCTGTAGGAATCTGAGAGACAAACCTTATGTCACTTTGAGGGAACGTATATGTCAACTTCATGTCAGAGTCACGTCAATGTATGTCCAAGGGTTTGGATGATAGAGACATTTTAATTTTTCGAGATTATTCGAAAGTCAATTTTTGAAAAGGCAAATAAGTCCCGATGTGTAGGAATCTGAGAGACAAAACTGATGTCACTTTGAGGTAACGTATATGTCAACTTCATGTCAGAGTCACGTCAATGTATGTCCAAGGGTTTGGAGGATAGAGACATTTAAATTTTTAGAGATTATTCGAAAGTCAATTTTTAAAAGCCAAATATCTCCCGATCTGTAGGAATCTGAGAGACAAAACTTATGCCACTTTGAGGGAACGTATATGTCAACTTCATGTCAGAATCTCGTCAATGTATGTCCAAGGGTTTGGAGGATAGAGACATTTGAATTTTTCGAGATTATTCGAAAGTCAATTTTTAAAAGGCATATATCTCCCGATCTGTAGGCATCTGAGAGACAAACCTTATGTCACTTCGAGGGAACGCATATGTCAACTTCATGCCAGAGTCTCGTCAATGTATGTAAAAGGTTTCGGAGGATAGAGACATTTTAATTTTTCGAGATTATTCGAAAGTCGATTTTTAAAAAGCAAATATCTCCCGATCTGTAGGAATCTGAGAGACAAACCTTATGTCACTTTGTGGGAACGCATATGTCAACTTCATGTCAGAGTCACGTCAATGTATGTCCGAAGGTTTGGAGGATAGAGACATTTTAATTTTTCGAGATTATTCGAAAGTCAATTTTTAAAAGGCAAATATCTCCCGATCTGTAGGAATCTGAGAGACAAAACTTATGTCACTTTGAGGGAACGTAAATATCAACTTCATGTCATAGTCACGTCAATGTATATCCAAGGGTTTGGAGGATAGAAACATTTAAATTTTTAGAGATTATTCGAAATTCAATTTTTAAAAGGCAATTATCTCCCGATCTGTAGGAATCTGAGAGACAAAACTTATAGCACTTTGAGGGAACGTATATGTCAACTTCCTCTCAGAGTCACGTCAATGTATGTCCAAGGGTTTGGAGGATAGAGACATTTAAATTTTTAGAGATTATTCGAAAGTCAACTTTTAAAGGCAAATATCTCCCGATCTGTAGGAATCTGAGAGACAAAACTTATGTCACTTTGAGGGAACGTATATGTCAACTTCATATCAGAGTCTCGTCAATGTATGTCCAAGGGTTTGGAGGATAGAGACATTTTAATTTTTCGAGATTATTCGAAACTCAATTTGTGAAAAGGCAAATATCTCCCGATCTGTAGGAATCTGAGAGACAAAACTTATGCCACTTTGAGGGAACGTATATGTCAACTTCATGTCAGAGTCACGTCAATGTATGTCCAAGGGTTTGGAGGATAGAGACATTTTAATTTTTCGAGATTATTCGAAAGTCAATTTTTGAAAAGGCAAATATCTCCCGATCTGTAGGCATCTGAGAGACAAACCTTATGTCACTTTGAGGGATTGTATATGTCAACTTCCTTTCAGAGTCACGTCAATGTATGTCCAAGGGTTTGGAGGATAGAGACATTTTAATTTTTCGAGATTATTCGAAAGTCAATTTTTAGAAGGCAAATATCTCCCGATCTGTAGGAATCTGAGAGACAAAACTTATGCCACTTTGAGGGAACGTATATGTCAACTTCATGTCAGAGTCTCGTCAATGTATGTCCAAACGTTTGGAGGATAGAGACATTTGAATTTTTCGAGATTATTCGAAAGTCAATTTTTAAAAGGCAAATATCTCCAGATCTGTAGGCATCTGAGAGACAAAACGTATGTTACTTTGAGGGAACGCAAATGTCAACTTCATGTCAGAGTCTCGTCAATGTATGTGCAAGGGTTTGGAGGATAGAGTCATTTTAATTTTTCGACATTATTCAAAAGTCAATTTTTTAAAGGCAAATATCTCCCGACCTGTAGGAATCTGAGAGACACAACTTATGCCACTTTGAGGGAACGTATATGTCAACTTCATGTCAGAGTCACGTCAATGTATGTCCAAGAGTTTGGAGGATAGAGACACTTTAATTTTTCGAGATTATTCGAAAGTCAATTTTTGAAAAGGCAAATATCTCCCGATCTGTAGGAATCTGAGAGACAAACCTTATGTCACTTTGAGGGAACGTATATGTCAACTTCATGTCAGAGTCACGTCAATGTATGTCCAAGGGTTTGGATGATAGAGACATTTTAATTTTTCGAGATTATTCGAAAGTCAATTTTTGAAAAGGCAAATAAGTCCCGATGTGTAGGAATCTGAGAGACAAACCTTATGTCACTTTGAGGGAACGTATATGTCAACTTCATGTCAGAGTCACGTCAATGTATGTCCAAGGGTTTGGAGGATAGAGACATTTTAATTTTTCGAGATTATTCGAAAGTCAATTTTTGAAAAGGCAAATATCTCCCGATCTGTAGGAATCTTGAGAGACAAAACTTATGTCACTTTGAGGGAACGTATATGTCAACTTCATGTCAGAGTCACGTCAATGTATGTCCAAGGGTTTGGAGGATAGAGACTTTTTAATTTTTCACTTTTATTCGAAAGTCAATTTTTGAAAGGCATATATCTCGCGATGTGTAGGAATCCGAGAGACAAAACTTATGTCACTTTGAGGGATCGTATATGTCAACTTCATGTCAGAGTCACGTCAATGTATGTCCAAGGGTTTGGAGGATAGACACAATTTAATTTTTCGAGATTATTCGAAAGTCAATTTTTGAAAAGGCAAATATCTCCCGATCTGTAGGAATCTGAGAGACAAACCTTATGTCACTTTGAGGGAACGGATATGTCAACTTCATGTCAGAGTCACGTCAATGTATGTCCAAGGGTTTGAAGGATAGAGACATTTTAATTTTTCACAGTTATTCGAAAGTCAATTTTTCAAAGGCATATATCTCGCGATGTGTAGGAATCTGAGAGAAACAACTCATGTCACTATGAGGTCACGTATATGTCAACTTCGTGTCAGAGTCACGACAATGTACGTCCAAGGGTTTGGAGGATAGGGACATTTGAATTTTTCGAGATTATTCGAAAGTCAATTTTTGAAAAGGCAAATATCTCCCGATCTGTAGGCAACTAAGAGACAAACCTTATGTCACTTTGAGGGAACGCATTTGTCGACTTCATGTTAGAGTGTCGTCAATGTATGTCCAAGGGTTTGGACGATAGAGACATTTTAATTTTTCGAGATTATTTGAAAGTCACTTTTTCAAAGGCATATATCTCGCGATGTGTAGGAATCTGAGAGACAAACCTCATATCAGTGTGAGGACACTTATATGCCAACTTCATGTCAGAGTCACGTCAATGTATGTCCAAGGGTTTGCAGGATAGAGGCATTTTAATTTTTCACGGTTATTCGAAAGTCAATTTTTCAAAGGCATTTATCTCGCGATGTGTACGAATCTGAGAGAAAGATCTCATGTCACTATGGGGTCACGTACATGTCAACTTCATGTCAGAGTCACGAAAATGTACGTCCAAGGGTTTGCAGGATAGAGAACTTTTACTTTTTCGCGGGTATTCGAAAGTCAATTTTTCAAAGGCATATATCTTCCGATCTGTAGGAAACTGAGAGACAAAACTCCTGCCGTGTCTTCAAACTGTTGGTAACGTATCTGAAACACGCGTGTCATTGCTTAATGTACCTCTGACTTGTCTTCACGGTGGTACTGTCTTGTCTCAATCTCGTACGTCTTAGGTAAATGTACTCTTGTCGTGTCTTATGGAATTCATCGGAATAAAGTATAAATATCACAAAACAACGCACTTGCATACAGCACACCAGCTCAAGGAACACAATACATCATCATACAGTAGCGTATGACACAATAAATTGCCATTTGAAATATTATAAATTCTGTGTGATTTGTGACTAATTTTTGTCTTAACAAACAAAATACGAGCTACAAAACATTCATGATGTGGGTGGGTGCGTGTTTGGGTTAATCTTCGTATGTATACATAGATTGGTAAATACATGAACGGATGGATAGTTATATAGATGGGTAAATAGATAAATAGGCAGACACATAGACAGGAGACAGAGAAACAGACACAGAGAGAGAGAGAGATAGAGATATTCAGATAGATAGAATAGATAGATTATATAGGTAGAGAAACCGAGATATCTAAAGCCGGCCTGATAATCTTTTATACTCCTACTATTCTGTGGCCTGAGTGAACAACCGTCTGTCATCAAATGTTATATGAGTAAGGATCGCTTTTCACTACATCCTCGAAGTTAATTCTGAAAATACCTAAACCCCATCTCTAATGAGTATTTGTATTCATAACATATTAATAATATAATTGGCTTCTTTCTCTAACTAACGAAACTAAAATATTTAATCCAAGAATGTATTCCACACATACTCAAGTGTATCCACTCATGTAGCCAAAAATCTATTATGTCATATGAAAAAAGTAACGCAGTCCTAATACACGACATGTGGGACGCTTGGCTGGAGAGGCAGTACAGTGTATACACAAAAGAATGGTGCGGTTTGAAACGTTAATAAAAAATTGATTTACCAACTTACATGTGCACAACATACACCGTCAGCGGCGGCAACTCTCAAAGTTTCTCATGCGTTCATTACAATCCTTCAATGTGTGCATCCTGGATCACACGACACACATCCACACGGTAATCAAACTCATCCCAGACCAGCGCTGTGGAAAGACACGGTTGAGAAGCACTCGTACATTCCTGTGAAAATGTCCAGTTGTAGAATGTAATCGTCATAATTGGTATTCAGTTGGAGTAACAACCAGCTTTCCAACATGTCCAGAAATGAGTCGCTGTCTAAGTTGCTTCAGCGAAGAAAGATGGGCCGTGCACTTTTTTGCTGGACACCGCACAGAAAACGTTGACTTTTGGAGAGTCACGCTGGTGCTCGGTTCCCCAGATACGGACATCGTGTATGTTCAGCTTGCCACTGATGTGGAATGTGGCTTCATCGGAGAAGATCAGTCTTTCGACGAACCGCATCTCCTCGCAAAAGCGTCGCCTTTTCACTTTGTCTGATGGTTTAAGGGCCTGCACCAATCGCAATCTTGTACGGTTTGGCATTTCCAATTCCCTGCTTCCTCTGGCCACTGACTTGCGGGGACTTCGCTGAAACGCCTCACGAACTCTTTCAATGTTGTCATCAGTCATACGAGGTCGATCAGGACTCTTGCCTTTACAGCATCCAGTTTCTACAACTGCTTATGTTATTCTTGTGTGGTGCGTCTTTTTGAAACCGTGCACGAAACTCACGCTCTGGACACCTCAAAACGGAGCACACAGAAAGCCTTCTCCTGCTGCAACGCCATCTTTGAAACTGGCCCCGCGGCCACGCAGTAAGCATGAGAAACTTGGACAGTTGCCGCCGCTGACGGTGTGTATGTTGTGCCCGTGTAAGGTTAGAAATAATTTTGTTATTAACTTTTGAAACCGCACCGTTCTTTCTTGTATACCCTGTAATTGTCCTCCTTCACTTCATACATGTCAAAAATTTAAAATTAAACTATATTAAGTACACATTTATTTCTGCAGTAATTTTTAACTAAATTATGATATCAATCTTATACCGCATTGAATCAAAGAAGCTACTCAGGCACATAGTCTACAAATTATGTCTACCGATGTTCATTCCCATGTTCACAGCAGCTGTTACTAGACACTCTATTATCTTCACATCAAATTTTATGTCTTCCCTTCGGGGTTTTTTTCAGACCCAAAATCCGTATTCACTTGTAATTTCTAAGTCATCCCCGATTTTTACCGCGATTAATACTTTATTTCTGGATCCTCTGCAAGTCCGCGGTTCAACTACCGACAGCGACACAATCAAGTTCGGTCCAATTCAATAATATACACAGAAGATACCGTGAATTTTTCCTTCGGGTAAAACCGGCTGGAACGTGATGCTGTCCACGTATCTCCATCTAGCTAGCTGTTAAAGATGCACGTACCTAAACCTTCAATAACCCATACGCCTTCATGCCGTAGTGCGTAATTAAACACGGACGCAACTTATCTTTAAAAAGAAATTAGTCTATCACGTGTAAGTAATAAGATGATGAGAAAGAACGAGATGATGAAGATTTGCAATTCGTTTTCCTTCAAGGATGGAAATAAGGAATTCATTAGATAAAACCTCTCACCTACGGGATACTGGCAAAAACTAAGCTACAAACTACTACGACTACTGCAACATTGAAGAGATAAATTTCACCCACCAGCGATGAATTGGAGGGTCGATGATGTTGTTAGTGGTTAAGAATGCATGCAGCTACAACTCTACTCTAACCCGTCCATCCTCTGAGGGTAGGAAGAAGGCGAAAAAGAAGAAAAGAAAGAAGAAAAAGAGTAAATAGAAAGAATCTGAATTCATTTTGCTCAAGGGATGGAAACAGCAAAACATTAATTGGAGACTCACAATTAAGGAACATTGGAAGGAGTTTAACCCCTGCACCCCAGGCGTTAGTCGTGTGTTAATTTAAAATTAAAGTAATTCGTTTCACTCGCCAGCAAAGATGGTAGGAACGAAATATGCCGGAGAGATGACCGCCGACACTGGAAACACGACAAGAGTGCAGCGTCCGGGTGGAAGCGGCTGCGTGTAGACGCAACCGCACGGGTGAAAATGCCATGAAGATCCTCCTCTGAGTTTCGGAACCACGAAGATTCACTTGCCTTTCCCCTGAAACCAGACAGAATGTCCCATATAATGACAAGAATTTATATGTAGGGTCTGAAGCTCCATATTATTTAACAGTTTATTAACATTAATTACGATGATAGCAAACCAAATTTAAACATAACAGTGTGTTGTTCATTAATATTTACAACTTTTATTTATCAGACTAGAAGACAAAAGATTCTAAATTCATGGTCAACGTTATTTTGATTAGAACATACAAACAGCTTGGTTGAAAGTTATCTCCTAAACACAACACACTCTTTTCTGAAATGCTAGACTAATTATAGAAAAAGCACTCATTAAAAGCAGCTTGGGGGGGGGGGGATGCGGGTATTATCTGTCCCGACACTACGCCTCGGCCTCGCAAGATAGAAATTTATGCCTTACATCTTCAATCTGCGCGTAAATTTTTATCTCCTGTTCTCACTGTGGTGATTGTGATGATTAAGTTTACCGACGTTTAGGAAGTGATATTGCTACCTCCATCATAACAGCGATGATGGTGGGCCCTTATGATGACGCAACATCACAAAAGACATTCATAAAACATTCTTCGGTTATGATTATTTGCTCCCAAGTGATTTTGGACCTTACGGGATAACATTTATAAATAACCGTTGCCATGGTAACGCTGCTAAGAGAAGTTGGATCTAATCGGATAATTCTTATGATTATTATTGTTTACTACTTTACATTTTTGCCGTCATTCTTAGCGGGCAATTTATTAGTCTTAAAATTTTGTCCGTTATACCCCATAAAATGGCAGGATTCTTCTAAAATATGAACTTGAAATTACATTGAATAAAGCGATAGCTGTCTACATTTAATGTGTCTTAAAATCTGCTTCAAAATACTAAAAATCACGAGAAAGATCTCTAACGATAGTCTGTCGACGGGGAGAGATTCGAACCCGAAACCTATCGAGTAGGACAACTCAATATTTATTTCTTGTATGTTTACTTACCCAACACTCCTGATCTGTGGAACTAACCCTGACCGATCATTAAACAGACTACGTGCATGATGAGGGACCATTACATCAAAGGAAGACAGTGATTTCTATCTACACCAAGACATTCCAACAGCACCAGGTTCTAGCCAGTGTGCTCAACGGTTAAACGGGTACGGGGTTACTACGACCTGCGGTAAACATCTGACCAGTTAACGACGTATTACGGAACAGAGAATGACGTCCACACGTTCATAATCCCATGCTCTGGCAAAACAGATACGGGTGTAATTTTTCAATATTCGATTTAAAAGAAATTGGACAATGATCATTTTATGCGGAAAAGTTTACAAAGATCTGAGAGATTCAAACAAGGAACAGAAATGTGATTAGTCCGTGAAACATTAAACAAGAATAATCTCTTTTAAAATTGACATATTGCAGAGGATATAGAGTCTGGATGTAATGACTCATACGACCCGGATTTAAAGAAATCAGATATTATTCGTTCAAGTATCATGTGGAGTAACAAATATTTCATAGGAACATATTTCTTCCATCCTCAGGGCTAAAGATTGGTGAGCATTAATGTTACATTCTACAACTGGGAGGATAATATTAAAATTGTTCTTACGGAAATACTTTTCAAGGTTGCGAAATGGATTAATATGGCTCAGGAAAGACACCAGTGACGGGATTTTGTGAACACTACGCTGAACTTTCCATTCAAGGCGGATAATTTGACTGGCTGAGCCTATTGTTAGCTCCTAACTCCCACCTCAGAAATTCTCAAGACTACCTTTGATGGTCATATCGATGGCAAAGCATGTAAAATTTAAAAAAAAAGTTGTACGGCATCTGGTGTCATTTCAATAAAATAAATTCTTTCTAAAATAATTAATAATGCCATACACGCATACGATAAAAATAGAAATTAAAGTCTCACTGATTATTACAGAAATTTGGACATATAATAATAATAATATTTGCTTTAAAGGGTTATTTTGATCTGGGACCATGCACAGCTACTGTATAACTCACAGTCGAACGCACGTATATGTACGATGGTGTCCGACGCTACCAGAAGCTTGCTGGAATATCGGCTGGATACCGGCCTTGCGATACGACCTTAAGGTCAAAACGTGGCCCCCATTTCCAAACAACCATTCGCAGTCAATACTCTTCGTTTCTAACACGTACTACTAACATTACACAGACCGATTTTCGTCAAATTCGATATTAACTGTATGTCACTATCTGTTACCATCCATTGGTACTATCAGCCATGACCCTCGTTATTAATTTATGTATTAAAAGTACAAATCCACGATTAAGAATATCCATAAATTTAAATTTGCATGCATCTAGGACAAAAAATTTCTGAATGGATTAGGCATTGGACAAGGCAGGTAGCTCCAAAATTGACTTTCGATATTACGCCCGTGCGCACAGACATGTTTAATTTGTTACCATGCACTTGGGCAAACATTACACGGATCCCTAGGGTCAAATCAACAGGTCACGCCGCCATTGTGCCAATTCTTTCAAGTACTGCATAATTTTTTGAAAGCGTCTCCACGAACAGCGGAGAATTTTATGGAAGTGCATTAAGACGCACTCTTTCAACCAAGGTCAACAGTTCATGACACGAAATAACAGGAAAAGATAATTATTTGTCTGAATTCGATTCTACAAGGAATTTAATCCATGGTTACACGTGATATGAGCAATGCGACAAAGTTGGAGAATGTGTAATATTCCTAAGAATTCCATTCACGCAGTGCATTTATTTTGACTATCTGCTGGTTTCTTCCAGCTTAAAACATGTTTTCAAACACAGCAGCAATTTCTTTCTCGTACTGAACACGTACACGTGTTCAACTTATCAAATGGGACACGAAGTGCTGGAAACAGCGACTTCTTCAAGTTTTGCTATTATTCTCGAGACAGTATTCAATGGCGCAACAAATATTCGAGCTGAGGAACGGCTGGATTTTAGAGCAACCCACACCTGAACGCGGTCCTAAATTCGTCAGAATCTGTCGAGAATCGATGAACCAATTTACTGTAACCTGAGTGTCAACCCATCCTAATCTTCGGAACTTATTAAAAACACAAACAGACAGAGAGAGAGAGATGCTTCAACTAAGTTAACAGTCCTATAATATTTCTTGATGATTCAGACAGGCGTAATACTTCGTTTCTCACTCTGTAAGACAATCCGAACTTGAAAACACTTAGGGAAAGAGATTCAAGAAGATTATTTACAAGCGAGTGGGGCGAAGTAATACTGAAAAAGAAAAAGGTATGTAAACGGTACATTAAGCCTTCAACAGAGAATGCTAAATACCAATTAGTTCAATTCTGAAAGTTTACTTCAACGTATGTACCAAGTGTTTTAATTATGATGCCTTTTATATTTATGGATTTTCTATGATTCTCGGAATAAACAGCGATCATTTCCTTAAACAGCGTTAACCAGTTGATCTTCGTAATGGTGAAGAGTTGTGTTTTCTTCGCGGTACGGACTGAATTCTTAAATATAATTCAGACGAACTACGATTCTCGGAATAAACAGCGATCATTTCCTTAAACAGCGTTAACCAGTTGATCTTCGTAATGGTGAAGTGTTGTGTTTTCTTCGCGGTACGGACTGAATTCTTAAATATAATTCAGACGAACTACAGCTTCATGGGGTTAATGATGCTTATTTTTTCATTTCAAAGAGCACACAAAATGTTAAGTTATGAACCCTCTTAGGAAGAAAATGAATTATTTCGGAAGATTTAGTAGCGGTGAGACTTAATATTAAACTGTGCTTTTGTATAAAGAGTATCTAGAGATGTGAATCAGACTGCAGTGACTCACGATAGACTCAAATTTCGGTTTCCTTGCACTTGTAAAGCTTCAGTTTCATTGATTAGGAAAATAGATCAGGTACTCAATTTGACGATATTTTATATTACTATACACAGAATAAACTGAAAGTCGACAAAACTGCAATTTTTATTAGCGAAGAGTAATTATAACTGTTATAAATTACGCCTTCATAATTTTCTGACTCGAGATACTGTAAACTGGTGCAGCTTTAATTCAATATATATCTCTACTGTGTTGCTACAAGTGGACTTGAATATCAACGCACTTCCTCTTGGTCTACGCTCCTGTATCCCATCACCATCCTTCGGGATACAACGCAGAACGATACTTCGTTCTGATGACTGCCTCAATCAAGCAAAGGATGTTGAAAATGTTTCTCCATATTTTGAGAACCTCTGCTCTACACAGCGCTACATTCTAGCAGCTCTGTCTAATTCCATCACCGCGTAAAGAACGCCTACTCAGTCGCGTCCCTGGCAGACGGCTAATCCAAATCAATACAGACTCCGTACGCAATACTCGGTCCACCTAACACCAACAGCATTTCCTTACGAAATTTATCCAACAGAAATGAAGTAAGGACGACCAGTCAGTTTTTAAAATTTCTGTGTCTATACACGAAGAGAAAGGCTTTGACCAGTTAAACGACTGTCAGCTACACGATGACTGCCGTACATGTTTACAACAAGACAGACGCAAGAAACTGGTCTCATACCGCAAGTGTGCAATGGTGAAGAGTTGTGTTTTCTTCGCGGTACGGACTGAATTCTTAAATATAATTCAGACAAACTACGATTCTCGGAATAAACAGCGATCATTTCCTTAAACAGCGTTAACCAGTTGATCTTCGTAATGGTGAAGAGTTGTGTTTTCTTCGCGGTACGGACTGAATTCTTAAATATTATTCAGACAAACTACGATTCTCGGAATAAACAGCGATCATTTCCTTAAACAGCGTTAACCAGTTGATCTTCGTAATGGTGAAGAGTTGTGTTTTCTTCGCGGTACGGACTGAATTCTTAAATATTATTCAGACAAACTACGATTCTCGGAATAAACAGCGATCATTTCCTTAAACAGCGTTAACCAGTTGATCTTCGTAATGGTGAAGAGTTGTGTTTTCTTCGCGGTACGGACTGAATTCTTAAATATAATTCAGACGAACTACGATTCTCGGAATAAACAGCGATCATTTCCTTAAACAGCGTTAACCAGTTGATCTTCGTAATGGTGAAGAGTTGTGTTTTCTTCGCGGTACGGACTGAATTCTTAAATATAATTCAGACGAACTACGATTCTCGGAATAAACAGCGATCATTTCCTTAAACAGCGTTAACTAGTTGATCTTCGTAATGGTGAAGAGTTGTGTTTTCTTCGCGGAACGGACTGAATTCTTAAATATAATTCAGACGAACTACGATTCTCGGAATAAACAGCGATCATTTCCTTAAACAGCGTTAACTAGTTGATCTTCGTAATGGTGAAGAGTTGTGTTTTCTTCGCGGTACGGACTGAATTCTTAAATATAATTCAGACGAACTACGATTCTCGGAATAAACAGCGATCATTTCCTTAAACAGCGTTAACCAGTTGATCTTCGTAATGGTGAAGAGTTGTGTTTTCTTCGCGGTACGGACTGAATTCTTAAATATAATTCAGACGAACTACGATTCTCGGAATAAACAGCGATCATTTCCTTAAACAGCGTTAACTAGTTGATCTTCGTAATGGTGAAGAGTTGTGTTTTCTTCGCGGTACGGACTGAATTCTTAAATATAATTCAGACGAACTACGATTCTCGGAATAAACAGCGATCATTTCCTTAAACAGCGTTAACTAGTTGATCTTCGTAATGGTGAAGAGTTGTGTTTTCTTCGCGGTACGGACTGAATTCTTAAATATAATTCAGACGAACTACGATTCTCGGAATAAACAGCGATCATTTCCTTAAACAGCGTTAACCAGTTGATCTTCGTAATGGTGAAGAGTTGTGTTTTCTTCGCGGTACGGACTGAATTCTTAAATATAATTCAGACGAACTACGATTCTCGGAATAAACAGCGATCATTTCCTTAAACAGCGTTAACTAGTTGATCTTCGTAATGGTGAAGAGTTGTGTTTTCTTCGCGGTACGGACTGAATTCTTAAATATAATTCAGACGAACTACGATTCTCGGAATAAACAGCGATCATTTCCTTAAACAGCGTTAACCAGTTGATCTTCGTAATGGTGAAGAGTTGTGTTTTCTTCGCGGTACGGACTGAATTCTTAAATATAATTCAGACGAACTACGATTCTCGGAATAAACAGCGATCATTTCCTTAAACAGCGTTAACTAGTTGATCTTCGTAATGGTGAAGAGTTGTGTTTTCTTCGCGGTACGGACTGAATTCTTAAATATAATTCAGACGAACTACGATTCTCGGAATAAACAGCGATCATTTCCTTAAACAGCGTTAACCAGTTGATCTTCATAATGGTGAAGAGTTGTGTTTTCTTCGCGGAACGGACTGAATTCTTAAATATAATTCAGACGAACTACGATTCTCGGAATAAACAGCGATCATTTCCTTAAACAGCGTTAACCAGTTGATCTTCGTAATGGTGAAGAGTTGTGTTTTCTTCGCGGTACGGACTGAATTCTTAAATATAATTCAGACGAACTACGATTCTCGGAATAAACAGCGATCATTTCCTTAAACAGCGTTAACCAGTTGATCTTCGTAATGGTGAAGAGTTGTGTTTTCTTCGCGGAACGGACTGAATTCTTAAATATAATTCAGACGAACTACGATTCTCGGAATAAACAGCGATCATTTCCTTAAACAGCGTTAACCAGTTGATCTTCGTAATGGTGAAGAGTTGTGTTTTCTTCGCGGAACGGACTGAATTCTTAAATATAATTCAGACGAACTACGATTCTCGGAATAAACAGCGATCATTTCCTTAAACAGCGTTAACCAGTTGATCTTCGTAATGGTGAAGAGTTGTGTTTTCTTCGCGGAACGGACTGAATTCTTAAATATAATTCAGACGAACTACGATTCTCGGAATAAACAGCGATCATTTCCTTAAACAGCGTTAACCAGTTGATCTTCGTAATGGTGAAGAGTTGTGTTTTATTCGCGGTACGGACTGAATTCTTAAATATAATTCAGACGAACTACGATTCTCGGAATAAACAGCGATCATTTCCTTAAACAGCGTTAACCAGTTGATCTTCGTAATGGTGAAGAGTTGTGTTTTCTTCGCGGAACGGACTGAATTCTTAAATATAATTCAGACGAACTACGATTCTCGGAATAAACAGCGATCATTTCCTTAAACAGCGTTAACCAGTTGATCTTCGTAATGGTGAAGAGTTGTGTTTTCTTCGCGGTACGGACTGAATTCTTAAATATAATTCAGACGAACTATGATTCTCGGAATAAACAGCGATCATTTCCTTAAACAACGTTAACTAGTTGATCTTCGTAATGGTGAAGAGTTGTGTTTTCTTCGCGGTACGGACTGAATTCTTAAATATAATTCAGACGAACTACGATTCTCGGAATAAACAGCGATCATTTCCTTAAACAGCGTTAACCAGTTGATCTTCGTAATGGTGAAGAGTTGTGTTTTCTTCGCGGAACGGACTGAATTCTTAAATATAATTCAGACGAACTACGATTCTCGGAATAAACAGCGATCATTTCCTTAAACAACGTTAACTAGTTGATCTTCGTAATGGTGAAGAGTTGTGTTTTCTTCGCGGAACGGACTGAATTCTTAAATATAATTCAGACGAACTACGATTCTCGGAATAAACAGCGATCATTTCCTTAAACAGCGTTAACCAGTTGATCTTCGTAATGGTGAAGAGTTGTGTTTTCTTCGCGGAACGGACTGAATTCTTAAATATAATTCAGACGAACTACGATTCTCGGAATAAACAGCGATCATTTCCTTAAACAGCGTTAACCAGTTGATCTTCGTAATGGTGAAGAGTTGTGTTTTCTTCGCGGAACGGACTGAATTCTTAAATATAATTCAGACGAACTACGATTCTCGGAATAAACAGCGATCATTTCCTTAAACAGCGTTAACCAGTTGATCTTCGTAATGGTGAAGAGTTGTGTTTTCTTCGCGGTACGGACTGAATTCTTAAATATAATTCAGACGAACTACGATTCTCGGAATAAACAGCGATCATTTCCTTAAACAGCGTTAACTAGTTGATCTTCGTAATGGTGAAGAGTTGTGTTTTCTTCGCGGTACGGACTGAATTCTTAAATATAATTCAGACGAACTACGATTCTCGGAATAAACAGCGATCATTTCCTTAAACAGCGTTAACTAGTTGATCTTCGTAATGGTGAAGAGTTGTGTTTTCTTCGCGGTACGGACTGAATTCTTAAATATAATTCAGACGAACTACGATTCTCGGAATAAACAGCGATCATTTCCTTAAACAGCGTTAACCAGTTGATCTTCGTAATGGTGAAGAGTTGTGTTTTCTTCGCGGTACGGACTGAATTCTTAAATATAATTCAGACGAACTACGATTCTCGGAATAAACAGCGATCATTTCCTTAAACAGCGTTAACTAGTTGATCTTCGTAATGGTGAAGAGTTGTGTTTTCTTCGCGGTACGGACTGAATTCTTAAATATAATTCAGACGAACTACGATTCTCGGAATAAACAGCGATCATTTCCTTAAACAGCGTTAACTAGTTGATCTTCGTAATGGTGAAGAGTTGTGTTTTCTTCGCGGTACGGACTGAATTCTTAAATATAATTCAGACGAACTACGATTCTCGGAATAAACAGCGATCATTTCCTTAAACAGCGTTAACCAGTTGATCTTCGTAATGGTGAAGAGTTGTGTTTTCTTCGCGGTACGGACTGAATTCTTAAATATAATTCAGACGAACTACGATTCTCGGAATAAACAGCGATCATTTCCTTAAACAGCGTTAACTAGTTGATCTTCGTAATGGTGAAGAGTTGTGTTTTCTTCGCGGTACGGACTGAATTCTTAAATATAATTCAGACGAACTACGATTCTCGGAATAAACAGCGATCATTTCCTTAAACAGCGTTAACCAGTTGATCTTCGTAATGGTGAAGAGTTGTGTTTTCTTCGCGGTACGGACTGAATTCTTAAATATAATTCAGACGAACTACGATTCTCGGAATAAACAGCGATCATTTCCTTAAACAGCGTTAACTAGTTGATCTTCGTAATGGTGAAGAGTTGTGTTTTCTTCGCGGTACGGACTGAATTCTTAAATATAATTCAGACGAACTACGATTCTCGGAATAAACAGCGATCATTTCCTTAAACAGCGTTAACTAGTTGATCTTCGTAATGGTGAAGAGTTGTGTTTTCTTCGCGGTACGGACTGAATTCTTAAATATAATTCAGACGAACTACGATTCTCGGAATAAACAGCGATCATTTCCTTAAACAGCGTTAACCAGTTGATCTTCGTAATGGTGAAGAGTTGTGTTTTCTTCGCGGTACGGACTGAATTATTCCTCTTGGTCTACGCTCCTGTATCCCATCACCATCCTTCGAGATACAACGCAGAACGATACTTCGTTCTGATGACTGCCTCAATCAAGCAAAGGATGTTGAAAATGTTTCTCCATATTTTGGGAACCTCTGCTCTATACAGCCCTACATTCTAGCAGCTCTGTCTAATTCCATCACCGCGTAAAGGACGCCTATTCAGTCGCGTCCCTGGCAGACGACTAATCCAAATCAATACAGACTCCGTACGCAATACTCGGTCCACCTAACACCAACAGCATTTCCTTACGAAATTTATCCAACAGAAATGAAGTAAGGACGACCAGTCAGTTTTTAAAATTTCTGTGTCTATACACGAAGAGAAAGGCTTTGACCAGTTAAACGACTGTCAGCTACACGATGACTGCCGTACATGTTTACATCAAGAGAGACGAAGAAACTGGTCTCATACCGCAAGTGTGCGTGTCTATCACGTCTCTGCGATTGTCTGCATTTTCTCCTTTTCCAATCTTTCCCATCAACAATTCTCAAATGATCTGTAACGTTTCCTTTCTGTTTCCAACTCATAAAAGAACTCGATTCCTTACCGTACGTAGGGATTTCAAACATTCTTTGATTTTGGCGATATCGGTACCTTCGCGAAATCCCATCCATGCACACCACGCTGTACTCAGACACTACATTACCGTCGAGACATACTAATTTCTAATTTCCCACAGAACACTATCTACGAAAGTCATTATAATTTTTAATCAACCTCGAAATAATACATCACCGTACTCACCCGAGTCCATCGCTCGCTGGTGCCTAATCGTTTCAGACGTCTCGAGCCAGACGACGTCACAGAGCTGCGTCCAGGAGCGAGACGTGGTAAAATCTTCTGGTTCAGAGGTTCACGACGGCGATGAAGAATGATGATATCATAATCACCGTGAATGTGAAGAGGGCTCCGCCAATCACCTCAAAGCAGACATAATGACAAGAATTTATAATTACGTCGCTTCTGTACGTACGCTCTGAAACTCGATCAGTGGGCATTATCTGACAATTTCTCATTGTACTCACCGGAGTCCTTA
Organism: Zootermopsis nevadensis; assembly: GCF_977971745.1. Classification (NCBI taxonomy): domain Eukaryota; kingdom Metazoa; phylum Arthropoda; class Insecta; order Blattodea; family Termopsidae; genus Zootermopsis; species Zootermopsis nevadensis. The sequence continues at coordinate 20,988,460 of NW_028259139.1, read as the reverse complement.
GTTCGCTGCTGCTGTAATATAATTTTCGGGTTGTCGTGTTAGCGACCTCACGATGTAAGCGGCCGTCATCCTCACCGCACCGTAAACCTCAAGTCTTGAACGAGTGTCACGTGGTTGTTACCACTGACCTAGAAGGAGACGGAATGCGTGGGCAGAATCACAGAACAATCAAAACGTAAAATAGAATAATATCTCAGAATACTTAGTTCAGTGTTGCAACGTCATTTCGGCCATCTTGTCTTGTGTGACGTAGGCCAAGTCACGTTGTATCGGGAACAGCACGCAATATAAGTTTTTCTCTCAACGTACTTTCAGAACTCTCTACTTCAGAGGACGGAATATTTCATGCAACTCACCTTGAATGACTTAAGTAGGCTCTCGTTGTACAAGACGTAGCACCCGGGGACACACAACAGGACACATGTACTCTCGCCTGTGCGTTGCCACAGTCCTAGAGAAAAATATATAGACGATCTTATATCACGCCAGACACAAATGCCTATAAGTCAGGGTCGTTATCTAGAGCCTCGTATTACCACCACGAAAGCTTCAACAACTCTTTGGCTGTCGAATAAATCGAGAATTAAACCAAACACAAGCTGAGACGTAATATCAAAATGGCCGACTGAAGCCCCAACTTACGTAAAGACTGCGTACATCCGCGCTGTACCGAAGCAGGAGACAGACAACCGGGAAAAACTCAACTTGTTCGGAGAAAACAAGTTTCGCGGAGCATGCTGGGAAAGGCAAAGATAAAAAACTCATCCAACTGGCGTCGGCAGAGATGACTAAGGGGCAGATAAAATTATACGCCCAGTAATAAAACACTAAAAGCGAAAACTCAATGATTTAATCGAATGAAACCAAATCGCGGGACGGAGGGTCAGTCTCAGACCGTAAATGGTCGTAGAGAATAAAACAAGGCTCAAAAACATAAAATAAATGGCAGCGTCCTCTGTGCGGGAACATCGGGACCCACCAAAAGCGCCGTCCCGCACAGAGGGCGCAAGAGGTTATTTTGCTTTAAGAGGTTTGTTTTAAGTTCCTATGACCACTTAGCGGCTGGGGTTGAGCCCCCCTGTCGGTATTATTCCATATCAATTACTGCTCTTTCGCTGCTGGTACAATTTTCGCAATTTTGAGTGGTCCTCTTATTATACCTAATCTTACTATGCTCTTGCTATATCCCCTAGACAAGATCTGTTGCCAGGTGGGTTAGTCGAAAGAGTTGAACGACTCGCCTCGCCCACGAGGTCCTGTTTTCTGTAGCGTGCGAGCGCAAAGCCAACGAGTTGGACTCGTCCGACTCGGGCGGTTCGTTGGAACCCGGCGCCCGGGCCATTGTCCGGAGCCGGGTCCGCGACTCTGCTCGCTCAAGAAACGGCCTGGGCCTCCACCTCCCTTCGTGGGGCGCGGGGGTTAGGGCGCGGGGGTTAGGGCGCGGGGGTTAGGGCGCGGGGGTTAGGGCGCGGGGGTTAGGGCGCGGGGGTTAGGGCGCGGGGGTTAGGGCGCGGGGGTTAGGGCGCGGGGGTTAGGGCGCGGGGGTTAGGGCGCGGGGGTTAGGGCGCGGGGGTTAGGGCGCGGGGGTTAGGGCGCGGGGGTTAGGGCGCGGGGGTTAGGGCGCGGGGGTTAGGGCGCGGGGGTTAGGGCGCGGGGGTTAGGGCGCGGGGGTTAGGGCGCGGGGGTTAGGGCGCGGGGGTTAGGGCGCGGGGGTTAGGGCGCGGGGGTTAGGGCGCGGGGGTTAGGGCGCGGGGGTTAGGGCGCGGGGGTTAGGGCGCGGGGTTTAGGGCGCGGGGGGTTAGGGCGCGCGTTTTGAATTCTGGTTGTGGATCCTATGTGGGATAATATGGGGATTTTTGGTGGGGAATCCTGCAGGATCGTGGGTAATATTATGTGGTGAATCCAGGGGAATATCCTGGGAATCATGGGTTGCGATCGTGGGAAATTCTGTTGGAAATGTTTGGTGGCAGATTCTGCTAGATCTGGGTAGGGAATCCTTGGTGGGGATCCTAGGAAATCTGTGGGGAATACTAGGATGGTTATGGGGAGTCCTGGTAAATCCGAGGAATCCTGGAGGTGATTGTCTTCGGGGATCCTGCCGTGGTCCTAGAGGGCAGTGTCCAGGGAATCCTGGGGTCCTAGGGGATGCTGTGGTTCCTGGGATATGGTGATGCTGCAGGGATCCTGAGGGGATGGTCCCGGGGGGGGGATCCTGGGTAGGTGTGATCATGAGGGTTGGCCCAAAGAAGGGAATAGCCCTGGGAAGGGGTGCGACTGGGGTAGTGGCCCTGGGGTAAAGGGTGTGGCCCTAGGGTGGCTGGCTAGCAGAAATATTGGTGAGAAGGTATAACCTTGAGATTTTTTAAGACCAGTATCCTTGACCTATACGTGACCTCATTTTGACATGAGTATGGTCAATCAGGTATTTACCGTTTGGCATAAATACGTATGACCTTGAGAATTTTAAAGACCTCTATCTGGCAAACTATTGGGGCGATCTTGTCTTGACTTTGTCATGACCTTGACCTAACAGTGACATCAATGTTACAAGAGAATAATCACTCTGATAACTGATGAAGATGTGAGGGCGAAATAATGTACAACAGTGGTCCCCAACGCGGTGCCCGCGTTGATACGGAAAGAGGTTATACTGAATAATAAAGGCCGTTCAACCATGAACATTATAAAATCAAAGCACAGATCTCGACTTACTGACGCCCATCTTGACGATTGTTTGCGAGCAGCAACATCATCCTACTCTCCCAAATTTGTAAAACTGGCCGATAAAATGCAGCGCCAAACATCACACTAACTTCCCACTTGAGTAATAATAATTGTACTTATAAAAGTACGTATTTTTGATTGCGTGGTTTCTTGTATCAATAAACGTCGTGTTGTTTTGTGTATTATTTGGTGTCCATATCTTATTTGTCCAGAGAAAGGAAAAAAAAGGTTGGGGACCACTGACGTAGGGCAATACATGCCAAACATTATCATCAGTGCGTTTGGTGTAATCACGCACGTCTGCTGATATCGAAGTTTCAACGTTCCTACGTGCGGATATCCGTATATCCCATGTACACACAAGATCGAGATTAGATACATTTCTTTTGTACATTCATGTATGTCTGATGGTACTCATGTTGATATGGGTTGCCATTATCCACACATTGAAGGCAGATTCATATTTATTTATGACGGACTTTGCCACAGTACGTATGTGTTTGCCGTGTGGTATTCTACGTCCATACAGCACCCAGTTGATGTCATGTGTCCAGATGGGGGGGGAGGGAGGAGGTCATAAATGCAGAGGGAGTTAAAGAGAGAAAAGTAATGCCGCACCAGCTTGGCCCAAAAGTAATATTCTGAGCAAAAAATTTCGAAAACGAATTCCCACAGTGGCAAAGCGTGACTTTTTCAAAAGTGTTGGCCAAATCCCACTCCGGGATGGGGGTCAGGGGAGTTGAAACTTTGGCAGTTGAGCTTTTGGATCGTAATTTATCTTCCATGATGAACAATTAAGTGTTAGCAGTCGAGGTTTGGCTAGCATCTTAGCTTCGTAGGTCATGTAATCCTCTACTTACCCCCTCAAACCAGAACTATATTGTAAGATTTGAGGTTTCCACAGCAGATATTGTTTCTGTCATAATTGCGTTTGCGCAAATAGACTGGGAGCTTACGCCTGAATGAGGTACCCATCAACGCTTGTAGGGGGAGGTATTCCCATGTGTCATTTCAGATAAATCCATTCAAACAGCACACCCAAGTTACTGCTATTCTTATGGGCACACACTCCAGAAGCATCTATACGTTAATGTGATTAAGTCAAGGTTGTTTACAATGTCTTCCGTGGTTTAATGCGTCACTGGGACATACGATTGTGTGGGTCGTATTAACCCGGTCAGTATCGCACTCCATTGCAGCACGCTGCCACTACAAACAGTCCTACATATCGGGTGGGATATCTAGTTGCTACAGGTTTCAGCGTGAACTTGTAACTTAATCAGTACACGAACTGTAAAGAAGTTCTTGACATAATCTCGCACAGTGCTAGGACAATGGATGTAAAATAAAATGTCGTACCTTTAGTTGCAACGAAGGTAACTGTTGCGAGTAGCGCCAACTGGGACAATCATAATTAATAAGAAAGCTGGCCATGTCGTTGACCGATTGACTAACTAACTAGATGGCTTACCGAACCCGAAGGTTCATCACCGAATTAACCAAAGCCCTCCACCGGACCCTGTCCTGGGCCAACAAAATCCAGTCTCCTTCAACTCCTATCTCCCATAGATCCCACCTGAGATTATCCTCCCATCTACGTCTAGGTCTCCCCAGAGGTCTCTTCCCCTCAGGCTTCCCAAATAGTGGACCCAACCAACCAGATGGCTTATGAAACCCGAAGGTTCATCACCGAATTAACCAAAGCCCTCCACCGGACCCTGTCCTGGGCCAACAAAATCCAGTCTCCTTCAACTCCTATCTCCCATAGATCCCGCCTGACATTATCCTCCCATCTACGTCTAGGTCTCCCCAGAGGTCTCTTCCCCTCAGGCTTCCTCCTGCCTCAGATTATCCTCCCATCTACGTCTAGGTCTCTCCCCCTCAGGCTTCCCGGTGCACACCTCTTGCCCCATCCATGCGCGCTACATGTTCCACCCATCTCATTCTTCTCGACTTAATCACCCAGACAATACATGGAGAGGAGAACATCATTATGCAGTTTTCTCCACGCCCCATCGTCTTCCCTCCTAGGCCCAAATATCCTCCTCAACACCCGATTCTCAAACACCTGCAATCTGTGTTCCTCCCTCTGAGTGAGAGACCATGTTTCGCACCCATACAAAACAACAGGCAAGATTATTGTTTTGTATACTTTAATCTTCAGGTTCTTAGAAATCAGACGGAAGACAAAATATTTTGGACTGAGAAGTAGCAAGCATTTCCGGAATTTAGTCTCCTCCTAACTTCGTCGTGAGCATAATTTTGAATCGTTTTTGTTGTTCCCAAGTATTTGAACTTTGTCACACTTTCAAAGGATTTATGAGCCACCTTAATGTCTGTCGGGTACATCATCGTGTTCACAAAAGCCCGCCACCGGGGTCTATCCTGAGTCAGTTGCATCCAGTTCACTCCATTGAGACCCATCTTCGTAAGATTCGTCTTAATGTTATCTTCCCACCTACGCCGAGGTGTTCCCTTCAGGCCTTGTAAACTTTCAACTCGCCCTCACAACATCGGGTGAGGAGTTCGTCAAGCATTTTTCTCTCTTATCTGTCCCACTCCCGTTTTGGGTCCAGATATCTTCCTCGACACTCTGTTCTCAGAGGCCCTCAGTCTATGTTCCTCCCTCAAAGAGAGAGACCACGTTTTGCACCCATAAATACTTTGCACTCAATACTAGCAAGCATTCCCCAGATTTAATCTGCTGATGTAGGGAGATTCTTCAATATTTATTCTTCTAAATCCGGAATACAATTTCTTTCAGTTTCCTAAAACGCTTTAATAATGTCGATGTATCAAGAGATGAAAAGCGTTAGAATTATTGTTCAGAATACAAACCCCACTTCTTAGCATCCACGTATTTTTATTAAGATTCTGGGCCACGAAACACGTTTAATTCATTTAAAATTGTAAAAAGTTAATTGCCTACTGGAATATTCTTTTATTATAAATGTTGCCGTTAACAAACAGAAGTCAATCTAATGTTACTTGAAATTGTGTTAAAAAAGTTTAATTCTCTTACACGAGTTCACAAATGCAGACGAAAACATTAAATGTGATGAACAACAATATTTATAATTAGGAATCCCTTACCTCAAACTTTGTTCAATTGTAGGAGACCACGACGTCCACGGGCAAAGATCAGTTTAATCAAAATTAAAATGGAGAGAGTGGAGGGCGGTTTCACAGATTTCTTAATAATTCTTTTATAAGATAAGAACTTGTGATATTCTATATTAGTAAGAATTACCACAAACAACATATTCCCTCCACCTAACATTTACCTGGGCAATACTCATTACAGCTGAATCTAAACGGTGACAAGCCGCTGCATCCAGTCTGTACAGAAAGTCATTATTTCACGGTCACCAACTCTGAAATGACAAATGTTCGTGTAAAAGACAGATCAATGAAAATGTCACCTTATATTTTAAACTGCGACAGTAGCTCAGTCTCTTGTGTGGAAGGAAACAATCTTGGATGAAGATAAGTGCAAAATTCCTCTGACAGCATAGCCGAGTTTCCAGGAAATTCCAAAGTGCAATGGCCGTGACATTCCACATGAAACCAGATTCATTCAGAATGGAGTTGCCTCTTTCCACATCCTACGTCATTAGGAACCCTGCATATTCCAAACTGCATTACAACACTGATATTTAAACACCGCAACCTATCTGCTGTCACACCACAGCGACCAGAATGGCATATCCAGATCACATCAGGCGTTCCGAGTAAAGGTGACAATTCTGAAAAAAAAGTAACACACACATCGCGAAGACAAGTTTACTGCAATTACTGTCATCATCATTATTGCCATCTTCTTATTCCAAACATCTAATCTGCCATATGCAACTTCCGTGCTCATTCTTTTCCTTTCTGACTGCCTCACTAGAATCGTAACAAACTGGTAATATTACCAACTACAAAACATCAGTGCCTTCCTGGACAAACACGTAGTAGCTAGTTTTAACACTTTGCTTAGTATTCAAATTGAGCCGAGTTGTTTTTTAACGATTACGAGGACGAACAAGACCTCAAATCAATGTAGAAATACACGAATTCTGTCGGCCATTGTACAAACGTTCTAGGCTACGCTTCAGGAAGTTGTCAAATGTCACTTTCATAAATAACAAAGGGACCCTTTTCCCCCGCCCAGTAACGTATCCAACGCAACGAATTATGGTCGTATCACGTAGGAAAATGGTGGGGACAAACGAAGTCAAATCAGACGACAAAACGATGAAGTAAAGCAAACGCGAAAAGCCGTTCAATATGACCTTCGTGACTGTGTGTTCGTAAATAATTTGTTTCGGCTACGGTAAACAAATGATCATTTCCTTGTTAACCAAAGCAACGCGCCATTCATTACGCTAAACTACGTTCAATTTTTCTGCTACCCTTTTTAAAACAATCCGCACACCTACGCCCACATCTTGGGGCAGATTTTTATTCAAAGTCTTGGTTACTCGTATGGTCACATTTCCAGCAATTACAGAACCAGCAGACAACTGCCTGCCTTCTCTCTCTCGCTCCACACCCAATTCACATAACATGATGGAAGGATGACTGTAAGTGCCAAAGAAACTGGCAGGGTGCTGGGGCCACCAACCCGGTCGCAAATACTTAGACATTCTGTACTGTGGACGTGGGGATTCCCCACTAAGTAAAGGAGAGCCACCAAAAATTTCTTACTTTGAGGAAACATCTCTCCATGACACCAGCAGTAGCACTCTCAATGTAACAACTTTAACAAGTAGAAACACAACAAAATAAAGAAAGCAATTCTACAAAACAATATTTTGTATCTGACATTACGTCAATAAACAGTTTTACGAGATGAGTTTTAGTGCACGCTGATTACTGAATTGCCAGCATGTCTACACGAGAATTTCTGATTGTGGTCACAATGTTTATTAAGATCCCGGGACCCCTTCAACATCATAATCGTATGTTGATTGACTACCCAATAACAAGATCAATAAAACGTGCAACAAACAAAGCTACGTTCTGCCTCCAAGAATCATACGCAAAGGAATCTTCACTCGCAGACAGCTCAAACACTCTAATATTTTAACAAACATCCTGCAAAAGAGCTGTACCACTTAAAGTCCTCTCCCTTCCATTTCAGCACAGATTCTTACAGTAGTAATAAGTTCTAGAAATGAATGGAGGGGAGACACGGGTTTCGTATTCTATGCATTTCCTTCCTGATTTCTGCCCTCTAAAAAAAATAACTGAGGGTTTTCGTGGGTGCGATATGGGAGCCCAAGATGAGAGGAAGGAGGGGTTATGTAAAAATATATTTATGAGGGAGCAGCCAAGGTGGTCAACGAACACCAAACAGACATCATATATCATTTCATTTCCAGGTCAACAATCTTTAACCAAACTAAATGGTCAATAACTTCAGCCTGTCTCTCTCTCTCTCTCTCACATACACAAAAACACAATCTCTACATTCTTCCTATAAACAATCTGACTGACAACACTAACAAATTAGTCTTTCCTAAGCCAAGAACTCTTCACAACCATTTTACAGACATAAAATAACAATCCTGACAAACACCACCACTGGTACATTGTGACCCACATAAGTGGCACTGCCTTTCTATACTTGGGTCCAACCCACCACACCACTCCTCATTCCTAATGCAAATCCCCTTACCCCACCACCAACCACGGAATATACCAGAAGTAATACTGAGCCTCATCACATGTCCATGAGACTGACACCTGACAACTCTCAACTTATGGTTAAGTCTCAAATAAATGGAACCTCTGACAGTCATCTCCATTTTTGCAAGCAAATCCAAATTCATAACGAACACCACACCACAAACTTACAAGTTTTGTAACCGATCCCCTTGCTCAACACAGGATACTCTAAACTTAACCAAAAGCACAGAAAATATCCCGGCAGCTCCGCTCACTGTGCACAAAACTAAATTACTTACACTGGCAAATGCTCACTTATTAATTAGTAAACAGACCACATTAAAGGCTCCTCAGCACTGCACACATCTCACATGTAACAAAACCTTATCACAAATAGTCACCACCCTCGTCTACAAGCTACACCTAACCTCCAATTTTGGTGTCCTATGAACAATATATTCACTAGACAATCATGAATGCCTCTAGCGTACCACAGATACTGCAATAATGCCAATCCCTCACCACATTTACGTCTTTCAACATATCAAATCTCACACTTAAAGTCACAACATCTAAAGTACCTAATAAAATTGGACAGACTCATCTCTCTCACACGACAACCACATCAAATACATTCTAATGCTCATGTACTCACACAACGAATGCCTGGTTCAGACCGATATCAGTCTCTTGCGGATACGAGGTTCCTTCTTTGTCCCAGCAGGTTTAATCTTCTGACATCAAGTCGGTCTGCCAACTGTTGCCGCACGTACTTCAACGCTTCTCTGGCCGGCAGTACGCAGGTCACGTGGTGCTCAGTAGAATCTGAAGGATCATTCTGTTTCTCGTAATCTGCTACTCCCAGAAAGAGAAAATACATTTACATTCAAGAAATCAAGACATCACACTCTTCGAAGAACACACAGTTTTACTTCACCAAGCAGTTAACACTCCCACCTTAGCCAATGAACAAGCACCTTCCATTTTCAGAAGACAAATTCTGTCAAGTTCATTACAAACTCATTCACAAGTTAACTTTAAATACGGGTCACAACCAGCGACCTGACAAATTCTTAACTCCCTCGCTTACAGATTCATACTGGAGCCTTTCTTTCCTCCCCCCCAGCAAATTTAAAACATTCGCCAAGTGGGCCATTATTCCACACGTCATAATACTGCAACTACAAACTCTACAACTCACACACATCACGTCAGACCCACGCAACTTCCGTTGCCACTGATTCAGTGGATATTTAACGAACAGTTCGCTTGCCGTCTGTTTGGAGCCGAGGATGTTGATCGCTGTCTCCAAGAAAAGAACAAGTGCCAGGTGTCCCGGCTTACAAGGCTCCCTCTCCTCGTGCCCCATTATGACAGCGAGGGAGTCTGTAAACACCAGTCGGTCCATGCCCTTCAGGTTCGCCTGTTTTGATGTCATGGAGAAAGGACCTAAATGAAAGATTAAGAAATGGCAAGCCTCTACAACACAGCCAACATCTGTAGCACTTCTACTACTAAGGTGACTTCAACCGACAAGGGGCAAGAGGTAGCCGTATCAATTAGATTTATTTTCCATATCACCATCAGTAATGCCACTTTATAATACCTTCTGGAAACAAAGGTGGAAACTTCACCGTCAGTAATATAAATTGTTTCAATGTTGAACAATCTAAATTTATAAAACTGAACTCACCAGCTTCCTGTGATATCGCCACCATTGTGCAGTGACACACAAGGAACACCGTCGTAACTCTTTCATGGCTGCAGCAACAAACACTCCTACCAACATACACAACATTCCTTACTGGCTTTTCAGATATGAAGCAGAAATAAGTACGTCAGACGCTTTCAACAAGTTCACATACTAAATGTGGTTTTAAGAGAGATTTCAGGTTCTCACAGTGGTCGTTGGGTTCTAACACCACTTGGACTTACAGAAAACCAACACCGATTATGATTTTCAAACATTTAATGGTTCGCTATATCAGCTGAAGTTATCCTTGTGACTAAGCGCAATGCCATGAGGCAGTGGGAGCATGGAGGTAAACTCCATGCATTCTCAATTATAGAACTATGTGGAGGTCAGCCTCAAAATGCGGTTCCTTAAACTGGCAAAGAAAAATCACGTTCTTCACTGTTTCTTTGTAGTCTCAATAGAAGAAATAGACAAGTTCTTTATTTCATTAAAACCATTTGCTACTTTTCAGGACAAAAGGTCTTCTTCCTTCAATAATGGCATTGTAATTCAGAGAAGAAGTTTATTAAACAATTTACTCAAATGGATGAACTTACCTGTGACTGCCATCTGGTGAGTGGCTCTGGCTTGCTTGTCCTGCAATCTGAACGGAATCCCATGGACTGCGGAGATCTCCACATGTGGATCATCAAAACTGCAACAGCGAATCACAATGAGTAAAGATAATTACACTCACATCCTAATGTTCAATGGTCACAGCAGTGGCCAATGCAGTAGCTGCTTCCTAAATCAGCAACTGATGTACGAGGCACCGAGCAAATGGGAAATCTGGGTTTATGATATGACAAAGAAATACATTACTTGTAGAAGCCTCCTGGTACTGGCAGGATACTAAACACAAACTAATTGTGATACAGCCTCTAACGGGCTCACTGTACCAGTAAATAATGAGTTCTGGGTGCTCAGAGAAAAATCTATACCAGTGCCTCATAGACTGCCTTGGGACTCGCTTACAATTCTGCGAAGAAAAGCCAGTGATTAACAATCTGTTATGTCATGTTAGTACCATTAGGCTGGAAAAACATCTTTTATTTTGTACACTATTTTAATATCAAGAATGAGGTTAGTTTGACAATATTCTTCTGCCTCCAACTGCTCTTATATACCTTGGACAGGAGAAAAGCTGCTGCACTCTATTCTCATCATCATTAAAATTCAGGGATGCCACCAAGAAACAGCAAATTATTTCCCAGCACTGACGACGGTAGAACGGATCCGTCGTGCTTGACTTCTGAGCACTAGATGCTGTCTCCACGACCTGGAAAACACAAGCAACAGTTTCAAGTTATAACGAGTAAGGGAAGTCAAATGTTTTAGTTACAGTAACTTCCACGCGGCATTGTTATAATACTTTCACGTACTGCACTTACTGTAATACTCTAAACACCTTTTCTCCACATCAGGGCGCATGTCATATTTATTTCCAGAAACTTTGGGTTTCATGGACACCTAGACTTTTATTTTGCAAGTGGAAACAAGTTTGACAAATCTCAACAACACTGAAATAAAAATTAACTACAAGCATATAATTTTTGTATAGTCTATGCTAACCCTAATAAACGTCAAAAAGGAACGTACTATACGCGTACCAAGTTATTTCATAATCTTCCACCAACAATTTAAACTCTAAATGATTTAAAGGTGTTCAAGCGTGCATTGAGAGGTCACCTCATCACTCACACTTTCCATTCTGCAGTTTATTTCACCTCTGCTGAAATTTCTTCAGTTTTATGTATATCTATAATCTATATTTAAAGTGGTTTTGCATTTCTATTTAAAATTCTGAGGTTTATGTATATTAATTTGTAATTTTTTTTAATACCTGTATTGCAGAATCTGAAGGCTATGTACATTCATATGTGAAACACGTTCTTGTAATTGTGTCAAAAGTACCGAGGTTTACGTATATTGAATGAAGTCCTGAAGTTTATGTTTACTGTATGAAATGACTTGCTCTGCATCCCTTGGATTACTCCTAAGAAGGATCTATGGAATGCAAAGAAACTCTACTCTCTAACATACCTGAATAATGCAATTCCTTATCACACACACTAATAAGGCTTTTTACATGCAAAAGAAAATAATCACAACAATGGCAGGTGTCAAAAGCAGCTTACCTTATAGAGAATAATTTCGTAAATTTAATATACTTCCACTTGCAAGTGAATTTATACTCTGCTTGCTATCATTTGTGGTGGAAAAGTTGGATAATTTTAAAAGAAATACAGATGTACATAATTTAATTACAAGATGTAAACCCTGCTAAATGTCAAAGAGGAGTGTACTTTACACGTGTCAAGTTATTTAATAATCACCAACCAACAATTAAAACTCTAAATTGTGATATAAATGTATTCAAGCCTGCACTGAAATTAGCTTTCATACTTGAATTGCAAAATCTGAAGGTTATGTACATTCATATGTGAAACACGTTCTTGTAATTGTGTCAAAAGTACCGAGGTTTACGTATATTGAATGAAGTCCTGAAGTTTATGTTTACTGTATGAAATGACTTGCTCTGCATCCCATGGTTTAGTCCTAAGAAGGATCTATGGAATGCAAACAAACTCTACTCTCTAACATACCTGAATAATGCAATTCCTTATCCAAGTCACAAACACTCCAGGTGCTTCGTTCTGTCTCATTCTTCACATCTCCAACTCCAAAAAAGCTGCTTCCCCGTCACGCACACAACTGATCTTCTCAAACGCTGATATTCAGACAAATTGGTCCTCCATGTCTTCGTTGATACCTGTCCACACACACTACAGCTACAGTTCACATGAAAGTTGCTACTCAGCACATCCCCTGATCTCAAACTCCTCTTTGAGACAGACTAGGCACTCCCACTAAATCTATAACAGTACACCTCCTCGGAAAGCAAGGTAATCGCACGAGGGCCTGAGGTCTTCCTTGTGGCATTGTGAGGCATGCTACGAACACCCCATACTTGGTCACTAGGAATCAAAAGTGGGCAACTGTGGTGTGGTGTGGTGGCCACATAACCAACATTACAACCTGTAACCCTAGCTGCTAACTTCTAGCTTCTTCACTGCAATAAGCTCTTGCACAAATTTAAATCAACAGCAACTGAATTTCCACATGCAAGCCACAAAAACAGAGGCTGCCACCACGAGTCTGTGGGTCATCCCAACCGCATCGACTGATGAAATGTGTCCATCATGCACAGTGGTCAAGTCAGCTACCGGAGCAAAGTCTTGCTACCTCCGTAGTAATGATGGACTCAAAACTGCATAACGGCTGAAGTATCCCATATGCTTGCATTCACGCCTACCTGAAACAAAACCATGTACAGAAATAAACATCCGCATTGAGAAACCAGTATTAATTCTTACTACGAAGGCACTCTACACCACATTAATAACCTACTGGCAACTAATCCGGCCTTTCGTGCAACCAAAATATTTCCCACTTTACGTACTTCACACAGGAGAAAGATGACAAACATCAGTTCAAATAAACTTGCAAGCATTGGAAATATAAGAGAGTAAAGCTGCACTCGACTGGCCATGCATCCTACCATCACGCCGTCCGAAGTAAACAATAACAGCAGAGGAGCTGCGCCATTTTCTCGCACGCAGGGACGGCAACGTCTGAAAAACAGCGAACACATCCCGCCACCGGCGGAGCATGAGGGATATTGAATGACCAATATGTGCGCACCCTGACGAACTCTCCTGTCATCTACCGACAATACACCTGAGGTACATGCCCGTCCGCGAACACTACACGGCACTGCGGAACCAAATGCTGACTGAAATACCACTCCAAAGACTGTAGAATTATGAAGACCTCAAACTTTATTTCGTGAATACCATTACTGACACATCTTCTCCTTTAAAAACGACAGGAAGTAAAGAAAAAAAATTAAGGCGAAACGAGCTACCAACTTCGCCTATAAGAAACCAACTACCAATCACTTCCATAACCTCAAAAATCATAAAATAATTTATGAATCCAACCACACCCAATAAACTACAGCTCAATCAACTTAGCACGAAGCACTATGAAACAAGTAGCCCACAATTTGCATCTACATCGCCTACATCCTAGGGCACATTTGTCACATAACCTGTCGGTCGCCGTTATGTTACTGCTCAGATTGATACCAGACACAACTCTTGAATACCTGCACGTCTACCTATAAATCACCCAGTGAAATCGTCCACGTCCTTTCCAACACGAACTTATCCTCGTCACATTTCATGTTGGCACTCAAGACATCACGCAAATTCAGCACCGACATTCTCCCTGCGCGATAATTTCTCACAAGTAATTTTGCAGAAGGGCGAAAACGTCTCGCGAGCTGAGTCATTTGAAAAGTACGACCAACATCACCTATAAGACACCAACTAATAAACATTTCCATAACCTAAATATCTTCCATCATTTATGAAAACAGGTGGGATTTCGTAAACTACAGCTCAATGAACGAAGCACTATAAACGATTATTGCATATGTCGCCACTACACAGCCCCTCTGCCACCAGGTTGTACTTCACGAGCATCTATAACACACCCAACGACCCAGCCCACTGGTGACCGTACTTCAACAACACCAACTTCCCTTCGTCAGACTTCATTTTGGCACATGCAGCAATCAACACTTAATACACTACCAACAAAATTAATGCCGGCAATATTCGCTGAAAACCACTTGCAGAAAAACACACACAATCCATAAAACTCATTGCACTTACCTGACTTACAAAAAGCAATCTCATCACTGGCAAGTCACACTTTTCGATCATAGGACAACTGCTATTGCGCATCTCCCGTTAACGACTGTTTGGAAACTCCCTCTCGGTGATGATCACTAAGTATTCCCGTTACCTCCCGCTTTGACATCTCTTTACAGATTTACATGAAGAAAATACAAACTAAGTAATGCGTGGTGGTCAGCACACTTTTAAAGCCCTCCTGAATCAGAGAACGGACACCCACTATTATCAAGACTGTCCAGTATAGCTATGCCAGAGATCTTCATCACCGCACTTCCTAAACGAGTGAAACTGCAGAGCCCCCCCCCCCCCCAACTGCTTCCGAACAGATTCACAATGACTGACGTTTTGAAGATCTTCCTGTGGCATTAGCTTGAACTGAGAATGTGAAATGGGATGAAGCAGATAAAAGGAAATAACATATTCTTTCCAGGAAGAGGAATCACATCTTTGGTGACAAGCTGCGGCCAAAGCCAAGAGCACCTGCAACTTACAGCCTTTCACACAGGACAAACTCTCTCTCATTCCGAGATGTGTTGGCCACCACACTATGAAGCAGACTCTTATCAACGCAATGTGATTGCGGCCGACATTTCTACTATTTTACTACACTCCGTAGAACACCCCACACACATAACTAGACATCCACACCTTACACGTTCACATGATTCATATCTAAGTTGCTATCACACTTGCAACACAATTACCACAACAGAGCAAGCCCCTGTCAATGGGTTAAATAACAGAAAACTGCACCACCTCTCCAGAGGCACACAAAATTTACACGCTGCATTCAGTCCTCTTCTCCATGTACGCACTCAGCAACAGGACGGCCAACCATCGGGGACACAAGCGGTCTTCTCTCGGATGTCAGTCTGTCTAGTGTTGGTGCACTCCTCCTGCAATATACCAGGAAAGGTGTAAGATACACAAGAAATCTAGAATCTCAAGGGGCCACTTTCACAGACATTGGAGGCAAAGTCGTCTGAAATGGAACAATCTCATGCCAACTTATTTTATCTAATGGGTGCCTCCTGCTTATTCAAATATTTAATCTGAAATGGGGGCGGGGGGGAATGCCGTTCATAGACATACAGGGGATTAGACACGTAAGAACAAACATCCAACATGCAGTCAGCCTCTGTCAGAGCATTACCGTTGCTTGGCAGAAAAATTATTCCTCTTCCAACTTGGTACATATTCCGAATATTCATCCAGTTAATATTCTTTGTGATATGAAGTCAGAAGACAGTGTCCTACTTCTTGTACTGGTGCCTCTTATGAACAGACACACACACACTCACTCACTCACATCCAGTTATTGTAGCTCTATACATAAGCTGCACTTTGTGAGCCAATTAATATGCTCTCTCTTTGAGAAATGTTGGTCCAACGCCCTATCTCGTGTCAGGCGCACAACACAGAGGTTTTACTCGCCAGTAACAGGTCATCTAACTGCGGCCAATATCGTTCTGGTTCTTCACCCCAGCCTTGTCAAACAGAACACCCAGAGGGAACTGAAGGAGGTAACTTCATGATGACGGCATGGCCGGTGTCCTAGAACATTAATGAAAATACATACTTCAGTACCCCAACACAGAGCAAGCGAGCGGACATCACGGCGCACGGAACGACATCCATCAACACTGCACAATACATATGCCCGAAAACGTGAGTACAGAAGGGATGTGGACTGCCTGCAGGAATATGCCGGGGCACCGACAATGTCGGCGTGAACAACTCTGTAAGCTCCCGAGGTGAGCATTCCACCCTAGGGAATGTTGTGAATGTGCATGTACCTACGTACAGAGGCAAAACGAGAGGTTACGGTGATGAGAAATTAATCGCGGAAGTTTAAACAAACAATTTCCTTGGCTTACAAGTTGACAACACCTCAGATTGGAAGAAGCACACTGAGTATATTATTCCCTAATTAAGCTCTGCGTGCCTTGCCATCAGAACAGTCATACCACCCTTGACAATAGATACTATAAAGCTAGTTTACTTTGCTTATTTCCACTCTGTGGTGTCTTATGGATTAATATTTTGGGGGAATTGAACACACACTAATAAGGCTTTTTACATGCAAAAGAAAATAATCACAACAATGGCAGGTGTCAAAAGCAGCTTACCTTATAGAGAATAATTTCGTAAATTTAATATACTTCCACTTGCAAGTGAATTTATACTCTGCTTGCTATCATTTGTGGTGGAAAAGTTGGATAATTTTAAAAGAAATACAGATGTACATAATTTAATTACAAGATGTAAACCCTGCTAAATGTCAAAGAGGAGTGTACTTTACACGTGTCAAGTTATTTAATAATCACCAACCAACAATTAAAACTCTAAATTGTGATATAAATGTATTCAAGCCTGCACTGAAATTAGCTTTCATACTTGAATTGCAAAATCTGAAGGTTATGTACATTCATATGTGAAACACGTTCTTGTAATTGTGTCAAAAGTACCGAGGTTTACGTATATTGAATGAAGTCCTGAAGTTTATGTTTACTGTATGAAATGACTTGCTCTGCATCCCATGGTTTAGTCCTAAGAAGGATCTATGGAATGCAAAGAAACTCTACTCTCTAACATACCTGAATAATGCAATTCCTTATCCAAGTCACAAACACTCCAGGTGCTTCATTCTGTCTGGTTCTTCACAACTCCAACTCCAAATAAGCTGCTTCCCCATCACGCACACAACTGATCTTCTGAAACGCTGATATTCAGACAAATTGGTCCTCCATGTCTTCCTTGAAACCAGTTCACACACACACTACAGCTACAGTTCACATGAAAGTTGCTACTCAGCACATCCCCTGATCTCAAACTCCTCTTTGAGACAGACTTGGCACTCCCACTAAATCTATAAAAGTACACCTCCTGGGTCATCCCAAACGCATCGACTGATGAATTGTGTCCATCACGCACAATGGTCATGTCAGCTACCGGAGCAAAGTCTTGCTACCTCCGTAGTAATGATGGACTCGAAACTGCATAACGGCTGAAGTATCCCATATGCTTGCATTCACGCCTACCTGAAACAAAACCATGTACAGAAATAAACATCCGCATTGAGAGACCAGTATTAATTCTTACTACGAAGGCACTCTACACCACATTAATAACCTACTGGCAACTAATCCGGCCTTTCGTGTAACCAAAATATTTCCCACTTTACGTACTTCACACAGGAGAAAGATGACAAACATCAGTTCAAATAAACTTGCAAGCATTCGAAATATAAGAGAGTAAAGCTGCACTCGACTGGGCATGCATCCTACCATCACGCCGTCCGAAGGAAACAATAACAGCAGAGCAGCTGCGCCATTTTCTCGCACGCAGGGACGGCAACGTCTGAAAAACAGCGAACACATCCCGCCACCGGCGGAGCATGAGGGATATTCAATGATCAATATGTGCGCACCCTGACGAACTGTCCTGTCATATACCGACAATACACCTGAGGTACATGCCCGTCCGCGAACACTACACGGCACTGCCGAACCAAATGCTGACTGAAATACCACTCGAAAGACTGTAAAATTATGAAGACCTCAAACTTTATTTCGTGACTACCGTTACTGACATCTTCTGCCTTAAAACTAACAGGAAATAAAGAAAAAAATTAAGGCGAAACGAGCTACCAACTTCGCCTATAAGAAACCAACTACCAAACACTTCCATAACCTCAAAAATCTTAAAATAAATTATGAATCGGACCACACCCAAAAAACTAAAAACTCAATCAACTTAGCACGAAGCACTATCAAACAAGTAGCCCACAATTCGCCACTAGATCGCCTACATCCTAGGACACATTTATCACATAACCTCTCGGTCGCCGGATTGTTACTGCACAGAGCAACCTTCGACACCCTGCTCAGATTGATACCAGACACAAATCTTGAATACCTGCACGTCTACCTATAAATCACCCAGTGAAATCGTCCACGTCCTTTCCAACACGAACTTATCCTCGTCACATTTCATGTTGGCACTCAAGACATCACGCAAATTCAGCACCGACATCTTCCCTGCGCGATAATTTCTCACAACTAATTTTCCAGAAGGTCGGAGACGACTCGCGAGCTTCGTCATTTGAAAAGTCCGACCAACATCACCTATAAGACACCAACTACCAAACATTTCCATAACCTAAATATCTTCCATCATTTATGAAAACAGGTGGGATTTCGTAAACTACAGCTCAATGAACGAAGCACTATAAACGATTATTGCATATGTCGCCACTACACAGCCCCTCTGCCACGATCCAAACTTTGCGGTCTTATCGCGTTCCCTCAGTACTAATCTACACTTACCCACATGCTCCTGCCATCCTAAAGTGAACTGCGTTAATTTGTATTTTGGCTGCAATGTACCAGAGTAATAAGCATTTGTATAATCCATTTTCATAAAAATATTCTTTGCGTTACGGCAAACCTGACACTATTTTAAATGAAGTTATTTTAGAATCCCTTGACATTTTAGATTTCTTTATAGACAGTTACAGTGGTTATATGTGATTCCTCACGTAGCAAACGGAAAACGATTCACCACTGGGGGAGCCATCACACTTCTTACTAAGAATATATGGACATTATGCAGAGAGCTTATAACATTTCAATCTCTATCCCTCTCCTACCCTTATTCAAAAGACTGAAACCTCCATCATTTCACACACACGAAAGTTTAACGTTACGTTAGAACAGTGTGGGAACTGAAACCGATAAGTGAAGAGAACGCTGTGGCAACGCAAAGACAGTCAACATTTCAACATATTTCACTAGGAGACAGGAACAAAATTCGAATGTCTAAGATACCAAAGACCACGAACAAAAGTGCTTTCAAGTATTTAGGCTGGAAGAGGGTTAAGAATTTTGATTAAACTTTATTTATTAATTTGTGGTTTATATAAACACACTGTCAGAAGCTCTTACATTGTAGCATAGATGACAATATTTACATTCCTGCTTTTAGGTTCATGAACATGCTCTTTCTTGCATGGAAATTTTAGAATGCCGTCTTCTGACAAATTATCAACAAACTGTGAAAGTGTGGAAGAATGGAGTCATGTTTTCATATTTGTTATCTTTAATTTCTAATGGATTAATCTGTTACCAGAATAATGGTTAATTGCAACTGTTGGTAAACAAACTGCTAAGGAAAATATTGTTGAATGAAGATTTCAGTCTACAATTATTACACGTATAGCACAAAATTTCTCAGGTTATGTGCATCTCATGTTACTTGTAGGATAATAAAAGGAAGGAAGGTGGCATTTCAATAATATTGATGCACAAGGCATGCATGTACTGTGTTTGAAAGAATATTTATTGTAATTGGCCACTTCAGTGACGGGGGGGGAGGTGGCATGGAAACATTACGATGGATTTTAGGGAAATATTTTTTGAACCTCTGAGATGACTGGAAATGGCTGACCACGGATTCCCATGTGCAGGCGTTGTTATTACTCGTGATTAATCTTCCAACTGTGGGCTACGACTTATAGTGGCAATGACATAAGATATTCAGATAGTTTAGTTGAAAATATTTATTCTTTATAACGATGACTGGGGTCACTGTAGTAAGTACATGTAGTGTAATATAAAATTAAATAAATATTTTAATAAATTATTCTTCGTGTGACAACATATATACTTCCACAATGAAATATTCAATAACATCATATTTAAGTGATAAGTGATTGGTGTACTTGTAATTACTGAAAGTATGTGTCCAATAAAATATCTTTGTAAAAAAATTAAATCAGGTATGAAAGTGAAGCCCAGAATATAATATACTTTTTAAAGTGACGGAATCGAATTTGTGAGTGTTTAATAATATACAATTAACCATAACGAGCTCAAGGTGCCCTTACATGCGCAAGTCATACGACTGCACTGCGCAACAACGTCTGCGCAGGTGCCCCACTAACCTAATCTAACCTAACCTAACCTAACCCAAGCCAACCAAAACGGGGTAATCTGCATCAGTGTAAAATGGTTTCCTGCGCACGAATTTTGGAAAAAGCGAATGGATGCTCAGAAATTATTGAAATTTTGTATGGACGTCATGCCACAGGTAAGTTAATAATATTCATACTCTATTATGTCTTATCGCTTTTTAGAAATTCGCACGAAAGCATCAAAGACGTGAGGTGGAGGATGAGCAAAGTCGGCCACGACCACTTATCAATAACGATATTAAGCGCTCACACAATCCCCATATAACACAATTAGTGCTTATATGCATGTAATATGTCATAAGACGTCTAAAATTACATAATATTTCCACAAGAAATATTTCTTCCAAAATTGATGCTGTGTAGATGTTGACGCAAATACGTAGCAGATTCATGCGTAACGATGACCCAATCTAACTCACTATAAATAAGTATCATGTAACGAAAGAATCGGAATAAACATACGTGAATGATAGCACGTCATTTATTAATATAAATCGCCTCACAAAGAAACTGAATATAAATTTCTGGTACATCAATTGCAATGTTTGGTGGGCGCGGAATTCGTGGCGCACGTCAAACTTGTGGTAACATATTGGTTTCCTATGTCAAACTTCTACAAAATATATCGAAAATATTGCCTCACATATACTCGAGGACACGACGTTCAAACACAATGACGCAGTCTATCGGAAAAATACGGAACCAAACGTAAGACGAGCCATCTGTGACGAACTCAATGGAAAGAAATCAATACTTTCGAATTGCATCGAGGACCAATCAGAAGACAGTCAGTACTGATTCTGTCTTGGAACAGTCGGCTGGTCCCATTGGAATAGTCGCCATTAAACTACGGTTCGGATTATTTGATACCGGTCGGTCAGTATCAACGTAACTTTGTGTTTTAGGAATAGAGTTCTTCGGGACCATTAACAAGATTAATTACCACCGTTCAATCAAGTATTAACGGGTGCTACCTACACTGAATCTCAGTGTAAGGATGTCTTCTCGGTGGCGTGTGAGAATAGAAACAATTGAAACAACAATCCAACATAACACGCAAGTATATGTGCGGTTCGCCACATTGAGACATACGACTTCAGTGAATGGACATTTCCATGCCATGTGTGCTCAGTAAAGACGTTTGTACGAGTTAGTAACACGTAAATCATATACAGACATCGCGTATCTGCAGAAGCTTGACCTATGTAATTTGAGTACATTTATTCTTTATAACGATGACTGGGGTCACTGTAGTAATTACATGTAGTGTAATATAAAATTAAAAAAATATTTTAATAAATTATACTTCGTGTGACAACATATATACTTCCACAATGAAATATTCAATAACATCATATTTAAGTGATAAGTGATTGGTGTACTTGCAATTACTGAAAGTATGTGTCCATTAAAATATCATTGTTAAAAAAATTAAATCAGGTATGAAAGTGAAGCTCAGAATATAATATACTTTTTAAAGTGACGGAATCGAATTTTTGAGTGTTTAATAATATACAATAAACCATAACGAGCTTAAGGTGCCCTCACATGCACAAGTCATACGACTGCACTGCGCAACACCGTCTGCGCAGGTGCCCCACTAACCTAACCTAACCTAACCTAACCTAACCCAAACCAACCAAAACGGGGTAATCTGCATCAGTGCAAAATGGTTTCCTGCGCACGAATTTTGGAAAAACCGAATGGATGCTCAGAAATTATTGAAATTTTGTATGGACGTCATGCCACAGGTAAGTTAATGATATTCATACTCTCTTATGTCTTATCGCCTTTTAGAAATTCGCACGAAGGCATCAAAGACGTGAGGTGGAGGATGCGCAAAGTCGGCCACGACCACTTATCAATAAAGATAATAAGCGCTCACACAATACCCATATAACACAATTAGTGCTTATATGCGTGTAATACATCATAGCACGTCTAAAATTACATAATGTTTCCACAAGAAATATTTCTTCCAAAATTGATGCAGTGTAGATGTTGACGCAAATACGTAGCAGATTCATGTTTAACGATGACCCAATCTAAATCACTATAAATAAGTATCATGTAACGAAAGAATCGGAATAAACATACGTGAATGATATTACGTCATTTATTAATATAAATCGCCTCACAAAGAAACAGAATATAAATCTCTGGTACAACAATTGCAATGTTTGGTGGGCGCGGAATTCGTGGCGCACGTCAAACTTGTGGTAACATATTGGTGTCCTATGTCAAACTTCCATAAAATATATCGAAAATATTGCCTCACATTTACTCGAGGACACGACGTACAAACGCAAAGACGCAGTCTATCGCAGAAAATACGGAACCAAAGATAAGACGTGCCATCTGTGACGACCTAAATGGAAAGAAATCAATACTTTCGAATGGCATCGAGGACCAATCAGAAGCCAGTCAGTACTGGTTCTGTCTTGGAACAGTTGGCTGGTTCCATTTGACTAGTCGCCATTAAACTACAGTTGGAATTATTCGATTTCCGTCGGTCAGTATCAACCTAAATTTGTGTTCCAGAAATAGAGTTCTTCGGGACCATTAACAAGATCAATTACCACCGTTCAATCACGTATTAACGGGTGCTACCTATAATGAATGTCAATGTAAGAATGTCTTATCGGTGACGTATTAGAATAGAAACAAGTGAAACATCAATCCAACATAACATGCAAGTATATGTGCGGTTCGCCACATTGAGACATACGACATCAGTTAATGGACATTTCCATGCCATGTGTGCTCAGTAAACACGTTTGTAGAAGTTAGTAACACGTAAATCATATACAGACATCGCTTAACTGCAGAAGCTGGACCTATGTAATTTGAAAATATTTATTCTTTATAACGATGACTGGGGTCACTGTAGTAATTACATGTAGTGTAATATAAAATTAAATAAATATTTTAATAAATTATTCTTCGTGTGACAACATATATACTTCCACAATGAAATATTCAATAACATCATATTTAAGTGATAAGTGATTGGTGTACTTCCAATAACTGAAAGTATGTGTCCAATAAAATATCTTTGTAAAAAAATTAAATCAGGTATGAAAGTGAAGCCCAGAATATAGCATACTTTTTAAAGTGACGGAATCGAATTTTTGAGTGTTTAATAATATACAATTAACCATAACGAGCTCAAGGCGCCCTCACATGCAAAAGTCATACGACTGCACCGCGCAACAACGTCTGGGCAGTTGCCCCACTAACCTAACCTAACCTAACCCAAACCAACCTAAACGGGGTAATCTGCATCAATGCAAAATGGTTTCCTGCGCACGAATTTTGGAAAAAACGAATGGATGCTCAGAAATTATTGAAATTTTGTATGGACGTCATGCCACAGGTAAGTTAATGATATTCATACTCTCTTATGTCTTATCGCCTTTTAGAAATTCGCACGAAGGCATCAAAGTCGTGAGGTGGAGGATGCGCAAAGTCGGCCACGACCACTTATCAATAACGATATTAAGCGCTCACACAATCCCCATATAACACAATTAGTGCTTATATGCGTGTAATACATCATAACACGTCTAAAATTACATAATATTTCCACAAGAAATATGTCTTCCAAAATGATGCAGTGTAGATGTTGACGCACATACGTAGCAGATTCATGCGTAACGATGACCCAATCTAAGTCACTATAAATAAGTATCATGTAACGAAAGAATCGGAATAAACATACGTGAATGATAGTACTTCATTTATTAATATAAATCGCCTCACAAAGAAACTGAATATAAATCTCTGGTACATCAATTGCAATGTTTGGTGGGCGCGGAATTCGCGGCGCACGTCAAACTTGTGGTAACATATTGGTGTCCTATGTCAAACTTCTACAAAATATATCGAAAATATTGCCTCACATTTATTCGAGGACACGACGTTCAAACACAATGACGCAGTCTATCGGAAAAATACGGAACCAAAGATAAGACGAGCCATCTGTGACGAACTCAATGGAAAGAAATCAATACTTTCGAAATGCATCGAGGACCAATCAGAAGCCAGTCAGTACTGATTCTGTCTTGGAACAGTCGGCTGGTCCCATTGGAATAGTCGCCATTGAACTACGGTTGGGATCATTTGATACCGGTCGGTCAGTATCAACGTAACTCTGTGTCCTAGGAATTGAGTTCTTCCGGACCATTAACAAGATTAATTACCACCGTTCAATCAAGTATTAACGGGTGCTACCTACACTGAATCTCAGTGTGAGGATGTCTTCTCGGTGACGTGTGAGAATAGAAACAATTGAAACATCAATCCTACATAACATGCAAGAATATGTGCGGTTCGCCACATTGAGACATACGACTTCAGTTAAAGGACATTTCCATGCCATGTGTGCTCAGTAAAGACGTTTGTACGAGTTAGTAACACGTAAATCATATACAGACATCGCGTCTCTGCAGAAACTTGTCCTATGTAATTTGAGAACATTTATTCTTTATAACGATGACTGGGGTCACTGTAGTAATTACATGTAGTGTAATATAAAATTAAATAAATATTTTAATAAATTATTCTTCGTGTAACATCATATATACTTCCACAATGAAATATTCAATAACATCATATTTAAGTGATAAGTGATTGGTGTACTTGCAATTACTGAAAGTATGTGTCCAATAAAATATCCTTGTAAAAAAATTAAATCAGGTATGAAAGTGAAGCCCAGAATATAATATACTTTTAAAAGTGACGGAATCGAATTTTTGAGTGTTTAATAATATACAATTAACCATAACGAAATCAAGGTGCCCTCACATGCGCAAGTCATACGACTGCACTGCGCAACAACGTCTGCGCAGGTGCCCCACTAACCTAACTTAACCTAACCTAACCCAAACCAACCAAAACGGGGTAATCTGCGTCAGTGCAAAATGGTTTCCTGCGCACGAATTTTGGAAAAAGCGAATGGATGCTCAGAAATTATTGAAATTTTGTATGGACGTCATGCCAAAGGTAAGTTATTGATATTCATACTCTATTATGTCTTATCGCTTTTTAGAAATTCGCACGATGGCATCAAATTCGTGAGGTGGAGGATGCGCAAAGTCGGCCACGACCACTTATCAATAACAATAATAAGGGTTAACACAATCCCCATATAACACAATTAGTGCTTACATGCGTGTAATACGTCATAACACGTCTAAAATTACATAATGTTTCCACAAGAAGTATAATTCTTCCAAAATTGATGCAGTGTAGATGTTGACGCAAATACGTAGCAGATTCATGCATAACGATGACCCATTCCAACTCACTATAAATAAGTATCATGTAACGAAAGAATCGGAATAAACATACGTGAATGTAAGTACGTCATTTATTAATATAAATCGCCTCACAAAGAAACTGAATATAAATCTCTGGTACATCAATTGCAATGTTTGGTGGGCGCGGAATTCGTGGCGCACGTCAAACTTGTGGTAACATATTGGTGTCCTATGTCAAACTTCTACAAAATATATCGAAAATATTGCCTCTCATTTACTCGAGGACACGAAGTACAAACACAAAGACGCAGTCTATCGGAAAAATACGGAACCAAAGATAAGACGATCCATCTGTGACGAACTCAATGGAAAGAAATCAATACTTTCGAATGGCATCGAGGACCAATCAGAAGACAGTCAGTACTGATTCTGTCTTGGAACAGTCGGCTGGTCCCATTGGAAAAGTCGCCATTAATCTAAGGTTGGGTTTATTTGATACCGGTCGGTCAGTATCAAAGCAAATTTGTGTTCTAGGAATAGAGTTCTTCGGGACCATTAACAAGATTAATTACCACCGTTCAATCAAGTATTAACGGGTGCTATCTACACTGAATCTCAGTGTAACGATGTCTGCTCGGTGACGTGTTAGAATAGAAACAATTGAAACAATCCAACATAACATGCAAGAATATGTGCGGTTCGCCACATTGAGACACACGACTTCAGAGAATGGACACTTTCATGCTATGTGTGCTCAGTAAAGACGATTGTACGAGTTAGTAACACGTAACTTATATACAGACATCGCGTATCTGCAGAAACTGGACCTATGTAATTTGAGAAATTTTATTCTTTATAATGATGACTGGGGTCACTGTACTAATTACATGTAGTGTAATATAAAATTTAATAAATATTTTAATAAATTATTCTTCATGTGACAACATATAAACTTCCACAATAAAATATTCAATAACATCATATTTAAGTGATAAGTGATTGGTGTACTTGCAATTACTGAAAGTTTGTGTCCAATAAAATATCCTTGTAAAAAAATTAAATCAGGTATGAAAGTGAAGCCCACAATATAATATACTTTTTAAAGTGACGGAATCGAATTTTTGAGTGTTTAATAATATACAATTGACCATAACGAGCTCAAGGTGCCCTCACATGCTCAAGTCATACGACTGCACTGCGCAACAACGTCTGCGCAGGTATCCCACTAACCTAACCTAACCTAACCCAAACCAACCAAAACGGGGTAATCTGCATCAGTGCAAAATGGTTTCCTGCGCACGAATTTTGGAAAAACCGAATGGATGCTCAGAAATTATTGAAATTTTGTATGGACGTCATGCCACAGGTAAGTTAATGATATTCATACTCTATTATGTCTTATCGCTTTTTAGAAATTCGCACCAAGGCATCAAAGTCGTGAGGTGGAGGATGCGCAAAGTCGGCCACGACCACTTATCAATAACGATATTAAGCGCTCACACAATCCCCATATAACACAATTAGTGCTTATATTCGTGTAATACATCATAACACGTCTAAAATTACATTGTTTCCACAAGAAATATTTCTTCCAAAATTGATGCAGTGTAGATGTTGACGCAAATACGTAGCAGATTCATGCGTAACGATGACCCAATCTAACTCACTATAAATAAGTATCATGTAACGAAAGAATCGGAATAAACATAGTGAATGATAGTACGTCATTTATTAATATAAATTGCCTCACAAAGAAACTGAATATAAATCTCTGGTACAATAATTCCAATGTTTGGTGGGAGCGGAATTCGAGGCGCACGTCAAACTTGTGGTAACATATTGGTGTCCTATGTCAAACTTCTACAAAATATATCGAAAATATTGCCTCACATTTACTCGAGAACACGACGTACAAACACAAAGACGCAGTCTATCGCAGAAAATACGGAACCAAAGATAAGACCTGCCATCTGTGACGACCTAAATGGAAAGAAATCAATACTTTCGAATGGCATCGAGGACCAACCAGAAGCCAGTCAGTACTGATTCTGTCTTGGAACACTCGGCTGGTCCCATTGGAATAGTCGCCATTAAACTACGGTTGGGATTATTTGATACCGGTCGGTCAGTATCAACGTAACTTTGTGTTCTAGGAATAGAGTTTTTCGGGACCATTAACAAGATTAATTACCACCGTTCAATCAAGTATTAACGGGTGCTACCTACACTGAATCTCAGTGTAAGGATGTCTTCTCGGTGACGTGTGAGAATAGAAACAATTTAAACAACAATCCAACATAACACGCAAGAATGTGTGCGGTTCGCCACATTGAGACATACGACTTCAGTGAATGGACATTTCCATGCCATGTGTGCTCAGTAAAGACGTTTGTACGAATTAGTAACACGTAAATTATATACAGACATCGCGTAACTGCAGAAGCTGGACCTATGTAATTTGAGAACATTTATTCCCTATAACGATGACTGGGGTCACTGTAGTAATTACATGTAGTGTAATATAAAATTAAATAAATATTTTAAAAAATTATTCTTCGTGTACCAACAAATATACTTCCACAATGAAATATTCAATAACATCATATTTAAGTGATAAGTGATTGGTGTACTTGCAATTACTGAATGTATGTGTCCAATAAAATATCCTTGTAAAAAAATTAAATCAGGTATGAAAGTGAAGCCCAGAATATAATATACTTTTTAAAGTGACGGAATCGAATTTTTGAGAGTTTAATAATATACAATTAATCATAACGAGCTCAAGGTGCCCTCACATGCGCAAGTCATACGACTGCACTGCGCAACAACGTCTGCGCAGGTGCCCCACTAACCTAACCTAACCTAACCTAACCTAACCCAAACCAAACAAAACAGGGTAATCTGCATCAGTGCAAAATGGTTTCCTGTGCACGAATTTTGGAAAAAGCGAATGGATGCTCAGAAATTATTGAAATTTTGTATGGACGTCATGCCACAGGTAAGTTAATGATATTCATACTTTATTATTTCTTATCGCTTCTTAGAAATTCGCACGAAGGCATCAAAGTCGTGAGGTGGAGAATGCGCAGAGTCGGCCACGACCAATTATGAATAACGATATTAAGCGCTCACACAATCCCCATATAACACAATTAGTGCTTATATGCGTGTAATACATCATAACACGTCTAAAATTACATAATGTTTCCACAAGAAATATTTCTTCCAAAATTGATGCAGTGTAGGTGTTGACGCAAATACGTAGCAGATTCATGCGTAACGATGACCCAATCTAACTCACTATAAATAAGTATCATGTAACGAAAGAATCGGAATAAACATAGTGAATGATAGTACGTCATTTATTAATATAAATGGCCTCACAAAGAAACTGAATATAAATCTCTGGTACATCAATTGCAATGTTTGGTGGACGCGGAATTATTGGCGCACGTCAAATGTGTGGTAATATATTGGTGTCCTATGTCAAATTTCTACAAAATATATCGAAAATATTGCCTCACATTTACTCGAGGACACGAAGTACAAACACAAAGACGCAGTCTATCGGAAAAATACGGAACCAAAGATAAGACGTTCCACCTGTGACGACCTAAATGGTAAGAAATCAATACTTTCGAATTTCACGGAGGACCAATCAGAAGACAGTCAGTACTGATTCTGTCTTGGAACAGTCGGCTGGTCCCATTGGAATAGTCGCCATTAAACTACGGTTCGGATTATTTGATACCGGTCGGTCAGTATCAACGTAACTTTGTGTTCTAGGAATAGAGTTCTTCGGGACCATTAACAAGATTAATTACCACCGTTCAATCAAGTATTAACGGGTGCAACCTACACTGAATCTCAGTGTAAGGATGTCTTCTCGGTGACGTGTGAGAATAGAAACAATTGAAACAAAAATCCAACATAACACGCAAGAATATGTGCGGTTCGCCACATTGAGACATACGACTTCAGTAAATGGGCATTTTCATGCCATGTGTGCTCAGTAAAGACGTTTGTACGAGTTAGTAACACGTAAATTATATACAGACATCGCGTATCTGCAGAAACTGGACCTATGTAATTTGAGAACATATATTCTTTTTAACGATGACTGGGGTCACTGTAGTAATTACGTGTAGTGTAAAATAAAATTAAAAAATATTTTAATAAATCATTCTTCGTGTGACAGCATATATACTTCCACAATGAAATTTTCAATAACATCATATTTAAATGATAAGTGATTGGTGTACTTGCAATTACTGAAAGTATGTGTCCAATAAAATATCTTTGTAAAAAAATTAAATCAGGTATGAAAGTGAAGCCCAGAATATATTATACTTTTTAAAGTGACTGAATCGAATTTTTGAATGTGTTTAATAATATACAATAAACCATAACGAGCTCAAGGTGCCCTCACATGCGCAAGTCATAAGACTGCACTGCGCAACAACGTCTGCGCAGGTGCCCCACTAACCTAACCCAACCTAAACCAACCAAAGCGGGGTAATTTGCATCAGTGCAAAATGGTTTCCTGCGCAAGAATTTTGGAAAAAACGAATGGATGCTCAGAAATTATTGAAATTTTGTATGGACGTCATGACACAGGTAAGTTAATGATATTCATACTCTATTATGTCTTATCGATTTTTAGAAATTCGCACCAAGGCATCAAAGTCGTGAGGTGGAGGATGCGCAAAGTCGGCCACGACCACTTATCAATAACGATATTAAGCGCTCACACAATCCCCATATAACACAATTAGTGCTTATATTCGTGTAATACATCATAACACGTCTAAAATTACATAATGTTTCCACAAGAAATATTGCTTCCAAAATTGATGCAGTGTAGATGTTGACGCAAATACGTAGCAGATCCATGCTTAACGATGACCCAATCTAACTCACTATAAATAAGTATCATGTAACGAAAGAATCGGAATAAACATAGTGAATGATAGTACGTCATTTATTAATATAAATTGCCTCACAAAGAAACTGAATATAAATCTCTGTTACATCAATTGCAATGTTTGGTGGACGCGGAATTCGTGGCGCACGTCAAACTTGTGGTAACATATTGGTGTCCTATGTCAAACTTCTACAAAATATATCGAAAATATTGCCTCACATTTACTCGAGGACACGACACTCAAACACAATGAGGCAGTCTATCGGAAAAATACGGAACCAAAGATAAGACGAGCCATCTGTGACGACCTAAATGGAAAGAAATCAATACTTTCGAATGGCATCGAGGACCAACCAGAAGCCAGTCAGTACTGGTTCTGTCTTGTAACAGTTGGCTGGTTCCACTTGACTAGTCGCCATTAAACTACGGTTGGAATTATTCGATTTCCGTCGGTCAGTATCAACATAAATTTGTGTTCTAGGAATAGAGTTCTTCGGGACCATTAACAAGATTAATTACCACCGTTCAATCAAGTATTAACGGGTGCTACCTACACTGAATCTCAGTGTAGGGATGTCTTCTCGGTGACGTGTGAGAATAGAAACAATTGAAACAACAATCCAACATAACACGCAAGAATATGTGCGGTTCGCCACATTGAGACATACGACTTCAGTGAAAAGACATTTCCATGCCATGTGTGCTCAGTAAAGACGTTTGTACGAGTTAGTAACACGTAAATCATATACAGACATCGCGTAACTGCAGAAGCTGGACCTATGTAATTTGAAAATATTTATTCTTTATTACGATGACTGGGGTCACTGTAGTAATTACATGTAGTGTAATATAAAATTAAATAAATATTTTAATAAATTATTCTTCGTGTGACAACATATATACTTCCACAATGAAATATTCAATAACATCATATTTAAGTGATAAGTGATTGGTGTACTTCCAATTACTGAAAGTATGTGTCCAATAAAATATTCTTGTAGAAATATTAAATCAGGTATGAAAGTGAAGCCCAGAATATAATATACTTTTTAAAGTGACGGAATCGAATTTTTGAGTGTTTAATAATATATAATTAACCATAACGAGCTCAAGGTGCCCTCACATGCGCAAGTCATATGACTGCACTGCGCAACAACGTCTGCGCAGGTGCCTCAATAACCTAACCTAACCTAACCTAACCCAAACCAACCAAAACGGGGTAATCTGCATCAGTGCAAAATGGTCTCCTTCGCACGAATTTTGGAAAAAGCGAATGGATGCTCAGAAATTATTGAAATTTTGTATGGACGTCATGCCACAGGTAAGTTAATGATATTCATACTCTATTATGTCTTATCGCTTTTTAGAAATTCGCACCAAGGCATCAAAGTCGTGAGGTGGAGGATGCGCAAAGTCGGCCACGACCACTTATCAATAACGATATTAAGCGCTCACACAATCCCCATATAACACAATTAGTGTTTATATTCGTGTAATACATCATAACACGTCTAAAATTACATAATGTTTCCACAAGAAATATTTCTTCCAAAATTGATGCAGTGTAGATTTTGACGCAAATACGTAGCAGATTCATGCTTAACGATAACACAATCTAACTCACTATAAATAAGTGTCATGTAACGAAAGAATCGGAATAAACATACGTGAATGATAGTACGCCATTTATTTATATAAATCGCCTCACAAAGAAACAGAATATAGATTTCTGGTACATCAATTGCAATGTTTGGTGGGCGCGTAATTCGTGGAGCACGTCAAACTTGTGGTAACATATTGGTGTCCTATGTCAAACTTCTACAAAATATATCGAAAATATTGCCTCACATTTACTCGAGGACACGACGTACAAACACAAGGACGCAGTCTATCGGAAAAATACGGAACCAAAGGTAAGACGTGCCATCTGTGACGACCTAAATGGAAAGAAATCAATACTTTCGAATGGCATCGAGGACCAATCAGAAGACAGTCAGTACTGATTCTGTCTTGGAACAGTCGGCTGGTCCCATTGGAATAGTCGCCATTAAACTACGGTTGGGATTATTTGATACCGGTCGGTCAGTATCAACGCAACTTTGTGTTCTAGGAATAGAGTTCTTCGGGATCAATAACAAGATTAATTATCACCGTTCAATCAAGTACTAACTGGTGCTACCTACACTGAATCTCAGTGTAAGGATGTCTTCTCGTTGACGTGTGAGAATAGAAACAATTGAAACAACAATCCAACATAACAAGCAAGAATATGTGCGGTTCGCCACATTGAGACATACGACTTCAGTGAATGGAGATTTCCATGCCATGTGTGCTCAGTAAAAACGTTTGTACGAGTTAGTAACACGTAAATCATATACAGACATCGCGTATCTTCTGAAGCTGGACCTATGTATTTTGAGAACATTTATTCTTTATAACGATGACTGGGGTAACTGTAGTAATTACATGTAGTGTAATATAAAATTAAAAAAATATTTTAATAAATTATTCTTCGTGTGACAACATATATACTTCCACAATGAAATATTCAATAACATCATATTTAAGTGATAAGTGATTGGTGTACTTCCAATTACTGAAAGTATGTGTCCAATAAAATATCCTTGTAAAAATATTAAATCAGGTATGAAAGTGAAGCCCAGAATATAATATACTTTTTAAAGTGACTGAATCGAATTTTTGAATGTGTTTAATTATATACAATAAACCATAACGAGCTCAAGGTGCCCTCAAATGCGCAAGTCATAAGACTGCACTGCGCAACAACGTCTGCGCAGGTGCCCCACTAACCTAACCTAACCTAAACCAACCAAAGCGGGGTAATCTGCATCAGTGCAAAATGGTTTCCTGCGCACGAATTTTGGAAAAACCGAATGGATGCTCAGAAATTATTGAAATTTTGTGTGGACGTCATGCCACAGGTAAGTTAATGATATTCATACTCTATTATGTCTTATCGCTTTTTAGAAATTCGCACCAAGGCATCAAAGTCGTGAGGTGGAGGATGCGCAAAGTCGGCCACGACCACTTATCAATAACGATATTAAGCGCTCACACAATCCCCATATAACACAATTAGTGCTTATATTCGTGTAATACATCATAACACGTCTAAAATTACATAATGTTTCCACAAGAAATATTTCTTCCAAAATTGATGCAGTGTAGATGTTGACGCAAATACGTAGCAGATTCATGCGTAACGATGTCCCAATCTAACTCACTATAAATAAGTATCATGTAACGAAAGAATCGGAATAAACATAGTGAATGATAGTACGTCATTTATTAATATAAATTGCCTCACAAAGAAACTGAATATAAATCTCTCGTACAATAATTGCAATGTTTGGTGGGAGCGGAATTCGTGGCGCACGTCCAACTTGTGGTAACATATTGGTGTCCTATGTCAAACTTCTACAAAATATATCGAAAATATTGCCTCACATTTACTCGAGAACACGACGTACAAACACAAAGACGCAGTCTATCGCAGAAAATACGGAACCAAAGATAAGACCTGCCATCTGTGACGGCCTAAATGGAAAGAAATCAATACTTTCGAATGGCATCGAGGACCAACCAGAAGCCAGTTAGTACTGGTTCTGTCTTGGAACAGTTGGCTGGTTCCATTTGACTAGTCGCCATTTAACTACGGTTGGAATTATTCGATTTCCGTCGGTCAGTATCAACCTAAATTTGTGTTCTAGAAATAGAGTTCTTCGGGACCATTAACAAGATTAATTACCACCGTTCAATCACGTATTAACGGGTGCTACCTACACTGAATCTCAGTGTAAGGATGTCTTCTCGGTGACGTGTGAGAATAGAAACAATTGAAACAACAATCCAACATAACACGCAAGAATATGTGCGGTTCGCCACACTGAGACATACGACTTCAGTGAAAAGACAATTCCATGCCATGTGTGCTCAGTAAAGACGTTTGTACGAGTTAGTACCACGTAACTCATATACAGACATCGCGTAACTGGAGAAGCTGGACCTATGAAATTTGAAAATATTTATTCTTTATAACGATGACTGGGGTCACTGTAGTAATTACATGGAGTGTAATATAAAATTAAATAAATATTTTAATAAATTATTCTTCGTGTGACAACATATATACTTCCACAATGAAATATTCAATAACATCATATTTAAGTGATAAGTGATTGGTGTACTTCCAATTACTGAAAGTATGTGTCCAATAAAATATTCTTGTAGAAATATTAAATCAGGTATGAAAGTGAAGCCCAGAATATAATATACTTTTTAAAGTGACGGAATCGAATTTTTGAGTGTTTAATAATATATAATTACCCATAACGAGCTCAAGGTGCCCTCACATGCGCAAGTCATATGACTGCACTGCGCAACAACGTCTGCGCAGGTGCCCCAATAACCTAACCTAACCTAACCTAACCTAACCCAAACCAACCAAAACGCGGTAATCTGCATCAGTGCAAAATGGTCTCCTGCGCATGAATTTTGGAAAAAGCGAATGGATGCTCAGAAATTATTGAAATTTTGTATGGACGTCATGCCACAGGTATGTTAATGATATTCATAATCTCTTATGTCTTATCGCCTTTTAGAAATTCGCAAGAAGGCATCAAATTCGTGAGGTGGAGGATGCGCAAAGTCGGCCACGTCCACTTATCAATAACAATAATAAGGGTTAACACAATCCCCATATAACACAATTAGTGCTTACATGCGTGTAATACGTCATAACACGTCTAAAATTACATAATGTTTCCACAAGAAGTATAATTCTTCCAAAATTGATGCAGTGTAGATGTTGACGCAAATACGTAGCAGATTCATGCATAACGATGACCCATTCCAACTCACTATAAATAAGTATCATGTAACGAAAGAATCGGAATAAACATACGTGAATGTAAGTACGTCATTTATTAATATAAATCGCCTCACAAAGAAACTGAATATAAATCTCTGGTACATCAATTGCAATGTTTGGTGGGCGCGGAATTCGTGGCGCACGTCAAACTTGTGGTAACATATTGGTGTCCTATGTCAAACTTCTACAAAATATATCGAAAATATTGCCTCTCATTTACTCGAGGACACGAAGTACAAACACAAAGACGCAGTCTATCGGAAAAATACGGAACCAAAGATAAGACGATCCATCTGTGACGAACTCAATGGAAAGAAATCAATACTTTCGAATGGCATCGAGGACCAATCAGAAGACAGTCAGTACTGATTCTGTCTTGGAACAGTCGGCTGGTCCCATTGGAAAAGTCGCCATTAATCTAAGGTTGGGTTTATTTGATACCGGTCGGTCAGTATCAAAGCAAATTTGTGTTCTAGGAATAGAGTTCTTCGGGACCATTAACAAGATTAATTACCACCGTTCAATCAAGTATTAACGGGTGCTATCTACACTGAATCTCAGTGTAACGATGTCTGCTCGGTGACGTGTTAGAATAGAAACAATTGAAACAATCCAACATAACATGCAAGAATATGTGCGGTTCGCCACATTGAGACACACGACTTCAGAGAATGGACACTTTCATGCTATGTGTGCTCAGTAAAGACGATTGTACGAGTTAGTAACACGTAACTTATATACAGACATCGCGTATCTGCAGAAACTGGACCTATGTAATTTGAGAAATTTTATTCTTTATAATGATGACTGGGGTCACTGTACTAATTACATGTAGTGTAATATAAAATTTAATAAATATTTTAATAAATTATTCTTCATGTGACAACATATAAACTTCCACAATAAAATATTCAATAACATCATATTTAAGTGATAAGTGATTGGTGTACTTGCAATTACTGAAAGTTTGTGTCCAATAAAATATCCTTTTAAAAAAATTAAATCAGGTATGAAAGTGAAGCCCACAATATAATATACTTTTTAAAGTGACGGAATCGAATTTTTGAGTGTTTAATAATATACAATTGACCATAACGAGCTCAAGGTGCCCTCACATGCTCAAGTCATACGACTGCACTGCGCAACAACGTCTGCGCAGGTATCCCACTAACCTAACCTAACCTAACCCAAACCAACCAAAACGGGGTAATCTGCATCAGTGCAAAATGGTTTCCTGCGCACGAATTTTGGAAAAACCGAATGGATGCTCAGAAATTATTGAAATTTTGTATGGACGTCATGCCACAGGTAAGTTAATGATATTCATACTCTATTATGTCTTATCGCTTTTTAGAAATTCGCACCAAGGCATCAAAGTCGTGAGGTGGAGGATGCGCAAAGTCGGCCACGACCACTTATCAATAACGATATTAAGCGCTCACACAATCCCCATATAACACAATTAGTGCTTATATTCGTGTAATACATCATAACACGTCTAAAATTACATTGTTTCCACAAGAAATATTTCTTCCAAAATTGATGCAGTGTAGATGTTGACGCAAATACGTAGCAGATTCATGCGTAACGATGACCCAATCTAACTCACTATAAATAAGTATCATGTAACGAAAGAATCGGAATAAACATAGTGAATGATAGTACGTCATTTATTAATATAAATTGCCTCACAAAGAAACTGAATATAAATCTCTGGTACAATAATTCCAATGTTTGGTGGGAGCGGAATTCGAGGCGCACGTCAAACTTGTGGTAACATATTGGTGTCCTATGTCAAACTTCTACAAAATATATCGAAAATATTGCCTCACATTTACTCGAGAACACGACGTACAAACACAAAGACGCAGTCTATCGCAGAAAATACGGAACCAAAGATAAGACCTGCCATCTGTGACGACCTAAATGGAAAGAAATCAATACTTTCGAATGGCATCGAGGACCAACCAGAAGCCAGTCAGTACTGATTCTGTCTTGGAACACTCGGCTGGTCCCATTGGAATAGTCGCCATTAAACTACGGTTGGGATTATTTGATACCGGTCGGTCAGTATCAACGTAACTTTGTGTTCTAGGAATAGAGTTTTTCGGGACCATTAACAAGATTAATTACCACCGTTCAATCAAGTATTAACGGGTGCTACCTACACTGAATCTCAGTGTAAGGATGTCTTCTCGGTGACGTGTGAGAATAGAAACAATTGAAACAACAATGCAACATAACACGCAAGAATGTGTGCGGTTCGCCACATTGAGACATACGACTTCAGTGAATGGACATTTCCATGCCATGTGTGCTCAGTAAAGACGTTTGTACGAGTTAGTAACACGTAAATCATATACAGACATCGCGTATCAGCAGAAGCTGGACCTATGTAATTTGAGAAAAATTATTCTTTATAACGATGACTGGGGTCACTGTAGTAATTACATGTAGTGTAATATAAAATTAAAAAAATATTTTAATAAATTATTCTTCGTGTGACAACATATATACTTCCACAATGAAATATTCAATAACATCATATTTAAGTGATAAGTGATTGGTGTACTAGCAATCACTGAAAGTATGTGTCCAATAAAATATCTTTGCAAAAAAATTAAATCAGGTATCAAAGTGAAGCCCAGAATATAATATACTTTTTAAAGTGACGGAATCGAATTTTTGAGTGTTTAATAATATACAATAAACCATAACGAGCTTAAGGTGCCTTCACATGCGCAAGTCATACGACTGCACTGTGCAACAACGTCTGCGCAGGTGCCCCACTAACCTAACCTAACCTAACCTAACCTAACACAAAACAACCAAAACGGGGTAATCTGCATCAGTGCAAAATGGTTTCCTGCCCACGAATTTTGGAAAAAGAGAATGGTTGCTCAGAAATTATTGAAATTTTGTATGGACGTCATGCCACAGGTAAGTTAATGATATTCATACTCTCTTATGTCTTATAGCCTTTTAGAAATTCGCACGAAGGCATCAAAGTCGTGAGGTAGAGGATGCGCAAAGTCGGCCACGACCACTTATCAATAAAGATAATAAGCGCTCACACAATCCCCATATAACACAATTAGTGCTTATATGCGTGTAATACATCATAGCACGTCTAAAATTACATAATGTTTCCACAAGAAATATTTCTTCCAAAATTGATGCAGTGTAGATGTTGACGCAAATACGTAGCAGATTCATGCGTAACGATGACCCAATCTAACTCACTATAAATAAGTATCATGTAACGAAAGAATCGGAATAAACATACGTGAATGATATTACGTCATTTATTAATATAAATCGCCTCACGAAGACACAGAATATAAATTTATGGTACATCAATTGCAATGTTTGGTGGGCGCGGAATTCGTGGCGCACGTCAAACTTGTGGTAACATATTGGTGTCCTATGTCAAACTTCTACAAAATATATCGAATATATTGCATCACATTTACTCCAGGACACGACGTACAAACACAAGGACGCAGTCTATCGGAAAAATACGGAACCAAAGATAAGACGAGCCATCTGTGACGACCTAAATGGAAAGAAATCAATACTTTCGAATGGCATCGAGGACCAATCAGAAGACAGTCAGTACTGATTCCGTCTTGGAACAGTCGGCTGGTCCCATTGGAATAGTCGCCATTAAACTACGGTTCGGATTATTTGATACCGGTCGGTCAGTATCAACGTAACTTTGTGTTTTAGGAATAGAGTTCTTCGGGACCATTAACAAGATTAATTACCACCGTTCAATCAAGTATTAACGGGTGCTACCTACACTGAATCTCAGTGTAGGGATGTCTTCTCGGTGACGTGTGAGAATAGAAACAATTGAAACAACAATCAAACATAACACGCAAGTATATGTGCGGTTCGCCACATTGAGACATACGACTTCAGTGAATGGACATTTCCATGCCATGTGTGCTCAGTAAAGACGTTTGTACGAGTTAGTAACACGTAAATCATATACATACATCGTCTATCTGCAGAAGCTGGACCTATGTAATTTGAGAACATTTATCCTTTATAACGATGACTGGGGTCACTGTAGTAATTACATGTAGTGTAATATAAAATTAAAAAAATATTTTAATAAATTATTCTTCGTGTGACAACATATATACTTCCACAATGAAATATTCAATAACATCATATTTAAGTGATAAGTGATTGGTGTACTTCCAATTTCTGAAAGTATGTGTCCAATAAAATATCCTTGTAAAAATATTAAATCAGGTATGAAAGTGAAGCCCAGAATATAATATACTTTTTAAAGTGACGGAATCGAATTTTTGAGTGTTTAATAATATACAAATAACCATAACGAGCTCAAGGTGCCCTCACATGCGCAAATCATACGACTGCACTGCGCAAAAACGTCTGCGCAGGTGCCCCACTAACCTAACCTAACCCAAACCAACCAAAACGGGGTAATCTGCATCAGTGGAAAATGGTCTCCTGCGCACGAATTTTGGAAAAAGCGAATGGATACTCAGAAATTATTGAAATTTTGTATGGACGTCATGCCACAGGTAAGTTAATGATATTCATACTCCATTATGTCTTATCGCCTTTTAGAAATTAGCACGAAGGCATCAAATTCGTGAGGTGGAGAATGCGCAAAGTCTGCCACGACTACTTATCAATAACGATATTAAGCGCTCACACAATCCCCATATAACACAATTAGTGCTTATATTCGTGTAATACATCATAACACGTCTAAAATTACATAATGTTTCCACAAGAAATATTTCTTCCAAAATTGATGCAGTGTAGATGTTGACGCAAATACGTAGCAGATTCATGCGTAACGATGACCCAATCTAACTCACTATAAATAAGTACCATGTAACGAAAGAATCGGAATAAACATAGTGAATGATAGTACGTCATTTATTAATATAAATTGCCTCACAAAGAAACTGAATATAAATCTCTGGTACAATAATTGCAATGTTTGGTGGGAGCGGAATTCGTGGCGCACGTCAAACTTGTGGTAACATATTGGTGTCCTATGTCAAACTTCTACAAAATATATCGAAAATATTGCCTCACATTTACTCGAGAACACGACGTACAAACACAAAGACGCAGTCTATCGCAGAAAATACGGAACCAAAGATAAGACCTGCCATCTGTGACGACCTAAATGGAAAGAAATCAATACTTTCGAATGGCATCGACAACCAACCAGAAGCCAGTCAGTACTGGTTCTGTCTTGGAACAGTTGGCTGGTTCCATTTGACTAGTCGCCATTAAACTACGGTTGGAATTATTCGATTTCCGTCGGTCAGTATCAACATAAATTTGTGTTCTAGAAATAGAGTTCTTCGGGACCATTAACAAGATTAATTACCACCGTTCAATCACGTATTAACGGGTGCTACCTACACTGAATCTCAGTGTAAGGATGTCTTCTCGGTGACGTGTGAGAATAGAAACAATTGAAACAACAATCCAACATAACACGCAAGAATATGTGCGGTTCGCCACATTGAGACATACGACTTCAGTGAAAAGACATTTCCATGCCATGTGTGCTCAGTAAAGACGTTTGTACGAGTTAGTAACACGTAAATCATATACAGACATCGCGTAACCGCAGAAGCTGGACCTATGTAATTTGAAAATATTTATTCTTTATAACGATGACTGGGGTCACTGTAGTAATTACATGTAGTGTAATATAAAATTAAATAAATATTTTAATAAATTATTCTTCGTGTGACAACATATATACTTCCACAATGAAATATTCAATAACATCATATTTAAGTGATAAGTGATTGGTGTACTAGCAATCACTGAAAGTATGTGTCCAATAAAATATCCTTGTAAAAATATTAAATCAGGTATGAAAGTGAAGCCCAGAATATAATATACTTTTTAAAGTGACGGAATCGAATTTTTGAGTGTTTAATAATATACAAATAACCATAACGAGCTCAAGGTGCCCTCACATGCGCAAATCATACGACTGCACTGCGCAAAAACGTCTGCGCAGGTGCCCCACTAACCTAACCTAACCCAAACCAACCAAAACGGGGTAATCTGCATCAGTGCAAAATGGTCTCCTGCGCACGAATTTT
Source organism: Zootermopsis nevadensis (assembly GCF_977971745.1). Lineage (NCBI taxonomy): Eukaryota > Metazoa > Arthropoda > Insecta > Blattodea > Termopsidae > Zootermopsis > Zootermopsis nevadensis. The sequence goes on along the minus strand of NW_028259139.1, from coordinate 20,946,411 downwards.
GGAAAAAGCGAATGGATGCTCAGAAATTATTGAAATTTTGTATGGACGTCATGCCACAGGTAAGTTAATGATATTCATACTCTATTATGTCTTATCGCTTTTTAGAAATTAGCACGAAGGCATCAAATTCGTGAGGTGGAGGATGCGCAAAGTCTGCCACGACTACTTATCAATAACGATATTAAGCGCTCACACAATCCCCATATAACACAATTAGTGCTTATATTCATGTAATACATCATAACACGTCTAAAATTACATAATGTTTCCACAAGAAATATTTCTTCCAAAATTGATGCAGTGTAGATGTTGACGCAAATACGTAGCAGATCCATGCTTAACGATGACCCAATCTAACTCACTATAAATAAGTATAATGTAACGAAAGAATCGGAATAAACATAGTGAATGATAGTACGTCATTTATTAATATAAATTGCCTCACAAAGAAACTGAATATAAATCTCTGTTACATCAATTGCAATGTTTGGTGGACGCGGAATTAGTGGCGCACGTCAAACTTGTGGTAACATATTGGTGTCCTATGTCAAACTTCTACAAAATATATCGAAAATATTGCCTCACATTTACTCGAGGACACGACACTCAAACACAATGAGGCAGTCTATCGGAAAAATACGGAACCAAAGATAAGACGAGCCATCTGTGACGACCTAAATGGAAAGAAATCAATACTTTCGAATGGCATCGAGGACCAATCAGAAGACAGTCAGTACTGATTCCGTCTTGGAACAGTCGGCTGGTCCCATTGGAATAGTCGCCATTAAACTACGGTTCGGATTATTTGATACCGGTCGGTCAGTATCAACGTAACTTTGTGTTTTAGGAATAGAGTTCTTCGGGACCATTAACAAGATTAATTACCACCGTTCAATCAAGTAAACGGGTGCTACCTACACTGAATCTCAGTGTAGGGATGTCTTCTCGGTGACGTGTGAGAATAGAAACAATTGAAACAACAATCAAACATAACACGCAAGTATATGTGCGGTTCGCCACATTGAGACATACGACTTCAGTGAATGGACATTTCCATGCCATGTGTGCTCAGTAAAGACGTTTGTACGAGTTAGTAACACGTAAATCATATACATACATCGTCTATCTGCAGAAGCTGGACCTATGTAATTTGAGAACATTTATCCTTTATAACGATGACTGGGGTCACTGTAGTAATTACATGTAGTGTAATATAAAATTAAATAAATATTTTAATAAATTATTCTTCGTGTAACAACATATATACTTCCAGAATGAAATATTCAATAACATCATATTTAAGTGATAAGTGATTGGTGTACTTGCAATTACTGAAAGTATGTGTCCAATAAAATATCCTTGTAAAAAAATTAAATCAGGTATGAAAGTGAAGCCCAAGAATATAATATACTTTTTAAAGTGACGGAATCGAATTTTTGAGTGTTTAATAATATACAATTAACCATAACGAGCTCAAGGTGCCCTCACATGCGCAAGTCATACGACTGCACTGCGCAACAACGTCTGCGCAGGTGCTCCACTAACCTAACCTAACCTAACCTAACCTAACCCAAACCAACCAAAACGGGGTAATCTGCATCAGTGCAAAATGGTTTCCTGCGCACGAATTTTGGAAAAACCGAATGGATGCTCAGAAATTATTGAAATTTTGTATGGACGTCATGCCACAGGTAAGTTAATGATATTCATAATCTCTTATTTCTTATCGCTTTTTAGAAATTCGCACGAAGGCATCAAAGTCGTGAGGTAGGGGATGCGCAAAGTCGGCCACGACCACTTATCAATAACGATATTAAGCGCTCACACAATCCCCATATAACACAATTAGTGCTTATATGCGTGTAATACATCATAACACGTCTAAAATTACATAATGTTTCCACAAGAAATATTTCTTCCAAAATTGATGCAGTGTAGATGTTGACGCAATTACGTAGCAGATTCATGCGTAACGATGACCCAATCTAACTCACTATAAATAAGTATCATGTAACGAAAGAATCGGAATAAACATACGTGAATGATAGTACTTCATTTATTAATATAAATCGCCTCACAAAGAAACTGAATATAAATTTCTGGTACATCAATTGCAATGTTTGGTGGGCGCGGAATTCGTGGCGCACGTCAAACTTGTGGTAACATATTGGTGTCCTATGTCAAACTTCTACAAAATATATCGAAAATATTGCCTCACATTTACTCGAGGACACGACCTACAAACACAAGGACGCAGTCTATCGGAAAAATACGGAACCAAAGATAAGACGTGCCATCTGTGACGACCTAAATGGAAAGAAATCAATACTTTCGAATGGCATCGAGGACCAACCAGAAGCCAGTCAGTACTGATTCTGTCTTGGAACACTCGGCTGGTCCCATTGGAATAGTCGCCATTAAACTACGGTTGGGATTATTTGATACCGGTCGGTCAGTATCAACGTAACTTTGTGTTCTAGGAATAGAGTTCTTCGGGACCATTAACAAGATTAATTACCACCGTTCAATCAAGTATTAACGGGTGCTACCTACACTGAATCTCAGTGTAAGGATGTCTTCTCGGTGACGTGTTAGAATAGAAACAATTGAAACAACAATCCAACATAACACGCAAGAATGTGTGCGGTTCGCCACATTGAGACATACGACTTCAGTGAATGGACATTTCCATGCAATGTGTGCTCAGTAAAGACGTTTGTACGAATTAGTAACACGTAAATTATATACAGACATCGCGTAACTGCAGAAGCTGGACCTATGTAATTTGAGAACATTTATTCCCTATAACGATGACTGGGGTCACTGTAGTAATTACATGTAGTGTAATATAAAATTAAATAAATATTTTAATAAATTAATCTTCGTGTAACATATATACTTCCACAATGAAATATTCAATAACATCATATTTAAGTGATTGGTGTACTTGCAATTACTGAATGTATGTGTCCAATAAAATATCCTTGTAAAAAAATTAAATCAGGTATGAAAGTGAAGCCCAGAATATAATATACTTTTTAAAGTGACGGAATCGAATCTTTGAGAGTTTAATAATATACAATTAATCATAACGAGCTCAAGGTGCCCTCACATGCGCAAGTCATACGACTGCACTGCGCAACAACGTCTGCGCAGGTGCCCCACTAACCTAACCTAACCTAACCTAACCTAACCCAAACCAAACAAAACAGGGTAATCTGCAACAGTGCAAAATGGTTTCCTGTGCACGAATTTTGGAAAAAGCGAATGGATGCTCAGAAATTATTGAAATTTTGTATGGACGTCATGCCACAGGTAAGTTAATGATATTCATACTTTATTATGTCTTATCGCTTTTTAGAAATTCGCACGAAGGCATCAAAGTCGTGAGGTGGAGAATGCGCAGAGTCGGCTACGACCAATTATGAATAACGATATTAAGCGCTCACACAATCCCCATATAACACAATTAGTGCTTATATGCGTGTAATACATCATAACACGTCTAAAATTACATAATGTTTCCACAAGAAATATTCTTTCCAAAATTGATGCAGTGTAGGTGTTGACGCAAATACGTAGCAGATTCATGCGTAACGATGACCCAATCTAACTCACTATAAATAAGTATCATGTAACGAAAGAATAAAATAAACATAGTGAATGATAGTATGTCATTTATTAATATAAATGGCCTCGCAAAGAAACTGAATATAAATCTCTGGTACATCAATTGCAATGTTTGGTGGACGCGGAATTCATGGCGCACGTCAAACGTGTGGTAACATATTGGTGTCCTATGTCAAATTTCTACAAAATATATCGAAAATATTGCCTCACATTTACTCGAGGACACGAAGTACAAAAACACAAAGACGCAGTCTATCGGAAAAATACGGAACCAAAGATAAGACGTTCCACCTGTGACGACCTAAATGGTAAGAAATCAATACTTTCGAATTTCACGGAGGACCAATCAGAAGACAGTCAGTACTGATTCTGTCTTGGAACAGTCGGCTGGTCCCATTGGAATAGTCGCCATTAAACTACGGTTGGCATTATTTGATACCGGTCGGTCAGTATCAAAGTAACTTTGTGTTCAAGAAATAGAGTTCTTCGGGACCATTAATAAGATTAATTACCATCGTTCAATCAAGTATTAACGGGTGCCACCTACACTGAATCTCAGTGTAAGGATGTCTTCTCGTTGACGTGTGAGAATAGAAACAATTGAAACAACAAACCAACATAACAAGCAAGAATATGTGCGGTTCGCCACATTGAGACATACGACTTCAGTGAATGGAGATTTCCATGCCATGTGTGCTCAGTAAAAACGTTTGTACGAGTTAGTAACACGTAAATCATATACAGACATCGCGTATCTTCTGAAGCTGGACCTATGTATTTTGAGAACATTTATTCTTTATAACTATGACTGGGGTCACTGTAGTAATTACATGTAGTGTAATATAAAATTAAAAAAATATTTTAATAAATTATTCTTCGTGTGACAACATATATACTTCCACAATGAAATATTCAATAACATCATATTTAAGTGATAAGTGATTGGTGTACTTCCAATTTCTGAAAGTATGTGTCCAATAAAATATCCTTGTAAAAATATTAAATCAGGTATGAAAGTGAAGCCCAGAATATAATATACTTTTTAAAGTGACGGAATCGAATTTTTGAGTGTTTAATAATATACAAATAACCATAACGAGCTCAAGGTGCCCTCACATGCGCAAATCATACGACTGCACTGCGCAAAAACGTCTGCGCAGGTGCCCCACTAACCTAACCTAAACCAAACCAACCAAAACGGGGTAATCTGCATCAGTGCAAAATGGTTTCCTGCGCACGAATTTTGGAAAAACCGAATGGATGCTCAGAAATTATTGAAATTTTGTATGGATGTCATGCCACAGGTAAGTTAATGATATTCATAATCTCTTATTTCTTATCGCTTTTTAGAAATTCGCACGAAGGCATCAAAGTCGTGAGGTAGGGGATGCGCAAAGTCGGCCACGACCACTTATCAATAACGATATTAAGCGCTCACACAATCCCCATATAACACAATTAGTGCTTATATGCGTGTAATACATCATAACACGTCTAAAATTACATAATGTTTCCACAAGAAATATTTCTTCCAAAATTGATGCAGTGTAGATGTTGACGCAATTACGTAGCAGATTCATGCGTAACGATGACCCAATCTAACTCACTATAAATAAGTATCATGTAACGAAAGAATCGGAATAAACGTACGTGAATGATAGTACTTCATTTATTAATATAAATCGCCTCACAAAGAAACTGAATATAAATTTCTGGTACATCAATTGCAATGTTTGGTGGGCGCGGAATTCGTGGCGCACGTCAAACTTGTGGTAACATATTGGTGTCCTATGTCAAACTTCTACAAAATATATCGAAAATATTGCCTCACATTTACTCGAGGACACGACCTACAAACACAAGGACGCAGTCTATCGGAAAAATACGGAACCAAAGATAAGACGTGCCATCTGTGACGACCTAAATGGAAAGAAATCAATACTTTCGAATGGCATCGAGGACCAACCAGAAGCCAGTCAGTACTGATTCTGTCTTGGAACACTCGGCTGGTCCCATTGGAATAGTCGCCATTAAACTACGGTTGGGATTATTTGATACCGGTCGGTCAGTATCAACGTAACATTGTGTTCTAGGAATAGAGTTCTTCGGGACCATTAACAAGATTAATTACCACCGTTCAATCAAGTATTAACGGGTGCTACCTACACTGAATCTCAGTGTAAGGATGTCTTCTCGGTGACGTGTTAGAATAGAAACAATTGAAACAACAATCCAACATAACACGCAAGAATGTGTGCGGTTCGCCACATTGAGACATACGACTTCAGTGAATGGACATTTCCATGCAATGTGTGCTCAGTAAAGACGTTTGTACGAATTAGTAACACGTAAATTATATACAGACATCGCGTAACTGCAGAAGCTGGACCTATGTAATTTGAGAACATTTATTCCCTATAACGATGACTGGGGTCACTGTAGTAATTACATGTAGTGTAATATAAAATTAAATAAATATTTTAATAAATTAATCTTCGTGTAACATACGAGGGTCGCTCATTAAGTAATGCCCCACATTTTTTTCCTCAGAACATATTTATTCAAGATGGCTCAAATTTAGTGACAATATAAATCAATGTTTCCTTTACACATACTATTTTTCCACATAGTCCCCATCAACTTGTACGGTTTTACGCCAGCGTGGAACAAGTGCATGCATGCCTTGCCGGTACCAGCTCTTGTCCTGTGCACGTAGCCATGTCCTCACTGCTTGAATCACGCTCTCGTCATCTTCAAATCTTGTTCCGCGGATAGCATCTTTAAGTGGCCCAAAGAGATGGAAGTCGGAGGGTGCCAGATCTGGACTGTAGGGTGGATGGGGTAGCACCGTCCAACCCAATTTGGTGATTTCTTCCCGGGTTCTCAGACTTGTGTGAGGGCGTGCATTGTCGTGCAGGAGCAAAATTTCTGCTGGATGCTTGTGAGGCCGAACTCGTCGAAAACGCTTCTTGAGGGTTTTCAGGGTCCTGATGTACGCGTCTGAATTAATGGTCGCACCTCTTGGCATCACATCCACAAGAATGACCCCATCACTGTCCCAAAAGACAGTCATCATGACTTTTCCGGCGGAGGGAGTTGTCTTGAATTTCTTCTTTCTCGGTGATTGAGGATGATGCCACTCCATTGACTGCCTTTTTGTCTCTGGCTCAAAGTGGTGTATCCAGGTTTCGTCACCTGTAATGATCCGGGACAGAAAGACCTCTCCCTCAGCATCAAAACGCTCCAACAATTCAGAAGAAATCGTTTTCCTTTGAATCCTGTGGTCTGCTGTGAGACTTCGTGGAACCCATCTTGCGCACACCTTCGAATATGCGAGAGCCTGGATAATTGCAATCACACTTCCATTGCTGACTGAAAGCTGTTGGGCCAATTGTCGAGTTGTGATGCGCCGATCCTCACGAATAATGGCATCCGCGCGGTTCAACATGTCTGGAGTGGTGGCTGTGGCAGGACGCCCAGAGCGCGGCAGATCACGGAGCTCGGTTTCTTCACTTCCTGAAGCTTTAACTCTCTTAGCCCAGCGACCAACGGTGCTCCTATCGACTGCACAGCTTCCATACACAGCACACAAACGTTTATGAATGTTCACCACCGTTTCTTTTTCAGCAACAAGGAATTCAATTACAGCTCGTTGCTTGTAACGAGAGTCGTTCACAGACGCCATTTTAACAGTTCACTACAGCTCCGCTATCGGTTGGAATCATTTGAAACTCCGTACACGAACGCGGGAAACATCAAATCTCAAGCATGTAAAAGTACACTTTTCTATCTTCATTATTGGCTGAGAAAAAAAATGTGGGGCATTACTTAATGAGCGACCCTCGTATATACTTCCACAATGAAATATTCAATAACATCATATTTAAGTGATTGGTGTACTTGCAATTACTGAATGTATGTGTCCAATAAAATATCCTTGTAAAAAAATTAAATCAGGTATGAAAGTGAAGCCCAGAATATAATATACTTTTTAAAGTGACGGAATCGAATCTTTGAGAGTTTAATAATATACAATTAATCATAACGAGCTCAAGGTGCCCTCACATGCGCAAGTCATACGACTGCACTGCGCAACAACGTCTGCGCAGGTGCCCCACTAACCTAACCTAACCTAACCTAACCTAACCTAACCCAAACCAAACAAAACAGGGTAATCTGCAACAGTGCAAAATGGTTTCCTGTGCACGAATTTTGGAAAAAGCGAATGGATGCTCAGAAATTATTGAAATTTTGTATGGACGTCATGCCACAGGTAAGTTAATGATATTCATACTTTATTATGTCTTATCGCTTTTTAGAAATTCGCACGAAGGCATCAAAGTCGTGAGGTGGAGAATGCGCAGAGTCGGCTACGACCAATTATGAATAACGATATTAAGCGCTCACACAATCCCCATATAACACAATTAGTGCTTATATGCGTGTAATACATCATAACACGTCTAAAATTACATAATGTTTCCACAAGAAATATTCTTTCCAAAATTGATGCAGTGTAGGTGTTGACGCAAATACGTAGCAGATTCATGCGTAACGATGACCCAATCTAACTCACTATAAATAAGTATCATGTAACGAAAGAATAAAATAAACATAGTGAATGATAGTATGTCATTTATTAATATAAATGGCCTCACAAAGAAACTGAATATAAATCTCTGGTACATCAATTGCAATGTTTGGTGGACGCGGAATTCATGGCGCACGTCAAACGTGTGGTAACATATTGGTGTCCTATGTCAAATTTCTACAAAATATATCGAAAATATTGCCTCACATTTACTCGAGGACACGAAGTACAAACACAAAGACGCAGTCTATCGGAAAAATACGGAACCAAAGATAAGACGTTCCACATGTGACGACCTAAATGGTAAGAAATCAATACTTTCGAATTTCACGGAGGACCAATCAGAAGACAGTCAGTACTGATTCTGTCTTGGAACAGTCGGCTGGTCCCATTGGAATAGTCGCCATTAAACTACGGTTGGCATTATTTGATACCGGTCGGTCAGTATCGACGCAAATTTGTGTTTTAAGAATAGAGTTCTTCGGGACCATTAATAAGATTAATTACCATCGTTCAATCAAGTATTAACGGGTGCCACCTACACTGAATCTCAGTGTAAGGATGTCTTCTCGTTGACGTGTGAGAATAGAAACAATTGAAACAACAATCCAACATAACAAGCAAGAATATGTGCGGTTCGCCACATTGAGACATACGACTTCAGTGAATGGAGATTTCCATGCCATGTGTGCTCAGTAAAAACGTTTGTACGAGTTAGTAACACGTAAATCATATACAGACATCGCGTATCTTCTGAAGCTGGACCTATGTATTTTGAGAACATTTATTCTTTATAACGATGACTGGGGTCACTGTAGTAATTACATGTAGTGTAATATAAAATTAAAAAAATATTTTAATAAATTATTCTTCGTGTGACAACATATATACTTCCACAATGAAATATTCAACAAAAATGAAATATTCTCCTAAATCCCCTGTCCTCACTAAACTTATTCATACCAGAAGGACGAGCGGGCACTGCCTGGGAACCTTCGTAGCCCACAACCAACTTTATACCCCTCCCCCATTTATAACAGTAGTGCCTATCGCTACTCCCCCCACTTTCTCTATTCTCTCTCTCTCTCGTATGATTCTCGGAATAAACAGCGATCATTTCCTTAAACAGCGTTAACCAGTTGATCTTCGTAATGGTGAAGAGTTGTGTTTTCTTCGCGGTACGGACTGAATTCTTAAATATTATTCAGACGAACTACGATTCTCGGAATAAACAGCGATCATTTCCTTAAACATCCTTAATCAGTTGATCTTCGTAATGGTGAAGAGTTGTGTTTTCTTCGCGGTACGGACTGAATTCTTAAATATAATTCAGACGAACTATGATTCTCGGAATAAACAGCGATCATTACCTTAAACAGCGTTAACCAGTTGATCTTCGTAATGGTGAAGAGTTGTGTTTTCTTCGCGGTACGGACTGAATTCTTAAATATAATTCAGACGAACTATGATTCTCGGAATAAACAGCGATCATTTCCTTAAACAGCGTTAACCAGTTGATCTTCGTAATGCTGAAGAGTGTTTTCTCTTCGCGGTACGGACTGAATTCTTAAATATAATTCAGACGAACTATGATTCTCCGAATAAACAGCGATCATTTCCTTAAACAGCGTTAATCAGTTGATCTTCGTAATGGTGAAGAGTTGTGTTTTCTTCGCGGTACGGACTGGATTCTTAAATATTATTCAGACGAACTACGATTCTCGGAATAAACAGCGATCATTTCCTTAAACAGCGTTAACCAGTTGATCTTCGTAATGGTGAAGAGTTGTGTTTTCTTCGCGGTACGGACTGAATTCTTAAATATAATTCAGACAAACTATGATTCTCGGAATAAACAGCGATCATTTCCTTAAACAGCGTTAACCAGTTGATCTTCGTAATGGTGAAGAGTTGTGTTTTCTTCGCGGTACGGACTGAATTCTTAAATATAATTCAGACGAACTATGATTCTCGGAATAAACAGCGATCATTTCCTTAAACAGCGTTAACCAGTTGATCTTCGTAATGGTGAAGAGTTGTGTTTTCTTCGCGGTACGGACTGAATTCTTAAATATAATTCAGACGAACTATGATTCTCGGAGTAAATAGCGATCATTTCCTTAAACAGCGTTAATCAGTTGATCTTCGTAATGGTGAAGAGTTGTGTTTTCTTCGCGGTACGGACTGAATTCTTAAATATAATTCAGACGAACTATGATTCTCGGAGTAAATAGCGATCATTTCCTTAAACAGCGTTAATCAGTTGATCTTCGTAATGGTGAAGAGTTGTGTTTTCTTCGCGGTACGGACTGAATTCTTAAATATAATTCAGACGAACTATGATTCTCGGAATAAACAGCGATCATTACCTTAAACAGCGTTAACCAGTTGATCTTCGTAATGGTGAAGAGTTGTGTTTTCTTCGCGGTACGGACTGAATTCTTAAATATAATTCAGACGAACTATGATTCTCGGAATAAACAGCGATCATTTCCTTAAACAGCGTTAACCAGTTGATCTTCGTAATGCTGAAGAGTGTTTTCTCTTCGCGGTACGGACTGAATTCTTAAATATTATTCAGACGACCTACGGCTTCATGGGGTTAATGATGCTTATTTTTTCATTTCAAAGAGCACACAAAAAGTTAATTTATGAACCCTCTTAGGAAGGGAATGAATTATTTCGGAAGATTTAGTAGCGGTGAGACTTAATATTAAACTGTGTTTTTGTATAAAGAGTATCTGGAGATGTGAATCAGACTGCAGTGACTCACGATAGACTCAAATTTCGGTTTCCTTGCACTTGTAAAGCTTCAGTTTCATTGATTAGGAAAATAGATCAGGTACTCAATTTGACGATATTTTATATTACTATACACAGAATAAACTGAAAGTCCACAAAACTGCAATTTTTATTAGCGAAGAGTAATTATAACTGTTATAAATTACGCCTTCATAATTTTCTGACTCGAGATACTGTAAACTGGTGCAGCTTTAATTCAATATATATCTCTACTGTGTTGCTACAAGTGGACTTGAATATCAACGGACTTCCTCTTGGTCTACGCTCCTGTATCCCATCACCATCCTTCGGGATACAACGCAGAACGATACTTCGTTCTGATGACTGCCTCAATCAAGCAAAGGATGTTGAAAATGTTTCTCCATATTTTGGGAACCTCTGCTCTATACAGCCCTACATTCTAGCAGCTCTGTCTAATTCCATCACCGCGTAAAGGACGCCTATTCAGTCGCGTCCCTGGCAGACGACTAATCCAAATCAATACAGACTCCGTACGCAATACTCGGTCCACCTAACACCAACAGCATTTCCTTACGAAATTTATCCAACAGAAATGAAGTAAGGACGACCAGTCAGTTTTTAAAATTTCTGTGTCTATACACGAAGAGAAAGGCTTTGACCAGTTAAACGACTGTCAGCTACACGATGACTGCCGTACATGTTTACATCAAGAGAGACGCAAGAAACTGGTCTCATACCGCAAGTGTGCGTGTCTATCACCGGACACGCAACGTCTCTGTGATTGTCTGCATTTTCTCCTTTTCCAATCTTTCCCATCAACAATTCTCAAATGATCTGTAACTTTTCCTTTCTGTTTCCAACTCATAAAAGAACTCGATTCCTTACCGTACGTAGGGGGGGGGGTTTCAAATATTCTTTGATTTTGGCGATATCGGTACCTTCGCGAAACCCCATCCACGCAGACCAGGCTTTACTCAGACACTACATTACCGTCGAGACATACTAATTTCTAATTTCCCACAGAACACTATCTACGAAAGTCATTATAATTTTTAATCAACCTCGAAATAATACATCACCGTACTCACCCGAGTCCATCGCTCGCTGGTGCCTCATCGTTTCAGACGTCTCGAGCCAGACGACGTCACAGAGCTGCGTCCAGGAGCGAGACGTGGTAAAATCTTCTGGTTCAGAGGTTCACGACGGCGATGAAGAATGATGATATCATAATCACCGTGAATGTGAAGAGGGCTCCGCCAATCACCTCAAAGCAGACATAATGACAAGAATTTATAATTACGTCGCTTCTGTACGTACGCTCTGAAACTCGATCAGTGGGCATTATCTGACAATTTCTCATTGTACTCACCGGAGTCCTTAGTTCGCTGCTGCTGTAATATAATTTTCGGGTTGTCGTGTTAGCGACCTCACGATGTAAGCGGCCGTCATCCTCACCGCACCGTAAACCTCAAGTCTTGAACGAGTGTCACGTGGTTGTTACCACTGACCTAGAAGGAGACGGAATGCGTGGGCAGAATCACAGAACAATCAAAACGTAAAATAGAATAATATCTCAGAATACTTAGTTCAGTGTTGCAACGTCATTTCGGCCATCTTGTCTTGTGTGACGTAGGCCAAGTCACGTTGTATCGGGAACAGCACGCAATATAAGTTTTTCTCTCAACGTACTTTCAGAACTCTCTACTTCAGAGGACGGAATATTTCATGCAACTCACCTTGAATGACTTAAGTAGGCTCTCGTTGTACAAGACGTAGCACCCGGGGACACACAACAGGACACATGTACTCTCGCCTGTGCGTTGCCACAGTCCTAGAGAAAAATATATAGACGATCTTATATCACGCCAGACACAAATGCCTATAAGTCAGGGTCATTATCTAGAGCCTCGTATTACCACCACGAAAGCTTCAACAACTCTTTGGCTGTCGAATAAATCGAGAATTAAACCAAACACAAGCTGAGACGTAATATCAAAATGGCCGACTGAAGCCCCAACTTACGTAAAGACTGCGTACATCCGCGCTGTACCGAAGCAGGAGACAGACAACCGGGAAAAACTCAACTTGTTCGGAGAAAACAAGTTTCGCGGAGCATGCTGGGAAAGGCAAAGATAAAAAACTCATCCAACTGGCGTCGGCAGAGATGACTAAGGGGCAGATAAAATTATACGCCCAGTAATAAAACACTAAAAGCGAAAACTCAATGATTTAATCGAATGAAACCAAATCGCGGGACGGAGGGTCAGTCTCAGACCGTAAATGGTCGTAGAGAATAAAACAAGGATCGAAAAACATAAAATAAACGGCAGCGTCCTCTGTGCGGGAACATCGGGACCCACCAAAAGCGCCGTCCCGCACAGAGGGCGCAAGAGGTTATTTTGCTTTAAGAGGTTTGTTTTAAGTTCCTATGACCACTTAGCGGCTGGGGTTGAGCCCCCCTGTCGGTATTATTCCATGTCAATTACTGCTCTTTCGCTGCTGGTACAATTTTCGCAATTTTGAGTGGTCCTCTTATTATACCTAATCTTACTATGCTCTTGCTATATCCCCTAGACAAGATCTGTTGCCAGGTCGGTTAGTCGAAAGAGTTGAACGACTCGCCTCGCCCACGAGGTCCTGTTTTCTGTAGCGTGCGAGCGCAAAGCCAACGAGTTGGACTCGTCCGACTCGGGCGGTTCGTTGGAACCCGGCGCCCGGGCCATTGTCCGGAGCCGGGTCCGCGACTCTGCTCGCTCAAGAAACGGCCTGGGCCTCCACCTCCCTTCGTGGGGCGCGGGGGTTAGGGCGCGGGGGTTAGGGCGCGGGGGTTAGGGCGCGGGGGTTAGGGCGCGGGGGTTAGGGCGCGGGGGTTAGGGCGCGGGGGTTAGGGCGCGGGGGTTAGGGCGCGGGGGTTAGGGCGCGGGGGTTAGGGCGCGGGGGTTAGGGCGCGGGGGTTAGGGCGCGGGGGTTAGGGCGCGGGGGTTAGGGCGCGGGGGTTAGGGCGCGGGGGTTAGGGCGCGGGGGTTAGGGCGCGGGGGTAAGGGCGCGGGGGTTAGGGCGCGGGGGTTAGGGCGCGGGGGTTAGGGCGCGGGGGTTAGGGCGCGGGGGTTAGGGCGCGGGGGTTAGGGCGCGGGGGGTTAGGGCGCGGGGGGTTAGGGCGCGCGTTTTGAATTCTGGTTGTGGATCCTATGTGGGATAATATGGGGATTTTTGGTGGGGAATCCTGCAGGATCGTGGGTAATATTATGTGGTGAATCCAGGGGAATATCCTGGGAATCATGGGTTGCGATCGTGGGAAATTCTGTTGGAAATGTTTGGTGGCAGATTCTGCTAGATCTGGGTAGGGAATCCTTGGTGGGGATCCTAGGAAATCTGTGGGGAATACTAGGATGGTCATGGGGAGTCCTGGTAAATCCGAGGAATCCTGGAGGTGATTGTCTTCGGGGATCCTGCCGTGGTCCTAGAGGGCAGTGTCCAGGAAATCCTGGGGTCCTAGGGGATGCTGTGGTTCCTGGGATATGGTGATGCTGCAGGGATCCTGAGGGGATGGTCCCGGGGGGGGGGGATCCTGGGTAGGTGTGATCATGAGGGTTGGCCCAAAGAAGGGAATAGCCCTGGGAAGGGGTGCGACTGGGGTAGTGGCCCTGGGGTAAAGGGTGTGGCCCTAGGGTGGCTGGCTAGCAGAAATATTGGTGAGAAGGTATAACCTTGAGATTTTTTAAGACCAGTATCCTTGACCTATACGTGACCTCATTTTGACATGAGTATGGTCAATCAGGTATTTACCGTTTGGCATAAATACGTATGACCTTGAGAATTTTAAAGACCTCTATCTGGCAAACTATTGGGGCGATCTTGTCTTGACTTTGTCATGACCTTGACCTAACAGTGACATCAATGTTACAAGAGAATAATCACTCTGATAACTGATGAAGATGTGAGGGCGAAATAATGTACAACAGTGGTCCCCAACGCGGTGCCCGCGTTGATACGGAAAGAGGTTATACTGAATAATAAAGGCCGTTCAACCATGAACATTATAAAATCAAAGCACAGATCTCGACTTACTGACGCCCATCTTGACGATTGTTTGCGAGCAGCAACATCATCCTACTCTCCCAAATTTGTAAAACTGGCCGATAAAATGCAGCGCCAAACATCACACTAACTTCCCACTTGAGTAATAATAATTGTACTTATAAAAGTACGTATTTTTGATTGCGTGGTTTCTTGTATCAATAAACGTCGTGTTGTTTTGTGTATTATTTGGTGTCCATATCTTATTTGTCCAGAGAAAGGAAAAAAAAGGTTGGGGACCACTGACGTAGGGCAATACATGCCAAACATTATCATCAGTGCGTTTGGTGTAATCACGCACGTCTGCTGATATCGAAGTTTCAACGTTCCTACGTGCGGATATCCGTATATCCCATGTACACACAAGATCGAGATTAGATACATTTCTTTTGTACATTCATGTATGTCTGATGGTACTCATGTTGATATGGGTTGCCATTATCCACACATTGAAGGCAGATTCATATTTATTTATGACGGACTTTGCCACAGTACGTATGTGTTTGCCGTGTGGTATTCTACGTCCATACAGCATCCAGTTGATGTGATGTGTCCAGATGGGGGGGGGAGGGAGGAGGTCATAAATGCAGAGGGAGTTAAAGAGAGAAAAGTAATGCCGCACCAGCTTGGCCCAAAAGTAATATTCTGAGCAAAAAATTTCGAAAACGAATTCCCACAGTGGCAAAGCGTGACTTTTTCAAAAGTGTTGGCCAAATCCCACTCCGGGATGGGGGTCAGGGGAGTTGAAACTTTGGCAGTTGAGCTTTTGGATCGTAATTTATCTTCCATGATGAACAATTAAGTGTTAGCAGTCGAGGTTTGGCTAACATCTTAGCTTGGTAGGTCATGTAATCCCCTACTTACCCCCTCAAACCAGAACTATATTGTAAGATTTGAGGTTTCCACAGCAGATATTGTTTCTGTCATAATTGCGTTTGCGCAAATAGACTGGGAGCTTACGCCTGAATGAGGTACCCATCAACGCTTGTAGGGGGAGGTATTCCCATGTGTCATTTCAGATAAATCCATTCAAACAGCACACCCAAGTTACTGCTATTCTTATGGGCACACGCTCCAGAAGCATCTATACGTTAATGTGATTAAGTCAAGGTTGTTTACAATGTCTTCCGTGGTTTAATGCGTCACTGGGACATACGATTGTGTGGGTCGTATTAACCCGGTCAGTATCGCACTCCATTGCAGCATGCTGCCACTACAAACAGTCCTACATATCGGGTGGGATATCTAGTTGCTACAGGTTTCAGCGTGAACTTGTAACTTAATCAGTACACGAACTGTAAAGAAGTTCTTGACATAAACTCGCACAGTCCTAGGACAATGGATGTAAAATAAAATGTCATACCTTTAGTTGCAACGAAGGTAACTGTTGCGAGTAGCGCCAACTGGGACAATCATAATTAATAAGAAAGCTGGCCATGTCGTTGACCGATTGACTAACTAACTAGATGGCTTACCGAACCCGAAGGTTCATCACCGAATTAACCAAAGCCCTCCACCGGACCCTGTCCTGGGCCAACAAAATCCAGTCTCCTTCAACTCCTATCTCCCACAGATCCCGCCTGACATTATCTTCCCATCTACGTCTAGGTCTCTCCCCCTCAGGCTTCCCGGTGCACACCTCTTGCCCCATCCATGCGCGCTACATGTTCCACCCATGTCATTCTTCTCGACTTAATCACCCTGACAATACTGGGAGAGGAGAACATCATTATGCAGTTTTCTCCACGCCCCATCGTCTTCCCTCCTAGGCCCAAATATCCTCCTCAACATCCGATTCTCAAACACCTGCAATCCGTGTTCCTCCCTCTGAGTGAGAGACCATGTTTTGCACCCATACAAAACAGGCAAGATTATTGTTTTGTATACTTTAATTTTCAGGTTCTTAGAAATCAGACGGAAGACAAAATATTTTGGACTGAGAAGTAGCAAGCATTTCCGGAATTTAGTCTCCTCCTAACTTCGTCGTGAGCATCATTTTGAATCGTTTTTGTTGTTCCCAAGTATTTGAACTTTGTCACACTTTCAAAGGATTTATGAGCCACCTTAATGTCTGTCGGGTACATCATCGTGTTCACAAAAGCCCGCCACCGGGGTCTATCCTGAGTCAGTTGCATCCAGTTCACTCCATTGAGACCCATCTCCGTAAGATTTGTCTTAATGTTATCTTCCCACCTACGCCGAGGTGTTTCCTTCAGGCCTTGTAAACTTTCAACTCGCCCTAAAAACATCGGCTGAGGAGCTCGTCATGCATTTTTCTCTGTTATCCGTCCCACTCCCGTTTTGGGTCCAAACATCTTCCTCAACACTCTGTTCTCAGAGCCCCTCAGTCTATGTTCCTCCCTCAATGTGAAAGACCACGTCTTGCACCCATAAATACTTTGCACTCAATAATAGCAATCATTCCCCGGATTTAATCTGCTGATGTAGGAGATAATGAGAGGGAGATTCTTCAATATTTATTCTTCTAAATCCGGAATAAAATTTCTTTCAGTTCCCTAAAACGCTTTAATAATGTCGATGTATCAAGAGATGAAAAGTTTTAGAATTATTGTTCAGAATACAAACCCCACTTCTTAAGATCCACATATTTTTATTAAGATTCTGGGCCACGAAACAAGTTTAATTCTTTGAAAATTGTAAAATGTTAGTTGCCTACTGGAATATTCTTTTATTATAAATGTTGCCGTGAACAAACAGAAGTCATTACTTGAAATTGTGTTAAAAAAGTTTAATTCTCTTACACGAGTTCACAAATGCAGATGAAAACATTAAATGTGATGAACAATAATAATAAATAGGAATCCCTTACCTCAAACTTTGTTCAATTGTAAGAGACCACGACGTCCACCGTCAATGATCGATCTAATCAAAACTAAAACGGAGAGAGTGGAGGGCAGTTTGACAGATTTCTTAATAATTCTTATATAAGATAAGAACTTGTGATATTCTATATTAGTAAGAATTGCCACAAACAACATATTCCCTCCACCTAACATTTACCTGGGCAATACTCATTACAGCTGAATCTAAACGGTGACAAGCCGCTGCATCCAGTCTGTATTTCACGGTCACCAACTCTGAAATGACAAATGTTCGTGTAAAAGACAGATCAATGAAAATGTCACCTTATATTTTAAACTGCGACAGAATAAACAGTAGCTCAGTCTCTTGTGTGGAAGGAAACAATCTTGGATGAAGATAAGTGCAAAATTCCTCTGACAGCATAGCCGAGTTTCCAGGAAATTCCAAAGTGCAATGGCCGTGACATTCCGCATGAAACCAGATTCATTCAGAATGGAGTTGCCTCTTTCCACATCCTACGTCATTAGGAACCCTGCATATTCCAAACTGCATTACAACACTGATATTTAAACACCGCAACCTATCTGCTGTCACACCACAGCGACCAGAATGGCATATCCAGATCACATCAGGTGTTCCGAGTAAAGGTGACAATTCTGAAGAAAAAGTAACACACACATCGCGAAGACAAGTTTACTGCAATTACTGTCATCATCATTATTGCCATCTTCTTATTCCAAACATCTAATCTGCCATATGCAACTTCCGTGCTTTCAGTCAGCAATGGAAGTGTAATTGCAATTATCCGGGCTTTTGCATATTCGAAGGTGTGCGCAAGATGGGTTCCACGAAGTCTCACAGCAGACCACAGGATTCAAAGGAAAACGATTTCTTCTGAATTGTTGGAGCGTTTTGATGCTGAGGGAGAGATCTTTCTGTCCCGGATCATTACAGGTGACGAAACCTGGATACACCACTTTGAGCCAGAGACAAAAAGGCAGTCAATGGAGTGGCATCATCCTCAATCACCGAGAAAGAAGAAATTCAAGTCAACTCCCTCCGCCGGAAAAGTCATGATGACTGTCTTTTGGGACAGTGATGGGGTCATTCTTGTGGATGTGATGCCAAGAGGTGCGACCATCAATTCAGACGCGTACATTAGGACCCTGGAAACCCTCAAGAAGCGTTTCCGACGAGTTCGGCCTCACAAGCATCCAGCAGAAATTTTGCTCCTGCACGACAATGCACGCCCTCACACAAGTCCGAGAACCCGGGAAGAAATCACCAAATTTGGTTGAACGGTGCTGCCCCATCCACCCTACAGTCCAGATCTGGCACCCTCCGACTCCATCTCTTTGGGCCACTTAAAGATGCTATCCGCGGAACAAGGTTTTAAGATGACGAGAGCGTTATTCAAGCAGTGAGGACCTGGCTACGTGCACAGGACAAGAGCTGGTACCGGCAAGGCATGCATGCACTTGTTCCACGCTGGCGTAAAACCGTACAAGTTGATGGGGACTATGTGGAAAAATAGTATGTGTAAAGGAAACATTGATTTATATTGTCACTAAATTTGAGCCATCTTGAATAAATATGTTCTGAGGAAAAAAATGTGGGGCATTACTTAATGAGCGACCCTCGTACAAACGTTCTAGGCTACACTTCAGCAAGTTGTCAAATGTCACTTTCATAAATTACAAAGGGACCCTTTTCCCCCGCCCAGTAACGTATCCAACGCAACGAATTATGGTCGTATTACGTAGGAAAATGGTGGGTACAAACGAAGTCAAATCAGACGACAAAACGATAAAGTAAAGCAAACGCGAAAAGCCGTTCAATATGACCTTCGTCACTGTGTGTTCGTAAATAATTTGTTTCGGCTACGGTAAAAAAATGATAATTTCCTTGTTAACCAAAGCAACGCGCCATTCATTATGCTAAACTACGTTCAATTTTTCTGCTACCCTTTTTAAAACAATCCGCACACCTACGCCCACATCTTGGGGCAGATTTTTATTCAAAGTCTTGGTTACTCGTATGGTCACATTTCCAGCAATTACAGAACAAGCAGACAACTGCCTGCCTTCTCTCTCTCGCTCCACACCCAATTCACATAACATGATGGAAGGATGACTGTAAGTGCTAAAGAAACTGGCAGGGTGCTGGGGCCACCAACCCGGTCGCAAATACTCAGACATTCTGTACTGTGGACGTGGGGATTCCCCACTAAGTAAAGGAGAGCCACCAAAAATTTCTTACTTTGAGGAAACATCTCTCCATGACACCAGCAGCAGCACTCTCAATGTAACAACTTTAACAAGTAGAAACACAACAAAATAAAGAAAGCAATTCTACAAAACAATATTTTGTATCTGACATTACGTCAATAAACAGTTTTACGAGATGAGTTTTAGTGCACGCTGATTACTGAATTGCCAGCATGTCTACACGAGAATTTCTGATTGTGGTCACAATGTTTATTAAGATCCCGGGACCCCTTCAACATCATGATCGTATGTTGATTGACTACCCAATAACAAGATCAATAAAACGTGCAACAAACAAAGCTACGTTCTACCTCCAAGAATCATACGCAAAGGAATCTTCACTCACAGACGGCTCGAACATCTAATATTTTAACAAACATCCTGCAAAAGAGCTGTACCACTTAAAGTCCTCTCCCTTCCATTTCAGCACGGATTCTTACAGTAGTAATAAGTTCTAGAAATGAATGGAGGGTAGACACGGGTTTCGTATTGTATGAATTTCCTTCCTGATTTCTGCCCTCTAAAAAATAACTGAGGGTTTTCGTGGGTGCGATATGGGAGCCCAAGATGAGAGGAAGGAGGGGTTATGTAAAAATATATTTATGAGGGAGCAGCCAAGGTGGTCAACGAACACCAAACAGACATCATATATCATTTCATTTCCAGGTCAACAATCTTTAACCAAACTAAATGGTCAATAACTTCAGCCTGTCTCTCTCTCTCTCTCACATACACAAAAACACAATCTCTACATTCTTCCTATAAACAATCTGACTGACAACACTAACAAATTAGTCTTTCCTAAGCCAAGAACTCTTCACAACCATTTTACAGACATAAAATAACAATCCTGACAACACCAGCACTGGTACATTGTGACCCACATAAGTGGCACTGCCTTTCTATACTTGGTTCCAACCAACCACACCACTCCTCGATCCTAATGCAAATCCCCTTACCCCACCACCAACCACGGAATATACCAGAAGTAATACTGAGCCTCATCACATGTCCATGAGACTGACACCTGACAACTCTCAACTTATGGTTAAGTCTCAAATAAATGGAACCTCTGACAGTCATCTCCATTTTTGCAAGCAAATCCAAATTCATAACGAACACCACACCACAAACTTACAAGTTTTGTAACCGATCCCCTTGCTCAACACAGCAAACTCTCAAAATTAACCAAAAGCACAGAAAATATCCCGGCAGCTCCGCTCACTGTGCACAAAACTAAATTACTTACACTGGCAAATGCTCACTTATTAATTAGTAAACAGACCACATTAAAGGCTCCTCAGCACTGCACACATCTCACGTGTAACAAAACCTTATCACAAATAGTCACCACCCTCGTCTACAAGCTACACCTAACCTCCAATTTTGGTGTCCTATAAACAATATATTCACTAGAGAATCATGAATGCCTCTAGCATACCACAGATACTGCAATAATGCCAATCCCTCACCACATTTACGTCTTTCAACATATCAAATCTCACGCTTTAAGTCACAACATCTAAAGTACCTAATAAAATTGGACAGACTCATCTCTCTCACACGACAACCACATCAAATACATTCTAATGCTCATGTACTCACACAACGAATGCCTGGTTCAGACCGATATCAGTCTCTTGCGGATACGAGGTTCCTTCTTTGTCCCAGCAGGTTTAATCTTCTGACATCAAGTCGGTCTGCCAACTGTTGCCGCACGTACTTCAACGCTTCTCTGGCCGGCAGTACGCGGGTCACGTGGTGCTCAGTAGAATCTGAAGGATCATTCTGTTTCTCGTAATCTGCTACTCCCAGAAAGAGAAAATACATTCACATTCAAGAAATCAAGACATCACACTCTTCTAAGAACACACAGTTTTACTTCACCAAGCAGTTAACACTCCCACCTTAGCCAATGAACAAGCACCTTACATTTTCAGAAGACAAATTCTGTCAAGTTCATTACAAACCCATTCACAAGTTAACTTTAAATACGGGTCACAACAGTGTCACAACCAGCGACCTGACAAATTCTGAACTCCCTCGCTTACAGATTCATACTGGAGCCTTTCTTTCCTCCCCCCCAGCAAATTTAAAACATTCGCCAAGTGGGCCATTATTCCACACGTCATAATACTGCAACTACAAACTCTACAACTCACACACATCACGTCAGACCCACGCAACTTCCGTTGCCACTGATTCAGTGGATATTTAACGAACAGTTCGCTTGCCGTCTGTTTGGAGCCGAGGATGTTGATCGCTGTCTCCAAGAAAAGAACAAGTGCCAGGTGTCCCGGCTTACAAGGCTCCCTCTCCTCGTGCCCCATTATGACAGCAAGGGAGTCTATAAACACCAGTCGGTCCATGCCCTTCAGGTTCGCCTGTTTTGATGTCATGGAGAAAGGACGTAAATGAAAGATTAAGAAATGGCAAGCCTCTACCACACAGCCAACATCTGTAGCACTTCTACTACTAAGGTGACTTCAACCGACAAGGGGCAAGAGGTAGCCGCATCAATTAGATTTATTTTCCATATCACCATCAGTAATGCCACTTTATAATACCTTCTGGAAGCAAAGGTGGAAACTTCACCGTCAGTAATATAAATTGTTTCAATGTTGAACAATCTAAATTTATAAAACTGAACTCACCAGCTTCCTGTGATATCGCCACCATTGTGCAGTGACACACAAGGAACACCGTCGTAACTCTTTCATGGCTGCAGCAACAAACACTCCTACCAACTTACACAACAGGCCTTACTGGTTTTTCCAGATATGAAGCAGACGCTTTCAACCAGTTCACATACTAAATGTGGTTTTAAGAGAGATTTCAGGTTCTCACAGTGGTCTTTGGGTTCTAACACCACTTGGACTTACAGAAAACCAACACCGATTATGGTTTTCAAACATTTAATGGTTCGCTATATCAGCTGAAGTTATCCTTGTGACTAAGCGCAATGCCATGAGGCAGTGGGAGCATGGAGGTAAACTCCATGCATTCTCAATTATAGAACTATGTGGAGGTCAGCCTCAAAATGTGGTTCCTTAAACTGGCAAAGAAAAATCACGTTCTTCACTGTTTCTTTGTAGTCTCAATAGAAGAAATAGACAAGTTCTTTATTTCATTAAAACCATTTGCTACTTTTCAGGACAAAAGGTCTTCTTCCTTCAATAATGGCATTGTAATTCAGAAAAGAAGTTTATTAAACAATTTACTCAAATGGATGAACTTGCCTGTGACTGCCATCTGGTGAGTGGCTCTGGCTTGCTTGTCCTGCAATCTGAACGGAATCCCATGGACTGCGGAGATCTCCACATGTCGATCATCAAAACTGCAACAGCGAATCACAATGAGTAAAGATAATTACACTCACATCCTAATGTTCAATGGTCACAGCAGTGGCCAATGCAGTAGCTGCTTCCTAAATCAGCAACTGATGTACGAGGCACAGAGCAAATGGGAAATCTGGGTTTATGATATGACAAAGAAATACATTACTTGTAGAAGCCTCCTGGTACTGGCAGGATACTAAACACAAACTAATTGTGATACAGCCTCTAACGGGCTCACTGTACCAGTAAATAATGAGTTCTGGGTGCTCAGAGAAAAATCTATACCAGTGCCTCATAGACTGCCTTGGGACTCGCTTACAATTCTGCGAAGAAAAGCCAGTGATTAACAATCTGTTATGTCATGTTAGTACCATCAGGCTGGCTGTACACTTTTTTAATATCAAGAATGAGGTTAGTTTGACAATATTCTTCTGCCTCCAACTGCTCTTATATACCTTGGACAGGAGAAAAGCTGCTGCGCTCTATTCTCATCATCATTAAAATTCAGGGATGCCACCAAGAAACAGCAAATTATTTCCCAGCACTGACGACGGTAGAACGGATCCGTCGTGCTTGACTTCTGAGCACTAGATGCTGTCTCCACGACCTAGAAAACACAAGCAACAGTTTCAAGTTATAACGAGTAAGGGAAGTCAAATGTTTTAGTTACAGTAACTTCCACGCGGCATTGTTATAATACTTTCACGTACTGCACTTACTGTAATACTCTAAACACATTTTCTCCACATCAGGGCGCATGTCATATTTATTTCCAGAAACTTTGGGTTTCATGGACACCTAGACTTTTATTTTGCAAGTGGAAACAAGTTTGACAAATCTCAACAACACTGAAATAAAAATTAACTACAAGCATATAATTTTTGTATAGTCTATGCTAACCCTAATAAACGTCAAAAAGGAACGTACTATACGCGTACCAAGTTATTTCATAATCTTCCACCAACAATTTAAACTCTAAATGATTTAAAGGTGTTCAAGCGTGCATTGAGAGGTCACCTCATCACTCACACTTTCCATTCTGCAGTTTATTTCACCTCTGCTGAAATTTCTTCAGTTTTATGTATATCTATAATCTATATTTAAAGTGGTTTTGCATTTCTATTTAAAATTCTGAGGTTTATGTATATTAATTTGTAATTTTTTTTAATACCTGTATTGCAGAATCTGAAGGTTATGTACATTCATATGTGAAACACGTCCTTGCATTGTGTCAAAAGTACTGAGGTTTACGTATATTGAATGAAGTCCTGAAGTTTATGTTTATTGTATGAAATGACTTGTACTGCATCCCATGGTTTAGTCCTAAGAAGGATCTATGGAATGCAAAGAAACTCTACTCTCTAACATACCTGAATAATGCAATTCCTTATCCAAGTCACAAACACTCCAGGTGCTTCGTTCTGTCTCGTTCTTCACATCTCCAACTCCAAAAAAGCTGCTTCCCCATCACGCACACAACTGATCTTCTGAAACGCTAATATTCAGACAAATTGGTCCTCCATGTCTTCGTTGATGCCAGTAAACACACACTACAGCTACAGTTCACATGAAAGTTGCTACTCAGCACATCCCCTGATCTCAAACTCCTCTTTGAGACAGACTAGGCACTCCCACTAAATCTATAACCGTACACCTCCTCGGAAAGCAAGGTATATAATCGCACGAGGGCCTGAGGTCTTCCTTGTGGCATTGTAAGGCATCATACGAACACCCCATACTTGGTCACTAGGAATCAAAAGTGGGCAACTGTGGTGTGGTGTGGTGGCCACATAACCAACATTACAACCTGTAACCCTAGCTGCTAACTTCTAGCTTCTTCACTGCGATAAGCTCTTGCACAAATTTAAATCAACAGCAACTGAATTTCCACATGCAAGCCACAAAAACAGAGGCTGCCACCACGAGTCTGTGGGTCATCCCAACCGCATCGACTGATGAAATGTGTCCATCATGCACAGTGGTCAAGTCAGCTACCGGAGCAAAGTCTTGCTACCTCCGTAGTAATGATGGACTCGAAACTGCATAACGGCTGAAGTATCCCATATGCTTGCATTCACGCCTACCTGAAACAAAACCATGTACAGAAATAAACATCCGCATTGAGAGACCAGTATTAATTCTTACTACGAAGGCAATCTACACCACATTAATAACCTACTGGCAACTAATCCGGCCTTTCGTGCAACCAAAATATTTCCCACTTTACGTACTTCACACAGGAGAAAGATGACAAACATCAGTTCAAATAAACTTGCAAGCATTGGAAATATAAGAGAGTAAAGCTGCACTCGACTGGCCATGCATCCTACCATCACGCCGTCCGAAGTAAACAATAACAGCAGAGGAGCTGCGCCATTTTCTCGCACGCAGGGACGGCAACGTCTGAAAAACAGCGAACACATCCCGCCACCGGCGGAGCATGAGGGATATTGAATGACCAATATGTGCGCACCCTGACGAACTGTGCTGTCATCTACCGACAATACACCTGAGGTACATGCCCGTCCGCGAACACTACACGGCACTGCCGAACCAAATGCTGACTGAAATACCACTCCAAAGACTGTAGAATTATGAAGACCTCAAACTTTATTTCGTGAATACCATTAGTGACACATCTTCTCCTTTAAAAACGACAGGAAGTAAAGAAAAAAAATTAAGGCGAAACGAGCTACCAACTTCGCCTATAAGAAACCAACTACCAATCACTTCCATAACCTCAAAAATCATAAAATAATTTATGATTCCAACCACACCCAATAAACTACAGCTCAATCAACTTAGCACGAAGCACTATGAAACAAGTAGCCCACAATTTGCATCTACATCGCCTACATCCTAGGGCACATTTGTCACATAACCTGTCGGTCGCCGTTATGTTACTGCTCAGATTGATACCAGACACAACTCTTGAATACCTGCACGTCTACCTATAAATCACCCAGTGAAATCGTCCACGTCCTTTCCAACACGAACTTATCCTCGTCACATTTCATGTTGGCACTCAAGACATCACGCAAATTCAGCACCGACATTCTCCCTGCGCGATAATTTCTCACAAGTAATTTTGCAGAAGGGCGAAAACGTCTCGCGAGCTGAGTCATTTGAAAAGTACGACCAACATCACCTATAAGACACCAACTAATAAACATTTCCATAACCTAAATATCTTCCATCATTTATGAAAACAGGTGGGATTTCGTAAACTACAGCTCAATGAACGAAGCACTATAAACGATTATTGCATATGTCGCCACTACACAGCCCCCCTGCCACCAGGTTCTACTTCACGAGCATCTATAACACACCCAACGACCCAGCCCACTGGTGGCCGTACTTCAACAACACCAACTTCCCTTCGTCAGACTTCATTTTGGCACATGCAGCAATCAACACTTAATACACTACCAACAAAATTAATGCCGGCAATATTCGCTGAAAACCACTTGCAGAAAAACACACACAATCCATAAAACTCATTGCACTTACCTGACTTACAAAAAGCAATCTCATCACTGGCAAGTCACACTTTTCGATCATAGGACAACTGCTATTGCGCATCTCCCGTTAACGACTGCTTGGAAACTCCCTCTCGGTGATGATCACTAAGTATTCCCGTTACCTCCCGCTTTGACATCTCTTTACAGATTTACATGAAGAAAATACAAACTAAGTAATGCGTGGTCAGCATACTTTTAAAGTCCTCCTGGGTCAGAGAACGGACACCCACTATTATCAAGACTGTCCAGTATAGCTATGCCAGAGATCTTCATCACCGCACTTCCTAAACGAGTGAAACTGCAGAGCCCCCCCATCTGCTTCAGAACAGATTCACAATGACTGACGTTTTGAAGATCTTCCTGTGGCATTAGCTTGAACTGAGAATGTGAAATGGGATGAAGCAGATAAAACGAAATAACATATTCTTTCCAGGAAGAGGAATCACATCTTTGGTGACAAGCTGCGGCCAAAGCCAAGAGCACCTGCAACTTACAGCCTTTCACACAGGACAAACTCTCTCTCATTCCGAGATGTGTTGGCCACCACACTATGAAGCAGACTCTTATCAACGCAATGTGATTGCGGCCGACATTTCTACTATTTTACTACACTCCGTAGAACACCCCACACACATAACTAGACATCCACACCTTACACGTTCACATGATTCATATCTAAGTTGCTATCACACTTGCAACACAATTACCACAACAGAGCAAGCCCCTGTCAATGGGTTAAATAACAGAAAACTGCACCACCTCTCCAGAGGCACACAAAATTTACACGCTGCATTCAGTCCTCTTCTCCATGTACGCACTCAGCAACAGGACGGCCAACCATCGGGGACACAAGCGGTCTTCTCTCGGATGTCAGTCTGTCTAGTGTTGGTGCACTCCTCCTGCAATATACCAGGAAAGGTGTAAGATACACAAGAAATCTAGAATCTCAAGGGGCCACTTTCACAGACATTGGAGGCAAAGTCGTCTGAAATGGAACAATCTCATGCCAACTTATTTTATCTAATGGGTGCCTCCTGCTTATTCAAATACTTAATCTGAAATGGGGGCGGGGGAGAATGCCGTTCATAGACATACAGGGGATTAGACACGTAAGAACAAACATCCAACATGCAGTCAGCCTCTGTCAGAGCATTACCGTTGCTTGGCAGAAAAAGTATTCCTCTTCCAACTTGGTACATATTCCGAATATTCATCCAGTTAATATTCTTTGTGATATGAAGTCAGAAGACAGTGTCCTACTTCTTGTACTGGTGCCTCTTATGAACAGACAGACACACACACTCACTCACTCACATCCAGTTATTGTAGCTCTATACATAAGCTGCACTTTGTGAGCCAATTAATATGCTCTCTCTTTGAGAAATGTTGGTCCAACGCCCTATCTCGTGTCAGGGGCACAACACAGAGGTTTTACTCGCCAGTAACAGGTCATCTAACTGCGGCCAATATCGTTCTGGTTCTTCACCCCAGCCTTGTCAAACAGAACACCCAGAGGGAACTGAAGGAGGTAACTTCATGATGACGGCATGGCCGGTGTCCTAGAACATTAATGAAAATACATACTTCAGTACCCCAACACAGAGCAAGCGAGCGGACATCACGGCGCACAGAACGACATCCATCAACACTGCACAATACATATGCCCGAAAACGTGAGTACAGAAGGGATGTGGACTGCCTGCAGGAATATGCCGGGGCACCGACAATGTCGGCGTGAACAACTCTGTAAGCTCCCGAGGTGAGCATTCCACCCTAGGGAATGTTGTGAATGTGCATGTGCGTACGTACAGAGGCAAAACGAGAGGTTACGGTGATGAGAAATTAATCGCGGAAGTTTAAACAAACAATTTCCTTGGCTTACAAGTTGACAACACCTCAGATTGGAAGAAGCACACTGAGTATATTATTCCCTAATTAAGCTCTGCGTGCCTTGCCATCAGAACAGTCATACCACCCATGACAATAGATGCTATAAAGCTAGTTTACTTTGCTTATTTCCACTCTGTGGTGTCTTATGGATTAATATTTTGGGGGAATTGAACACACACTAATAAGGCTTTTTACATGCAAAAGAAAATAATCACAACAATGGCAGGTGTCAAAAGCAGCTTACCTTATAGAGAATAATTTCGTAAATTTAATATACTTCCACTTGCAAGTGAATTTATACTCTGCTTGCTATCATTTGTGGTGGAAAAGTTGGATAATTTTAAAAGAAATACAGATGTACATAATTTAATTACAAGATGTAAACCCTGCTAAATGTCAAAGAGGAGTGTACTTTACACGTGTCAAGTTATTTAATAATCACCAACCAACAATTAAAACTCTAAATTGTGATATAAATGTATTCAAGCCTGCACTGAAATTAGCTTTCATACTTGAATTGCAAAATCTAAAGGTTATGTACATTCATATGTGAAACACGTTCTTGTAATTGTGTCAAAAGTACCGAGGTTTACGTATATTGAATGAAGTCCTGAAGTTTATGTTTATTGTATGAAATGACTTGTACTGCATCCTTTGGATTCCTCCTAAGAAGGATCTATGGAATGCAAACAAACTCTACTCTCTAACATACCTGAATAATGCAATTCCTTATCCAAGTCACAAACACTCCAGGTGCTTCATTCTGTCTCGTTCTTCACATCTCCAACTCCAAAAAAGCTGCTTCCCCATCACGCACACAACTGATCTTCTGAAACGCTGATATTCAGACAAATTGATCCTCCATGTCTTCGTTGAAACCAGTCCACACACACTACAGCTACAGTTCACATGAAAGTTGCTACTCAGCACATCCCCTGATCTCAAACTCCTCTTTGAGACAGACTAGGCACTCCCACTAAATCTATAACAGTACACCTCCTGGGTCATCCCAAACGCATCGACTGATGAATTGTGTCCATCACGCACAATGGTCATGTCAGCTACCGGAGCAAAGTCTTGCTACCTCCGTAGTAATGATGGACTCGAAACTGCATAACGGCTGAAGTATCCCATATGCTTGCATTCACGCCTACCTGAAACAAAACCATGTACAGAAATAAACATCCGCATTGAGAGACCAGTATTAATTCTTACTACGAAGGCACTCTACACCACATTAATAACCTACTGGCAACTAATCCGGCCTTTCGTGTAACCAAAATATTTCCCACTTTACGTACTTCACACAGGAGAAAGATGACAAACATCAGTTCAAATAAACTTGCAAGCCCTGGCAATATAAGAGAGTAAAGCTGCACTCGACTGGGCATGCATCCTACCATCACGCCGTCCGAAGGAAACAATAACAGCAGAGCAGCTGCGCCATTTTCTCGCACGCAGGGACGGCAACGTCTGAAAAACAGCGAACACATCCCGCCACCGGCGGAGCATGAGGGATATTCAATGATCAATATGTGCGCACCCTGACGAACTGTCCTGTCATATACCGACAATACACCTGAGGTACATGCCCGTCCGCGAACACTACACGGCACTGCCGAACCAAATGCTGACTGAAATACCACTCGAAAGACTGTAAAATTATGAAGACCTCAAACTTTATTTCGTGACTACCGTTACTGACATCTTCTGCCTTAAAACTAACAGGAAATAAAGAAAAAAATTAAGGCGAAACGAGCTACCAACTTCGCCTATAAGAAACCAACTACCAAACACTTCCATAACCTCAAAAATCTTAAAATAAATTATGAATCCGACCACACCCAAAAAACTAAAAACTCAATCAACTTAGCACGAAGCACTATCAAACAAGTAGCCCACAATTCGCCACTAGATCGCCTACATCCTAGGACACATTTATCACATAACCTCTCGGTCGCCGGATTGTTACTGCACAGAGCAACCTTCGACACCCTGCTCAGATTGATACCAGACACAAATCTTGAATACCTGCACGTCTACCTATAAATCACCCAGTGAAATCGTCCACGTCCTTTCCAACACGAACTTATCCTCGTCACATTTCATGTTGGCACTCAAGACATCACGCAAATTCAGCACCGACATCTTCCCTGCGCGATAATTTCTCACAACTAATTTTCCAGAAGGTCGGAGACGACTCGCGAGCTTCGTCATTTGAAAAGTCCGACCAACATCACCTATAAGACACCAACTACCAAACATTTCCATAACCTAAATATCTTCCATCATTTATGAAAACAGGTGGGATTTCGTAAACTACAGCTCAATGAACGAAGCACTATAAACGATTATTGCATATGTCGCCACTACACAGCCCCTCTGCCACGATCCAAACTTTGCGGTCTTATCGCGTTCCCTCAGTACTAATCTACACTTACCCACATGCTCCTGCCATCCTAAAGTGAAGTGCGTTAATTTGTATTTTGGCTGCAATGTACCAGAGTAATAAGCATTTGTATAATCCATTTTCATCAAAATATTCTTTGCGTTACGGCAAACCTGACACTATTTTAAATGAAGTTATTTTAGAATCCCTTGACATTTTAGATTTCTTTATAGACAGTTACAGTGGTTATATGTGATTCCTCACGTAGCAAACGGAAAACGATTCACCACTGGGGGAGCCATCACACTTCTTACTAAGAATATATGGACATTATGCAGAGAGCTTATAACATTTCAATCTCTATCCCTCTCCTACCCTTATTCAAAAGACTGAAACCTCCATCATTTCACACACACGAAAGTTTAACGTTACGTTAGAACAGTGTGGGAACTGAAACCGATAAGTGAAGAGAACGCTGTGGCAACGCAAAGACAGTCAACATTACAACATATTTCACTAGGAGACAGGAACAAAATTCGAATGTCTAAGATACCAAAGACCACGAACAAAAGTGCTTTCAAGTATTTAGGCTGGAAGAGGGTTAAGAATTTTGATTAAACTTTATTTATTAATTTGTGGTTTATATAAACACACTGTCAGAAGCTCTTACATTGTAGCATAGATGACAATATTTACATTCCTGCTTTTAGGTTCATGAACATGCTCTTTCTTGCATGGAAATTTTAGAATGCCGTCTTCTGACAAATTATCAACAAACTGTGAAAGTGTGGAAGAATGGAGTCATGTTTTCATATTTGTTATCTTTAATTTCTAATGGATTAATCTGTTACCAGAATAATGGTTAATTGCAACTGTTGGTAAACAAACTGCTAAGGAAAATATTGTTGAATGAAGATTTCAGTCTACAATTATTACACGTATAGCACAAAATTTCTCAGGTTATGTGCATCTCATGTTACTTGTAGGATAATAAAAGGAAGGAAGGTGGCATTTCAATAATATTGATGCACAAGGCATGCATGTACTGTGTTTGAAAGAATATTTATTGTAATTGGCCACTTCAGTGACGGGGGGGGAGGTGGCATGGAAACATTACGATGGATTTTAGGGAAATATTTTTTGAACCTCTGAGATGACTGGAAATGGCTGACCACGGATTCCCATGTGCAGGCGTTGTTATTACTCGTGATTAATCTTCCAACTGTGGGCTACGACTTATAGTGGCAATGACATAAGATATTCAGATAGTTTATTTTTTCTGTACTCCTTAGCTTTTGATTTAGGAATGATCATAATTTCCTGCATTGGAGAACATGACCACATTAAGCTACTGAAAATTTTATCAATGGATGGTACCACACCAATGACCATGGAGTTGTTAACCCAACATCCCCGAATTAGAAAATGAAGAAACACAGTAAATATTATTGAAGAGACAGCATTGGATACATAGGAAGATAATATTAAAATCATCTTCTAACTGGTTCGAACTCAGCAAGTACATGAATTATTGCTCCTGTCAGTATGAGATCTGAGTTCTGAAAAATTACCTCACAATTACACTTCACATTCTGACAGCAGACCCTACACAAAGAGGCGAAATAACACGTGACGTTTACAGAAATTTGTTAAAAAGAGTTACAAAAGACAGGATACTACTCTACCTGTACAAAGGAAAGCACATCACAGAAAAGCGTGGGATACGAACCCACGGTCCCTGCGACCAAGAGGCTACAAGGACCGCGCGGCCACTTTGACGCAATGTACGATGTGACATTTAAGGTCCTAAGGTTTTTTTCGTAATTTTGGTGGCATTTTTCCTCTGGACACGGCGATATTTTGCGAATGATTTATGTACTTTTCACAAAATACACACCGCAATGTAGAACTTACGTTGCCACTTATCAACTTCTCGTTACCTTGAACTTGAGGTCGCCGACAGGAAGTTTGGCGTACGGAATTCCAAAGAAACGCCACTTACTATTTCTTGTTTCGGATAGATGCTAAAACATTTCCCTTCAGCAAACCTTGTTGCACTCTGACCATTGGTTTTCTTGAGGTCTCCCATCTTCAGAGGCGAGGCTGCCAACGCGCAGATCCGACGGCCCACCATGTCTCCACGTCTGTGCGCTGGACTCCAGAGATCCAGATCCATTTTAAGTTACTGCATTATTTATTAGTAGCATAAATGGAAAGAAATCAATACTTTCGAATTGCATCGAGGACCAATCAGAAGACAGTCAGTACTGATTCTGTCTTGGAACAGTCGGCTGGTCCCATTTGAATAGTCGCCATTAAACTCCGGTTGGAATTATTTGATTTCAGTCGGTCAGTATCAACGTAACTTTGTGTTCTAGAAATAGAGTTCTACGGGACCATCAACAAGATTAATTACCACCGTTCAATCACGTATTAACGCGTGCTACCGACACTGAATCTCAGTGGAAGGATGTCTTCTCGGTGACGTGAGAGAATAGAAACAAGTGAAACAACAATCCAACATAACACGCAAGAATATGTGCGGTTCGCCACATTGAGACATACGACTTCAGTGAGAAGACATTTCCATGCCATGTGTGCTCAGTAAAGACGTTTGTAGGAGTTAGTAACACGTAAATCATATACAGACATCGCGTAACTGCAGAAGCTGGACTTATGTAATTTGAAAATATTTATTCTATATAACGATGACTGAGGTCACTGTAGTAATTACATGTAGTGTAATATAAAATTAAATAAATATTTTAATAAATTATTCTTCGTGTGACAACATATATACTTCCACAATAAAATATTCAATAACATCATATTTAAGTGATAAGTGATTGGTGTACTTGCAATTACTGAAAGTATGTGTCCAATAAAATATCATTGTAAAAAAATTAAATCAGGTACGAAAGTGAAGCCCAGAATATAATATATTTTTAAAGTGACGGAATCGAACTTTTAAGTGTTTAATAATATACAATTAACCATAACGAGCTCAAGGTGCCCTCACATGCGCAAGTCATACGACTGCACTGCGCAACAACGTCTGCGCAGGTGCCCCACTAACCTAATCTAACCTAACCTAACCTAACCCAAGCCAACCAAAACGGGGTAATCTGCATCAGTGTAAAATAGTTTCCTGCGCACGAATTTTGGAAAAAGCAAATGGATGCTCAGAAATTATTGAAATTTTGTATGGACGTCATGCCACAGGTAAGTTAATGATATTCATACTCTATTATGTCTTATCGCTTTTTAGAAATTCGTACGAAGGCATCAAAGTCGTGAGGTAGAGGATGCGCAAAGTCGGCCACGACCACTTATCAATAACGATATTAAGCGCTCACACAATCCCCATATAACACAATCAGTGCATATATGCGTGTAATATGTCATAACACGTCTAAAATTAAATAATGTTTCCACAAGAAATATTTCTTCCAAAATTGATGCAGTGTAGATGTTGACGCAAATACGTAGCAGATTCATGCGTAACGATGACTCTATCTAACTCACTATAAATAAGTATCATGTAACGAAAGAATCGGAATAAACATACGTGAATGATGGTACGTCATTTATTAATATAAATGGCCTCACAAAGAAACTGAATATAAAACTCTGGTACTTCAATTGCAATGTTTGGTGGACGCGGAATTCGTGGCGCACGTCAAACGTGTGGTAACATATTGGTGTCCTATGTCAAATGTCTACAAAATATATCGAAAATATTGCCTCACATTTACTCGAGGACACGAAGTACAAACACAAAGACGCAGTCTTTCGGAAAAATACGGAACTAAAGATAAGACGTGCCACCTGTGACGACCTAAATGGAAAGAAATCAATACTTTCGAATGGCATCGAGGACCAATCAGAAGACAGTCAGTACTGATTCTGTCTTGGAACAGTCGGCTGGTCCCATTGGAATAGTCGCCATTAAACTACGGTTGGGATTATTTGATACCGGTCGGTCAGTATCAACGCAACTTTGTGTTTTAAGAATAGAGTTCTTCGGGACCATTAACAAGATTAATTACCACCGTTCAATCAAGTATTAACGGGTGCTACCTACACTGAATCTCAGTGTAAGGATGTCTTCTCGGTGACGTGTGAGAATAGAAACAATTTAAACAACAATCCAACATAACACGCAAGAATGTGTGTGGTTCGCCACATTGAGACATACGACTTCAGTGAATGGACATTTCCATGCCATGTGTGCTCAGTAAAGACGTTTGTACAAGTTAGTAACACGTAAATCATATACAGACATCGCGTATCTTCTGAAGCTGGACCTATGTATTTTGAGAACATTTATTCTTTATAACGATGACTGGGGTCACTGTAGTAATTACATGTAGTGTAATATAATATTAAATAAATATTTTAATAAATTATTCTTCGTGTGACAACATATATACTTCCACAATGAAATATTCAATAACATCATATTTAAGAGATAAGTGATTGGTGTACTTGCAAATACTGAAAGTATGTGTCCAATAAAATATCCTTGTAAAAAAATTAAATCAGGTATGAAATTGAAGCCCAGAATATAATATACTTCTTAAAGTGACGGAATCGAATTTTTGAGTTTTTAATAATATAAAATTAACCATAACGAGCTCAAGGTGCCCTCACATGTGCAAGTCATCGACTGCACTGCGCAACAACGTCTGCGCAGGTGCCCTACTAACCTAACCTAACCTATCCTAAACTAACCCAAACCAACCAAAACGGGGTAATCTGCATCAGTCCAAAATGGTTTCCTGCGCACGAATTTTGGAAAAAGCAAATGGATGCTCAGAAGTTATTGAAATTTTGTATGGACGTCATGCCACAGGTAAATTATTGATATTCATACTCTATTATGTCTTATCGCTTTTTAGAAATTCGCACGAAAGCATCAAAGTCGTGAGGTGGAGGATGAGCAAAGTCGGCCACGACCACTTATCAATAACGATATTAAGCGCTCACACAATCCCCATATAACACAATTAGTGCTTATATGCATGTAATATGTCATAACACGTCTAAAATTACATAATATTTCCACAAGAAATATTTCTTCCAAAATTGATGCTGTGTAGATGTTGACGCAAATACGTAGCAGATTCATGCGTAACGATGACCCAATCTAACTCAATATAAATAAGTATCATGTAACGAAAGAATCGGAATAAACATAGTGAATGATATTACGTCATTTATTAATATAAATCGCCTCACAAAGAAACAGAATATAAATCTCTGGTACATCAATTGCAATGTTTGGTGGGCGCGGAATTCGTGGCGCACGTAAAACGTGTGGTAACATATTGGTGTCCTATGTCAAACTTCTACAAAATATATCGAAAATATTGCCTCACATATACTCGAGGACACGAAGTTCAAACACAATGACGCAGTCTATCGGAAAAATACGGAACCAAACATAAGACGAGCCATCTGTGACGAACTCAATGGAAAGAAATCAATACTTTCGAATTGCATCGAGGACCAATCAGAAGACAGTCAGTACTGATTCTGTCTTGGAACAGTCGGCTGGTCCCATTGGAATAGTCGCCATTAAACTACGGTTCGGATTATTTGATACCGGTCGGTCAGTATCAACGTAACTTTGTGTTTTAGGAATAGAGTTCTTCGGGACCATTAACAAGATTAATTACCACCGTTCAATCAAGTATAAACGGGTGCTACCTACACTGAATCTCAGTGGAAGGATGTCTTCTCGGTGGCGTGTGAGAATAGAAACAATTGAAACAACAATCCAACATAACACGCAAGAATATGTGCGGTTCGCCACATTGAGACATACGACTTCAGTGAATGGACATTTCCATGCCATGTGTGCTCAGTAAAGACGATTGTACGAGTTAGTAACACGTAAATCATATACAGACATCGCGTATCTGCAGAAGCTTGACCTATGTAATTTGAGTACATTTATTCTTTATAACGATGACTGGGGTCACTGTAGTAATTACATGTAGTGTAATATAAAATTAAAAAAATATTTTAATAAATTATACTTCGTGTGACAACATATATACTTCCACAATGAAATATTCAATAACATCATATTTAAGTGATAAGTGATTGGTGTACTTGCAATTACTGAAAGTATGTGTCCAATAAAATATCATTGTTAAAAAAATTAAATCAGGTATGAAAGTGAAGCTCAGAATATAATATACTTTTTAAAGTGACGGAATCGAATTTTTGAGTGTTTAATAATATACAATAAACCATAACGAGCTCAAGGTGCCCTCACAGGCGCAAGTCATATGACTGCACTGCGCACAACGTCTGCGCAGGTGCCCCACTAACCTAACCTAACCTAACCTAACCCAACCCAAAGCAACCTAAACGGGGTAATCTGCATCAGTGCAAAATGGTTTCCTGCGCACGAATTTTGGAAAAAGCGAATGGATGCTCAGAAATTATTGAAATTTTGTATGGACGTCATGCCACAGGTAAGTTAATGATATTCATACTCTATTATGTCTTATCGCTTTTTAGAAATTCGCACGAAGGCATCAAAGTCGTGAAGTAGAGGATGAGCAAAGTCGGCCACGACCACTTATCAATAAAGATAAAAAGCGCTCACACAATCATCATATAACACAATTAGTGCTTATATGCGTGTAATACATCATAACACGTATAAATTACATAATGTTTCCACAAGAAATATTTCTTCCAAATTGATGCAGTGTAGATGTTGACGCAAATACGTAGCAGATTCATGCGTAACGATGACCCAATCTAACTCACTATAAATAAGTATCATGTAACGAAAGAATCGGAATAAACATACGTGACTGATATTACGTCATTTATTAATATAAATCGCCTCACAAAGAAACAGAATATAAATTTATGGTACATCAATTGCAATGTTTGGTGGGCGCGGAATTCGTGGCGCACGTCAATCTTGTGGTAACATATTGGTGTCCTATGTCAAATGTCTACAAAATATATCGAAAATATTGCATCACATTTACTCGAGGACACGACGTACAAACACAAAGACGCAGTCTATCGGAAAAATACGGAACCAAAGATAAGACGTGCCATCTGTGACGACCTAAATGGAAAGAAATCAATACTTTCGAATTGCATCGAAGACCAATCAGAAGACAGTCAGTACTGATTCTGTCTTGGAACAGTCGGCTGGTCCATTGGAATAGTCGCCATTAAACTACGGTTGGGATTATTTGATACCGGTCGGTCAGTATCAACGTAACTTTGTGTTCTAGGAATAGAGTTCTTCGGGACCATTAACAAGATTAATTACCACCGTTCAATCAAGTATTAACGGGTGCTACCTACACTGAATCTCAGTGTAAGGATGTCTTCTCGGTGACGTGTGAGAATAGAAACAATTGAAACAACAATCCAACATAAAATGCAAGAATATGTGCGGTTCGCCACATTGAGACATTCGACTTCAGTGAAAGGACATTTCCATGCCATGTGTGCTCAGTAAAGACGTTTGTACGAGTTAGTAACACGTAAATTATATACAGAAATCGCGTAACTGCAGAAGCTGGACCTATGTAATTTGAGAACATTTATTCTTTATAACGATGACTGGGGTCACTGTAGTAATTACATGTAGTGTAATATAAAATTAAAAAATATTTCAATAAATCATTCTTCGTGTGACAACATATATACTTCCACAATGAAATTTTCATTAACATCATATTTAAGTGATAAGTGATTGGTGTACTTCCAATTACTGAAAGTATGTGTCCAATAAAATATTCTTGTAAAAATATTAAATAAGGTATGAAAGTGAAGCCCAGAATATAATATACTTTTTAAAGTGACGGAATCGAATTTTTGAGTGTTTAATAATATACAATTAACCATAACGAGCTCAAGGTGCCCTCACATGCGCAAGTCATATGACTGCACTGCGCAACAACGTCTGCGCAGGTGCCCCACTAACCTAACCTAACCTAACCTAACCTAACCTAACCCAAACCAACCAAAACGGGGTAATCTGCATCAGTGCCAAATGGTTTCCTGCGCACGAATTTTGGAAAAAGCGAATGGTTGCTCAGAAATTATTGAAATTTTGTATGGACGTCATGCCACAGGTAAGTTAATGATATTCATACTCTATTATGTCTTATCTCTTTTTAGAAATTCGCACGAAGGCATCAAAGTCGTGAGGTGGAGGATCCGCAAAGTCGGCCACAACAACTTTTCAATAACGATATTAATCGCTCACAAAATACCCATATAACACAATTAGTGCTCATATGCGTGTAATACGTCATAACACGTCTAAAATTACATAATGTTTCCACAAGAAATATTTCTTCCAAAATTGATGCAGTGTAGATGTTGACGCAAATACGAAGCAGATTCATGCGTAACGATGAACCAATCTAACACACTATAAATAAGTATCATGTAACGAAAGAATCGGAATAAACATACGTGAATGATAGTACGTCATTTATTAATATAAATGGCCTCACAAAGAAACTGAATATAAATCTCTGGTACATCAATTGCAATGTTTGGTGGACGCGGAATTCATGGCGCACGTCAAACGTGTGGTAACATATTGGTGTCCTATGTCAAACTTCTACAAAATATATCGAAAATATTGCCTCACATATACTCGAGAACACGACGTACAAACACAAAGACGCAGTCTATCGGAAAAATACGGAACCAAAGATAAGACGTTCCACCTGTGACGACCTAAATGGAAAGAAATCAATACTTTCGAATTGCATCGAGGACCAATCAGAAGACAGTCAGTACTGATTCTGTCTTGGAACACTCGACTGGTCCCATTGGAATAGTCGCCATTATACTACGGTTGGGATTATTTGATACCGGTCGATCAGTATCAACGTAACATTGTGTTCTAGGAACAGAGTTCTTCGGGACCATTAACAAGATTAATTACCACCGTTCAATCAAGTATTAACGGGTGCTACCTACACTGAATCTCAGTGTAAGGATGTCTTCTCGGTGACGTGTTAGAATAGAAACAAACCTTATTGTCACTTTGAGGGAACGTATATGTCAACTTCGTGTCAGAGTCTCGTCAATGTATGTCCAAGGGTTTGGAGGATAGAGACATTTTAATTTTTCGAGATTATTCGAAACTCAATTTTTGAAAAGGCAAATATCTCCCGATCTGTATTAATCTGAGAGACAAAACTTATGTCACTTTGAGGGAACGTATATGTCAACTTCATGTCATAGTCACGTCAATGTATGTAGAAGAGTTTGTAGGATAGAGACATTTAAATTTCTAGAGATTATTCGAAAGTCAATTTTTAAAAGGCAAATATCTCCCGATCTGTAGGAATCTGAGAGACAAAACTTATGTCACTTTGAGGGAATGTATATGTCAACTTCCTGGCAGAGTCACGTCAATGTATGTCGAAGGGTTTGGAGGATAGAGACATTTAAATTTTTAGATATTATTCGAAAGTCAATTTTTAAAATGCAAATATCTCCCGATCTGTAGGAATCTGAGAGACAAAACTTATGTCACTTAGAGGGAACGTATATGTCAACTTCATGTCAGAATCTCGTCAATGTATGTAAAAGGGTTTGGACGATAGAGACATTTTAATTTTTCGAGATTATTCGAAAGTCAATTTTTTAAAGGCAAATATCTCCCGATCTGTAGGCATCTGAGAGACAGACCTTATGTCACTTTGAGGGAACGCATATGTCAACTTCATGTCAGAGTCTCGTCAATGTATGTCCAAGGGTTTGGACGATAGAGACATTTT
Organism: Zootermopsis nevadensis; assembly: GCF_977971745.1. NCBI lineage: Eukaryota > Metazoa > Arthropoda > Insecta > Blattodea > Termopsidae > Zootermopsis > Zootermopsis nevadensis. The sequence continues at coordinate 20,905,331 of NW_028259139.1, read as the reverse complement.
ACTGTTTCGAGATTATTTGAAAGTCAGTTATTAAAAGGCAAATATCTCCCGATCTGTAGGCATCTGAGAGACAAACCTTATGTCACTTTGAGGGAAAGTATATGTCAACTTCATGTCAGAGTCTCGTCAATGTATGTCGAAGGGTTTGGAGGATAGAGACATTTTAATTTTTCGAGATTATTCGAATGTGAATTATTAAAAGTCAAATATCTCCCGATCTGTAGGAAGCTGAGAGACAAAGCTAATGTCACTTTGAGGGAACATATATGTCAACTTCCTGTCAGGGTCAAGTCAATGTATGTGCAAGGGTTTGGAGGATAGAGACATTCTAATTTTTAGAGATTATTCGAAAGTCAATTTTTAAAAGGCAAATATCTCCCGATCTGTAGGAATCTGAGAGACACAACTCATGTCACTATGAGGACATTTACATATCAACTTCATGTCAGAGTCACGACAAAGTACGAAAAAGGGTTTGAAGGATAGATACATTTGAATTTTTCGAGATTATTCGAAAGTCAATTTTTGAAAAGGCAAATATCTCCCGATCTGTAGGAATCTGAGAGACAAAACTTATGTCACTTAGAGGGAACGTATATGTCAACTTCATGTCAAAATCGCGTCAGTGTATGTCCAAGGGTTTGGACGATAGAGACATTTTAATTTTTCGAGATTATTCGAAAGTCAATATTTAAAGGCAAATATCTCCCGATCTGTAGGCATCTGAGAGACAAACCTTATGTCACTTTGAGGGAACGCATATGTCAACTTCAAGTCAGAGTCTCGTCAATGTATGTCCAAGGGTTTGGACGATAGAGACATTTTAATGTTTCGAGATTATTTGAAAGTCAGTTATTTAAAGGCAAATATCTCCCGATCTGTAGGCATCTGAGAGACAAACCTTGTGTCACTTTGAGGGAAAGTTTATGTCAACTTCATGTCAGAGTCTCGTCAATGTATGTCGAAGGGTTTGGAGTATAGAGACATTTTAATTTTTCGAAATTGTTCGAAAGTGAATTATTAAAAGGCAAATATCTCCCGATCTGTAGGAATCTGAGAGACACAACTCATGTCACTATGAGGACATTTACATATCAACTTCTTGTCAGAGTCACGACAATGTACGAAAAAGGGTTTGAAGGATAGAGACATTTGAATTTTTCGAGATTATTCGAAAGTCAATTTTTGAAAAGGCAAATATCTCCCGATCTGTAGGAATCTGAGACAAACCTTATGTCACATTGAGGGAACGTATATGTCAACTTCATGTCAGAGTCACGTCAATGTATGTGCAAGGGTTTGGAGGATAGAGACATCAAAATGTTTCGAGATTATTCGAAAGTCAATTTTTCAAAAGGCAAATACCTCCCGATCTGTAGGAATCTGAGAGACAAAACTTATGTTACTTTGTGGGAACGTATATGTCAACTTCATGTCAGAATCTCGTCAATGTATGTCCAAGGGTTTGGAGGATAGAGACATTTAAATTTTTAGAGATTATTCGAAAGTCAATTTTTAAAAGGCAAATATCTCCCGATCTGTAGGAATCTGAGAGACAAAACTTATGTCACTTTGAGGGAACGTATATGTCAACTACATGTCAGAATCTCGTCAATGTATGTCCAAGGGTTTGGACGATAGAGACATTTTAATTTTTCGAGATTATTCGAAACTCAATTTTTAAAAGGCAAATATCTCCCGATCTGTAGGCATCTGAGAGACAAACCTTATGTAACTTTGAGGGAACGCATATGTGAACTTCATGTCATAGTCTCGTCAATGTATGTTCAAGGGTTTGGAGGATAGAGACATTTTAATTTTTCGAGATTATTCGAAAGTGAATTATTAAAAGGCAAATATCTCCCGATCTGTAGGAATCTGAGAGACAAAACTTATGTCACTTTGAGGGAACGTATATGTAAATGTCCTGCCAGAGTCACGTCAATGTATGTCCAAGGGTTTGGAGGATAGAGAAATTTTAATTTTACGAGATTATTCGAAAGTCAATTTTAAAAGGCAAATATCTCCCGATCTGTAGGAATGTCAGATACAAAACTTATGTCACTTTGAGGGAACGTATTTGTTAACTTCATGTCAGAGTCACGTCAATGTATGTGCAAGGGTTTGGAGGATATAGACATCTTAATTTTTCGAGATTATTCGAAAGTCAATTTTTCAAAAGGCAAATATATCCCGATCTGTAGGAATCTGAGACAAACCTTATGTCACATTGAGGGAACGTATATGTCAACTTCATGTCAGAGTCACGTCAATGTATATGCAAGGGTTTGGAGGATATAGACATCTTAATTTTTCGAGATTATTCGAAAGTCAATTTTTCAAAAGGCAAATATATCCCGATCTGTAGGAATCTGAGAGACAAAACTTATGTTACTTTGTGGGAACGTATATGTCAACTTCATGTCAGAATCTCGTCAATGTATGTCCAAGGGTTTGGACGATAGAGACATTTTAATTTTTCGAGATTATTCGAAACTCAATTTTTGAAAAGGCAACTATCTCCCGATCTGTATTAATCTGAGAGACAAAACGTATGTCACTTTGAGGGAACGTATATGTAAACTTCATGTCATAGTCACGTCAATGTATGTAGAAGGGTTTGGAGGATAGATACATTTAAATTTCTAGATATTATTCGAAAGTCAATTATTAAAAGGCAAATATCTCCCGATCTGTAGGAATCTGAGAGACAAAACTTATGTCAATTTGAGGGAACGTATATGTCAACTTGCTGTCAGAGTCACGTCAATGTATGTCCAAGGGTTTGGAGGATAGAGACATTTAAATTTTTAGAGATTACTCGAAAGTCAATTTTTGAAAGGCAAATATCTCCCGATCTGTAGGCATCTGAGAGACAAACCTTATGTCACTTTGAGGGAACGCATATGTCAACTTTATGTCAGAGTCTGGTCAATGTATGTCCAATGTTTTGGACGATAGAGACATTTTAATTTTTCGACATTATTCGAAAGTCAATTTTTAAAAGGCAAATATCTCCCGATCTGTAGACATCTGAGAGATAATCCTTATGTCACTTTGAGAGAACGCATACGTCAACTTCATGTATAATAATATAATATAATATATTTGGTTTAGACTATATACAGAGATCTGTGGCCGCCTAACACCAGGTTTTCACGGCCACAGTCCTTACATACGTAGCACTATTAGCACTACTGCTTACTACAACTATTCACTAATGCTACTCTACGTGACTATTCCTTAATCCCTAATACTATTTACATAACTCTTTCTTATTTTTCTCGTGCCTTCTACCCCAGTGGCAGTTCTAAATTCCTAATTTTGACCTGTCTTTTACATCTTACTTTGTACAGAAATTTCCCTACATCCCTGACCTCCGTGTCATTCGTAGTGCTTAAAATTTTCTTGAAGGCCAACTCTTCGCCAACGGTGAACCACTTGTTCCTCAGGAGCTGTTCCCTCCACCTCCCGGTTTCCGTACACTTTAATAGTATGTGAATCTCGCTTTCTGTCGCCCCACATAAAGGGCATATTTTCCCATCCATGCCCCCCCTCATACCTCTCAGCTTCCAAATACCCGCTCTGAACCATGCCCATCCCTCTCTCTCCACCCTCGTACAGCAACCAATGTAGCCCTGTCTACCCCACCCTGATTTCTTCTCCCCGTACAACGCCAGAGATCTCTTTTCTCTAATTTTAGCAAAAACGTTCTGTCGTTCTATGGCGTTGCACCTTTCCTTTAAAATTTCCCACGTCCTGCCCACACTTCTTCCTTGCGGATCCTGCCAAATATACCCCAACCCTAATTTATCTAATTCCTCTTTTACCCCCTTAGCCCATCCCCCAATTTTCAAGTTCAGTACCTGCCAGTCGTAGCATCTCCTTACTAAATCATCCCTGTCCATTTGCAAAATCCTTAACCAAAATTTTGTGACCAACCCTAAAACCTTGCTCCTCCTGCTGTCTCTCCCCAGTTCCACTTCGGCTACCCCATTTGCTCCGACCCTTGGTATCCCTAGGACCTTCTTACAAAATCTCCCGTGGATTACATCAACTTCTTTCCATCCCTCCTCTAATCCCCATATTTCCGCCCCATACATCATTCTCGATTCACATACCATCTCGTATACATTTTCTAAAATATTTATCCTCATATGTGGCATTCTGGCTAAGCACTTATCTATCGCCACTAAGGCCTGCTTCCCTTTCGCCACTACTTTAGCCTTTTGTTTAGCCCACCCTCCTGTGCTTTCCAGGGTCACACCCAGGTAGCATATTTCCTTCACTGTTTCTATTATTTTGCCATTCATAAACCACCTCTCATCCTTTCTCAATTTCCCTCCCCTCTTGCATACCAACACTTTCGTCTTCTCCAAGTTGCATTTCAAGTTCCATTCCTTGCAGTACTTCGCCACTTGGTTGATTCCCTTCTGCAAGCCGTTCACCGTAAACGACCCAAATGCTAAATCATCCGCAAACAACAACCCCGGAATTGATTCATCCCCTATCACAGGCGCGTGTATGTTTCCTTCCTGGATATAGTCGATAACATCATCAATAAAAATGTTAAACAGATAGGGGCTCAGACTGCACCCTTGCCTAACACCTCTACTTTGTTCAACCAGGTCCGTCACTTCGTTTTCTCCACACTTCACACAAAATTTGGTTCCCTCATACATTCTCTTGATACATTCAACCATTCCTCCACTCACTCCCTTCCGTCTCATTTTAAACCATAAGGCCTTCCTATCAATCGCGTCAAAGGCTTTTTCCAGGTCCACCAAACACCAGTATATACGGCCTCTTTTAACGCTTAGATACCTGTCAATTGCGGTTTTGATAATAAAGATATTATCTGTGGTTCTTTTCCCTTTTACGAATCCCGCTTGGTACCTTGACAGGATCTTATTACCTACTAGCCAGTCTCTCAGCCTACCAGCCAAGGCGCTAGAAAATATCTTGCTTATCACCGTCAGAAGCGAAATGCCTCTGTAACTATTAGGCTCATTCTTGTTACCCTTCCCTTTGTAAATTGGACTGATAACTGCAACTCCCCACTCTGCTGGGAAATCTTTCCCCTTCTTAATTTTATTAAACAAAGTTGTTAAAGTTTCAGTTCCTCCTTCCACGGTGCAAAACATTTTCCACATCTCGACTGGTATCCCATCGACGCCAGTGGCTTTCCCATTTTTCATTTTTGATATACTTTGCCTAATTTCTTCTGCCGTAAAGTCCCTATCCAGTTCCTCTATGTATTGGGAGCCCAGCAATTGCGTTGGGTAAACCAATCGCCCTTCAGCTGCCCTAGCGAACAGATCATGGAAGTGGTTCACCCACGCAGTTGGATTTACCTCATTCCTAAAAACTTTTTTCGCCACTATGTCCCTTATGGACTCCCATACTTTCTTTATCTCTTTATGCCTTACCAAATCGTTTATTCTTTCAGACTCCTTCTCTTGCCAAACCCGCTTCTTTTCCTTCATTATCTCCTCGTACATTTTTCTAGCTTCCCAATACCTTGCTCTACTCGCTTCGTCGTTTCTCGCCTTAAACTCTCTCAAGGCCCATCTGGCTAGTCGTTTGTTTTCCCTGCACTCCTCGTCGAACCAATGACTTCCCCCTCTATGCTTAACCCCTGTCCACCCCATTTTGATCCCCGCTCTCTTCACCATGGAGTACAACATATCTACCATCTTATTAACCTCCCCCTCCTGAGCCATGACCTGTATTTCATGCATGCATAAAACACTCCTATTATCCCTCAAAGCCTCCATGAAGTAATCTTTCCAGCTTTCCTTCCATTTGTATCTAACTATCTTTCGCTTCGGCCCTGCGACCTCTGTGTCCTTAACTACCTCTCCCTCTTCTTCGCGCTTAATTATTATGGTCAACGGCATATGACTACTAAGAATTTCCGTCCCTACTCTGAAATCCACCACTTCCCCCACCAACCCCTCCGACAACAGAGCATAGTCTATGACACTCTTCCCCAGCTGGCTGACATAAGTAAACTCCCCCTCCGTGTCCTCGCCGTATTTTCCATTCAGCATTTCTAGAAGGTTCCTTTCACAGAAATCGACGAGCTTCCTTCCTTCCTCATTACACATTCGGTCTTTACTCGATCTACCGCAAAACAGATCTTCATAGCCCTTGTCCACCTCATTAAAGCAGCCCCACGTGTGTGGCAGGTTTATCTGCTTTGTCCCCACCCGACTGTTCATGTCCCCCACTATTAAGAATTCCGTCTCCACGAACCGGTCCCTCAACATCTTCAAGTCCTCCTCCAACTCGGTTGTAAAATTGGGATTAAACCACCTTGAGCTTTGGGGCGCATTATACACAAAGCCCATACATATCTGGACCTGCACGCCATTGTGCCCTCTCACTCCTACCCATATTACCTCCTTCATGCCCGTCCTTATCTCAATCACCTTTCTGCTCATTCCCTCCCTTGTGTAGATTACTAGTCCCCCCGGATTCCTACCGAATCTTGCGATTCTTCTTCTTTCTTTCCAAAAGCTGACAAACCCTTTAATTTCAAAAACCTCGCTTCCCGCCCAGCTCTCCGCAATCCCCACAATATCATGGCCACTCAGAAAATCTAAGAAATCCTTTGTGCCCATTTTACACTTAAGCCCCTCCACATTCCAGAATCCTACCCTTAACAAACCTGCCACACTAACGCGGGCCTATGTTGAGCCACTTCTAACCCTCGCTCCTCCACCTCCTCCTCCTCCCTCCCTGCCGGACACGTCACTCGGCTTCGTGAGCCAGCTCCTCAGGTTGTATTGCCTGCAGACCCTCTCACTCCGTGGTTCCGTTGTCAAGCCGTTGTCCTCCGCGCGGTCAGCTGGCCTCGCCCGCCTCGCAGAGGCTGCACCTCCCTGCGGCGTTAACTTTATAACTTGCGACGCGGTGTCCGTCCTCGCCCTGCAGCCCAACCCAGCGTGCATAGTTTCGGTCGGTTTTTCCCGTGTAACGGTGCTCCTTTGCAGGGTATTGGCATCCGATCCACTGCTACCCGTTTTCCGAGGAGTCCTTCCCTCGGCGCTAGCCGACCTTCTGACCGCAGGGGTGTCCACCCCGCTGTCCCGCGTTTCCAATTGCATGTTCCTTGAAAGGTATTCCAGGGCGTAGGCCCGCCCGTCCACCACCAGTTTATCCTTCTTCAAAAAAGCTCTGTGCCCTCTCCTCTTAGCATCTCGTAAATAGGGAATCAGCTCCCTCCTACACTTTCTTATTTCTGGAGCAAAATCCTCGTCTACACTTAATGTGGAGCCACTCAGGTGCTTAGTGTTCCGGAGTACCTCAAGCTTAGAAGCGAACGTGGTAAATTTCACCAATATCGGGCGCTCACCTCTGCTTCGACCCAACCGGCCTACGTAATCGATGTTCCCTCTCGGGATCTCTAGTTTCATCGTTTCCTTGAGGAACTTGCATACCGTATCCAGCGTGTCGAAGTAGCCCTCCTCTCTTTTCTCCACCAACCCGAATATAAGGATATTGTTCTTCCGATTCCCTTCTTCCAGCTGCCTAGTTTTATCGTCCATCCTCTGCTGCCGTTCCTCCCACTCTTTCACTACCCGGGTTATCTTCTTGTAATCCCTGATCACTTCATTTATTGACGCGCTTAGCGTCTCCAATTTCGGTCCTAAGTCCTTCGTCCCATTCCTCAAGTCACCTATTTCCTGGTTGTGCTTCTCCAAAAGCTCCTTGATAGCTTTCGTCTCCCAAGCTTGGCTTTTAACATGGGATAATATCTGGTCGATCTTGTCCTGTTCGGTTGGCGGCCCCGGGTTTAGTTCCACTCCTCCAATCACCAGAAGAGTCGCTACTACCAGACCCAGGAACCACGTCTGTTGCCCTGCCAACTCAACTTTCCGGCTCCCTTCTGCGTGAATCCTCGCTTTCCTGGCTGCAAAAGCGCCAACTCTGGCCCTGTAACATTCTAAGGTGACACCCATTGTTCCTTGAGCTGTAGAAACACGTCCGCTCGCCTCCGTAGCTAATGTAAGACTCTCTCAACTTCATGTGAGAGTCTCGTCAATGTATGTCAAAGGGTTTGGAGGATAGAGACATTTGAATTTTTCGAGATTATTCGAAAGTGAATTATTAAAAGGCAAATATCTCCCGATCTGTAGACATCTGACAGACAAACCTTATGTCACTTTGAGAGAACGCATACGTCAACTTCATGTCAGAGTCTCGTCAATGTATGTCCAAGGGTTTGGAGGATAGAGACATTTTCATTTTTCGAGATTATTCGAAAGACAATTTTTGAAAAGGCAAATATCTCCCGATCTGTAGGAATCTGAGACAAACCTTATGTCATATTGAGGGAACGTATATGTCAACTTCATGTCAGAGTCACGTCAATGTATGTGCAAGGGTTTGGAGGATATAGACATCTTAATTTTTCGAGATTATTCGAAATTCAATTTTTAAAAGGCAAATAAATCCCGATCTGTAGGAATCTGAGAGACAAAACTTATTTTACTTTGTGGGAACGTATATGTCAACTTCATGTCAGAATCTCGTCAATGTATGTCCAAGGGTTTGGAGGATATAGACATTTTAATTTTTCGAGATTATTCGAAAGTCAATTTTTAAAAGGCAAATATCTTCCGATCTGTAGGCATCTGAGAAACAAAACTTATGTCACTTTGAGGGAACGTATATGTCAACTTCATGTCAGAGTCTCGTCAATGTATGTTCAAGGGTTTGGCGGATAGAGACATTTTAATTTTTCGATATTATTCGAAAGTGAATTATTAAAAGGCAAATATCTCCCGATCTGTAGGCATCTGAGAGACAAACCTTATGTCACTTTGAGGGAACGCATATGTCAACTTCATGTCAGAGTCTGGTCAATGTATGTCCAAGGTTTTGGACGATAGAGACATTTTAATTTTTCGACATTATTCGAAAGTCAATTTTTAAAAGGCAAATATCTCCCGATCTGTAGACATCTGAGAGACAATCCTTATGTCACTTTGAGAGAACGCATACGTCAACTTCATGTCAGAGTCTCGTCAATGTATGTCCAAGGGTTTGGAGGATAGAGACATTTAAATTTTTCGAGATTATTCGAAAGTGAATTATTAAAAGGCAAATATCTCCCGATCTGTAGACATCTGACAGACAAACCTTATGTCACTTTGAGAGAACGCATACGTCAACTTCATGTCAGAGTCTCGTCAAGGTATGTCCAAGGGTTTGGAGGATAGAGACATTTTCATTTTTCGAGATTATTCGAAAGTCAATTTTTGAAAAGGCAAATATCTCCCGATCTGTAGGAATCTGAGACAAACCTTATGTCATATTGAGGGAACGTATATGTCAACTTCATGTCAGAGTCACGTCAATGTATGTGCAAGGGTTTGGAGGATATAGACATCTTAATTTTTCGAGATTATTCGAAAGTCAATTTTTAAAAGGCAAATATATCCCGATCTGTAGGAATCTGAGAGACAAAACTTATGTTACTTTGTGGGAACGTATATGTCAACTTCATGTCAGAATCTCGTCCATGTATGTCCAAGGGTTTGGACGATAGGGACATTTTAATTTTTCGAGATTATTCGAAAGTCAATTTTTAAAAGGCAAATATCTCCCGATCTGTAGGCATCTGAGAAACAAAACTTATGTCACTTTGAGGGAACGTATATGTCAACTTCATGTCGGAATCTCGTCAATGTATGTCCAAGGGTTTGGACGATAGAGACATTTTAATTATTCGAGATTATTTGAAAGTCAATTTTTAAAAGGCAAATATCTCCCGATCTGTAGGCATCTGAGAGACAAACCTTATGTCACTTTGAGGGAACGCATATGTCAACTTCATGTCAGACTCTCGACAATGTATGTTCAAGGGTTTGGAGGATAGATACATTTTAATTTTTCGAGATTATTCGAAAGTGATTATTAAAAGGCAAATATCTCCCGATCTGTAGGAATCTGAGAGACAAAACTAATGTCACTTTGAGGGAACATATATGTCAACTTCATGTCAGAGTCACGTCAATGTATGTCAAAGGGTTTGGAGGATAGAGACATTTAAATTTTTAGAGATTATTCGAAAGTCAATTATTAAAAGGCAAATATCTTCCGATCTGTAGGAATCTGAGAAACAAAACTTATGTCACTTTCAGGGAACGTATATGTAAATGTCCTGTCAGAGTCACGTCAATGTATGTCCAAGGGTTTGGAGGATAGAGAAATTTTAATTTTACAAGATTATTCGAAAGTCAATTTTTAAAAGGCAAATATCTCCCGATCTGTAGGAATCTGAGAGACAAAACTTATGTCACTTTGAGGGAACGCATATGTTAACTACATGTCAGAATCTCGTAATTGTATGTCCAAGTGTTTGGACGATAGAGACATTTTAATTTTTCGAGATTACTTGGAAGTCAATTTTTAAAAGGCAAATATCTCCCGATCTGTAGGCATCTGAGAGACAAACCTTATATCACTTTGAGGGAACGCATATGTCAACTTCATGGAAGAGTCTCGTCAATGTAAGTCCAAGGTTTTGGAAGATAGAGACATTTTAATTTTTCGAGATTATTCGAAAGTCAATTTTTAAAAGGCAAATATCTCCCGATCTGTAGGCATCTGAGAGACAAACCTTATGTCACTTTGAGGGAACGCATATGTCAACTTCATGTTAGAGTCTCGTCAATGTATGTCCAAGGGTTTGGAGGATAGAGACATTTAAATTTTTCGAGATTATTCGAAACTCAATTTTTGAAAAGGCAAATATCTCCCGATCTGTATTAATCTGAGAGACAAAACTTTTGTCACTTTGATGGTACATATATGTCAACTTCATGTCATAGTCACGTCAATGTATGTCGAAGGGTTTGGAGGATAGAGACATTTAAATTTTTAGAGATTATTCGAAAGTCAATTTTTAAAGGCAAATATCTCCCGATCTGTAGGCATCTGAGAGACAAACCTTATGTCACTTTGAGGGAACGCATATGTGAACGTCATGTTAGAGTCTCGTCAATGTATGTCCAAGGGTTTGGAGGATAGAGACATTTAAATTTATCGAGATTATTCGAAACTCAATTTTTGAAAAGGCAAATATCTGCCGATCTGTATTAATCTGAGAGACAAAACTTATGTCACTTTGAGGGAACGTATATGTCAACGTCCTGTCAGAGTCACGCCAATGTATGTCCAAGGGTTTGGAGGATAGAGACATTTTAATTCTTCGAGATTATTCGCAAGTCAATTATTAAAAGGCAAATATCTCCCGATCTGTAGGAATCTGAGAGACAAAACTTATGTCACTTTGAGGGAACGTATATGTCAACGTCATGTGAGAATCTCGTCAATGTAGGTCCAAGGGTTTGGACGATAGAGACATTTTAATTTCTCGAGATTGTTCTAAAGTCAATTCTTAAAAGGCAAATATCTCCCGATCTGTAGGAATCTAAGAGACAAAACTAATGTCACTTTGAGGGAACATATATGTCAACTTCCTGTCAAGGTCACGTCAATGTATGTCCAAGGGTTTGGAGGATAGAGACATTTAAATTTTTAGAGATTATTCGAAAGTCAATTTTTAAAAGGCAAATATCTCCCGATCTGTAGGAATCTGAGAGACAAAACTTATGTCACTTTGAGGGAACGTATATGTAAATGTTCTGTCAGAGTCACGTCAATGTATGTCGAAGGGTTTGGAGGATAGAGACATTTAAATTTATAGAGATTATTCGAAAGTCAATTTTTAAAAGGCAAATATCTCCCGATCTGTAGGAATCTGAGAGACAAAGCTTATGTCACTTTGAGGGAACGTATATGTTAACTTCATGTCAGAATCTCGTCAATGTATGTCCAAGGCTTTGGACGATAGAGACATTTAAATTTTTCGAGATTATTTGAAAGTCAATTTTTAAAAGGCAAATATCTCCCGATCTGTAGGCATCTGAGAGACAAATCTTATGTCACTTTGAGGGAACGCATATGTCAACTTCATGTCAGAGTCACGTCAATGTATGTGCAAGGGTTTGGAGGATATAGACATCTTAATTTTTCGAGAATATTCGAAATTCAATTTTTAAAAGGCAAATATATCCCGATCTGTAGGAATCTGAGAGACAAAACTTATGTTACTTTGTGGGAACGTATATGTCAACTTCATGTCAGAATCTCGTCAATGTATGTCCAAGGGTTTGGAGGATATAGACATTTTAATTTTTCGAGATTATTCGAAAGTCAATTTTTAAAAGGCAAATATCTTCCGATCTGTAGGCATCTGAGAAACAAAACTTATGTCACTTTGAGGGAACGTATATGTCAACTTCATGTCAGAATCTCGTCAATGTAGGTCCAAGGGTTTGGACGATAGAGACATTTTAATTTTTCGAGATTGTTCTAAAGTCAATTCTTAAAAGGCAAATATCTCCCGATCTGTAGGAATCTAAGAGACAAAACTAATGTCACTTTGAGGGAACATATATGTCAACTTCCTGTCATGGTCACGTCAATGCATGTCCAAGGGTTTGGAGGATAGAGACATTTAAATTTTTAGAGATTATTCGAAAGTCAATTATTAAAAGGCAAATATCTCCCGATCTGTAGGAATCTGAGAGACAAAACTTATGTCACTTTGAGGGAACGTATATGTAAACTTCCAGTCAGAGTCACGTCAATGTATGTCCAAGGGTTTGGAGGATAGAGACATTTAAAGTTATAGAGATTATTCGAAAGTCAATTTTTAAAAGGCAAATATCTCCCGATCTGTAGGAATCTGAGAGACTAAGCTTATGTCACTTTGAGGGAACGTATATGTTAACTTCATGTCAGAATCTCTACAATGTATGTCCAAGGCTTTGGACGATAGAGACATTTAAATTTTTCGAGATTATTTGAAAGTCAATTTTTAAAAGGCAAATATCTCCCGATCTGTAGGCATCTGAGAGACAAACCTTATGTCACTTTGAGGGAACGCATATGTCAACTTCATGTCAGAGTCTCGTCAATGTATGTCCAAGGGTTTGGAGGATAGAGACATTTAAATTTTTAGAGATTATTCGAAAGTCAATTTTTGATAAGGCAAATATCTCCCGATCTGTAGGCATCTGAGAGACAAACCTTATGTCACTTTGAGAGAACGCATACGTCAACTTCATGGCATAGTCATGTCAATGTATGTCGAAGGGTTTGGAGCATAGAGACATTTAAATTTTTAGATATTATTCGAAAGTCAATTATTAAAAGGCAAATATCTCCCGATCTGTAGGAATCTGAGAGACAAAACTTATGTCAATTTGAGGGAACGTATATGTCAACTTGCTGTCAGAGTCACGTCAATGTATGTCCAAGGGTTTGGAGGATAGAGACATTTAAATTTTTAGAGATTACTCGAAAGTCAATTTTTGAAAGGCAAATATCTCCCGATCTGTAGGCATCTGAGAGACAAACCTTATGTCACTTTGAGGGAACGCATATGTCAACTTCATGTCAGAGTCTGGTCAATGTATGTCCAAGGTTTTGGACGATAGAGACATTTTAATTTTTCGACATTATTCGAAAGTCAATTTTTAAAACTCAAATATCTCCCGATCTGTAGACATCTGAGAGATAATCCTTATGTCACTTTGAGAGAACGCATACGTCAACTTCGTGTCAGAGTCTCGTCAATGTATGTCCAAGGGTTTGGAGGATAGAGACATTTGAATTTTTCGAGATTATTCGAAAGTGAATTATTAAAAGGCAAATATCTCCCGATCTGTAGACATCTGACAGACAAACCTTATGTCACTTTGAGAGAACGCATACGTCAACTTCATGTCAGAGTCTCGTCAATGTATGTCCAAGGGTTTGGAGGATAGAGACATTTTCATTTTTCGAGATTATTCGAAAGTCAATTTTTGAAAAGGCAAATATCTCCCGATCTGTAGGAATCTGAGACAAACCTTATGTCATATTGAGGGAACGTATATGTCAACTTCATGTCAGAGTCACGTCAATGTATGTGCAAGGGTTTGGAGGATATAGACATCTTAATTTTTCGAGATTATTCGAAATTCAATTTTTAAAAGGCAAATATATCCCGATCTGTAGGAATCTGAGAGACAAAACTTATGTTACTTTGTGGGAACGTATATGTCAACTTCATGTCAGAATCTCGTCAATGTATGTCCAAGGGTTTGGAGGATATAGACATTTTAATTTTTCGAGATTATTCGAAAGTCAATTTTTAAAAGGCAAATATCTTCCGATCTGTAGGCATCTGAGAAACAAAACTTATATCACTTTGAGGGAACGTATATGTCAACTTCATGTCAGAATCTCGTCAATGTATGTCCAAGGGTTTGGACGATAGAGACATTTAAATTTTTCGAAATTATTTGAAAGTCAATTTTTAAAAGGCAAATATCTCCCGATCTGTAGGCGTCTGAGAGACAAACCTTATGTCACTTTGATGGAACGCATATGTCAACTTCATGTCAGAGTCTCGTCAATGTATGTTCAAGGGTTTGGAGGATAGAGACATTTTAATTTTTCGATATTATTCGAAAGTGAATTATTAAAAGGCAAATATCTCCCGATCTGTAGGCATCTGAGAGACAAACCTTATGTCACTTTGAGGGAACGCATATGTCAACTTCATGTCAGAGTCTGGTCAATGTATGTCCAAGGTTTTGGACGATAGAGACATTTTAATTTTTCGACATTATTCGAAAGTCAATTTTTAAAAGGCAAATATCTCCCGATCTGTAGGCGTCTGAGAGACAAACCTTATGTCACTTTGATGGAACGCATATGTCAACTTCATGTCAGAGTCTCGTCAATGTATGTTCAAGGGTTTGGAGGATAGAGACATTTTAATTTTTCGATATTATTCGAAAGTGAATTATTAAAAGGCAAATATCTCCCGATCTGTAGGCATCTGAGAGACAAACCTTATGTCACTTTGAGGGAACGCATATGTCAACTTCATGTCAGAGTCTGGTCAATGTATGTCCAAGGTTTAGGACGATAGAGACATTTTAATTTTTCGACATTATTCGAAAGTCAATTTTTAAAAGGCAAATATCTCCCGATCTGTAGGCATCTGAGAGACAAACCTTATGTCACTTTGAGGGAACGCATATGTCAACTTGCTGTCAGAGTCACGTCAATGTATGTCCAAGGGTTTGGAGGATAGAGACATTTAAATTTTTAGAGATTACTCGAAAGTCAATTTTTGAAAGGCAAATATCTCCCGATCTGTAGGCATCTGAGAGACAAACCTTATGTCACTTTGAGGGAACGCATATGTCAACTTCATGTCAGAGTCTGGTCAATGTATGTCCAAGGTTTTGGACGATAGAGACATTTTAATTTTTCGACATTATTCGAAAGTCAATTTTTAAAAGGCAAATATCTCCCGATCTGTAGACATCTGAGAGATAATCCTTATGTCACTTTGAGACAACGCATACGTCAACTTCATGTCAGAGTCTCGTCAATGTATGTCCAAGGGTTTGGAGGATAGAGACATTTGAATTTTTCGAGATTATTCGAAAGTGAATTATTAAAAGGCAAATATCTCCCGATCTGTAGACATCTGACAGACAAACCTTATGTCACTTTGAGAGAACGCATACGTCAACTTCATGTCAGAGTCTCGTCAATGTATGTCCAAGGGTTTGGAGGATAGAGACATTTTCATTTTTCGAGATTATTCGAAAGTCAATTTTTGAAAAGGCAAATATCTCCCGATCTGTAGGAATCTGAGACAAACCTTATGTCATATTGAGGGAACGTAAATGTCAACTTCATGTCAGAGTCACGTCAATGTTTGTGCAAGGGTTTGGAGGATATAGACATCTTAATTTTTCGAGATTATTCGAAATTCAATTTTTAAAAGGCAAATATATCCCGATCTGTAGGAATCTGAGAGACAAAACTTATGTTACTTTGTGGGAACGTATATGTCAACTTCATGTCAGAATCTCGTCAATGTATGTCCAAGGGTTTGGAGGATATAGACATTTTAATTTTTCGAGATTATTCGAAAGTCAATTTTTAAAAGGCAAATATCTTCCGATCTGTAGGCATCTGAGAAACAAAACTTATATCACTTTGAGGGAACGTATATGTCAACTTCATGTCAGAATCTCGTCAATGTATGTCCAAGGGTTTGGACGATAGAGACATTTAAATTTTTCGAGATTATTTGAAAGTCAATTTTTAAAAGGCAAATATCTCCCGATCTGTAGGCGTCTGAGACACAAACCTTATGTCACTTTGATGGAACGCATATGTCAACTTCATGTCAGAGTCTCGTCAATGTATGTTCAAGGGTTTGGAGGATAGAGACATTTTAATTTTTCGATATTATTCGAAAGTGAATTATTAAAAGGCAAATATCTCCCGATCTGTAGGCATCTGAGAGACAAACCTTATGTCACTTTGAGGGAACGCATATGTCAACTTCGTGTCAGAGTCTGGTCAATGTATGTCCAAGGTTTTGGACGATAGAGACATTTTAATTTTTCGACATTATTCGAAAGTCAATTATTAAAAGGCAAATATCTCCCGATCTGTAGACATCTGAGAGACAATCCTTATGTCACTTTGAGAGAACGCATACGTCAACTTCATGTCAGAGTCTCGTCAATGTATGTCCAAGGGTTTGGAGGATAGAGACATTTAAATTTTTCGAGATTATTCGAAAGTGAATTATTAAAAGGCAAATATCTCCCGATCTGTAGACATCTGACAGACAAACCTTATGTCACTTTGAGAGAACGCATACGTCAACTTCATGTCAGAGTCTTGTCAATGTATGTCCAAGGGTTTGGAGGATAGAGACATTTTCATTTTTCGAGATTATTCGAAAGTCAATTTTTGAAAAGGCAAATATCTCCCGATCTGTAGGAATCTGAGACAAACCTTATGTCATATTGAGGGAACGTATATGTCAACTTCATGTCAGAGTCACGTCAATGTATGTGCAAGGGTTTGGAGGATATATACATCTTAATTTTTCGAGATTATTCGAAAGTCAATTTTGAAAAGGCAAATATATCCCGATCTGTAGGAATCTGAGAGACAAAACTTATGTTACTTTGTGGGAACGTATATGTCAACTTCATGTCAGAATCTCGTCCATGTATGTCCAAGGGTTTGGACGATAGGGACGTTTTAATTTTTCGAGATTATTCGAAAGTCAATTTTTAAAAGGCAAATATCTCCCGATCTGTAGGCATCTGAGAAACAAAACTTATGTCACTTTGAGGGAACGTATATGTCAACTTCATGTCGGAATCTCGTCAATGTATGTCCAAGGGTTTGGACGATAGAGACATGTTAATTTTTCGAGATTATTTGAAAGTCAATTTTTAAAAGGCAAATATCTCCCGATCTGTAGGCATCTGAGAGACAAACCTTATGTCACTTTGAGGGAACGCATATGTTAACTACATGTCAGAATCTCGTAATTGTATGTCCCAGTGTTTCGACGATAGAGACATTTTAATTTTTCGAGATTATTTGGAAGTCAATTTTTAAAAGGCAAATATCTCCCGATCTGTAGGCATCTGAGAGACAAACCTTATATCACTTTGAGGGAACGCATATGTCAACTTCATGGAAGAGTCTCGTCAATGTAAGTCCAAGGTTTTGGACGATAGAGACATTTTAATTTTTCGAGGTTATTCGAAAGTCAATTTTTAAAAGGCAAATATCTCCCGATCTGTAGGCATCTGAGAGACAAACCTTATGTCACTTTGAGGGAACGCATATGTCAACTTCATGTTAGAGTCTCGTCAATGTATGTCCAAGGGTTTGGAGGATAGAAACATTTAAATTTTTCGAGATTATTCGAAACTCAATTTTTGAAAAGTCAAATATCTCCCGATCTGTATTAATCTGAGAGACAAAACTTTTGTTACTTTGATGGTACATATATGTCAACTTCATGTCATAGTCACGTCAATGTATGTCGAAGGGTTTGGAGGATAGAGACATTTAAATTTTTAGAGATTATTCGAAAGTCAATTTTAAAGGCAAATATCTCCCGATCTGTATTAATCTGAGAGACAAAACTTATGTCACTTTGAGGGAACGTATATGTCAACGTCCTGTCAGAGTCACGCCTATGTATGTATAAGGGTTTGGAGGATAGAGACATTTTAATTCTTCGAGATTATTCGCAAGTCAATTATTAAAAGGCAATTATCTCCCGATCTGTAGGAATCTGAGAGACAAAACTTATGTCACTTTGAGGGAACGTATATGTCAACTTCATGTCAGAATCTCGTCAATGTAGGTCCAAGGGTTTGGACGATAGAGACATTTTAATTTTTCGAGATTATTCGAAAGTCAATTTTTAAAAGGCAAATATCTCCCGATCTGTAGGAATCTGAGAGACAAAACTTATGTCACTTTGAGGGAACGTATATGTAAATGTTCTGTCAGAGTCACGTCAATGTATGTCGAAGGGTTTGGAGGATAGAGACATTTAAATTTATAGAGATTATTCGAAAGTCAATTTTTGAAAAGGCAAATATCTCCCGATCTGTAGGAATCTGAGAGACAAAACTTATGTCACTTTGAGGGAACGTATAT
The DNA here is from genome assembly GCF_977971745.1 of Zootermopsis nevadensis. Taxonomy (NCBI): domain Eukaryota; kingdom Metazoa; phylum Arthropoda; class Insecta; order Blattodea; family Termopsidae; genus Zootermopsis; species Zootermopsis nevadensis. The sequence continues at coordinate 20,886,752 of NW_028259139.1, read as the reverse complement.
GTTAACTTCATGTCAGAATCTCGTCAATGTATGTCCAAGGCTTTGGACGATAGAGACATTTAAATTTTTCGAGATTATTTGAAAGTCAATTTTTAAAAGGCAAATATCTCCCGATCTGTAGGCATCTGATAGACAAACCTTATGTCACTTTGAGGGAACGCATATGTCAACTTCATGTCAGAGTCTCGTCAATGTATGTCCAAGGGTTTGGAGGATAGAGACATTTAAATTTTTAGAGATTATTCGAAAGTCAATTTTTGAAAAGGCAAATATCTCCCGATCTGTAGGCATCTGAGAGACAAACCTTATGTCACTTTGAGAGAACGCATACGTCAACTTCATGGCATAGTCATGTCAATGTATGTCGAAGGGTTTGGAGCATTGAGACATTTCAATTTTTAGATATTATTCGAAAGTCAATTATTAAAAGGTAAATATCTCCCGATCTGTAGGAATCTGAGAGACAAAACTTATGTCAATTTGAGGGAACGTATATGTCAACTTGCTGTCAGAGTCACGTCAATGCATGTCCAAGGGTTTGGAAGATAGAGACATTTAAATTTTTAGAGATTACTCGAAAGTCAATTTTTGAAAGGCAAATATCTCCCGATATGTAGGCATCTGAGGGACAAACCTTATGTCACTTTGAGGGAACGCATATGTCAACTTCATGTCAGAGTCTGGTCAATGTATGTCCAAGGTTTTGGACGATAGAGACAATTTAATTTTTCGACATTATTCGAAAGTCAATTATTAAAAGGCAAATATCTCCCGATCTGTAGACATCTGAGAGACAATCCTTATGTCACTTTGAGAGAACGCATACGTCAACTTCATGTCAGAGTCTCGTCAATGTATGTCCAAGGGTTTGGAGGATAGAGACATTTGAATTTTTCGAGATTATTCGAAAGTGAATTATTAAAAGGCAAATATCTCCCGATCTGTAGACATCTGACAGACAAACCTTATGTCACTTTGAGAGAACGCATACGTCAACTTCATGTCAGAGTCTCGTCAATGTATGTCCAAGGGTTTGGAGGATAGAGACATTTTCATTTTTCGAGATTATTCGAAAGTCAATTTTTGAAAAGGCAAATATCTCCCGATCTGTAGGAATCTGAGACAAACCTTATGTCATATTGAGGGAACGTATATGTCAACTTCATGTCAGAGTCACGTCAATGTATGTCCAAGGGTTTGGACGATAGAGACATTTAAATTTTTCGAGATTATTTGAAAGTCAATTTTTAAAAGGCAAATATCTCCCGATCTGTAGGCGTCTGAGAGACAAAACTTATGTTACTTTGTGGGAACGTATATGTCAACTTCATGTCAGAATCTCGTCAATGTATGTCCAAGGGTTTGGAGGATATAGACATTTTAATTTTTCGATATTATTCGAAAGTCAATTTTTAAAAGGCAAATATCTCCCGATCTGTAGGCGTCTGAGAGACAAACCTTATGTCACTTTGATGGAACGCATATGTCAACTTCATGTCAGAGTCTCGTCAATGTATGTTCAAGGGTTTGGAGAATAGAGACATTTTAATTTTTCGAGATTATTCGAAAGTGAATTATTAAAAGGCAAATATCTCCCGATCTGTAGGAATCTGAGAGACAAAACTAATGTCACTTTGAGGGAACATATATGTCAACTTCATGTCAGAGTCACGTCAATGTATGTCAAAGGGTTTGGAGGATAGAGACATTTTAATTTTTCGAGATTATTTGGAAGTCAATTTTTAAAAGGCAAATATCTCCCGATCTGTAGGCATCTGAGAGACAAACCTTATATCACTTTGAGGGAACGCATATGTCAACTTCATGTCAGAGTTTCGTCAATGTAAGTCCAAGGTATTGGACGATAGAGACATTTTAATTTCTCGAGATTATTCGAAAGTCAATTTTTAAAAGGCAAATATCTCCCGATCTGTAGGCATCTGAGAGACAAACCTTATGTCACTTTGAGGGAACGCATATGTCAACTTCATGTTAGAGTCTCGTCAATGTATGTCCAAGGGTTTGGAGGATAGAGACATTTAAATCTTTCGAGATTATTCGAAACTCAATTTTTGAAAAGGAAAATATCTCCCGATCTGTATTAATCTGAGAGACAAAAACTTTTGTCACTTTGAGGGTACATATATGTCAACTTCATGTCATAGTCACGTCAATGTATGTCCAAGGGTGTGGAGGATAGAGACATTTAAATCTTTAGAGATTATTCGAAAGTCAATTTATGAAAAGGCAAATATCTCCTGATCAATAGGAATCTAAGAGACAAAACTTATGTCACTTTGAAGGAACGTATATGTCAACTTCATGTCAGAATCTCGTCAATGTATGTCCAAGGGTTTGGACGATAGAGACATTTTAATTTTTCGAGATTATTCGAAAGTCAATTTTTAAAAGGCAAATATCTCCCGATCTGTAGGAGTCTGAGAGACAGAACTTATGTCACTTTGAGGGAACGTATATGTCAACTTGCTGTCAGAGTCACGTCAATGTATGTCCAAGGGTGTGGAGGATAGAGACATTTAAATTCTTAGAGATTATTCGAAAGTCAATTTTTGAAAAGGCTAATATCTCCCGATCAATAGGAATCTAAGAGACAAAACTTATGTCACTTTGAGGGAACGTATATGTCAACTTCATGTCAGAATCTCGTCAATGTATGTCCAAGGGTTTGGACGATAGAGACATTTTAATTTTTCGAGATTATTCGAAAGTCATTTTTTAAAGGCAAATATCTCCCGATCTGTAGGCATCTCAGAGACAAACCTTATGCCACTTTGAGGGAACGCATATGTCAACTTCGTGTCAGAGTCTCGTCAATGTATGTCCAAGGGTTTGGAGGATAGAGACATTTAAATTTCTAGAGATTATTCGAAAGTCAATTATTAAAAGGCAAATATCTCCCGATCTGTAGGAATCTGAGAGACAAAACTTATGTTACTTTGTGGGAACGTATATGTAAACTTCATGTCCGAATCTCGTCAATGTATGTCCAAGGGTTTGGACCATAGGAACATTTTAATTTTTCGAGATTATCCGAAAGTCAATTTTTAAAAGGCAAATATCTCCCGATCTGTAGGCATCTGAGAGACAAACCTTATGTAACATTGAGGGAACGCATATGTCAACTTCATGTCAGAGTCTCGTCAATGTATGTCCAAGGGTTTGGAGGATAGGGACATTTTAATTTTTTGAGATTATTCGAAAGTGAATTATTAAAAGGCAAATATCTCCCGATCTGTAGGAATCTGAGAGACAAAACTAATGTCACTTTGAGGGAAAATATATGTCAACTTCCTGTCAGAGGCACGTCAATGTATGTCCAAGGGTTTGGAGGATAGAGTCAATTAAATTTTTAGAGATTATTCGAAATTCAATTTTTAAAAGGCAAATATCTCCCGATCTGTAGGCATCTGAGAGACAAACCTTATGTAACATTGAGGGAACGCATATGTCAACTTCATGTCAGAGTCTCGTCAATGTATGTCCAAGGGTTTGGAGGATAGGGACATTTTAATTTTTCGAGATTATTCGAAAGTGAATTATTAAAAGGCAAATATCTCCCGATCTGTAGGAATCTGAGAGACAAAACTTATGTCACTTTGAGGGAACGTATATGTAAATGTCCTGTCAGAGTCACTTCAATGTATGTCCAAGGGTTTGGAGGATAGAGTCAATTAAATTTTTAGAGACTATTCGAAATTCAATTTTTAAAAGGCAAATATCTCCCGATCTGTAGGAATCTGAGACACAAAACTTATGTCACTTTGAGGGAACGTATATGTAAATGTCCTGTCAGAGTCACGTCAATGTATGTCCAAGGGTTTGGAGGATAGAGAAATTTTAAATTTACGAGATTATTCGAAAGTCAATTTAAAAGGCAAATATCTCCCGATCTGTAGGAATGTGAGAGACAAAACTTATGTCACTTTGAGGGAACGTATATGTCAACTTCATGTCAGAATCTCGTCAATGTATGTCCAAGGGTTTGGACGATAGACACATTTTAATTTTTCGAGATTATTCGAAAGTCAATTTTTAAAAGGCAAATATCTCCCGATCTGTAGGCATCTGTGAGACAAACCTTATATCACTTTGAGAGAACGCATATGTCAACTTCATGTCAGAGTCTCGTCAATGTATGTCCAAGGGTTTGGAGGATAGAGACATTTTAATTTTTCGAGATTATTCGAAAGTCAATTATTAAAAGGCAAATATCTCCCGATCTGTAGGAATCTGAGAAACAAAACTTATGTCACTTTGTGGGAACGTATATGTCAACTTGCTGTCAGAGTCACGTCAATGAATGTCGAAGTGTTTGGAGGATAGAGACATTTAAATTTTTATAGATTATTTGAAAATCAATTATTGAAAAGGCAAATATCTCCCGATCAATAGGAATCTGAGAGACAAAACTTATGTCACTATGAGGGAACGTATATGTCAACTTGCTGTCAGAGTCACGTCAATGTATGTCCTAGGGTTTGGAGGATAGAGACATTTAAATTTTTGGAGATTATTCGAAAGTCAATTTTTGAAAAGGCAAATATCTCCCGATCTGTATTAATCTGAGAGACAAAACTTATGTCACTTTGAGGGAACGTATATGTCAACTTCATGTCATAGTCACGTCAATGTATGTCGAAGGGTTTGGAGGAGAGAGACATTTAAATTTTTAGAGATTATTCGAAAGTCAATTTTTAAAAGGCAAATATCTCCCGATCTGTATTAATCTGAGAGACAAAACTTATGTCACTTTGAGGGAACGTATATGTCAACTTGCTGTCAGTGTCACGTCAATGTATGTCCAAAGGTTTGGAGGATAGAGACATTTTAATTTTTCGAGATTATTCGAAAGTCAATTTTTAAAAGGCAAATATCTCCCGATCTGTAGGAACCTGAGAAACAAAACTAATGTCACTTTGAGGGAACGTATATGTCAACTTGCTGTCAGAGTCACGTCAATGTATGTCCAAGGGTTTGGAGGATAGAGACATTTAAATTTTTAGAGATTATTCGTAAGTCAATTTTTGAAAAGGCTAATATCTCCCGATCAATTGGAATCTGAGAGACAAAACTTATGTCACTTTGAGGGAACGTATATGTCAACTTCATGTCAGAATCTCGTCAATGTATGTACAAGGGTTTGGACGATAGACACATTTTAATTTTTCGAGATTATTCGAAAGTCAATTCTTAAAAGGCAAATATCTCCCGATCTGTGAGCATCTGAGAGACAGACCTTATGTCACTTTGAGGGAATGCATATGTCAACTTCATGTCACAGTCTCGTCAATGTATGTCCAAGGGTTTGGAGGATAGAGACATTCTAATTTTTCGAGATTATTCGAAAGTCAATTTTTAAAAGGCAAATATCTCCCGATCTGTAGGCATCTGAGAGACAAACCTTATGTCACTTTGAGGGAACGCACATGTCAACTTCATGTCAGAGTCTCGTCAAGGTATGTACAAGGGTTTGGAGAATAGAGAAATTTTAATTTTACGAGATTATTCGAAAGTCAATTTTTAAAAGGCAAATATCTCCCGATCTGTACTAATCTGAGAGACAAATCTTATGTCACTTTGAGGGAACGCATATGTTAACTACATGTCAGAATCTCGTCATTGTATGTCCAAGTGTTTGGACGATAGAGACATTTTAATTTTTCGAGATTACTTGGAAGTCAATTTTTAAAAGGCAAATATCTCCCGATCTGTAGGCATCTGAGAGACAAACCTTATATCACTTTGAGGGAACGCATATGTCAACTTCATGTTAGAGTCTCGTCAATGTATGTCGAAGGGTTTGGAGGATAGAGACATTTAAATTTTTAGAGATTATTCGAAAGTCAATTATTTAAAGTCAAATATCTCCCGATCTGTATTAATCTGAGAGACAAAACTTATGTCACTATGAGGAAACGTATATGTCAACGTCCTGTCAGAGTCACGTCAATGTATGTCCAAGGGTTTGGAGGATAGAGACATTTTAATTTTTCGAGATTATTCGCAAGTCAATTATTAAAAGACAAATATCTCCCGATCTGTAGGAATCTGAGAGACAAAACTTATGTTACTTTGAGGGAACGTATATGTCAACTTCATGTCAGAATCTCGTCAATGTAAATCCAAGGGTTTGGACGATAGAGACATTTTAATTTTTCGAGATTGTTCTAAAGTCAATTATTAAAAGGCAAATATCTCCCGATCTGTAGGAATCTAAGAGACAAAACTAATGTCACTTTGAGGGAACATATATGTCAACTTCCTGTCAGAGTCACGTCAATGTATGTCCAAGGGTTTGGAGGATAGAGACATTTAAATTTATAGATATTATTCGAAAGTCAATTTTTAAAAGGCAAATATCTCCCGATTTGTAGGAATCTGAGAGACAAAACTTATGTCACTTAGAGGGAACATTTATGTAAACGTCGTGTCAGAGTCACGTCAATGTATGTCCAAGGGTTTGGAGGATAGAGACATTTAAGTTATTCGAGATTATTCGAAAGTCAATTTTTAAAAGGCAAATATCTCCCGATCTGTAGGAATCTGAGAAACAAAACTTATGTCTCTTTGAGGGAACGTATATGCCAACTTGCTGTCAGAGTCACGTCAATGTATGTCCAAGGGTTTGGAGGATAGAGACATTTAAATTTTTAGAGATTATTCGAAAGTCAATTTTTGAAAAGGCAAATATCTCCCGATCAATAGGAATCTGAGAGACAAAACTTATGTCACTTTGAGGGAACGCATATGTCAACTTCATGTCAGAATCTCGTCAATGTATGTCCAAGGGTTTGGACGATAGAGACATTTTAATTTTTCGAGATTATTCGAAAGTCAATTATTAAAAGGCAAATATGTCCCGATCTGTGGGCATCTGAGATACACATCTTATGTCACTTTGAGGGAACGCATATGTCAACTTCATGTCAGAGTCTCGTCAATGTATGTCCTAGGGTATGGAGGATAGAGACATTTTAATTTTTCGAGATTATTCGAAAGTCAATTTTTAAAAGGCAAATATCTCCCGATCTGCAGGAATCTGAGAGACAAAACTTACGTCACTTTGAGGGAACGTATATGTCAACTTCATGTCATAGTCACGTCAATGTATGTCGAAGGGTTTGGAGGATAGAGACATTTAAATTTTTAGAGATTATTCGAAAGTCAATCTTTAAAAGGCAAATATCTCCCGATCTGTATTAATCTGAGAGACAAAACTTATGCCACTTTGAGGGAACGTATATGTCAACTTGCTGTCAGTGTCACGTCAATGTATGTCCAAAGGTTTGCAGGATAGAGACATTTTAATTTTTCGAGATTATTCGAAAGTCAATTTTTAAAAGGCAAATATCTCCCGATCTGTAGGAATCTGAGAAACAAAACTAATGTCACTTTGAGGGAACGTATATGTCAACTTGCTGTCAGAGTCACGTCAATGTATGTCCAAGGGTTTGGAGGATAGAGACATTTAAATTTTTAGAGATTATTCGAAAGTAAATTTCTGAAAAGGCAAATATCTCCCGATCAATAGGAATCTGAGAGAAAAAACTTATGTCACTTTGAGGGAACGTATATGTCAACTTCATGTCAGAATCTCGTCAATGTATGTACTAGGGTTTGGACGATAGACACATTTTAATTTTTCGAGATTATTCGAAAGTCAATTCTTAAAAGGCAAATATCTCACGATCTGTGGGCATCTGAGAGACAGACCTTATGTCACTTTGAGGGAATGCATATGTCAACTTCATGTCAGAGTCTCGTCAATGTATGTCCAAGGGTTTGGAGGATAGAGACATTTCAATTTTTCGAGATTATTCGACAGTCAATTTTTAAAAGGCAAATATCTCCCGATCTGTAGGCATCTGAGAGACAAACCTTATGTCACTTTGAGGGAACGCACATGTCAACTTAATGTCAGAGTCTCGTCAAGGTATGTCCAAGGGTTTGGAGGATAGAGAAATTTTAATTTTACGAGATTATTCGAAAGTCAATTTTTAAAAGGCAAATATCTCCCGATCTGTAGGATTCTGAGAGACAAATCTTATGTCACTTTGAGGGAACGCATATTATAACTACATGTCAGAATCTCGTCATTGTATGTCCAAGTGTTTGGACGATAGAGACATTTTAATTTTGCGAGATTATTTGGAAGTCAATTTTTAAAAGGCAAATATCTCCCGATCTGTATGCATCTGAGAGACAAACCTTATGTCACTTTGAGGGAACGCATATGTCAACTTCATGTTAGAGTCTCGTCAATGTATGACGAAGGGTTTGGACGATAGAGACATTTAAATTTTTAGAGATTATTCGAAAGTCAATTTTTTAAAGGCAAATATCTCCCGATCTGTATTAATCGGAGAGACAAAACTTATGTCACTTTGAGGGAACGTATATGTCAACGTCCTGTCACAGTCACGTCAATGTATGTCCAAGGGTTTGGAGGATAGAGACATTTTAATTTTTCGAGATTATTCGCAAGTCAATTATTAAAAGGCAAATATCTCCCGATCTGTAGGAATCTGAGAGACAAAACGTATGCCACTTTGAGGGAACGTATATGTCAACTTCATGTCAGAATCTCGTCAATGTAAATCCAAGGGTTTGGACGATAGAGACATTTAAATTTTTCGAGATTGTTCTAAAGTCAATTTTTAAAAGGCAAATATCTCCCGATCTGTAGGAATCTAAGAGACAAAACTAATGTCACTTTGAGGGAACATATATGTCAACTTCCTGTCAGAGTCACGTCAATGTATGTCCAAGGGTTTGGAGGATAGAGACATTTAAATTTTTAGATATTAGTCGAAAGTAAATTTTTTAAAGGCAAACATCTCCCGATTTGTAGGAATCTGAGAGACAAAACTTATGTCACTTTGAGGGAACGTTTATGTAAACGTCCTGTCAGAGTCACGTCAATGTATGTCCAAGGGTTTGGACGATAGAGACATTTTAATTTTTCGAGATTGTTCTAAAGTCAATTTTTAAAAGGCAAATATCTCCCGATCTGTAGGAATCTGAGAGACAAAACTTATGTACCTTTGTGGGAACATATATGTCAACTTCATGTCAGAATCTCGTCAAAGTATGTCCAAGGGTGTGGAGGATAGAGACATTTAAATTCTTAGAGATTATTCGAAAGTCAATTTTTGAAAAGGCAAATATCTCCAGATCAATAGGAATCTAAGAGACAAAACTTATGTCACTTTGAGGGAACGTATATGTCAACTTCATGTCAGAATCTCGTCAATGTATGTCCAAGGGTTTGGACGATAGAGACATTTAAATTTTTCGAGATTATTCGAAATTCATTTTTTAAAAGGCAAATATCTCCCGATCTTTAGGCATCTGAGAAACAAACCTTATGTCACTTTTAGGGAACGCTTATGTCAACTTCGTGTCAGAGTCTCGTCAATGCATGTCCAAGGGTTTGGAGGATACAGACATTTAAATTTCTAGAGATTATTCAAAAGTCAATTTTTAAAAGGCAAATATCTCCCGATCTGTAGGAATCTGAGAGACAAAACTTATGTCACTATGAGGGAACGTATATGTCAACTTGCTGGCAGACTCTCGTCAATGTATGTCGAAGGGTTTGGAGGATAGAGACATTTAAATTTTTCGAGATTATTCAAAAGTCAATTATTAAAAGGCAAATATCTCCCGATCTGTAGGAATCTGAGAGACACAACTGATGTCACTATGAGGACATTTACATATCAACTTCATGTCAGAGTCACGACAATGTACGAAAAAGGGTTTGAAGGATAGAGACATTTAAATTTTTCGAGATTATTCGAAAGTCAATTTTTGAAAAGGCAAATATCTCCCGATCTGTAGGAATCTGAGACAAACCTTATGTCACATTGAGGGAACGTATATGTCAACTTCATGTCAGATTCACGTCAATGTATGTGCAAGGGTTTGGAGGATAGAGACATCTTAATTTTTCGAGATTATTCGAAAGTCAATTTTTCAAAAGGCAAATATCTCCCGATCTGTATGAATCTGAGAGTCAAAACTTATGTTACTTTGAGAGAACGCACATGTCAACTTCATGTCAGAGTCTCGTCAAAGTATGTCCAAGGGTTTGGACCATAGGGACATTTTAATTTTTCGAGATTATCCGAAAGTCAATTTTTAAAAGGCAAATATCTCCCGATCTGTAGGCATCTGAGAGACAAACCTTATGTCACTTTGAGGGAACGTATATGTAAATGTCCTGTCAGAGTCACGTCAATGTATGTCCAAGGGTTTGGAGGATAGAGACAATTAAATTTTTAGAGATTATTCGAAAGTCAATTTTTAAAAGGCAAATATCTCCCGATCTGTAGGCATCTGAGAGACAAACCTTATATCACTTTGAGAGAACGCACATGTCAACTTCATGTCAGAGTCTCGTCAAAGTATGTCCAAGGGTTTGGAAGATAGAGACATTTTAATTTTTCGAGATTATTCGAAAGTCAATTTTTAAAAGGCAAATATCTCCCGATCTGTAGGAATCTGAGAAAAAAAACTTAAGTCACTTTGAGGGAACGTATATGTCAACTTGCTGTCAGAGTCACGTCAATGTATGTCCAAGGGTTTTTAGAATAGAGACATTTAAATTTTTAAAGATTATTCGAAAGTCAATTTTTGAAAAGGCAAATATCTCCCGATCTGTATTAATCTGAGAGACAAAACTTATGTCACTTTGAGGGAACGTATATGTCAACTTCATATCATAGTCACGTCAATGTATGTCGAAGGGTTTGGAGGATAGACACATTTAAATTTTTAGAGATTATTCGAAAGTCAATTTTTGAAAAGGCAAATATCTCCCGATCTGTATTAATCTGAGAGACAAAACTTATGTCACTTTGAGGGAACGTATATGTCAACTTGCTGTCAGAGTCACGTCAATGTATGTCCAAAGGTTTGGTGGATAGAGACATTTTAATTTTTCGAGATTATTCGAAAGTCAATTTTTAAAAGGCAAATATCTCCCGATCTTTAGGAATCTGAGAAACAAACCTTATGTCACTTTGAGGGAACGTAAATGTCAACTTGCTGTCAGAGTCACGTCAATGTATGTCCAAGGGTTTGGAGGATAGAGACATTTAAATTTTTAGAGATTATTCTAAAGACAAATTTTGAAAAGGCAAATATCTCCCGATCAATAGGAATCTGAGAGACAAAACTTATGTCACTTTGAGGGAACGTATATGTCAACTTCATGTCAGAATCTCGTCAATGTATGTACAAGGGTTTGGACGATAGACACATTTTAATTTTTCGAGATTATTCGAAAGTCAATTATTAAAAGGCAAATATCTCCCGATCTGTGGGCATCTGAGAGACAAACCTTATGTCACTTTGAGGGAACGCATATGTAAACTTCGTGTCAGAGTCTCGTCAATGTATGTCCAAGGATTTGGAGGATAGAGACACTTAAATTTCTAGAGATTATTCGAAAGCCAATTTTTAAAAGGCAAATATCTCCCGATCTGTAGGAATCTGAGAGACAAAACTTATGTAACTTTGAGGGATCGTATATAACAACTTCCTGGCAAAGGCAAGTCAATGTATGTCCAAGGGTTTGGAGGATAGAGACATTTAAATTTTTAGATATTATTCGAAAGTCAATTTTTAAAAGGCAAATATCTCCCGATCTGTACTAATCTGAGAGACAAAACTTATGTCACTTAGAGGGAACGTATATGTCAACTTCATGTCAGAATCTCGTCAATGTATGTCCAAGGGTTTGGACGATAGAGACATTTTAATGTTTCGAGATTATTTGAAAGTCAATTATTAAAAGGCAAATATCTCCCGATCTGTAGGCATCTGAGAGAAAAACCTAATGCCACTTTGAGGGAACGCATATGTCAACCTAATGTCAGAGTCTCGTCGATGTATGTCCAAGGGTTTGGACGATAGAGACATTTTAATGTTTCGAGATTATTTGAAAGTCAATTATTAAAAGGCAAATATCTCCCGATCTGTAGGCATCTGAGAGACAAACCTTATGTCACGTTGAGGGAAAGTATATGTCAACTTCATGTCAGAGTCTCGTCAATGTATGTCCAAGGGTTTGGAGGATAGAGACATTTGAATTTTTCGAGATTATTCGAAAGTGAATTATTGAAAGGCAAATATCTCCCGATCTGTAGGAAGCTGAGAGACAAAACTAATGTCACTTTGAGGTAACATGTATGTCAACTTCCTGTCAGAGTCACGTCAATGTATGTCGAAGGGTTTGGAGGATAGACACATTTAAATTTTTAGAGATTATTCGAAAGTCAATTATTAAAAGGCAAATATCTTCCGATCTGTAGGAATCTGAGAGACACAACTGATGTCACTATGAGGACATTTACATATCAACTTCATGTCAGAGTCACGACAATGTACGAAAAAGGGTTTGAAGGATAGAGACATTTGAATTTTTCGAGATTATTCGAAAGTCAATTTTTGAAAAGGCAAATATCTCCCGATCTGTAGGAATCTGAGACAAACCTTATATCACATTGAGGGAACGTATATGTCAACTTCATGTCAGAGTCACGTCAATGTATGTGCAAGGGTTTGGAGGATAGAGACATCTTAATTTTTCGAGATTATTCGAAAGTCAATTTTTCAAAACGCAAATATCTCCCGATCTGTAGGAATCTGAGAGACAAAACTTATGTTACTTTGTGGGAACGTATATGTCAACTTCATGTCCGAATCTCGTCAATGTATGTCCAAGGGTTTGGACCATAGGGACATTTTAATTTTTCGAGATTATCCGAAAGTCAATTTTTAAAAGGCAAATATCTCCCGATCTGTAGGCATCTGAGAGACAAACCTTATGTAACATTGAGGGAACGCATATGTCAACTTCATGTCATAGTCTCGTCAATGTATGTCCAAGGGTTTGGAGGATAGGGACATTTTAATTTTTCGAGATTATTCGAAAGTGAATTATTAAAAAGCAAATATCTCCCGATCTGTAGGAATCTGAGAGACAAAACTAATGTCACTTTGAGGGAACATATATGTCAACTTCCTGTCAGAGTCACGTCAATGTATGTCCAAGAGTTTGGACGATAGAGACATTTAAATTTTTAGAGATTATTCGAAAGTCAATTTTTAAAAGGCAAATATCTCCCGATCTGTGGGAATCTGAGGGACAAATCTTATGTCACTTTGAGGGAACGTATATGTAAATGTCCTGTCAGAGTCACTTCAATGTATGTCCAAGGGTTTGGAGGATAGAGACAATTAACTTTTTAGAGATTATTCGAAAGTCAATTTTTAAAAGGCAAATATCTCCCGATCTGTATGAATCTGAGACACAAAACTTATGTCACTTTGAGGGAACGTATATGTAAATGTCCTGTCAGAGTCACGTCAATGTATGTCCAAGGGTTTGGAGAATAGAGAAATTTTAAATTTACGAGATTATTCGAAAGTCAATATTAAAAGGCAAATATCTCCCGATCTGTAGGAATGTGAGAGACAAAACTTATGTCACTTTGAGGGAACGTATATGTCAACTTCGTGTCAGAATCTCGTCAATGTATTTTTTTTTTTATTATTTATTTGACTGCAAATGGGTTTTTACCCGGTGGCAGTGGTCCTACAATAAGACACAACAAAACATAAGACAACAAAAACAATAAGAAACAACAGAACAATGAGACAGAACAAAACAATAAGACACAAAAATCATAAGACAACAAAAACAATAAGAAACAAGAGAACAATGAAACAGAACAAAACAATAACACAAAAAACATAAGACAACACAAACAATAACAATAAGAAACAACAGAACAATGAGACACAACAAAACAGTAAGACAAAAAGACATAAGACACAACAAAACAATAAGACAACAAAACAATGAGACACAAAAAACATAAGGCACAACAAGAACAATAAGACACAACAAAGCAATGAGACACAACAATACAGTAAGACAAAAAGACATGACACAACAAAAACAATGAGACACAAAAAGCATAAGGCACAACAAGAACAATAAGACACAACAAAACAACACACCACACTCAAAATAAAACAGCTCATAATATTACAAAACCGTATAACCTAAAGTACATAACTTAAAAATTAATACCAACTAGACATAAGTCAGTAACAGTAATGAATCACACGTTTCATCAGGACCTTCTCTTCACTTCACTACACTTATGAAACCTTCCCATCCTCACCCCAATTTACCCCCCTTCACTGCACCCACCCATCTATTCCCTTTACTTCACCTCATTTATCACTTTCCTAACCTTCTTCCTAAACGTACTTGGTTTACAGGAGAGAGTCCCTAAAACCTCAGCAGGTAGCTGGTTCCAGAGTTGGATGGTCCTATTTACAAAGGAATATTTTCCGATATCTGTTCTTTGTTTTCTGCTCCTAACTTTCCGAATATGATCGACTCTGCTCAGGTAGTATGGCCTTTGCAATCTGACACCTATAGCTTTCCATGCCCGATCTCCCGTGTACGCCTTGAAGAGAGCACATATTCGTGCTATCTTTCTACGCTGTGCCAGGGTTTCCCAGTTCGAATCGCTCCTGTGATATGCAAATTTACATGCTTTCCTTTGCACCCGTTCTAACGCATTTATCTGCCCCTCCCTGTAAGGATCCCAGCACGCCGCCCCATATTCCAGAATCGGACGCACTAGTGATGTGTAGGCTAGACTTTTAGTGTTACTATTCCCCTTTTTGAGAACACGCATTGTAAAATGAAGTGCCTTCCAGGCTTTTTTCACCGTATAATTTACTTGATCAGCCCAGCTTAAATCGCTGCTTAAGATAATTCCCAAGTATTTACAACTGCTCACTTCCGGAATTATTTGGTCCCGTAACGAATAGTTTAGTTGTGCCTTCACCCGACTTCTCGTGAAACTAACTGCCTTACTTTTACTTGGGTTAATTTTCATATCATTTTCAACCGCCCACTCCCCCAGACTGTTTAGATCCATCTGCATCTTTTCTATATCTTTACTATTTATAATTTTCCTATATATTATACAGTCATCTGCAAAAAGTCTAATAGTCGATTCAATGTTCCTCCAAATATCATTTACGTACGCGAGGAATAGAAGTGGACCCAATACACTCCCTTGCGGTACTCCTGATGTTACTCTGACTTCCTCTGATAATTGCCCTCCTACTCTAACTCTCTGCGTTCGGCCTAAAAGAAATTCTCTTATCCATACGACTATCCTCGAGTCCACGCCCGATGCCGCGATTTTCATAAGCAGCCGATCGTGAGGAACTAAATCGAAGGCCTTCGAAAAATCTATTATAATCGCGTCTAACCTTCCTCCGTTATCCAGTGTGTCTGCAATGTCCTGACAAACCGTGATTACTTGACTTTCACATGAATATCCCGGCCTGAACCCATGTTGACCCTCGAATAACCAATTCTTTTCCTCCCAGTTTTTCCTCAGGTACGATGCTATAACGTGTTCCATTTGTTTGCAGACCACCGATGTTAAACTGACCGGTCTGTAATTTGTGACCAATGATCGATCACCTCCTTTGTAAATAGGAACCACTATGGCTTTTTTCCAGTCCCTTGGTATAGTGGCATTATTAATTGTTACGTCCAATAATCGCGCCAGGTATGGAATCATGGCTTCCCCACCCAGTTTTAGAATTTCCCCAGAAATGCTGTCAGGCCCTACTGATTTGCTTTTTCCCATCCCTGCTAGCCTTTTTCTAATGATTTTAGTACTAATGGCGAAGGGTTCGCCTGAGTTAGCGCATTGTATCTGCGGGATGCTACGCTCGCAGCTAAATACCGAAGAATAATAGAAATTAAGGGAGTTGGCCTTTTCTATCGAGTCAGTAATGAGCCGTCCATTACCATCCTTGATCGCCGGAATATTTTCCCTGTTTCCTTTACGTCGTTTTACATACTTGTAGAAATCGGTCCAGCATTTACCTTCATTTCTTAATATTGTCCGTAAAAATGTTTCCTGCGCATTTTGTTTAGCTAATAGCAACTGCTTTGATAGACGTTTCAGTTCCTCTTGGTGCTGTTGTCCTAATTTTCTGCTGTTATATGCTTTTCTCACCCTTGACTTTAACCGTTTCACCTCCTTATTGTAGTATTCAGGGTCCGAATTTTTTCTCAGTATTTTATGTGGCACAAAACGTTGGATACTCTGGAATATTATATTCTTGAAATTATCCCATATCTCTTCCACGCTACTACCATTTCCAGCCCACAATTTAAACTTTTCCCGAAGAAAGGTTTGTAAACCTAAAACATTTGTTTTGCTGTACACCGGGACACTTCTTTCTACCTGAGGTTCACAGCTATTTTCTTCCCATTCCACTTCTAATAATACCCCACAGTGGTCACTGATCCCCTGTACTATGCTGCAAGAGGTGAAGGAACTTTCAGGCCGGACCAGGTAAACATCCAGCAATGCATCCCCTCGGGTTGGCCTCTCTACTACCTGCGTGTACCCATTTTCCCATACCAGTCTATTTATAAATGCCTGATTTCCACTTGTACATTGCACGTTTCCATCCCAATCTGCATACGGCAAATTTAAATCACCTCCAATGATGCTACGCTTCGTAGAATTTCCTAAATAATTGGTTCGGGCTGCCAATCTTTCCATAAGTCGCATGTCCTCGTTCGGAGCCCTGTAGATGCCTATAATATCCCATGTGAATTTAGGGTCCCTACCTTTCGCTTCAACTGCTAACATCTCAAAATCCTCGTCCACCCATAGTTCCGCGCAAGCTATGTAATTTTTTACACAAATGAACACTCCGCCACCTCGTGCATTTCTATCTCTCCTGAAGGTTGTGTAATCGTCCCTAAATACTTCGGCATCACTAATTTCCTCTCTAAGCCATGATTCCGTGCCTATTACAACATCGGGATTGTATGTATCAACTAAATTCCAAAAATCCAAAGACTTATTTAGGATACTCCTGCAATTTACCTGCAGCAAAACCAGCGAATTTCTCTCCAACTGCTCTACTCCTCTCTTGGCTACCCCATCATCACTTATCCCGCCTTCTGTATCGTCCCTAGCTTGAATTGCCCTCGCTTCCTTCCTCCCGTTTTTCTCCCAGACCAGCGTCGGATTTTCCTTGATGATCTTCCGCGTTATGTTAGATGCCCCCTCACTTGTAGTATTCAGCAACCATCACTCGTTCAACTTCTGACCTCCGCCGTCGAATCCACAAACTCTATGATATAGTTTGCCCAGTCTTTTCGCTCCTCCTCGGTTGATGTGTAATCTGTCCCTGCTGAAGTCCCTATCATCAATCCAACTGTTCGGGTCTACAAAAGTAACTCCAGTGGTCCTTGCTACCCAGTCGTATCTGTCGTTTAGTGCTCCGATACGACGCCATGAAACGTCTCTACGCCTAAGCACACCACTCAGGACTAATTTTGATATGGGAAATTTAGTTCTTGCCTTCTGCACAAGAGCGTACACATCGCCCATCACATAGTCTAGATTTGCTGTTCTTCTTAAATCATTCGTACCTACGTGAATTATGACCGTGTCTGGGTTTCCAAAATTCCTGTTTTCCATAACTCTTTGTAGCTGTTCAGTTCTGATACCTGGAAAGCACTCCACCTTGATATTTCCATGATCAGTACCCACGTCTCGTATTATAGAGTCACCCAACACTAGGCACTCTGCACCACCCTGAAGTTTCTGCGCCGTATCCCGCCCGCTAACTTCACATCCCGCTGCCGCCCCTCGCAACTGCTCTTCCAGTCTCTTATTCTGCCGTTTTAGATCTTCAATTTGATGTAGAGCGTTTTCCAGTTTCTCCTCTAGTTGTATGTCCAAGGGTTTGGACGATAGACACATTACAATTTTTCGAGATTATTCGAAAGTCAATTTTTAAAAGGCAAATATCTCCCGATATGTATTAATCTGAGAGACAAAACTTATGTCACTTTGAGGGAACGTATATGTCAACTTGCTGTCAGAGTCACGTCAATGTATGTCCAAAGGTTTGGAGGATAGAGACATTTTAATTTTTCGAGATTATTCGAAAGTCAATTATTAAAAGGCAAATATCTCCCGATCTGTAGGAATCTGAGAAACAAAACTAATGTCACTTTGAGGGAACGTATATGTGAACTTGCTGTCAGAGTCACGTCAATGTATGTCCAAGGGTTTGGAGGATAGAGACATTTAAATTTTTAGAGATTATTCTAAAGACAATATTTGAAAAGGCAAATATCTCCCGATCAATAGGAATCTGAGAGACAAAACTTATGTCACTTTGAGGGAACGTATATGTGAACTTCATGTCAGAATCTCGTCAATGTATGTACAAGGGTTTGGACGATAGACACATTTTAATTTTTCGAGATTATTCGAAAGTCAATTATTAAAAGGCAAATATATCCCGATCTGTGGGCATCTGAGAGACAAACCTTATGTCACTTTGAGAAAACGTATATGTAAATTCCTGTCAGAGTCACGTCAATGTATGTCCAAGGGTTTGGACGATAGGCACATTTAAATTTTTCGAGATTATTCGAAAGTCAAATTTTAAAAGGCAAATATCTCCCGATCTGTAGGCATCTGAGAGACAAACCTTATATCACTTTGAGAGAACGCATATGTCAACTTCATGTCAGAGTCTCGTCAATGTATGTCCAAGGGTTTGGAGGATAGAGACATTTTAATTTCTCAAGATTATTCGAAAGCAATTTTTAAAAGGCAAATATCTCCCGATCTGTAGGCATCTGAGAGACAAACCTTATGTCACTTTGAGGAAACGCACATGTCAACTTCATGTCAGAGTCTCGTCAAGGTATGTCCAAGGGTTTGGCGGATAGAGACATTTTAATTTTTCTAGATTATCGAAAGTCAATTTTTGAAAAGGCAAATATCTCCCGATCTGTATTAATCTGAGAGACAAAACTTATGTAACTTTGAGGGGACGTATATGTCAACTTCATGTCATAGTCGCGTATATGTATGTCGAAGGGTTTGGAGGATAGAGACATTTAAATTTTTAGAGATTATTCGAAATTCAATTTTTAAAGGGCAAATTTCTCCCGATCTGTAGTCATCTGAGAGACAAATCTTTGGTCACTTTGAGGGAACGCATATGTCAACTTCATGTCAGAGTCTCGTCAATGTATGTCCAAGGGTTTGGAGGATAGAGACATTTTAATTTTTCGAGATTATTCGATAGTCAATTTTTAAAAGGCAAATATCTCACGATCTGTAGGAATCTGAGAAACAAAACTTATGTCACTTTGAGGGAACGTATATGTCAACTTGCTGTCAGAGTCATGTCAATGTATGTAAAAGGGTTTGGAGGATAGAGACATTTTAATTTTTCGAGATTATTCGAAAGTCAATATTTAAAAGGCAAATATCTCCCGATCTGTAGGCTTCTGAGAGACAAACCTTATGTCACTTTGAGGGAACGCACATGTCAACTTCATGTGAGAGTCTCGTCAAGGTATGTCCAAGGGTTTGGCGGATAGAGACATTTAAATTTTTCGAGATTATTCGAAAGTCAATTTTTGAAAAGGCAAATATCTCCCGATCTGTATTAATCTGAGAGACAAAACTTATGTCACATTGAGGGAACGTATATGTGAACTTCATGTCATAGTCGCGTATATGTATGTCGAATGGTTTGGAGGATAGAGACATTTAAATTTTTAGAGATTATTCGAAAGTCAATTTTTAAAAGGCAAATATCTCCCGATCTGTAGGCATCTGAGAGACAAACCTTAGGTAAATTTGTGGGAACGCATATGTCAACTTCATGTCAGAGTCTCGTCAATGTATGTCCAAGGGTTTGGAGGATAGAGACATTTTAATTTTTCGAGATTATTCGAAAGTCAATTTTTAAAAGGCAAATATCTCCCGATCTGTAGGAATCTGAGAAACAAAACTTGTGTCACTTTGAGGGAACGTATATCTCAACTTGCTGTCAGAGTCACGTCAATGTATGTAAAAGGGTTTGGAGGATAGAGACATTTAAATTTTTAGAGATTATTCGAAAGTCAATTTTTAAAAGGCAAATATCTCCCGATCTGTAGGCATCTGAGAGACAAACCTTATATCACTTTGAGAGAACTCATATGTCAACTTCATGTCAGAGTCTCGTCAATGTATGTCCAAGGGTTTGGAGGATAGAGACATTTTAATTTCTCAAGATTATTCGAAAGTCAATTTTTAAAAGGCAAATATCTCCCGATCTGTAGGCATCTGAGAGACAAACCTTATGTCACTTTGAGGGAACGCACATGTCAACTTCGTGTCAGAGTCTCGTCAAGGTATGTCCAAGGGTTTGGCGGATAGAGACATTTAAATTTTTCGAGATTATCGAAAGTCAATTTTTGAAAAGGCAAATATCTCCCGATCTGTATTAATCTGAGAGACAAAACTTATGTAACTTTGAGGGAACGTATATGTCAACTTCATGTCATAGTCGCGTATAAGTATGTCGAAGGGTTTGGCGGATAGAGACATTTAAATTTTTAGAGATTATTCGAAAGTCAATTTTTAAAAGGCAAATGTCTCCCGATCTGTAGGCATCTGAGAGACAAACCTTTGGTCGCTTTGAGGGAACGCATATGTCAACTTCATGTCAGAGTCTCGTCAATGTATGTCCAAGGGTTTGGAGGATAGAGACATTTTAATTTTTCGAGATTATTCGATAGTCAATTTTTAAAAGGCAAATATCTTCCGATCTGTAGGAATCTGAGAAACAAAACTTATGTCACTTTGAGGGAACGTATATGTCAACTTGCTGTCAGAGTCACGTCAATGTATGTAAAAGGGTTTGGAGGATAGAGACATTTTAATTTTTCGAGATTATTCGAAAGTCAATATTTAAAAGGCAAATATCTCCCGATCTGTAGGCATCTGAGAGACAAACCTTATGTCACTTTGAGGGAACGCATATGTCAACTTCATGTTAGAGTCTCGTCAATGTATGACGAAGGGTTTGGACGATAGAGACATTTAAATTTTTAGAGATTATTCGAAAGTCAATTTTTTAAAGGCAAATATCTCCCGATCTGTATTAATCGGAGAGACAAAACTTATGTCACTTTGAGGGAACGTATATGTCAACGTCCTGTCACAGTCACGTCAATGTATGTCCAAGGGTTTGGAGGATAGAGACATTTTAATTTTTCGAGATTATTCGCAAGTCAATTATTAAAAGGCAAATATCTCCCGATCTGTAGGAATCTGAGAGACAAAACGTATGCCACTTTGAGGGAACGTATATGTCAACTACATGTCAGAATCTCGTCAATGTAAATCCAAGGGTTTGGACGATAGAGACATTTTAATTTTTCGAGATTGTTCTAAAGTCAATTTTTAAAAGGCAAATATCTCCCGATCTGTAGGAATCTAAGAGACAAAACTAATGTCACTTTGAGGGAACATATATGTCAACTTCCTGTCAGAGTCACGTCAATGTATGTCCAAGGGTTTGGAGGATAGAGACATTTAAATTTTTAGATATTAGTCGAAAGTAAATTTTTAAAAGGCAAATATCTCCCGATTTGTAGGAATCTGAGAGACAAAACTTATGTCACTTTGAGGGAACGTTTATGTAAACGTCCTGTCAGAGTCACGTCAATGTATGTCCAAGGGTTTGGACGATAGAGACATTTTAATTTTTCGAGATTGTTCTAAAGTCAATTTTTAAAAGGCAAATATCTCCCGATCTGTAGGAATCTGAGAGACAAAACTTATGTACCTTTGTGGGAACATATATGTCAACTTCATGTCAGAATCTCGTCAAAGTATGTCCAAGGGTGTAGAGGATAGAGACATTTAAATCTTTAGAGATTATTCGAAAGTCAATTTATGAAAAGGCAAATATCTCCCGATCAATAGGAATCTAAGAGACAAAACTTATGCCACTTTGAAGGAACGTATATGTCAACTTCATGTCAGAATCTCGTCAATGTATGTCCAAGGGTTTGGACGATAGAGACATTTTAATTTTTCGAGATTATTCGAAAGTCAATTTTTAAAAGGCTAATATCTCCCGATCTGTAGGAATCTGTGAGACAAAACTTATGTCACTTTGAGGGAACGTATATGTCAACTTGCTGTAAGAGTCACGTCAATGTATGTCCAAGGGTGTGGAGGATAGAGACATTTAAATTCTTAGAGATTATTCGAAAGTCAATTTTTGAAAAGGCAAATATCTCCAGATCAATAGGAATCTAAGAGACAAAACTTATGTCACTTTGAGGGAACGTATATGTCAACTTCATGTCAGAATCTCGTCAATGTATGTCCAAGGGTTTGGACGATAGAGACATTTAAATTTTTCGAGATTATTCGAAATTCATTTTTTAAAAGGCAAATATCTCCCGATCTTTAGGCATCTGAGAAACAAACCTTATGTCACTTTTAGGGAACGCTTATGTCAACTTCGTGTCAGAGTCTCGTCAATGCATGTCCAAGGGTTTGGAGGATACAGACATTTAAATTTCTAGAGATTATTCAAAAGTCAATTTTTAAAAGGCAAATATCTCCCGATCTGTAGGAATCTGAGAGACAAAACTTATGTCACTTAGAGGGAACGTATATGTCAACTTCCTGGCAGACTCTCGTCAATGTATGTCGAAGGGTTTGGAGGATAGAGACATTTAAATTTTTCGAGATTATTCAAAAGTCAATTATTAAAAGGCAAATATCTCCCGATCTGTAGGAATCTGAGAGACACAACTGATGTCACTATGAGGACATTTACATATCAACTTCATGTCAGAGTCACGACAATGTACGAAAAAGGGTTTGAAGGATAGAGACATTTAAATTTTTCGAGATTATTCGAAAGTCAATTTTTGAAAAGGCAAATATCTCCCGATCTGTAGGAATCTGAGACAAACCTTATGTCACATTGAGGGAACGTATATGTCAACTTCATGTCAGATTCACGTCAATGTATGTGCAAGGGTTTGGAGGATAGAGACATCTTAATTTTTCGAGATTATTCGAAAGTCAATTTTTCAAAAGGCAAATATCTCCCGATCTGTATGAATCTGAGAGTCAAAACTTATGTTACTTTGAGAGAACGCACATGTCAACTTCATGTCAGAGTCTCGTCAAAGTATGTCCAAGGGTTTGGACCATAGGGACATTTTAATTTTTCGAGATTATCCGAAAGTCAATTTTTAAAAGGCAAATATCTCCCGATCTGTAGGCATCTGAGAGACAAACCTTATGTCACTTTGAGGGAACGTATATGTAAATGTCCTGTCAGAGTCACGTCAATGTATGTCCAAGGGTTTGGAGGATAGAGACAATTAAATTTTTAGAGATTATTCGAAAGTCAATTTTTAAAAGGCAAATATCTCCCGATCTGTAGGCATCTGAGAGACAAACCTTATATCACTTTGAGAGAACGCACATGTCAACTTCATGTCAGAGTCTCGTCAAAGTATGTCCAAGGGTTTGGAAGATAGAGACATTTTAATTTTTCGAGATTATTCGAAAGTCAATTTTTAAAAGGCAAATATCTCCCGATCTGTAGGAATCTGAGAAAAAAAACTTAAGTCACTTTGAGGGAACGTATATGTCAACTTGCTGTCAGAGTCACGTCAATGTATGTCCAAGGGTTTTTAGAATAGAGACATTTAAATTTTTAAAGATTATTCGAAAGTCAATTTTTGAAAAGGCAAATATCTCCCGATCTGTATTAATCTGAAAGACAAAACTTATGTCACTTTGAGGGAACGTATATGTCAACTTCATATCATAGTCACGTCAATGTATGTCGAAGGGTTTGGAGGATAGACACATTTAAATTTTTAGAGATTATTCGAAAGTCAATTTTTGAAAAGGCAAATATCTCCCGATCTGTATTAATCTGAGAGACAAAACTTATGTCACTTTGAGGGAACGTATATGTCAACTTGCTGTCAGAGTCACGTCAATGTATGTCCAAAGGTTTGGTGGATAGAGACATTTTAATTTTTCGAGATTATTCGAAAGTCAATTTTTAAAAGGCAAATATCTCCCGATCTTTAGGAATCTGAGAAACAAACCTTATGTCACTTTGAGGGAACGTAAATGTCAACTTGCTGTCAGAGTCACGTCAATGTATGTCCAAGGGTTTGGAGGATAGAGACATTTAAATTTTTAGAGATTATTCTAAAGACAAATTTTGAAAAGGCAAATATCTCCCGATCAATAGGAATCTGAGAGACAAAACTTATGTCACTTTGAGGGAACGTATATGTCAACTTCATGTCAGAATCTCGTCAATGTATGTACAAGGGTTTGGACGATAGACATATTTTAATTTTTCGAGATTATTCGAAAGTCAATTATTAAAAGGCAAATATCTCCCGATCTGTGGGCATCTGAGAGACAAACCTTATGTCACTTTGAGGGAACGCATATGTAAACTTCGTGTCAGAGTCTCGTCAATGTATGTCCAAGGATTTGGAGGATAGAGACACTTAAATTTCTAGAGATTATTCGAAAGCCAATTTTTAAAAGGCAAATATCTCCCGATCTGTAGGAATCTGAGAGACAAAACTTATGTAACTTTGAGGGATCGTATATAACAACTTCCTGGCAAAGGCAAGTCAATGTATGTCCAAGGGTTTGGAGGATAGAGACATTTAAATTTTTAGATATTATTCGAAAGTCAATTTTTAAAAGGCAAATATCTCCCGATCTGTACTAATCTGAGAGACAAAACTTATGTCACTTAGAGGGAACGTATATGTCAACTTCATGTCAGAATCTCGTCAATGTATGTCCAAGGGTTTGGACGATAGAGACATTTTAATGTTTCGAGATTATTTGAAAGTCAATTATTAAAAGGCAAATATCTCCCGATCTGTAGGCATCTGAGAGAAAAACCTAATGCCACTTTGAGGGAACGCATATGTCAACCTAATGTCAGAGTCTCGTCGATGTATGTCCAAGGGTTTGGACGATAGAGACATTTTAATGTTTCGAGATTATTTGAAAGTCAATTATTAAAAGGCAAATATCTCCCGATCTGTAGGCATCTGAGAGACAAACCTTATGTCACGTTGAGGGAAAGTATATGTCAACTTCATGTCAGAGTCTCGTCAATGTATGTCCAAGGGTTTGGAGGATAGAGACATTTGAATTTTTCGAGATTATTCGAAAGTGAATTATTGAAAGGCAAATATCTCCCGATCTGTAGGAAGCTGAGAGACAAAACTAATGTCACTTTGAGGTAACATGTATGTCAACTTCCTGTCAGAGTCACGTCAATGTATGTCGAAGGGTTTGGAGGATAGACACATTTAAATTTTTAGAGATTATTCGAAAGTCAATTATTAAAAGGCAAATATCTTCCGATCTGTAGGAATCTGAGAGACACAACTGATGTCACTATGAGGACATTTACATATCAACTTCATGTCAGAGTCACGACAATGTACGAAAAAGGGTTTGAAGGATAGAGACATTTGAATTTTTCGAGATTATTCGAAAGTCAATTTTTGAAAAGGCAAATATCTCCCGATCTGTAGGAATCTGAGACAAACCTTATATCACATTGAGGGAACGTATATGTCAACTTCATGTCAGAGTCACGTCAATGTATGTGCAAGGGTTTGGAGGATAGAGACATCTTAATTTTTCGAGATTATTCGAAAGTCAATTTTTCAAAACGCAAATATCTCCCGATTTGTAGGAATCTGAGAGACAAAACTTATGTTACTTTGTGGGAACGTATATGTCAACTTCATGTCCGAATCTCGTCAATGTATGTCCAAGGGTTTGGACCATAGGGACATTTTAATTTTTCGAGATTATCCGAAAGTCAATTTTTAAAAGGCAAATATCTCCCGATCTGTAGGCATCTGAGAGACAAACCTTATGTAACATTGAGGGAACGCATATGTCAACTTCATGTCATAGTCTCGTCAATGTATGTCCAAGGGTTTGGAGGATAGGGACATTTTAATTTTTCGAGATTATTCGAAAGTCAATTTTTAAAAGGCAAATATCTCCCGATCTGTATGAATCTGAGACACAAAACTTATGTCACTTTGAGGGAACGTATATGTAAATGTCCTGTCAGAGTCACGTCAATGTATGTCCAAGGGTTTGGAGAATAGAGAAATTTTAAATTTACGAGATTATTCGAAAGTCAATATTAAAAGGCAAATATCTCCCGATCTGTAGGAATGTGAGAGACAAAACTTATGTCACTTTGAGGGAACGTATATGTCAACTTCGTGTCAGAATCTCGTCAATGTATGTCCAAGGGTTTGGACGATAGACACATTACAATTTTTCGAGATTATTCGAAAGTCAATTTTTAAAAGGCAAATATCTCCCGATATGTATTAATCTGAGAGACAAAACTTATGTCACTTTGAGGGAACGTATATGTCAACTTGCTGTCAGAGTCACGTCAATGTATGTCCAAAGGTTTGGAGGATAGAGACATTTTAATTTTTCGAGATTATTCGAAAGTCAATTATTAAAAGGCAAATATCTCCCGATCTGTAGGAATCTGAGAAACAAAACTAATGTCACTTTGAGGGAACGTATATGTGAACTTGCTGTCAGAGTCACGTCAATGTATGTCCAAGGGTTTGGAGGATAGAGACATTTAAATTTTTAGAGATTATTCTAAAGACAATATTTGAAAAGGCAAATATCTCCCGATCAATAGGAATCTGAGAGACAAAACTTATGTCATTTTGAGGGAACGTATATGTGAACTTCATGTCAGAATCTCGTCAATGTATGTACAAGGGTTTGGACGATAGACACATTTTAATTTTTCGAGATTATTCGAAAGTCAATTATTAAAAGGCAAATATATCCCGATCTGTGGGCATCTGAGAGACAAACCTTATGTCACTTTGAGAAAACGTATATGTAAATTCCTGTCAGAGTCACGTCAATGTATGTCCAAGGGTTTGGACGATAGGCACATTTAAATTTTTCGAGATTATTCGAAAGTCAAATTTTAAAAGGCAAATATCTCCCGATCTGTAGGCATCTGAGAGACAAACCTTATATCACTTTGAGAGAACGCATATGTCAACTTCATGTCAGAGTCTCGTCAATGTATGTCCAAGGGTTTGGAGGATAGAGACATTTTAATTTCTCAAGATTATTCGAAAGCAATTTTTAAAAGGCAAATATCTCCCGATCTGTAGGCATCTGAGAGACAAACCTTATGTCACTTTGAGGAAACGCACATGTCAACTTCATGTCAGAGTCTCGTCAATGTATGTCCAAGGGTTTGGAGGATAGAGACATTTTAATTTTTCGAGATTATTCGATAGTCAATTTTTAAAAGGCAAATATCTCACGATCTGTAGGAATCTGAGAGACAAATCTTTGGTCACTTTGAGGGAACGCATATGTCAACTTCATGTCAGAGTCTCGTCAATGTATGTCCAAGGGTTTGAAGGATAGAGACATTTTAATTTTTCGAGATTATTCGATAGTCAATTTTTAAAAGGCAAATATCTCACGATCTGTAGGAATCTGAGAAACAAAACTTATGTCACTTTGAGGGAACGTATATGTCAACTTGCTGTCAGAGTCACGTGAATGTATGTAAAAGGGTTTGGAGGATAGAGACATTTTAATTTTTCGAGATTATTCGAAAGTCAATATTTAAAAGGCAAATATCTCCCGATCTGTAGGCTTCTGAGAGACAAACCTTATGTCACTTTGAGGGAACGCACATGTCAACTTCATGTGAGAGTCTCGTCAAGGTATGTCCAAGGGTTTGGCGGATAGAGACATTTAAATTTTTCGAGATTATTCGAAAGTCAATTTTTGAAAAGGCAAATATCTCCCGATCTGTATTAATCTGAGAGACAAAACTTATGTCACATTGAGGGAACGTATATGTCAACTTCATGTCATAGTCGCGTATATGTATGTCGAATGGTTTGGAGGATAGAGACATTTAAATTTTTAGAGATTATTCGAAAGTCAATTTTTAAAAGGCAAATATCTCCCGATCTGTAGGCATCTGAGAGACAAACCTTAGGTAAATTTGTGGGAACGCATATGTCAACTTCATGTCAGAGTCTCGTCAATGTATGTCCAAGGGTTTGGAGGATAGAGACATTTTAATTTTTCGAGATTATTCGAAAGTCAATTTTTAAAAGGCAAATATCTCCCGATCTGTAGGAATCTGAGAAACAAAACTTGTGTCACTTTGAGGGAACGTATATGTCAACTTGCTGTCAGAGTCACGTCAATGTATGTAAAAGGGTTTGGAGGATAGAGACATTTAAATTTTTAGAGATTATTCGAAAGTCAATTTTTAAAAGGCAAATATCTCCCGATCTGTAGGCATCTGAGAGACAAACCTTATATCACTTTGAGAGAACTCATATGTCAACTTCATGTCAGAGTCTCGTCAATGTATGTCCAAGGGTTTGGAGGATAGAGACATTTTAATTTCTCAAGATTATTCGAAAGTCAATTTTTAAAAGGCAAATATCTCCCGATCTGTAGGCATCTGAGAGACAAACCTTATGTCACTTTGAGGGAACGCACATGTCAACTTCGTGTCAGAGTCTCGTCAAGGTATGTCCAAGGGTTTGGCGGATAGAGACATTTAAATTTTTCGAGATTATCGAAAGTCAATTTTTGAAAAGGCAAATATCTCCCGATCTGTATTAATCTGAGAGACAAAACTTATGTAACTTTGAGGGAACGTATATGTCAACTTCATGTCATAGTCGCGTATATGTATGTCGAAGGGTTTGGCGGATAGAGACATTTAAATTTTTAGAGATTATTCGAAAGTCAATTTTTAAAAGGCAAATGTCTCCCGATCTGTAGGCATCTGAGAGACAAACCTTTGGTCGCTTTGAGGGAACGCATATGTCAACTTCATGTCAGAGTCTCGTCAATGTATGTCCAAGGGTTTGGAGGATAGAGACATTTTAATTTTTCGAGATTATTCGATAGTCAATTTTTAAAAGGCAAATATCTTCCGATCTGTAGGAATCTGAGAAACAAAACTTATGTCACTTTGAGGGAACGTATATGTCAACTTGCTGTCAGAGTCACGTCAATGTATGTAAAAGGGTTTGGAGGATAGAGACATTTTAATTTTTCGAGATTATTCGAAAGTCAATATTTAAAAGGCAAATATCTCCCGATCTGTAGGCATCTGAGAGACAAACCTTATGTCACTTTGAGGGAACGCACATGTCAACTTCATGTGAAAGTCTCGTCAAGGTCTGTCCAAGGGTTTGGCGGATAGAGACATTTTAATTTTTCGAGATTATTCGAAAGTCAATTTTTGAAAAGGCAAATATCTCCCGATCTGTATTAATCTGAGAGACAAAACGTATGTCACTTTGAGGGAACGTATATGTCAACTTCATGTCATAGTCGCGTATATGTATGTCGAATGGTTTGGAGGATAGAGATATTTAAATTTTTAGAGATTATTCGAAAGTCAATTTTTAAAAGGCAAATATCTCCCGATCTGTAGGCATCTGAGAGACAAACCTTAGGTAAATTTGAGGGAACGCATATGTCAACTTCATGTCAGAGTCTCGTCAATGTATGTCCAAGGGTTTGGAGGATAGAGACATTTTAATTTTTCGAGATTATTCGAAAGTCAATTTTTAAAAGGCAAATATCTCCCGATCTGTAGGAATCTGAGAAACAAAACTTGTGTCACTTTGAGGGAACGTATATCTCAACTTGCTGTCAGAGTCACGTCAATGTATGTAAAAGGGTTTGGAGGATAGAGACATTTAAATTTTTAGAGATTATTCGAAAGTCAATTTTTAAAAGGCAAATATCTCCCGATCTGTAGGCATCTGAGAGACAAACCTTATATCACTTTGAGAGAACTCATATGTCAACTTCATGTCAGAGTCTCGTCAATGTATGTCCAAGGGTTTGGAGGATAGAGACATTTGAATTTCTCAAGATTATTCGAAAGTCAATTTTTAAAAGGCAAATATCTCCCGATCTGTAGGCATCTGAGAGACAAACCTTATGTCACTTTGAGGGAACGCACATGTCAACTTCATGTCAGAGTCTCGTCAAGGTATGTCCAGGGGTTTGGCGGATAGAGACATTTAAATTTTTCGAGATTATCGAAAGTCAATTTTTGAAAAGGCAAATATCTCCCGATCTGTATTAATCTGAGAGACAAAACTTATGTAACTTTGAGGGAACGTATATGTCAACTTCATGTCATAGTCGCGTATATGTATGTCGAAGGGTTTGGAGGATAGAGACATTTAAATTTTTAGAGATTATTCGAAAGTCAATTTTTAAAAGGCAAATATCTCCCGATCTGTAGGCATCTGAGAGACAAACCTTAGGTAAATTTGAGGGAACGCATATGTCAACTTCATGTCAGAGTCTCGTCAATGTATGTCCAAGGGTTTGGAGGATAGAGACATTTTAATTTTTCGAGATTATTCGAAAGTCAATTTTTAAAAGGCAAATATCTCCCGATCTGTAGGAATCTGAGAAACAAAACTTGTGTCACTTTGAGGGAACGTATATCTCAACTTGCTGTCAGAGTCACGTCAATGTATGTAAAAGGGTTTGGAGGATAGAGACATTTAAATTTTTAGAGATTATTCGAAAGTCAATTATTAAAAGGCAAATATCTCCCGATCTGTAGGCATCTGAGAGACAAACCTTAGGTCACTTTGAGGGAACATATATGTCAACTTCCTGTCAGAGTCACGTCAATGTATGTCCAAGGGTTTGGAGGATAGAGACATTTAAATTTTTAGAGATTATTCGAAAGTCAATTTTTAAAGGCAAATATCTCCCGATCTGTAGGAATCTGAGAGACAAAACTTATGTCACTTTGAGGGAACGTATATGTAAATGTCCTGTCAGAGTCACTTCAATGTATGTCCAAGGGTTTGGAGGATAGAGACAATTAACTTTTTAGAGATTATTCGAAAGTCAATTTTTAAAAGGCAAATATCTCCCGATCTGTATGAATCTGAAACACAAAACTTATGTCACTTTGAGGGAACGTATATGTAAATGTCCTGTCAGAGTCACGTCAATGTATGTCCAAGGGTTTGGAGGATAGAGAAATTTTAAATTTACGAGATTATTCGAAAGTCAATTTTAAAAGGCAAATATCTCCCGATCTGTATTAATCTGAGAGACAAAACTTATGTAACTTTGAGGGAACGTATATGTCAACTACATGTCATAGTCGCGTATATGTATGTCGACGGGTTTGGAGGATAGAGACATTTTAATTTTTCGAGATTATTCGATAGTCAATTTTTAAAAGGCAAATATATCCCGATCTGTAGGAATCTGAGAGACAAACCTTATGTCACTTTGAGGGAACGCACATGTCAACTTCATGTCAGAGTCTCGTCAAGGTATGTCCAAGGGTTTGGCGGATAGAGACATTTTAATTTTTCGAGATTATTCGAAAGTCAATTTTTGAAAAGGCAAATATCTCCCGATCTGTATTAATCTGAGAGACAAAACTTATGTCACATTTTCAGGGAATGTATATGTCAACTTCATGTCATAGTCGCGTATATGTATATCGAAGGGTTTGGAGGATAGAGACATTTAAATTTTTAGAGATTATTTGAAAGTCAATTATTAAAGGCAAATATCTCCCGATCTGTAGGCATCTGAGAGACAAACCTTAGGTAAATTTGAGGGAACGCATATGTCAACTTCATGTCAGAGTCTCGTCAATGTATGTCCAAGGGTTTGGAGGATAGAGACATTTTAATTTCTCGAGATTATTCGAAAGTCAATTTTTAAAAGGCAAATATCTCCCGATCTGTAGGAATCTGAGAAACAAAACTTGTGTCAATTCGAGGGAACGTATATGTCAACTTGCTGTCAGAGTCACGTCAATGTATGTAAAAGGGTTTGGAGGATAGAGACATTTAAATTTTTAGAGATTATTCGAAAGTCAATTTTTAAAAGGCAAATATCTCCCGATCTGTAGGCATCTGAGAGACAAACCTTAGGTCACTTTGAGGGAACGCATATTTAAACTTCATGTCAGAGTCTCGTCAATGTATGTCCAAGGGTTTGGAGGATAGAGACATTTTAATTTTTCGAGATTATTCGAAAGTCAATTTTTAAAAGGCAAATATCTCCCGATCTGTATTAATCTGAGAAACAAAACTTATGTCACTTTGAGGGAACGTATATGTCAACTTGCTGTCAGAGTCACGTCAATGTATGTAAAAGGGTTTGCAGGATAGAGACATTTAAATTTTTAGAGATTATTCGAAAGTCAATTTTTAAAAGGCAAACATCTCCCGATCTGTAGGCATCTGAGAGACAAACCTTAGGTCACTTTGAGGGAACGCATATTTAAACTTCATGTCAGAGTCTCGTCAATGTATGTCCAAGGGTTTGGAGGATAGAGACATTTTAATTTTTCGAGATTATTCGAAAGTCAATTTTTAAAAGGCAAATATCTTCCGATCTGTAGGAATCTGAAAAACAAAACTTATGTCACTTTGAGGGAACGTATATGTCAACTTGCTGTCAGAGTCACGTCAATGTATGTAAAAGGGTTTGCAGGATAGAGACATTTAAATTTTTAGAGATTATTCGAAAGTCAATTTTTGAAAAGGCAAATATCTCCAGATCTGTATTAATCTGAGAGACAAAACTTATGTCACTTTGAGGGAACGCATATGCCAACTTCATGTCAGAGTCACGTCAATGTATGTCCAAGGGGTTGGAGGATAGAGACATTTAAATTTTAGAGATTATTTGAAAGTCAATTATTTAATGGCAAATATCTCCCGATCTGTAGGAATCTGAGAGACAAAACTTATGTCACTTAGAGGGAACGTATATGTCAACTTCATGTCAGAATCTCGTCATTGTATGTCCAATGGTTTGGACGATAGAGACATTTTAATTTTTCGAGATTATCCGAAAGTCAATTTTTAAAAGGCAAATATCTCCCGATCTGTAGGCATCTGAGAGACAAACCTTATGTAACATTGAGGGAACGCATATGTCAACTTCATGTCATAGTATCGTCAATGTATGTCCAAGGGTTTGGAGGATAGGGACATTTTAATTTTTCGAGATTATTCGAAAGTGAATTATTAAAAGGCAAATATCTCCCGATCTGTATTAATCTGAGAGACAAAACTAATGTCACTTTGAGGGAACATATATGTCAACTTCCTGTCAGAGTCACGTCAATGTATGTCCAAGGGTTTGGAGGATAGAGACATTTAAATTTTTAGAGATTATTCGAAAGTCAATTTTTAAAAGGCAAATATCTCCCGATCTGTAGGAATCTGAGATACAAACCTTATGTCACTTTGAGGGAACGTATATATAAATGTCCTGTCAGAGTCACTTCAATGTATGTCCAAGGGTTTGGAGGATAGAGACAATTAAATTTTTAGAGATTATTCGAAAGTCAATTTTTAAAAGGCAAATATCTCCCGATCTGTAGGAATCTGAGACACAAAACTTATGTCACTTTGAGGGAATGTATATGTAAATGTCCTGTCAGAGTCACGTCAATGTATGTCCAAGGGTTTGGAGGATAGAGAAATTTTAAATTTACGAGATTATTCGAAAGTCAATATTAAAAGGCAAATATCTCCCGATCTGTAGGAATGTGAGAGACAAAACTTATGTCACTTTGAGGGAACGTATATGTCAACTTCATGTCAGAATCTTGTCAATGTATGTCCAAGGGTTTGGACGATAGACACATTTTAATTTTTAGAGATTATTCGAAAGTCAAATTTTAAAAGGCTAATATCTCCCGATCTGTAGGCATCTGAGAGACAAACCTTTGGTCACTTTGAGGAAACGCATATGTCAACTTCATGTCAGAGTCTCGTCAATGTATGTCTAAGGGTTTGGAGGATAGAGACATTTTAATTTTTCGAGATTATTCGATAGTCAATTTTTAAAAGGCAAATATCTCCCGATCTGTAGGAATCTGAGAAACAAAACTTATGTTACTTTGAGGGAACGTATATGTCAACTTGCTGTCAGAGTCACGTCAATGTATGTAAAAGGGTTTGGAGGATAGAGACATTTTAATTTTTCGAGATTATTCGAAAGTCAATATTTAAAAGGCAAATATCTCCCGATCTGTAGGCATCTGAGAGACACACCTTATGTCACTTTGAGGGAACGCACATGTCAACTTCATGTCAGAGTCTCGTCAAGGTATGTCCAAGGGTTTGGCGGATAGAGACATTTTAATTTTTCGAGATTATTCGAAAGTCAATTTTTGAAAAGGCAAATATCTCCCGATCTGTATTAATCTGAGAGACAAAACTTATGTCACTTTGAGGGAACGTATATGTCAACTTCATGTCATAGTCGCGTATATGTATGTCGAAGGGTTTGGAGGATAGAGACATTTAAATTTTTAGAGATTATTCGAAAGTCAATTTTTAAAAGGCAAATATCTCCCGATCTGTAGGCATCTGAGAGACAAACCTTAGGTAAATTTGAGGGAACGCATATGTCAACTTCATGTCAGAGTCTCGTCAATGTATGTCCAAGGGTTTGGAGGATAGAGACATTTTAATTTTTCGAGATTATTCGAAAGTCAATTTTTAAAAGGCAAATATCTCCCGATCTGTAGGAATCTGAGAAACAAAACTTGTGTCACTTTGAGGGAACGTATATCTCAACTTGCTGTCAGAGTCACGTCAATGTATGTAAAAGGGTTTGGAGGATAGAGACATTTAAATTTTTAGAGATTATTCGAAAGTCAATTTTTAAAAGGCAAATATCTCCCGATCTGTAGGCATCTGAGAGACAAACCTTAGGTCACTTTGAGGGAACGCATATTTCAACTTCATGTCAGAGTCTCGTCAATGTATGTCCAAGGGTTTGGAGGATAGAGACATTTTAATTTTAAGAGATTATTCGAAAGTCAATTTTTAAAAGGCAAATATCCCCCGATCTGTAGGAATCTGAGAGACAAAACTGATGTCACTTTGAGGGAACGTATATGTCAACTTCATGTCATAGTCACGTCAATGTATGTGCAAGGGTTTGGACGATAGAGACATTTTAATTTTTCGAGATTATTCGAAAGTCAATTTTTAAAAGGCAAATATCTCCCGATCTGCAGGCATCTGAGAGACGAACCTTATGTCACATTGAGGGAACGCATATGTCAAATTCATGTCAGAGTCACGTCAATGAATGTCCAAGGGTTTGGAGGATAGATACATTTTAATTTTTCGAAATTATTCGAAAGTCAATTTTTAAAAGGCAAATATCTCCCGATCTGTAGGAATCTGAGAAACAAAACTTATGTCACTTTGAGGGAACGTATATGTCAACTTGCTGTCAGAGTCACGTTAATGTATGTAAAAGGGTTTGGAGGATAGAGACATTTAAATTTTTAGAGATTATTCGAAAGTCAATTTTTGAAAAGGCAAATATCTCTCGATCTGTATTAATCTGAGAGACAAAACTTATGTCACTTTGAGGGAACGTATATGTCAACTTCATGTCATAGTCACGTCAATGTATGTGCAAGGGTTTGGACGATAGAGACATTTTAATTTTTCGAGATTATTCGAAAGTCAATTTTTAAAAGGTAAATATCTCCCGATCTGCAGGCATCTGAGAGACGAACCTTATGTCACATTGAGGGAACACATGTGTCAACTTCATGTCAGAGTCACGTCAATGTATGTCCAAGGGTTTGGAGGATAGAGACATTTAAATTTTTAGAGATTATTCGAAAGTCAATTTTTGAAAAGGCAAATATCTCCCGATCTGTATTAATCTGAGAGACAAAACTTATGTCACTTTGGGGGAACGCATATGTCAACTTCATGTCAGAGTCACGTCAATGTATGTCCAAGGGTTTGGAGGATAGAGACATTTAAATTTTTAGAGATTATTTGAAAGTGAATTTTTAAAAGGCAAATATCACCCGATCTGTATTAATCTGAGAGACAAAACTTATGTCACTTAGAGGGAACGTATATGTCAACTTCATGTCAGAATCTCGTCATTGTATGGCCAATGGTTTGGACGATAGAGACATTTTAATTTTTCGAGATTATTTGAAAGTCAATTTTTGAAAAGACAAATATCTCCCGATCTGTATTAATCTGAGAGACAAAACTTATGTCACTTTGAGGGAACCCATATGTCAACTTCATGTCAGAGTCACGTCAATGTATTGTCAAGGGTTTGGAGAATAGAGACATTTAAATTTTAGAGATTATTCGAAAGTCAATTTTTAAAAGGCAAATATCTCCCGATCTGTAGCAATCTGAGAGACAAAACTTATGTCACTTTGAGGGAACGTATATGTAAACGTCCTGTCAGAGTCACGTCAATGTATGTCGAAGTGTTTGGAGGATAGAGACATTTTAATATTACGAGATTATTCGAAAGTCAATTTTTAAAAGGCAAATATCTCCCGATCTGTAGGAATCTGAGAGACAAAACTTATGTCACTTTGAGGGAACGTATATGTCAACTTGCTGTCAGAGTCACGTCAATGTATGTCCAAGGGTTTGGACGATAGAGACATTTAAATTTTTCGAGAGTATTCGAAAGTTAATAATTAAAAGGCAAATATCTCCCGATCAATAGGAATCTGAGAGACAAACCTTATGTCACTTTGAGGGAACGCATATGTCAACTTCATGTCAGAGTCTCGTCAATGTATGTCCAAGGGTTTGGAGGATAGAGACATTTTAATTTTTCGAGATTATTCGAAAGTCAATTATTAAAAGGCAGATATCTCCCGATCTGTAGGAATCTTTGAGACAAAACTTATGTTACTTTGAGGGAACGTATATGTCAACTTCATGTCATAGTCACGTCAATGTATGTCGAAGGGTTTGGAGGATAGAGACATTTTAATTTTTTGAGATTATTCGCAAGTCAATTTTTAAAAGGCAAATATCTCCCGATCTGTAGGCATCTGAGAGACAAACCTTTGGTCACTTTGAGGGAACGCATATGTCAACTTCATGTCAGAGTCTCGTCAATGTATGTCCAAGGGTATGGAGGATAGAGACATTTTAATTTTTCGAGATTATTCGATAGTCAATTTTTAAAAGGCAAATATCTCCCGATCTGTAGGAATCTGAGAAACAAAAACTTATGTCACTTTGAGGGAACGGATATGTCAACTTGCTGTCAGAGTCACGTCAATGTATGTAAAAGGGTTTGGAGGATAGAGACATTTTAATTTTTCGAGATTATTCGAAAGTCAATATTTAAAAGGCAAATATCTCCCGATCTGTAGGCATCTGAGAGACAAACCTTATGTCACTTTGAGGGAACGGACATGTCAACTTCATGTCAGAGTCTCGTCAAGGTATGTCCAAGGGTTCGGCGGATAGAGACATTATAATTTTTCGAGATTATTCGAAAGTCAATTTTTGAAAAGGCAAATATCTCCCGATCTGTATTAATCTGAGAGACAAAACTTATGTCACTTTGAGGGAACGTATATGTCAACTTCATGTCATAGTCGCGTATATGTATGTCGAAGGGTTTGGAGGATAGAGACATTTAAATTTTTAGAGATTATTCGAAAGTCAATTTTTAAAAGGCAAATATCTCCCGATCTGTAGGCATCTGAGAGACAAACCTTAGGTAAATTTGAGGGAACGCATATGTCAACTTCATGTCAGAGTCTCGTCAATGTATGTCCAAGGGTTTGGAGGATAGAGACATTTTAATTTTTCGAGATTATTCGAAAGTCAATTTTTAAAAGGCAAATATCTCCCGATCTGTAGGAATCTGAGAAACAAATCTTGTGTCACTTTGAGGGAACGTATATCTCAACTTGCTGTCAGAGTCACGTCAATGTATGTAAAAGGGTTTGGAGGATAGAGACATTTAAATTTTTAGAGATTATTCGAAAGTCAATTTTTAAAAGGCAAATATCTCCCGATCTGCAGGCATCTGAGAGACAAACCTTATGTCACATTGAGGGAACGCATATGTCAACTTCATGTCAGAGTCACGTCAATGTATGTCCAAGGGTTTGGAGGATAGAGACATTTAAATTTTTAGAGATTATTCTAAAGTCAATTTTTAAAAGGCAAATATCTCCCGATCTGTAGGAATCTGAGAGACAAAACTTATGTCACTTTGAGGGAACGTATATGTCAACTTGCTGTCAGAGTCACGTCAATGTATGTCCAAGGGTTTGGAGGATAGAGACATTTAAATTTTTAGAGATTATTCGAAAGTCAATTTTTGAAAAGGCAAATATCTCCCGATCTGTATTAATCTGAGAGACAAAACTTATGTCACTTTGAGGGAACGTATATGTCAACTTCATGTCATAGTCACGTCAATGTATGTGCAAGGGTTTGGACGATAGAGACATTTTAATTTTTCGAGATTATTCGAAAGTCAATTTTTAAAAGGTAAATATCTCCCGATCTGCAGGCATCTGAGAGACGAACCTTATGTCACATTGAGGGAACGCATATGTCAACTTCACGTCAGAGTCACGTCAATGTATGTCCAAGGGTTTGGAGGATAGAGACATTTAAATTTTTTGAGATTATTCGAAAGTCAATTTTTGAAAAGGCAAATATCTCCCGATCTGTATTAATCTGAGAGACTAAACTTATGTCACTTTGAGGGAACGCATATGTCAACTTCATGTCAGAGTCACGTCAATGTATGTCCAAGGGTTTGGAGGATAGAGACATTTAAAATTTTAGAGATTATTTGAAAGTGAATTTTTAAAAGGCAAATATCTCCCGATCTGTATTAATCTGAGAAACAAAACTTATGTCACTTAGAGGGAACGTATATGTCAACTTCATGTCAGAGTCACGTCAATGTATGTCGAAGGGTTTGGAGGATAGTGACATTTAAATTTTTAGAAATTATTCGAAAGTCAATTGTTTAAAGGCAAATATCTCCCGATCTGTAGGAATCTGAGAGACAAAACGTATGTCACTTAGAGGGAACGTATATGTCAACTTCATGTCAGAGTCACGTCAATGTATGTAAAAGGGTTTGGAGGATAGAGACATTTAAATTGATAGAGATTATTCGAAAGTCAATTTTAGAAAAGGCAAATATCTCCCGATCTGTATTAATCTGAGAGACAAAACTTATGTCACTTTGAGGGAACGCATATGTCAACTTCATGTCAGAGTCACGTCAATGTATGTCCAAGGGTTTGGACGATAGAGACATTTTAATTTTTCGAGATTATTCGAAAGTCAATTTTTAAAAGTCAAATATCTCCCGATCTGTATTAATCTGAGAGACAAAACTTATGTCACTTAGAGGGAACGTATATGTCAACTTCATGTCAGAATCTCGTCATTGTATGGCCAATGGTTTGGACGATAGAGACATTTTAATTTTTCGAGATAATTCGAAAGTCAATTTTTGAAAAGGCAAATATCTCCCGATCTGTATTAATCTGAGAGACAAAACTTATGTCACTTTGAGGGAACCCATATGTCAACTTCATGTCAGAGTCACGTCACTGTATGTCCAAGGGTTTGGAGAATAGAGACATTTAAATTTTAGAGATTATTCGAAAGTCAATTTTTAAAAGGCAAATATCTCCCGATCTGTAGCAATCTGAGAGACAAAACTTATGTCACTTTGAGGGAACGTATATGTAAACGTCCTGTCAGAGTCACGTCAATGTATGTCGAAGTGTTTGGAGGATAGAGACATTTTAATATTACGAAATTATTCGAAAGTCAATTTTTAAAAGGCAAATATCTCCCGATCTGTAGGAATCTGAGAGACAAAACTTATGTCACTTTGAGGGAACGTATATGTCAACTACATGTCAGAATCTCGTCAATGTATGTCCAAGGGTTTGGACGATAGAGACATTTTAATTTTTCGAGATTATTCGAAAGTTAATAATTAAAAGGCAAATATCTCGCGATCAATAGGAATCTGAGAGACAAACCTTATGTCACTTTGAGGGAACGCATATGTCAACTTCATGTCAGAGTCTCGCCAATGTATGTCCAAGGGTTTGGAGGATAGAGACATTTTAATTTTTCGAGATTATTCGAAAGTCAATTATTAAAAGGCAGATATCTCCCGATCTGTAGGAATCTTTGAGACAAAACTTATGTCACTCTGAGGGAACGTATATGTCAACTTCATGTCAGAGTCACGTCAATATATGTCCAAGGGGTTGGAGGATAGAGACATTTTAATTTTTCGAGATTATTCGAAAGTCAATATTTAAAAGGCAAATATCTCCCGATCTGTAGGCATCTGAGAGACAAACCTTATGTCACTTTGAGGGAACGCACATGTCAACTTCATGTCGATGTCTCGTCAAGGTATGTCCAAGGGTTCGGCGGATAGAGACATTATAATTTTTCGAGATTATTCGAAAGTCAATTTTTGAAAAGGCAAATATCTCCCGATCTGTATTAATCTGAGAGACAAAACTTATGTCACTTTGAGGGAACGTATATGTCAACTTCATGTCATAGTCGCGTATATGTATGTCGAAGGGTTTGGAGGATAGAGACATTTAAATTT
Source organism: Zootermopsis nevadensis (assembly GCF_977971745.1). NCBI lineage: Eukaryota > Metazoa > Arthropoda > Insecta > Blattodea > Termopsidae > Zootermopsis > Zootermopsis nevadensis. The sequence goes on along the minus strand of NW_028259139.1, from coordinate 20,846,262 downwards.
TTAGAGATTATTCGAAAGTCAATTTTTAAAAGGCAAATATCTCCCGATCTGTAGGCATCTGAGAGACAAACCTTAGGTAAATTTGAGGGAACGCATATGTCAACTTCATGTCAGAGTCTCGTCAATGTATGTCCAAGGGTTTGGAGGATAGAGACATTTTAATTTTTCGAGATTATTCGAAAGTCAATTTTTAAAAGGCAAATATCTCCCGATCTGTAGGAATCTGAGAAACAAATCTTGTGTCACTTTGAGGGAACGTATATCTCAACTTGCTGTCAGAGTCACGTCAATGTATGTAAAAGGGTTTGGAGGATAGAGACATTTAAATTTTTAGAGATTATTCGAAAGTCAATTTTTAAAAGCAAATATCTCCCGATCTGTAGGCATCTGAGAGACAAACCTTAGGTCACTTTGAGGGAACGCATATTTCAACTTCATGTCAGAACCTCGTCATTGTATGTCCAATGGTTTAGACGATAGAGACATTTTAATTTTTCGAGATTATTCGAAAGTCAATTTTTAAAAGGCAAATATCTCCCGATCTGTAGGAATCTGAGAAACAAAACTTATGTCACTTTGAGGGAACGTATATGTCAACTTGCTGTCAGAGTCACGTCAATGTATGTAAAAGGGTTTGGAGGATAGAGACATTTAAATTTTTAGAGATTATTCGAAAGTCAATTTTTGAAAAGGCAAATATCTGCCGATCTGTATTAATCTGAGAGACAAAACTTATGTCACTTTGAGGGAACGTATATGTCAACTTCATGTCATAGTCACGTCAATGTATGTGCAAGGGTTTGGACGATAGAGACATTTTAATTTTTCGAGATTATTCGAAAGTCAATTATTAAAAGGTAAATATCTCCCGATCTGCAGGCATCTGAGAGACGAACCTTATGTCACATTGAGGGAACGCATATGTCAACTTCATGTCAGAGTCACGTCAATGTATGTCCAAGGGTTTGGAGGATAGAGACATTTAAATTTTTAGAGATTATTCGAAAGTCAATTTTTGAAAAGGCAAATATCTCCCGATCTGTATTAATCTGAGAGACTAAACTTATGTCACTTTGAGGGAACGCATATGTCAACTTCATGTCAGAGTCACGTCAATGTATGTCCAAGGGTTTGGAGGATAGAGACATTTAAAATTTTAGAGATTATTTGAAAGTGAATTTTTAAAAGGCAAATATCTCCCGATCTGTATTAATCTGAGAAACAAAACTTATGTCACTTAGAGGGAACGTATATGTCAACTTCATGTCAGAGTCACGTCAATGTATGTAGAAGGGTTTGGAGGATAGTGACATTTAAATTTTTAGAAATTATTCGAAAGTCAATTGTTTAAAGGCAAATATCTCCCGATCTGTAGGAATCTGAGAGACAAAACGTATGTCACTTAGAGGGAACGTATATGTCAACTTCATGTCAGAGTCACGTCAATGTATGTAAAAGGGTTTGGAGGATAGAGACATTTAAATTTATAGAGATTATTCGAAAGTCAATTTTAGAAAAGGCAAATATCTCCCGATCTGTATTAATCTGAGAGACAAAACTTATGTCACTTTGAGGGAACGCATATGTCAACTTCATGTCAGAGTCACGTCAATGTATGTCCAAGGGTTTGGAGGATAGAGACATTTAAAATTTTAGAGATTATTTGAAAGTGAATTTTTAAAAGTCAAATATCTCCCGATCTGTATTAATCTGAGAGACAAAACTTATGTCACTTAGAGGGAACGTATATGTCAACTTCATGTCAGAATCTCGTCATTGTATGGCCAATGGTTTGGACGATAGAGACATTTTAATTATTCGAGATAATTCGAAAGTCAATTTTTGAAAAGGCAAAAATCTCCCGATCTGTATTAATCTGAGAGACAAAACTTATGTCACTTTGAGGGAACCCATATGTCAACTTCATGTCAGAGTCACGTCACTGTATGTCCAAGGGTTTGGAGAATAGAGACATTTAAATGTTAGAGATTATTCGAATGTCAATTATTAAAAGGCAAATATCTCCCGATCTGTAGCAATCTGAGAGACAAAACTTATGTCACTTTGAGGGAACGTATATGTAAACGTCCTGTCAGTGTCACGTCAATGTATGTCGAAGTGTTTGGAGGATAGAGACATTTTAATATTACGAGATTATTCGAAAGTCAATTTTTAAAAGGCAAATATCTCCCGATCTTTAGGAATCTGAGAGACAAAACTTATGTCACTTTGAGGGAACGTATATGTCAACTACATGTCAGAATCTCGTCAATGTATGTCCAAGGGTTTGGACGATAGAGACATTTTAATTTTTCGAGATTATTCGAAAGTTAATAATTAAAAGGCAAATATCTCCCGATCAATAGGAATCTGAGAGACAAACCTTATGTCACTTTGAGGGAACGCATATGTCAACTTCATGTCAGAGTCTCGCCAATGTATGTCCAAGGGTTTGGAGGATAGAGACATTTTAATTTTTCGAGATTATTCGAAAGTCAATTATTAAAAGGCAGATATCTCCCGATCTGTAGGAATCTTTGAGACAAAACTTATGTCACTTTGAGGGAACGTATATGTCAACTTCATGTCAGAGTCACGTCAATATATGTCCAAGGGGTTGGAGGATAGAGACATTTAAATTTTTAGAGATTATTCGAAAGTCAATTTTTGAAAAGGCAAATATCTCCCGATCTGTATTAATCTGAGAGACGGAACTTATGTTACTTTGAGGGAACGTATATGTCAACTTCATGTCATAGTCACGTCAATGTATGTCCAAGGGTTTGGAGGATAGAGACATTTTAATTTTTCGAGATTATTCGCAAGTCAATTCTTAAAAGGCAAATATCTCCCGATCTGTAGGCATCTGAGAGACAAACCTTAGGTCACTTTGAGGAAACGCATATGTCAACCTCATGTCAGAATCTCGTCAATGTATGTCCAAGGGTTTGGACGATAGAGACATTTTAATTTTTCGAGATTATTCGAAAGTCAATTATTTAAAGGCAAATATCTCCCGATCTGTGGGCATCTGAGATACACATCTTATGTCACTTTGAGGGAACGCATATGTCAACTTCATGTCAGAGTCTCGTCAATGTATGTCCTAGGGTATGGAGGATAGAGACATTTTAAATTTTTCGAGATTATTCGAAAATCAATTTTTAAAAGGCAAATATCTCCCGATCTGCAGGAATCTGAGAGACAAAACTTACGTCACTTTGAGGGAACGTATATGTCAACTTCATGTCAGAGTCACGTCCATGTATGTCCAAGGGTTTGGAGGATAGAGACATTTAAATTTTTAGAGATTATTCGAAAGTCAATTGTTAAAAGGCAAATATCTCCCGATCTGTAGGAATCTGAGAGACAACACTTATGTCACTTAGAGGGAACGTATATGTCAACTTCATGTCAGAGTCACGTCAATGTATGTAAAAGGGTTTGGAGGATAGAGACATTTAAATTTTTAGAGATTATTCGAAAGTCAATTTTTGAAAAGGCAAATATCTCCCGATCTGTATTAATCTGAGAGATAAAACTTATGTCACTTTGAGGGAACGCACATGTCAACTTCATGTCAGAGTCACGTCAATGTATGTCCAAGGGTTTGGAGGATAGAGACATTTAAATTTTTAGAGATTATTCGAAAGTCAATTTTTGAAAAGGCAAATATCTCCCGATCTGTATTAATCTGAGAGACAAAACTTATGTCACTTTGAGGGAACGCATATGTCAACTTCATGTCAGAGTCACGTCAATGTATGTCCAAGGGTTTGGAGGATAGAGACATTTAATATTTTAGAGATTATTTGAAAGTGAATTTTTAAAAGGCAAATATCTCCCGATCTGTATTAATCTGAGAGACAAAACTTATGTCACTTAGAGGGAACGTATATGTCAACTTCATGTCAGAATCTCGTCATTGTATGGCCAATGGTTTGGACGATAGAGACATTTTAATTTTTCGAGATTATTCGAAAGTCAATTTTTGAAAAGGCAAATATCTCCCGATCTGTATTAATCTGAGAGACAAAACTTATGTCACTTTGAGGGAACGCATATGTCAACTTCATGTCAGAGTCACGTCAATGTATGTCCAAGGGTTTGAAGAATAGAGACATTTAAATTTTAGAGATTATTCGAAAGTCAATTTTTAAAAGGCAAATATCTCCCGATCTGTAGCAATCTGAGAGACAAAACTTATGTCACTTTGAGGGAACGTAAATGTAAACGTCCTGTCAGAGTCACGTCAATGTATGTGGAAGGATTTGGAGGATAGAGACATTTTAATATTACGAGATTATTCGAAAGTCAATTTTTAAAAGGCAAATATCTCCCGATCTGTAGGAATCTGAGAGACAAAACTTATGTCACTTTGAGGGAACGTATATGTCAACTACATTTCAGAATCTCGTCAATGTATGTCCAAGGGTTTGGACGATAGAGACATTTTAATTTTTCGAGATTATTCGAAAGTCAATTATTAAAAGGCAGATATCTCCCGATCTGTAGGAATCCTTGAGACAAAACTTATGTCACTTTGAGGGAACGTATATGTTAACTTCATGCCAGAGTCACGTCAATGTATGTCCAAGGGGTTGGAGGAAAGAGACATTTAAATTTTTAGAGATTATTCGAAAGTCAATTTTTGAAAAGGCAAATATCTCCCGATCTGTATTAATCTGAGAGACAAAACTTATGTTACTTTGAGGGAACGTATATGTCAACTTCATGTCATAGTCACGTCAATGTATGTCGAAGGGTTTGGAGGATAGAGACATTTTAATTTTTCGAGATTATTCGCAAGTCAATTTTTAAAAGGCAAATATCTCCCGATCTGTAGGCATCTGAGAGACAAATCTTAGGTCACTTTGAGGGACCGCATATGTCAACTTAATGTCAGAGTCTCGTCAATGTATGTCCAAGGGTTTGGAGGAAAGAGACATTTAAATTATTCGTGATTATTCGAAAGTCAATTTTTAAAAGGCAAATATCTCCCGATCTGTAGGAATTTGAGAAACAAAACTTATGTCTCTTTGAGGGAACGTATATGCCAACTTGCTGTCAGAGTCACGTCAATGTATGTCCAAGGTTTTGGAGGATAGAGACATTTAAATTTTTAGAGATTATTCGAAAGTCAATTTTTGAAAACGCAAATATCTCCCGATCAATAGGAATCTGAGAGACAAAACTTATGTCACTTTGAGGGAACGCATATGTCAACTTCATGTCAGAATCTCGTCAATGTATGTCCAAGGGTTTGGACGATAGAGACATTTTAATTTTTCGAGATTATTCGAAAGTCAATTATTAAAAGGCAAATATCTCCCGATCTGCAGGAATCTGAGAGACAAAACTTACGTCACTTTGAGGGAACGTATATGTCAACTTCATGTCATAGTCACGTCAATGTATGTCGAAGGGTTTGGAGGATAGAGACATTTAAATTTTTAGAAATTATTCGAAAGTCAATTATTAAAAGGCAAATATCTCCCGATCTGTAGGAATCTGAGAGACAAAACTTATGTCACTTTGAGGGAACGTATATGTCAACTTCCTGTCAGAGTCACGTCAATGTATGTCCAAGGGTTTGGAGGATAGAGACATTTAAATTTTTCGAGATTATTCGAAAGTCAATTTTTAAAAGGCAAATATCTGCGGATCTGTAGGAATCTGAGAAACAAAACTAATGTCACTTTGAGGGAACGTATATGTCAACTTGCTGTCAGAGTCACGTCAATGTATGTCCAAGGGTTTGGAGGATAGAGACATTTTAATTTTTCCAGATTATTCGAAAGTCAATTTTTGAAAAGGCAAATATCTCCCGATCTGTATTAATCTGAGAGACAAAACTTATGTCACTTTGAGGGAACGTATATGTCAACTTCATGTCAGAATCTCGTCAATGTATGTCCAAGGGTTTGGACGATAGACGCATTTTAATTTTTCGAGATTATTCGAAAGTCAATTATTAAAAGGCAAATATCTCCCGATCTGTGGGCATCTGAGAGACAAACGTTATGTCTCTTTGAGGGAACGCATATGTCAACCTCATGTCAGAGTCTCGTCAATGTATGTCCAAGGGTTTGGAGGATAGAGACATTTTAATTTTTCGAGATTATTCGAAAGTCAATTTTTAAAAGGCAAATATCTTCCGATCTGTAGGAATCTGAGAGACAAAACTTATGTCACTTTGAGGGATCGTATATGTCAACTTCGTGTCATAGTCACGTCAATGTATGTCGAAGGGTTTGGAAGATAGAGACATTTAAATTTTTGGAGATTATTCGAAAGTCAATTTTTAAAAGGCAAATATCTCCCGATCTGTAGGCATCTGAGAGACAAACCTTATATCACTTTGAGGGAACGCATATGTCAACTTCATGTCAGAGTCTTGTCAATGTATGTCCAAGGGTTTGGAGGATAGAGACATTTAAATTTTTCGAGATTATTCGAAAGTCAATTTTTAAAAGGTAAATATCTCCCGATCTGTATTAATCTGAGAAACAAAACTTATGTCACTTTGAGGGAACGTATATGTCAACTTGCTGTCTGAGTCACGTTAATGTATGTCCAAGGGTTTGGAGGATATTGATATTTAAATTTTTGGAGATTATTCGAAAGTCAATTTCTGAAAAGGCAAATATCTCCCGATCAATAGGAATCTAAGAGACAAAAGTTATGTCACTTTGAGGGAACGTATATGTCAACTTCATGTCATAATCTCGTCAATGTATGTCCATGGGTTTGGACGATAGAGACATATTATTATTCGAGATTATTCGAAAGTCAGTTTTCAAAGGCAAATATCTCCCGATCTGTAGGCATCTGAGAGACAAACCTTATGTCACTTTGAGGTAACGCATATGTCAACTTCATGTCAGAGTCTCGTCAAGGTATGTCCAAGGGTTTGGAGGATAGAGACATTTTAATATTTCGAGAATATTCGAAAGTCAATTTTTAAAAGGCAAATATCTCCCGATCTGTAGGAATCTGAGAAACAAAAATAATGTCACTTTGAGGGAACGTATATGTCAACTTGCTGTCAGAGTCACGTCAATGTATGTCCAAGGGTTTGGAGGATAGAGAAATTTAAATTTTTAGAGATTATTCGAAAGTCAATTTTTAAAAGGCAAATATCTCCCGATCAATAGGAACCTGAGAGACTGAACTTATGCCACTTTCAGGGAACGTACATGTCAACTTCATGTCAGAATCTAGTCAATGTATGTCCAAGGGTTTGGACGATAGACACATTTTAATTTTTCGAGATTATTCGTAAGTCAATTATTAAAAGGCAAATATCTCCCGATCTGTGGGCATCTGAGAGACAAACCTTATGTCCCTTTGAGGGAACGCATATGTCAACTTAGTATCAGAGTCTCGTCAATGTATGTCCAAGGGTTTGGAGGATAGAGACATTTTAATTTTTCGAGATTATTCGAAAGTCAATTATTAAAAGGCAAATATCTCCCGATCTGTAGGCATCTGAGAGACAAACCTTAGGTCACTTTGAGGGAACGCATATGTCAACTTCATGTCAGAATCTCGTCAATGTATGTCCAAGGGTTTGGACGATAGAGACATTTTAATTTTTCGAGATTATTCGAAAGTCAATTATTAAAAGGCAAATATCTCCCGATCTGTGGGCATCTGAGATACACATCTTATGTCACTTTGAGGGAACGCATATGTCAACTTCATGTCAGAGTCTCGTCAATGTATGTCCTAGGGTATGGAGGATAGAGACATTTTAATTTTTCGAGATTATTCGAAAATCAATTTTTAAAAGGCAAATATCTCCCGATCTGCAGGAATCTGAGAGACAAAACTTACGTCACTTTGAGGGAACGTATATGTCAACTTCATGTCAGAGTCACGTCCATGTATGTCCAAGGGTTTGGAGGATAGAGACATTTAAATTTTTAGAGATTATTCGAAAGTCAATTGTTAAAAGGCAAATATCTCCCGATCTGTAGGAATCTGAGAGACAACACTTATGTCACTTAGAGGGAACGTATATGTCAACTTCATGTCAGAGTCACGTCAATGTATGTAAAAGGGTTTGGAGGATAGAGACATTTAAATTTTTAGAGATTATTCGAAAGTCAATTTTTGAAAAGGCAAATATCTCCCGATCTGTATTAATCTGAGAGACAAAACTTATGTCACTTTGAGGGAACGTATATGTCAACTTCATGTCATAATCACGTCAATGTATGTCCAAGGGTTTGGACGATAGAGACATTTTAATTTTTCGAGATTATTCGAAAGTCAATTTTTAAAAGGTAAATATCTCCCGATCTGCAGGCATCTGAGAGACGAACCTTATGTCACATTGAGGGAACGCACATGTCAACTTCATGTCAGAGTCACGTCAATGTATGTCCAAGGGTTTGGAGGATAGAGACATTTAAATTTTTAGAGATTATTCGAAAGTCAATTTTTGAAAAGGCAAATATCTCCCGATCTGTATTAATCTGAGAGACAAAACTTATGTCACTTTGAGGGAACGCATATGTCAACTTCATGTCAGAGTCACGTCAATGTATGTCCAAGGGTTTGGAGGATAGAGACATTTAATATTTTAGAGATTATTTGAAAGTGAATTTTTAAAAGGCAAATATCTCCCGATCTGTATTAATCTGAGAGACAAAACTTATGTCACTTAGAGGGAACGTATATGTCAACTTCATGTCAGAATCTCGTCATTGTATGGCCAATGGTTTGGACGATAGAGACATTTTAATTTTTCGAGATTATACGAAAGTCAATTTTTGAGAAGGCAAATATCTCCCGATCTGTATTAATCTGAGAGACAAAACTTATGTCACTTTGAGGGAACGCATATGTCAACTTCATGTCAGAGTCACGTCAATGTATGTCCAAGGGTTTGAAGAATAGAGACATTTAAATTTTAGAGATTATTCGAAAGTCAATTTTTAAAAGGCAAATATCTCCCGATCTGTAGCAATCTGAGAGACAAAACTTATGTCACTTTGAGGGAACGTAAATGTAAACGTCCTGTCAGAGTCACGTCAATGTATGTCGAAGGGTTTGGAGGATAGAGACATTTTAATATTACGAGATTATTCGAAAGTCAATTTTTAAAAGGCAAATATCTCCCGATCTGTAGGAATCTGAGAGACAAAACTTATGTCACTTTGAGGGAACGTATATGTCAACTACATTTCAGAATCTCGTCAATGTATGTCCAAGGGTTTGGACGATAGAGACAATTTAATTTTTCGAGATTATTCGAAAGTCAATTATTTAAAGGCAGATATCTCCCGATCTGTAGGAATCTTTGAGACAAAACTTATGTCACTTTGAGGGAACGTATATGTTAACTTCATGCCAGAGTCACGTCAATGTATGTCCAAGGGGTTGGAGGAAAGAGACATTTAAATTTTTAGAGATTATTCGAAAGTCAATTTTTGAAAAGGCAAATATCTCCCGATCTGTATTAATCTGAGAGACAAAACTTATGTTACTTTGAGGGAACGTATATGTCAACTTCATGTCATAGTCACGTCAATGTATGTCGAAGGGTTTGGAGGATAGAGACATTTTAATTTTTCGAGATTATTCGCAAGTCAATTTTTAAAAGGCAAATATCTCCCGATCTGTAGGCATCTGAGAGACAAATCTTAGGTCACTTTGAGGGACCGCATATGTCAACTTAATGTCAGAGTCTCGTCAATGTATGTCCAAGGGTTTGGAGGATAGAGACATTTAAATTATTCGAGATTATTCAAAAGTCAATTTTTAAAAGGCAAATATCTCCCGATCTGTAGGAATCTGAGAAACAAAACTTATGTCTCTTTGAGGGAACGTATATGCCAACTTGCTGTCAGAGTCACGTCAATGTATGTCCAAGGTTTTGGAGGATAGAGACATTTAAATTTTTAGAGATTATTCGAAAGTCAATTTTTGAAAAGGCAAATATCTCCCGATCAATAGGAATCTGAGAGACAAAACTTATGTCACTTTGAGGGAACGCATATGTTAACTTCATGTCAGAATCTCGTCAATGTATGTCCAAGGGTTTGGACGATAGAGACATTTTAATTTTTCGAGATTATTCGAAAGTCAATTATTAAAAGGCAAATATCTCCCGATCTGTGGGCATCTGAGAGACAAACGTTATGTAACTTTGAGGGAACGCATATGTCAACTTCATGTCAGAGTCTCGTCAATGTATGTCCTAGGGTTTGGAGGATAGAGACATTTTAATTTTTCGAGATTATTCGAAAGTCAATTTTTAAAAGGCAAATATCTCCCGATCTGCAGGAATCTGAGAGACAAAACTTACGTCACTTTGAGGGAACGTATATGTCAACTTCATGTCATAGTCACGTCAATGTATGTCGAAGGGTTTGGAGGATAGAGACATTTAAATTTTTAGAAATTATTCGAAAGTCAATTATTAAAAGGCAAATATCTCCCGATCTGTAGGAATCTGAGAGACAAAACTTATGTCACTTTGAGGGAACGTATATGTCAACTTCCTGTCAGAGTCACGTCAATGTATGTCCAAGGGTTTGGAGGATAGAGACATTTAAATTTTTCGAGATTATTCGAAAGTCAATTTTTAAAAGGCAAATATCTGCGGATCTGTAGGAATCTGAGAAACAAAACTAATGTCACTTTGAGGGAACGTATATGTCAACTTGCTGTCAGAGTCACGTCAATGTATGTCCAAGGGTTTGGAGGATAGAGACATTTTAATTTTTCCAGATTATTCGAAAGTCAATTTTTGAAAAGGCAAATATCTCCCGATCTGTATTAATCTGAGAGACAAAACTTATGTCACTTTGAGGGAACGTATATGTCAACGTCATGTCAGAATCTCGTCAATGTATGTCCAAGGGTTTGGACGATAGACGCATTTTAATTTTTCGAGATTATTCGAAAGTCAATTATTAAAAGGCAAATATCTCCCGATCTGTGGGCATCTGAGGGACAAACGTTATGTCTCTTTGAGGGAACGCATATGTCAACCTCATGTCAGAGTCTCGTCAATGTATGTCCAAGGGTTTGGAGGACAGAGACATTTTAATTTTTCGAGATTATTCGAAAGTCAATTTTTAAAAGGCAAATATCTTCCGATCTGTAGGAATCTGAGAGACAAAACTTATGTCACTTTGAGGGAACGTATATGTCAACTTCGTGTCATAGTCACGTCAATGTATGTCGAAGGGTTTGGAGGATAGAGACATTTAAATTTTTGGAGATTATTCGAAAGTCAATTTTTAAAAGGCAAATATCTCCCGATCTGTAGGCATCTGAGAGACAAACCTTATATCACTTTGAGGGAACGCATATGTCAACTTCATGTCAGAGTCTTGTCAATGTATGTCCAAGGGTTTGGAGGATAGAGACATTTAAATTTTTCGAGATTATTCGAAAGTCAATTTTTAAAAGGCAAATATCTCCCGATCTGTAGGAATCTGAGAAACAAAACTTATGTCACTTTGAGGGAATGTATATGTCAACTTGCTGTCTGAGTCACGTTAATGTATGTCCAAGGGTTTGGAGGATATTGATATTTAAATTTTTGGAGATTATTCGAAAGTCAATTTCTGAAAAGGCAAATATCTCCCGATCAATAGGAATCTAAGAGACAAAAGTTATGTCACTTTGAGGGAACGTATATGTCAACTTCATGTCATAATCTCGTCAATGTATGTCCAAGGGTTTGGACGATAGAGACATATTATTATTCGAGATTATTCGAAAGTCAGTTTTCAAAGGCAAATATCTCCCGATCTGTAGGCATCTGAGAGACAACCTTATGTCACTTTGAGGTAACGCATATGTCAACTTCATGTCAGAGTCTCGTCAAGGTATGTCCAAGGGTTTGGAGGATAGAGACATTTTAATATTTCGAGAATATTCGAAAGTCAATTTTTAAAAGGCAAATATCTCCCGATCTGTAGGAATCTGAGAAACAAAAATAATGTCACTTTGAGGGAACGTATATGTCAACTTGCTGTCAGAGTCACGTCAATGTATGTCCAAGGGTTTGGAGGATAGAGAAATTTAAATTTTTAGAGATTATTCGAAAGTCAATTTTTGAAAAGGCAAATATCTCCCGATCAATAGGAACCTGAGAGACTGAACTTATGCCACTTTGAGGGAACGTACATGTCAACTTCATGTCAGAATCTAGTCAATGTATGTCCAAGGGTTTGGACGATAGACACATTTTAATTTTTCGAGATTATTCGTAAGTCAATTATTTAAAGGCAAATATCTCCCGATCTGTGGGCATCTGAGAGACAAACCTTATGTCCCTTTGAGGGAACGCATATGTCAACTTAGTATCAGAGTCTCGTCAATGTATGTCCAAGGGTTTGGAGGATAGAGACATTTTAATTTTTCGAGATTATTCGAAAGTCAATTATTAAAAGGCAAATATCTCCCGATCTTTATTAATCTGAGAGACAAAACTTATGTCACTTAGAGGGAACGCATATGTCAACTTCATGTCAGAGTCTAGTCAATGTATGTCCAAGGGTTTGGAGGATAGAGACATTTTAATTTTTCGAGATTATTCGAAAGTCAATTTTGAAAAGGCAAATATCTCCCGATCTGCAGGAATCTGAGAGACAAAACTTATGTCACTTTGAGGGAACGTATATGTCAACTTCATGTCATAGTCACTTCAATGTATGTCGAAGGGTTTGGAGGATAGAGACATTTAAATTTTTAGAAATTATTCGAAAGTCAATTATTAAAAGGCAAATATCTCCCGATCTGTAGGAATCTGAGAGACAAAACTTATGTCACTTTGAGGGAACGTATATGTCAACTTCCTGTCAGAGTCAGGTCAATGTATGTCCAAGGGTTTGGAGGATAGAGACATTTAAATTTTTCGAGATTATTCGAAAGTCAATTTTTAAAAGGCAAATATCTCCCGATCTGTAGGAATCTGAGAAACAAAACTAATGTCACTTTGAGGGAACGTATGTGTCAACTTGCTGTCAGAGTCATGTCAATGTATGTCCAAGGGTTTGGAGGATAGACACATTTAAATTTTTCCAGATTATTCGAAAGTCAATTTTTGAAAAGACAAATATCTCCCGATCTGTATTAATCTGAGAGACAAAACTTATGTCACTTTGAGGGAACGTATATGTCAACTTCATGTCAGAATCTCGTCAATGTATGTCCAACGGTTTGGATGATAGACACATTTTAATTTTTCGAGATTATTCGAAAGTCAATTATTAAAAGGCAAATATCTCCCGATCTGTTGGCATCTGAGAGACAAACGTTATGTCACTTTGAGGGAAAGCATATGTCAACTTCATGTCAGAGTCTCGGCAATGTATGTCCAAGGGTTTGGAGGATAGAGACATTTTAATTTTTCGAGATTATTCGAAAGTCAATTTTTAAAAGGCAAATATCTTCCGATCTGTCTCAATCTGAGAGACAAATCTTATGTCACTTTGAGGGAACGTATATGTCAACTTCATGTCATAGTCACGACAATGTATGTCGAAGGGTTTGGAGGATAGAGACATTTAAATTTTTGGAGATTATTCGAAAGTCAATTTTTCAAAGGCAAATATCTCCCGATCTGTAGGCATCTGAGAGACAAACCTTAGGTCACTTTGAGGGAACGCATATGTCAAATTCATGTCAGAGTCTCGTCAATGTATGTCCAAGGGTTTGGAGGATAGAGACATTTTAATTTATCGAGATTATTCGAAAGTCAATTTTTAAAAGTCAAATATCTCCCGATCTGTAGGAATCTGAGAAACAAAACTTATGTCACTTTGAGGGAACGTAAATGTCAACTTGCTGTCAGAGTCACGTCAATGTATGTCCAAGGGTTTGGAGGATAGAGACATTTAAATTTTTAGAGATTATTCGAAAGTCAATTTTTGAAAAGGCAAATATCTCCCGATCAATAGGAATCAGAGAGACAAAACTTATGTCACTTTGAGGGAACATATAGGTCAACTTCATGTCAGAATCTCGTCAATGTATGTCCAAGGGGTTGGACGATAGAGACATTTAAATTTTTCGAGATTATTCGAAAGTCAATTATTAAAAGGCAAATATCTCCCGATCTGTAGGCATCTGAAAGACAAACCTTATGTCACTTTGAGGGAACGCATATGTCAACTTCATGTCAGAGTCTCGTCAAGGTATGTACAAGGGTTTGGAGGAAAGAGACATTTTAATTTTTCGAGATTATTCGAAAGTCAATTTTTAAAAGGCAAATATCTCCCGATCTGTAGGAATCTGAAAAACAAAACTTATGTCACTTTGAGGGAACGTATATGTCAACTTGCTGTCAGAGTCACGTCAATGTATGTAAAAGGGTTTGCAGGATAGAGACATTTAAATTTTTAGAGATTATTCGAAAGTCAATTTTTGAAAAGGCAAATATCTCCCGATCTGTATTAATCTGAGAGACAAAACTTATGTCACTTTGAGGGAACGCATATGCCAACTTCATGTCAGAGTCACGTCAATGTATGTCCAAGGGGTTGGAGGATAGAGACATTTAAATTTTAGAGATTATTTGAAAGTCAATTATTTAAAGGCAAATATCTCCCGATCTGTAGGAATCTGAGAGACAAAACTTATGTCACTTAGAGGGAACGTATATGTCAACTTCATGTCAGAATCTCGTCATTGTATGTCCAATGGTTTGGACGATAGAGACATTTTAATTTTTCGAGATTATCCGAAAGTCAATTATTAAAAGGCAAATATCTCCCGATCTGTAGGCATCTGAGAGACAAACCTTATGTAACATTGAGGGAACGCATATGTCAACTTCATGTCATTGTATCGTCAATGTATGTCCAAGGGTTTGGAGGATAGGGACATTTTAATTTTTCGAGATTATTCGAAAGTGAATTATTAAAAGGCAAATATCTCCCGATCTGTATTAATCTGAGAGACAAAACTAATGTCACTTTGAGGGAACATATATGTCAACTTCCTGTCAGAGTCACGTCAATGTATGTCCAAGGGTTTGGAGGATAGAGACATTTAAATTTTTAGAGATTATTCGAAAGTCAATTTTTGAAAAGGCAAATATCTTCCGATCTGTAGGAATCTGAGATACAAACCTTATGTCACTTTGAGGGAACGTATATATAAATGTCCTGTCAGAGTCACTTCAATGTATGTCCAAGGGTTTGGAGGATAGAGACAATTAAATTTTTAGAGATTATTCGAAAGTCAATTTTTAAAAGGCAAATATCTCCCGATCTGTAGGAATCTGAGACACAAAACTTATGTCACTTTGAGGGAACGTATATGTAAATGTCCTGTCAGAGTCACGTCAATCTATGTCCAAGGGTTTGGAGGATAGAGAAATTTTAAATTTACGAGATTATTCGAAAGTCAATATTAAAAGGCAAATATCTCCCGATCTGTATTAATCTGAGAGACAAAACTTATGTAACTTTGAGGGAATGTATATGTCAACTTCATGTCAGAGTCTCGTCAATGTATGTCCAAGGGTTTGGAGGATAGAGACATTTTAATTTCTCAAGATTATTCGAAAGTCAATTTTTAAAAAACAAATATCTCCCGATCTGTAGGCATCTGAGAGACAAACCTTATGTCACTTTGAGGGAACGCACATGTCAACTTCATGTCAGAGTCTCGTCAAGGTATGTCCAAGGGTTTGGCGGATAGAGACATTTTAATTTTTCGAGATTATCGAAAGTCAATTTTTGAAAAGGCAAATATCTCCCGATCTGTATTAATCTGAGAGACAAAACTTATGTAACTTTGAGGGAACGTATATGTCAACTTCATGTCATAGTCGCGTATTTGTATGTCGAAGGGTTTGGAGGATAGAGACATTTAAATTTTTAGAGATTATTCGAAAGTCAATTTTTAAAAGGCAAATATCTCCCGATCTGTAGGCATCTGAGAGACAAACCTTTGGTCACTTTGAGGGAACGTATATGTCAACTTGCTGTCAGAGTCACGTCAATGTATGTAAAAGGGTTTGGAGGATAGAGACATTTTAAATTTTCGAGATTATTCGAAAGTCAATATTTAAAAGGCAAATATCTCCCGATCTGTAGGCATCTGAGAGACACACCTTATGTCACTTTGAGGGAACGCACATGTCAACTTCATGTCAGAGTCTCGTCAAGGTATGTCCAAGGGTTTGGCGGATAGAGACATTTTAATTTTTCGAGATTATTCGAAAGTCAATTTTTGAAAAGGCAAATATCTCCCGATCTGTATTAATCTGAGAGACAAAACTTATGTCACTTTGAGGGAACGTATATGTCAACTTCATGTCATAGTCGCGTATATGTATGTCGAAGGGTTTGGAGGATAGAGACATTTAAATTTTTAGAGATTATTCGAAAGTCAATTTTTAAAAGGCAAATATCTCCCGATCTGTAGGCATCTGAGAGACAAACCTTAGGTAAATTTGAGGGAACGCATATGTCAACTTCATGTCAGAGTCTCGTCAATGTATGTCCAAGGGTTTGGAGGATAGAGACATTTTAATTTTTCGAGATTATTCGAAAGTCAATTTTTAAAAGGCAAATATCTCCCGATCTGTAGGAATCTGAGAAACAAAACTTGTGTCACTTTGAGGGAACGTATATCTCAACTTGCTGTCAGAGTCACGTCAATGTATGTAAAAGGGTTTGGAGGATAGAGACATTTAAATTTTTAGAGATTATTCGAAAGTCAATTTTTAAAAGGCAAATATCTCCCGATCTGTAGGCATCTGAGAGACAAACCTTAGGTCACTTTGAGGGAACGCATATTTCAACTTCATGTCAGAGTCTCTTCAATGTATGTCCAAGGGTTTGGAGGATAGAGACATTTTAATTTTAAGAGATTATTCGAAAGTCAATTTTTAAAAGGCAAATATCCCCCGATCTGTAGGCATCTGAGAGACAAACCTTAGGTCACTTTGAGGGAACGCATATTTCAACTTCATGTCAGAGTCTCTTCAATGTATGTAAAAGGGTTTGGAGGATAGAGACATTTAAATTTTTAGAGATTATTCGAAAGTCAATTTTTGAAAAGGCAAATATCTCCCGATCTGTATTAATCTGAGAGACAAAACTTATGTCACTTTGAGGGAACGTATATGTCAACTTCATGTCATAGTCACGTCAATGTATGTGCAAGGGTTTGGATGATAGAGACATTTTAATTTTTCGAGATTATTCGAAAGTCAATTTTTCAAAGGTAAATATCTCCCGATCTGCAGGCATCTGAGAGACGAACCTTATGTCACATTGAGGGAATGCATATGTCAACTTCATGTCAGAGTCACGTCAATGTATGTCCAAGGGTTTGGAGGATAGAGACATTTAAATTTTTAGAGATTATTCGAAAGTCAATTTTTGAAAAGGCAAATATCTGCCGATCTGTATTAATCTGAGAGACTAAACTTATGTCACTTTGAGGGAACGCATATGTCAACTTCATGTCAGAGTCACGTCAATGTATGTCCAAGGGTTTGGAGGATAGAGACATTTAAAATTTTAGAGATTATTTGAAAGTGAATTTTTAAAAGGCAATTATCTCCCGATCTGTATTAATCTGAGAAACAAAACTTATGTCACTTAGAGGGAACGTATATGTCAACTTCATGTCAGAGTCACGTCAATGTATGTCGAAGGGTTTGGAGGATAGTGTCATTTAAATTTTTAGAAATTATTCGAAAGTCAATTGTTTAAAGGCAAATATCTCCCGATCTGTAGGAATCTGAGAGACAAAACGTATGTCACTTAGAGGGAACGTATATGTCAACTTCATGTCAGAGTCACGTCAATGTATGTAAAAGGGTTTGGAGGATAGAGACATTTAAATTTATAGAGATTATTCGAAAGTCAATTTTTGAAAAGGCAAATATCTCCCGATCTGTATTAATCTGAGAGACAAAACTTATGTCACTTTGAGGGAACGCATATGTCAACTTCATGTCAGAGTCACGTCAATGTATGTCCAAGGGTTTGGAGGATAGAGACATTTAAAATTTTAGAGATTATTTGAAAGTGAATTTTTAAAAGTCAAATATCTCCCGATCTGTATTAATCTGAGAGACAAAACTTATGTCACTTAGAGGGAACGTATATGTCAACTTCATGTCAGAATCTCGTCATTGTATGGCCAATGGTTTGGACGATAGAGACATTTTAATTTTTCGAGATTATTCGAAAGTCAATTTTTGAAAAGGCAAATATCTCCCGATCTGTATTAATCTGAGAGACAAAACTTATGTCACTTTGAGGGAACCCATATGTCAACTTCATGTCAGAGTCACGTCACTGTATGTCCAAGGGTTTGGAGAATAGAGACATTTAAATTTTAGAGATTATTCGAAAGTCAATTATTTAAAGGCAAATATCTTCCGATCTGTAGGAATCTGAGAGACAAAACTTATGTCACTTTGAGGGAACGTATATGTCAACTTCATGTCAGAGTCACGTCAATATATGTCCAAGGGGTTGGAGGATAGAGACATTTAAATTTTAGAGATTATTCGAAAGTCAATTATTTAAAGGCAAATATCTTCCGATCTGTAGGAATCTGAGAGACAAAACTTATGTCACTTAGAGGGAACGTATATGTCAACTTCATGTCAGAATCTCGTCATTGTATGGCCAATGGTTTGGACGATAGAGACATTTTAATTTTTCGAGATTATTCGAAAGTCAATTTTTGAAAAGGCAAATATCTCCCGATCTGTATTAATCTGAGAGACAAAACTTATGTCACTTTGAGGGAACGTATATGTAAACGTCCTGTCAGAGTCACGTCAATGTATGTCGAAGTGTTTGGAAGATAGAGACATTTTAATATTACGAGATTATTCGAAAGTCAATTTTTAAAAGGCAAATATCTCCCGATCTGTAGGAATCTGAGAGACAAAACTTATGTCACTTTGAGGGAACGTATATGTCAACTTCATGTCAGAGTCACGTCAATGTATGTCCAAGGGTTTGGAGGATAGAGACATTTAAATTTTTCGAGATTATTCGAAAGTCAATTTTTAAAAGGCAAATATCTCCCGATCTGTAGGAATCTGAGAAACAAAACTTATGTCTCTTTGAGGGAACGTATATGCCAACTTGCTGTCAGAGTCTCGTCAATGTATGTCCAAGGGTTTGGAGGATAGAGACATTTAAATTATTCGAGATTATTCAAAAGTCAATTTTTAAAAGGCAAATATCTCCCGATCTGTAGGAATCTGAGAAACAAAACTTATGTCTCTTTGAGGGAACGTATATGCCAACTTGCTGTCAGAGTCACGTCAATGTATGTCCAAGGTTTTGGAGGATAGAGACATTTAAATTTTTAGAGATTATTCGAAAGTCAATTTTTGAAAAGGCAAATATCTCCCGATCAATAGGAATCTGAGAGACAAAACTTATGTCACTTTGAGGGAACGCATATGTTAACTTCATGTCAGAATCTCGTCAATGTATGTCCAAGGGTTTGGACGATAGAGACATTTTAATTTTTCGAGATTATTCGAAAGTCAATTATTAAAAGGCAAATATCTCCCGATCTGTGGGCATCTAAGAGACAAACGTTATGTCACTTTGAGGGAACGCATATGTCAACTTCATGTCAGAGTCTCGTCAATGTATGTCCTAGGGTTTGGAGGATAGAGACATTTTAATTTTTCGAGATTATTCGAAAGTCAATTTTTAAAAGGCAAATATCTCCCGATCTGCAGGAATCTGAGAGACAAAACTTACGTCACTTTGAGGGAACGTATATGTCAACTTCATGTCATAGTCACGTCAATGTATGTCGAAGGGTTTGGAGGATAGAGACATTTAAATTTTTAGAAATTATTCGAAAGTCAATTATTAAAAGGCAAATATCTCCCGATCTGTAGGAATCTGAGAGACAAAACTTATGTCACTTTGAGGGAACGTATATGTCAACTTCCTGTCAGAGTCACGTCAATGTACGTCCAAGGGTTTGGAGGATAGAGACATTTAAATTTTTCGAGATTATTCGAAAGTCAATTTTTAAAAGGCAAATATCTGCGGATCTGTAGGAATCTGAGAAACAAAACTAATGTCACTTTGAGGGAACGTATATGTCAACTTGCTGTCAGAGTCACGTCAATGTATGTCCAAGGGTTTGGAGGATAGAGACATTTTAATTTTTCCAGATTATTCGAAAGTCAATTTTTGAAAAGGCAAATATCTCCCGATCTGTATTAATCTGAGAGACAAAACTTATGTCACTTTGAGGGAACGTATATGTCAACTTCATGTCAGAATCTCGTCAATGTATGTCCAAGGGTTTGGACGATAGACGCATTTTAATTTTTCGAGATTATTCGAAAGTCAATTATTAAAAGGCAAATATCTCCCGATCTGTGGGCATCTGAGGGACAAACGTTATGTCTCTTTGAGGGAACGCATATGTCAACCTCATGTCAGAGTCTCGTCAATGTATGTCCAAGGGTTTGGAGGACAGAGACATTTTAATTTTTCGAGATTATTCGAAAGTCAATTTTTAAAAGGCAAATATCTTCCGATCTGTAGGAATCTGAGAGACAAAACTTATGTCACTTTGAGGGAACGTATATGTCAACTTCGTGTCATAGTCACGTCAATGTATGTCGAAGGGTTTGGAGGATAGAGACATTTAAATTTTTGGAGATTATTCGAAAGTCAATTTTTAAAAGGCAAATATCTCCCGATCTGTAGGCATCTGAGAGACAAACCTTATATCACTTTGAGGGAACGCATATGTCAACTTCATGTCAGAGTCTTGTCAATGTATGTCCAAGGGTTTGGAGGATAGAGACATTTAAATTTTTCGAGATTATTCGAAAGTCAATTTTTAAAAGGCAAATATCTCCCGATCTGTAGGAATCTGAGAAACAAAACTTATGTCACTTTGAGGGAATGTATATGTCAACTTGCTGTCTGAGTCACGTTAATGTATGTCCAAGGGTTTGGAGGATATTGATATTTAAATTTTTGGAGATTATTCGAAAGTCAATTTTTAAAAGGCAAATATCTCCCGATCAATAGGAATCTAAGAGACAAAAGTTATGTCACTTTGAGGGAACGTATATGTCAACTTCATGTCATAATCTCGTCAATGTATGTCCAAGGGTTTGGACGATAGAGACATATTATTATTCGAGATTATTCGAAAGTCAGTTTTCAAAGGCAAATATCTCCCGATCTGTAGGCATCTGAGAGACAACCTTATGTCACTTTGAGGTAACGCATATGTCAACTTCATGTCAGAGTCTCGTCAAGGTATGTCCAAGGGTTTGGAGGATAGAGACATTTTAATATTTCGAGAATATTCGAAAGTCAATTTTTAAAAGGCAAATATCTCCCGATCTGTAGGAATCTGAGAAACAAAAATAATGTCACTTTGAGGGAACGTATATGTCAACTTGCTGTCAGAGTCACGTCAATGTATGTCCAAGGGTTTGGAGGATAGAGAAATTTAAATTTTTAGAGATTATTCGAAAGTCAATTTTTGAAAAGGCAAATATCTCCCGATCAATAGGAACCTGAGAGACTGAACTTATGCCACTTTGAGGGAACGTACATGTCAACTTCATGTCAGAATCTAGTCAATGTATGTCCAAGGGTTTGGACGATAGACACATTTTAATTTTTCGAGATTATTCGTAAGTCAATTATTTAAAGGCAAATATCTCCCGATCTGTGGGCATCTGAGAGACAAACCTTATGTCCCTTTGAGGGAACGCATATGTCAACTTAGTATCAGAGTCTCGTCAATGTATGTCCAAGGGTTTGGAGGATAGAGACATTTTAATTTTTCGAGATTATTCGAAAGTCAATTATTAAAAGGCAAATATCTCCCGATCTTTATTAATCTGAGAGACAAAACTTATGTCACTTAGAGGGAACGCATATGTCAACTTCATGTCAGAGTCTAGTCAATGTATGTCCAAGGGTTTGGAGGATAGAGACATTTTAATTTTTCGAGATTATTCGAAAGTCAATTTTGAAAAGGCAAATATCTCCCGATCTGCAGGAATCTGAGAGACAAAACTTATGTCACTTTGAGGGAACGTATATGTCAACTTCATGTCATAGTCACTTCAATGTATGTCGAAGGGTTTGGAGGATAGAGACATTTAAATTTTTAGAAATTATTCGAAAGTCAATTATTAAAAGGCAAATATCTCCCGATCTGTAGGAATCTGAGAGACAAAACTTATGTCACTTTGAGGGAACGTATATGTCAACTTCCTGTCAGAGTCAGGTCAATGTATGTCCAAGGGTTTGGAGGATAGAGACATTTAAATTTTTCGAGATTATTCGAAAGTCAATTTTTAAAAGGCAAATATCTCCCGATCTGTAGGAATCTGAGAAACAAAACTAATGTCACTTTGAGGGAACGTATGTGTCAACTTGCTGTCAGAGTCACGTCAATGTATGTCCAAGGGTTTGGAGGATAGACACATTTAAATTTTTCCAGATTATTCGAAAGTCAATTTTTGAAAAGACAAATATCTCCCGATCTGTATTAATCTGAGAGACAAAACTTATGTCACTTTGAGGGAACGTATATGTCAACTTCATGTCAGAATCTCGTCAATGTATGTCCAACGGTTTGGATGATAGACACATTTTAATTTTTCGAGATTATTCGAAAGTCAATTATTAAAAGGCAAATATCTCCCGATCTGTTGGCATCTGAGAGACAAACGTTATGTCACTTTGAGGGAAAGCATATGTCAACTTCATGTCAGAGTCTCGGCAATGTATGTCCAAGGGTTTGGAGGATAGAGACATTTTAATTTTTCGAGATTATTCGAAAGTCAATTTTTAAAAGGCAAATATCTTCCGATCTGTCTCAATCTGAGAGACAAATCTTATGTCACTTTGAGGGAACGTATATGTCAACTTCATGTCATAGTCACGACAATGTATGTCGAAGGGTTTGGAGGATAGAGACATTTAAATTTTTGGAGATTATTCGAAAGTCAATTTTTCAAAGGCAAATATCTCCCGATCTGTAGGCATCTGAGAGACAAACCTTAGGTCACTTTGAGGGAACGCATATGTCAAATTCATGTCAGAGTCTCGTCAATGTATGTCCAAGGGTTTGGAGGATAGAGACATTTTAATTTATCGAGATTATTCGAAAGACAATTTTTAAAAGTCAAATATCTCCCGATCTGTAGGAATCTGAGAAACAAAACTTATGTCACTTTGAGGGAACGTAAATGTCAACTTGCTGTCAGAGTCACGTCAATGTATGTCCAAGGGTTTGGAGGATAGAGACATTTAAATTTTTAGAGATTATTCGAAAGTCAATTTTTGAAAAGGCAAATATCTCCCGACCAATAGGAATCAGAGAGACAAAACTTATGTCACTTTGAGGGAACATATAGGTCAACTTCATGTCAGAATCTCGTCAATGTATGTCCAAGGGGTTGGACGATAGAGACATTTAAATTTTTCGAGATTATTCGAAAGTCAATTATTAAAAGGCAAATATCTCCCGATCTGTAGGCATCTGAAAGACAAACCTTATGTCACTTTGAGGGAACGCATATGTCAACTTCATGTCAGAGTCTCGTCAAGGTATGTCCAAGGGTTTGGAGGAAAGAGACATTTTAATTTTTCGAGATTATTCGAAAGTCAATTTTTAAAAGGCAAATATCTCCCGATCTGTAGGAATCTGAAAAACAAAACTTATGTCACTTTGAGGGAACGTATATGTCAACTTGCTGTCAGAGTCACGTCAATGTATGTAAAAGGGTTTGCAGGATAGAGACATTTAAATTTTTAGAGATTATTCGAAAGTCAATTTTTGAAAAGGCAAATATCTCCCGATCTGTATTAATCTGAGAGACAAAACTTATGTCACTTTGAGGGAACGCATATGCCAACTTCATGTCAGAGTCACGTCAATGTATGTCCAAGGGGTTGGAGGATAGAGACATTTAAATTTTAGAGATTATTTGAAAGTCAATTATTTAAAGGCAAATATCTCCCGATCTGTAGGAATCTGAGAGACAAAACTTATGTCACTTAGAGGGAACGTATATGTCAACTTCATGTCAGAATCTCGTCATTGTATGTCCAATGGTTTGGACGATAGAGACATTTTAATTTTTCGTGATTATCCGAAAGTCAATTATTAAAAGGCAAATATCTCCCGATCTGTAGGCATCTGAGAGACAAAACGTATGTCACTTAGAGGGAACGTATATGTCAACTTCATGTCAGAGTCACGTCAATGTATGTCCAAGGGTTTGGAGGATAGAGACATTTAAAATTTTAGAGATTATTTGAAAGTGAATTTTTAAAAGGCAATTATCTCCCGATCTGTATTAATCTGAGAAACAAAACTTATGTCACTTAGAGGGAACGTATATGTCAACTTCATGTCAGAGTCACGTCAATGTATGTCGAAGGGTTTGGAGGATAGTGTCATTTAAATTTTTAGAAATTATTCGAAAGTCAATTGTTTAAAGGCAAATATCTCCCGATCTGTAGGAATCTGAGAGACAAAACGTATGTCACTTAGAGGGAACGTATATGTCAACTTCATGTCAGAGTCACGTCAATGTATGTAAAAGGGTTTGGAGGATAGAGACATTTAAATTTATAGAGATTATTCGAAAGTCAATTTTTGAAAAGGCAAATATCTCCCGATCTGTATTAATCTGAGAGACAAAACTTATGTCACTTTGAGGGAACGCATATGTCAACTTCATGTCAGAGTCACGTCAATGTATGTCCAA
Organism: Zootermopsis nevadensis; assembly: GCF_977971745.1. NCBI lineage: Eukaryota > Metazoa > Arthropoda > Insecta > Blattodea > Termopsidae > Zootermopsis > Zootermopsis nevadensis. The sequence goes on along the minus strand of NW_028259139.1, from coordinate 20,821,520 downwards.
GGGTTTGGAGGATAGAGACATTTAAAATTTTAGAGATTATTTGAAAGTGAATTTTTAAAAGTCAAATATCTCCCGATCTGTATTAATCTGAGAGACAAAACTTATGTCACTTAGAGGGAACGTATATGTCAACTTCATGTCAGAATCTCGTCATTGTATGGCCAATGGTTTGGACGATAGAGACATTTTAATTTTTCGAGATTATTCGAAAGTCAATTTTTGAAAAGGCAAATATCTCCCGATCTGTATTAATCTGAGAGACAAAACTTATGTCACTTTGAGGGAACCCATATGTCAACTTCATGTCAGAGTCACGTCACTGTATGTCCAAGGGTTTGGAGAATAGAGACATTTAAATTTTAGAGATTATTCGAAAGTCAATTATTTAAAGGCAAATATCTTCCGATCTGTAGGAATCTGAGAGACAAAACTTATGTCACTTTGAGGGAACGTATATGTCAACTTCATGTCAGAGTCACGTCAATATATGTCCAAGGGGTTGGAGGATAGAGACATTTAAATTTTAGAGATTATTCGAAAGTCAATTATTTAAAGGCAAATATCTTCCGATCTGTAGGAATCTGAGAGACAAAACTTATGTCACTTAGAGGGAACGTATATGTCAACTTCATGTCAGAATCTCGTCATTGTATGGCCAATGGTTTGGACGATAGAGACATTTTAATTTTTCGAGATTATTCGAAAGTCAATTTTTGAAAAGGCAAATATCTCCCGATCTGTATTAATCTGAGAGACAAAACTTATGTCACTTTGAGGGAACGTATATGTAAACGTCCTGTCAGAGTCACGTCAATGTATGTCGAAGTGTTTGGAAGATAGAGACATTTTAATATTACGAGATTATTCGAAAGTCAATTTTTAAAAGGCAAATATCTCCCGATCTGTAGGAATCTGAGAGACAAAACTTATGTCACTTTGAGGGAACGTATATGTCAACTTCATGTCAGAGTCACGTCAATGTATGTCCAAGGGTTTGGAGGATAGAGACATTTACATTTTTCGAGATTATTCGAAAGTCAATTTTTAAAAGGCAAATATCTCCCGATCTGTAGGAATCTGAGAAACAAAACTTATGTCTCTTTGAGGGAACGTATATGCCAACTTGCTGTCAGAGTCTCGTCAATGTATGTCCAAGGGTTTGGAGGATAGAGACATTTAAATTATTCGAGATTATTCAAAAGTCAATTTTTAAAAGGCAAATATCTCCCGATCTGTAGGAATCTGAGAAACAAAACTTATGTCTCTTTGAGGGAACGTATATGCCAACTTGCTGTCAGAGTCACGTCAATGTATGTCCAAGGTTTTGGAGGATAGAGACATTTAAATTTTTAGAGATTATTCGAAAGTCAATTTTTGAAAAGGCAAATATCTCCCGATCAATAGGAATCTGAGAGACAAAACTTATGTCACTTTGAGGGAACGCATATGTTAACTTCATGTCAGAATCTCGTCAATGTATGTCCAAGGGTTTGGACGATAGAGACATTTTAATTTTTCGAGATTATTCGAAAGTCAATTATTAAAAGGCAAATATCTCCCGATCTGTGGGCATCTAAGAGACAAACGTTATGTCACTTTGAGGGAACGCATATGTCAACTTCATGTCAGAGTCTCGTCAATGTATGTCCTAGGGTTTGGAGGATAGAGACATTTTAATTTTTCGAGATTATTCGAAAGTCAATTTTTAAAAGGCAAATATCTCCCGATCTGCAGGAATCTGAGAGACAAAACTTACGTCACTTTGAGGGAACGTATATGTCAACTTCATGTCATAGTCACGTCAATGTATGTCGAAGGGTTTGGAGGATAGAGACATTTAAATTTTTAGAAATTATTCGAAAGTCAATTATTAAAAGGCAAATATCTCCCGATCTGTAGGAATCTGAGAGACAAAACTTATGTCACTTTGAGGGAACGTATATGTCAACTTCCTGTCAGAGTCACGTCAATGTATGTCCAAGGGTTTGGAGGATAGAGACATTTAAATTTTTCGAGATTATTCGAAAGTCAATTTTTAAAAGGCAAATATCTGCGGATCTGTAGGAATCTGAGAAACAAAACTAATGTCACTTTGAGGGAACGTATATGTCAACTTGCTGTCAGAGTCACGTCAATGTATGTCCAAGGGTTTGGAGGATAGAGACATTTAAAATTTTAGAGATTATTTGAAAGTGAATTTTTAAAAGTCAAATATCTCCCGATCTGTATTAATCTGAGAGACAAAACTTATGTCACTTAGAGGGAACGTATATGTCAACTTCATGTCAGAATCTCGTCATTGTATGGCCAATGGTTTGGACGATAGAGACATTTTAATTTTTCGAGATTATTCGAAAGTCAATTTTTGAAAAGGCAAATATCTCCCGATCTGTATTAATCTGAGAGACAAAACTTATGTCACTTTGAGGGAACCCATATGTCAACTTCATGTCAGAGTCACGTCACTGTATGTCCAAGGGTTTGGAGAATAGAGACATTTAAATTTTAGAGATTATTCGAAAGTCAATTATTTAAAGGCAAATATCTTCCGATCTGTAGGAATCTGAGAGACAAAACTTATGTCACTTTGAGGGAACGTATATGTCAACTTCATGTCAGAGTCACGTCAATATATGTCCAAGGGGTTGGAGGATAGAGACATTTAAATTTTAGAGATTATTCGAAAGTCAATTATTTAAAGGCAAATATCTTCCGATCTGTAGGAATCTGAGAGACAAAACTTATGTCACTTAGAGGGAACGTATATGTCAACTTCATGTCAGAATCTCGTCATTGTATGGCCAATGGTTTGGACGATAGAGACATTTTAATTTTTCGAGATTATTCGAAAGTCAATTTTTGAAAAGGCAAATATCTCCCGATCTGTATTAATCTGAGAGACAAAACTTATGTCACTTTGAGGGAACGTATATGTAAACGTCCTGTCAGAGTCACGTCAATGTATGTCGAAGTGTTTGGAAGATAGAGACATTTTAATATTACGAGATTATTCGAAAGTCAATTTTTAAAAGGCAAATATCTCCCGATCTGTAGGAATCTGAGAGACAAAACTTATGTCACTTTGAGGGAACGTATATGTCAACTTCATGTCAGAGTCACGTCAATGTATGTCCAAGGGTTTGGAGGATAGAGACATTTAAATTTTTCGAGATTATTCGAAAGTCAATTTTTAAAAGGCAAATATCTCCCGATCTGTAGGAATCTGAGAAACAAAACTTATGTCTCTTTGAGGGAACGTATATGCCAACTTGCTGTCAGAGTCTCGTCAATGTATGTCCAAGGGTTTGGAGGATAGAGACATTTAAATTATTCGAGATTATTCAAAAGTCAATTTTTAAAAGGCAAATATCTCCCGATCTGTAGGAATCTGAGAAACAAAACTTATGTCTCTTTGAGGGAACGTATATGCCAACTTGCTGTCAGAGTCACGTCAATGTATGTCCAAGGTTTTGGAGGATAGAGACATTTAAATTTTTAGAGATTATTCGAAAGTCAATTTTTGAAAAGGCAAATATCTCCCGATCAATAGGAATCTGAGAGACAAAACTTATGTCACTTTGAGGGAACGCATATGTTAACTTCATGTCAGAATCTCGTCAATGTATGTCCAAGGGTTTGGACGATAGAGACATTTTAATTTTTCGAGATTATTCGAAAGTCAATTATTAAAAGGCAAATATCTCCCGATCTGTGGGCATCTAAGAGACAAACGTTATGTCACTTTGAGGGAACGCATATGTCAACTTCATGTCAGAGTCTTGTCAATGTATGTCCAAGGGTTTGGAGGATAGAGACATTTAAATTTTTCGAGATTATTCGAAAGTCAATTTTTAAAAGGCAAATATCTCCCGATCTGTAGGAATCTGAGAAACAAAACTTATGTCACTTTGAGGGAATGTATATGTCAACTTGCTGTCTGAGTCACGTTAATGTATGTCCAAGGGTTTGGAGGATATTGATATTTAAATTTTTGGAGATTATTCGAAAGTCAATTTCTGAAAAGGCAAATATCTCCCGATCAATAGGAATCTAAGAGACAAAAGTTATGTCACTTTGAGGGAACGTATATGTCAACTTCATGTCATAATCTCGTCAATGTATGTCCAAGGGTTTGGACGATAGAGACATATTATTATTCGAGATTATTCGAAAGTCAGTTTTCAAAGGCAAATATCTCCCGATCTGTAGGCATCTGAGAGACAACCTTATGTCACTTTGAGGTAACGCATATGTCAACTTCATGTCAGAGTCTCGTCAAGGTATGTCCAAGGGTTTGGAGGATAGAGACATTTTAATATTTCGAGAATATTCGAAAGTCAATTTTTAAAAGGCAAATATCTCCCGATCTGTAGGAATCTGAGAAACAAAAATAATGTCACTTTGAGGGAACGTATATGTCAACTTGCTGTCAGAGTCACGTCAATGTATGTCCAAGGGTTTGGAGGATAGAGAAATTTAAATTTTTAGAGATTATTCGAAAGTCAATTTTTGAAAAGGCAAATATCTCCCGATCAATAGGAACCTGAGAGACTGAACTTATGCCACTTTGAGGGAACGTACATGTCAACTTCATGTCAGAATCTAGTCAATGTATGTCCAAGGGTTTGGACGATAGACACATTTTAATTTTTCGAGATTATTCGTAAGTCAATTATTTAAAGGCAAATATCTCCCGATCTGTGGGCATCTGAGAGACAAACCTTATGTCCCTTTGAGGGAACGCATATGTCAACTTAGTATCAGAGTCTCGTCAATGTATGTCCAAGGGTTTGGAGGATAGAGACATTTTAATTTTTCGAGATTATTCGAAAGTCAATTATTAAAAGGCAAATATCTCCCGATCTTTATTAATCTGAGAGACAAAACTTATGTCACTTAGAGGGAACGCATATGTCAACTTCATGTCAGAGTCTAGTCAATGTATGTCCAAGGGTTTGGAGGATAGAGACATTTTAATTTTTCGAGATTATTCGAAAGTCAATTTTGAAAAGGCAAATATCTCCCGATCTGCAGGAATCTGAGAGACAAAACTTATGTCACTTTGAGGGAACGTATATGTCAACTTCATGTCATAGTCACTTCAATGTATGTCGAAGGGTTTGGAGGATAGAGACATTTAAATTTTTAGAAATTATTCGAAAGTCAATTATTAAAAGGCAAATATCTCCCGATCTGTAGGAATCTGAGAGACAAAACTTATGTCACTTTGAGGGAACGTATATGTCAACTTCCTGTCAGAGTCAGGTCAATGTATGTCCAAGGGTTTGGAGGATAGAGACATTTAAATTTTTCGAGATTATTCGAAAGTCAATTTTTAAAAGGCAAATATCTCCCGATCTGTAGGAATCTGAGAAACAAAACTAATGTCACTTTGAGGGAACGTATGTGTCAACTTGCTGTCAGAGTCACGTCAATGTATGTCCAAGGGTTTGGAGGATAGACACATTTAAATTTTTCCAGATTATTCGAAAGTCAATTTTTGAAAAGACAAATATCTCCCGATCTGTATTAATCTGAGAGACAAAACTTATGTCACTTTGAGGGAACGTATATGTCAACTTCATGTCAGAATCTCGTCAATGTATGTCCAACGGTTTGGATGATAGACACATTTTAATTTTTCGAGATTATTCGAAAGTCAATTATTAAAAGGCAAATATCTCCCGATCTGTTGGCATCTGAGAGACAAACGTTATGTCACTTTGAGGGAAAGCATATGTCAACTTCATGTCAGAGTCTCGGCAATGTATGTCCAAGGGTTTGGAGGATAGAGACATTTTAATTTTTCGAGATTATTCGAAAGTCAATTTTTAAAAGGCAAATATCTTCCGATCTGTCTCAATCTGAGAGACAAATCTTATGTCACTTTGAGGGAACGTATATGTCAACTTCATGTCATAGTCACGACAATGTATGTCGAAGGGTTTGGAGGATAGAGACATTTAAATTTTTGGAGATTATTCGAAAGTCAATTTTTCAAAGGCAAATATCTCCCGATCTGTAGGCATCTGAGAGACAAACCTTAGGTCACTTTGAGGGAACGCATATGTCAAATTCATGTCAGAGTCTCGTCAATGTATGTCCAAGGGTTTGGAGGATAGAGACATTTTAATTTATCGAGATTATTCGAAAGTCAATTTTTAAAAGTCAAATATCTCCCGATCTGTAGGAATCTGAGAAACAAAACTTATGTCACTTTGAGGGAACGTAAATGTCAACTTGCTGTCAGAGTCACGTCAATGTATGTCCAAGGGTTTGGAGGATAGAGACATTTAAATTTTTAGAGATTATTCGAAAGTCAATTTTTGAAAAGGCAAATATCTCCCGATCAATAGGAATCAGAGAGACAAAACTTATGTCACTTTGAGGGAACATATAGGTCAACTTCATGTCAGAATCTCGTCAATGTATGTCCAAGGGGTTGGACGATAGAGACATTTAAATTTTTCGAGATTATTCGAAAGTCAATTATTAAAAGGCAAATATCTCCCGATCTGTAGGCATCTGAAAGACAAACCTTATGTCACTTTGAGGGAACGCATATGTCAACTTCATGTCAGAGTCTCGTCAAGGTATGTCCAAGGGTTTGGAGGAAAGAGACATTTTAATTTTTCGAGATTATTCGAAAGTCAATTTTTAAAAGGCAAATATCTCCCGATCTGTAGGAATCTGAAAAACAAAACTTATGTCACTTTGAGGGAACGTATATGTCAACTTGCTGTCAGAGTCACGTCAATGTATGTAAAAGGGTTTGCAGGATAGAGACATTTAAATTTTTAGAGATTATTCGAAAGTCAATTTTTGAAAAGGCAAATATCTCCCGATCTGTATTAATCTGAGAGACAAAACTTATGTCACTTTGAGGGAACGCATATGCCAACTTCATGTCAGAGTCACGTCAATGTATGTCCAAGGGGTTGGAGGATAGAGACATTTAAATTTTAGAGATTATTTGAAAGTCAATTATTTAAAGGCAAATATCTCCCGATCTGTAGGAATCTGAGAGACAAAACTTATGTCACTTAGAGGGAACGTATATGTCAACTTCATGTCAGAATCTCGTCATTGTATGTCCAATGCTTTGGACGATAGAGACATTTTAATTTTTCGTGATTATCCGAAAGTCAATTATTAAAAGGCAAATATCTCCCGATCTGTAGGCATCTGAGAGACAAAACGTATGTCACTTAGAGGGAACGTATATGTCAACTTCATGTCAGAGTCACGTCAATGTATGTCCAAGGGTTTGGAGGATAGAGACATTTAAAATTTTAGAGATTATTTGAAAGTGAATTTTTAAAAGGCAATTATCTCCCGATCTGTATTAATCTGAGAAACAAAACTTATGTCACTTAGAGGGAACGTATATGTCAACTTCATGTCAGAGTCACGTCAATGTATGTCGAAGGGTTTGGAGGATAGTGTCATTTAAATTTTTAGAAATTATTCGAAAGTCAATTGTTTAAAGGCAAATATCTCCCGATCTGTAGGAATCTGAGAGACAAAACGTATGTCACTTAGAGGGAACGTATATGTCAACTTCATGTCAGAGTCACGTCAATGTATGTAAAAGGGTTTGGAGGATAGAGACATTTAAATTTATAGAGATTATTCGAAAGTCAATTTTTGAAAAGGCAAATATCTCCCGATCTGTATTAATCTGAGAGACAAAACTTATGTCACTTTGAGGGAACGCATATGTCAACTTCATGTCAGAGTCACGTCAATGTATGTCCAAGGGTTTGGAGGATAGAGACATTTAAAATTTTAGAGATTATTTGAAAGTGAATTTTTAAAAGTCAAATATCTCCCGATCTGTATTAATCTGAGAGACAAAACTTATGTCACTTAGAGGGAACGTATATGTCAACTTCATGTCAGAATCTCGTCATTGTATGGCCAATGGTTTGGACGATAGAGACATTTTAATTTTTCGAGATTATTCGAAAGTCAATTTTTGAAAAGGCAAATATCTCCCGATCTGTATTAATCTGAGAGACAAAACTTATGTCACTTTGAGGGAACCCATATGTCAACTTCATGTCAGAGTCACGTCACTGTATGTCCAAGGGTTTGGAGAATAGAGACATTTAAATTTTAGAGATTATTCGAAAGTCAATTATTTAAAGGCAAATATCTTCCGATCTGTAGGAATCTGAGAGACAAAACTTATGTCACTTTGAGGGAACGTATATGTCAACTTCATGTCAGAGTCACGTCAATATATGTCCAAGGGGTTGGAGGATAGAGACATTTAAATTTTAGAGATTATTCGAAAGTCAATTATTTAAAGGCAAATATCTTCCGATCTGTAGGAATCTGAGAGACAAAACTTATGTCACTTAGAGGGAACGTATATGTCAACTTCATGTCAGAATCTCGTCATTGTATGGCCAATGGTTTGGACGATAGAGACATTTTAATTTTTCGAGATTATTCGAAAGTCAATTATTAAAAGGCAAATATCTCCCGATCTGTGGGCATCTAAGAGACAAACGTTATGTCACTTTGAGGGAACGCATATGTCAACTTCATGTCAGAGTCTCGTCAATGTATGTCCTAGGGTTTGGAGGATAGAGACATTTTAATTTTTCGAGATTATTCGAAAGTCAATTTTTAAAAGGCAAATATCTCCCGATCTGCAGGAATCTGAGAGACAAAACTTACGTCACTTTGAGGGAACGTATATGTCAACTTCATGTCATAGTCACGTCAATGTATGTCGAAGGGTTTGGAGGATAGAGACATTTAAATTTTTAGAAATTATTCGAAAGTCAATTATTAAAAGGCAAATATCTCCCGATCTGTAGGAATCTGAGAGACAAAACTTATGTCACTTTGAGGGAACGTATATGTCAACTTCGTGTCATAGTCACGTCAATGTATGTCCAAGGGTTTGGAGGATAGAGACATTTAAATTTTTCGAGATTATTCGAAAGTCAATTTTTAAAAGGCAAATATCTGCGGATCTGTAGGAATCTGAGAAACAAAACTAATGTCACTTTGAGGGAACGTATATGTCAACTTGCTGTCAGAGTCACGTCAATGTATGTCCAAGGGTTTGGAGGATAGAGACATTTAAAATTTTAGAGATTATTTGAAAGTGAATTTTTAAAAGTCAAATATCTCCCGATCTGTATTAATCTGAGAGACAAAACTTATGTCACTTAGAGGGAACGTATATGTCAACTTCATGTCAGAATCTCGTCATTGTATGGCCAATGGTTTGGACGATAGAGACATTTTAATTTTTCGAGATTATTCGAAAGTCAATTTTTGAAAAGGCAAATATCTCCCGATCTGTATTAATCTGAGAGACAAAACTTATGTCACTTTGAGGGAACCCATATGTCAACTTCATGTCAGAGTCACGTCACTGTATGTCCAAGGGTTTGGAGAATAGAGACATTTAAATTTTAGAGATTATTCGAAAGTCAATTATTTAAAGGCAAATATCTTCCGATCTGTAGGAATCTGAGAGACAAAACTTATGTCACTTTGAGGGAACGTATATGTCAACTTCATGTCAGAGTCACGTCAATATATGTCCAAGGGGTTGGAGGATAGAGACATTTAAATTTTAGAGATTATTCGAAAGTCAATTATTTAAAGGCAAATATCTTCCGATCTGTAGGAATCTGAGAGACAAAACTTATGTCACTTAGAGGGAACGTATATGTCAACTTCATGTCAGAATCTCGTCATTGTATGGCCAATGGTTTGGACGATAGAGACATTTTAATTTTTCGAGATTATTCGAAAGTCAATTTTTGAAAAGGCAAATATCTCCCGATCTGTATTAATCTGAGAGACAAAACTTATGTCACTTTGAGGGAACGTATATGTAAACGTCCTGTCAGAGTCACGTCAATGTATGTCGAAGTGTTTGGAAGATAGAGACATTTTAATATTACGAGATTATTCGAAAGTCAATTTTTAAAAGGCAAATATCTCCCGATCTGTAGGAATCTGAGAGACAAAACTTATGTCACTTTGAGGGAACGTATATGTCAACTTCATGTCAGAGTCACGTCAATGTATGTCCAAGGGTTTGGAGGATAGAGACATTTACATTTTTCGAGATTATTCGAAAGTCAATTTTTAAAAGGCAAATATCTCCCGATCTGTAGGAATCTGAGAAACAAAACTTATGTCTCTTTGAGGGAACGTATATGCCAACTTGCTGTCAGAGTCTCGTCAATGTATGTCCAAGGGTTTGGAGGATAGAGACATTTAAATTATTCGAGATTATTCAAAAGTCAATTTTTAAAAGGCAAATATCTCCCGATCTGTAGGAATCTGAGAAACAAAACTTATGTCTCTTTGAGGGAACGTATATGCCAACTTGCTGTCAGAGTCACGTCAATGTATGTCCAAGGTTTTGGAGGATAGAGACATTTAAATTTTTAGAGATTATTCGAAAGTCAATTTTTGAAAAGGCAAATATCTCCCGATCAATAGGAATCTGAGAGACAAAACTTATGTCACTTTGAGGGAACGCATATGTTAACTTCATGTCAGAATCTCGTCAATGTATGTCCAAGGGTTTGGACGATAGAGACATTTTAATTTTTCGAGATTATTCGAAAGTCAATTATTAAAAGGCAAATATCTCCCGATCTGTGGGCATCTAAGAGACAAACGTTATGTCACTTTGAGGGAACGCATATGTCAACTTCATGTCAGAGTCTTGTCAATGTATGTCCAAGGGTTTGGAGGATAGAGACATTTAAATTTTTCGAGATTATTCGAAAGTCAATTTTTAAAAGGCAAATATCTCCCGATCTGTAGGAATCTGAGAAACAAAACTTATGTCACTTTGAGGGAATGTATATGTCAACTTGCTGTCTGAGTCACGTTAATGTATGTCCAAGGGTTTGGAGGATATTGATATTTAAATTTTTGGAGATTATTCGAAAGTCAATTTCTGAAAAGGCAAATATCTCCCGATCAATAGGAATCTAAGAGACAAAAGTTATGTCACTTTGAGGGAACGTATATGTCAACTTCATGTCATAATCTCGTCAATGTATGTCCAAGGGTTTGGACGATAGAGACATATTATTATTCGAGATTATTCGAAAGTCAGTTTTCAAAGGCAAATATCTCCCGATCTGTAGGCATCTGAGAGACAACCTTATGTCACTTTGAGGTAACGCATATGTCAACTTCATGTCAGAGTCTCGTCAAGGTATGTCCAAGGGTTTGGAGGATAGAGACATTTTAATATTTCGAGAATATTCGAAAGTCAATTTTTAAAAGGCAAATATCTCCCGATCTGTAGGAATCTGAGAAACAAAAATAATGTCACTTTGAGGGAACGTATATGTCAACTTGCTGTCAGAGTCACGTCAATGTATGTCCAAGGGTTTGGAGGATAGAGAAATTTAAATTTTTAGAGATTATTCGAAAGTCAATTTTTGAAAAGGCAAATATCTCCCGATCAATAGGAACCTGAGAGACTGAACTTATGCCACTTTGAGGGAACGTACATGTCAACTTCATGTCAGAATCTAGTCAATGTATGTCCAAGGGTTTGGACGATAGACACATTTTAATTTTTCGAGATTATTCGTAAGTCAATTATTTAAAGGCAAATATCTCCCGATCTGTGGGCATCTGAGAGACAAACCTTATGTCCCTTTGAGGGAACGCATATGTCAACTTAGTATCAGAGTCTCGTCAATGTATGTCCAAGGGTTTGGAGGATAGAGACATTTTAATTTTTCGAGATTATTCGAAAGTCAATTATTAAAAGGCAAATATCTCCCGATCTTTATTAATCTGAGAGACAAAACTTATGTCACTTAGAGGGAACGCATATGTCAACTTCATGTCAGAGTCTAGTCAATGTATGTCCAAGGGTTTGGAGGATAGAGACATTTTAATTTTTCGAGATTATTCGAAAGTCAATTTTGAAAAGGCAAATATCTCCCGATCTGCAGGAATCTGAGAGACAAAACTTATGTCACTTTGAGGGAACGTATATGTCAACTTCATGTCATAGTCAGTTCAATGTATGTCGAAGGGTTTGGAGGATAGAGACATTTAAATTTTTAGAAATTATTCGAAAGTCAATTATTAAAAGGCAAATATCTCCCGATCTGTAGGAATCTGAGAGACAAAACTTATGTCACTTTGAGGGAACGTATATGTCAACTTCCTGTCAGAGTCAGGTCAATGTATGTCCAAGGGTTTGGAGGATAGAGACATTTAAATTTTTCGAGATTATTCGAAAGTCAATTTTTAAAAGGCAAATATCTCCCGATCTGTAGGAATCTGAGAAACAAAACTAATGTCACTTTGAGGGAACGTATGTGTCAACTTGCTGTCAGAGTCACGTCAATGTATGTCCAAGGGTTTGGAGGATAGACACATTTAAATTTTTCCAGATTATTCGAAAGTCAATTTTTGAAAAGACAAATATCTCCCGATCTGTATTAATCTGAGAGACAAAACTTATGTCACTTTGAGGGAACGTATATGTCAACTTCATGTCAGAATCTCGTCAATGTATGTCCAACGGTTTGGATGATAGACACATTTTAATTTTTCGAGATTATTCGAAAGTCAATTATTAAAAGGCAAATATCTCCCGATCTGTTGGCATCTGAGAGACAAACGTTATGTCACTTTGAGGGAAAGCATATGTCAACTTCATGTCAGAGTCTCGGCAATGTATGTCCAAGGGTTTGGAGGATAGAGACATTTTAATTTTTCGAGATTATTCGAAAGTCAATTTTTAAAAGGCAAATATCTTCCGATCTGTCTCAATCTGAGAGACAAATCTTATGTCACTTTGAGGGAACGTATATGTCAACTTCATGTCATAGTCACGACAATGTATGTCGAAGGGTTTGGAGGATAGAGACATTTAAATTTTTGGAGATTATTCGAAAGTCAATTTTTCAAAGGCAAATATCTCCCGATCTGTAGGCATCTGAGAGACAAACCTTAGGTCACTTTGAGGGAACGCATATGTCAAATTCATGTCAGAGTCTCGTCAATGTATGTCCAAGGGTTTGGAGGATAGAGACATTTTAATTTATCGAGATTATTCGAAAGTCAATTTTTAAAAGTCAAATATCTCCCGATCTGTAGGAATCTGAGAAACAAAACTTATGTCACTTTGAGGGAACGTAAATGTCAACTTGCTGTCAGAGTCACGTCAATGTATGTCCAAGGGTTTGGAGGATAGAGACATTTAAATTTTTAGAGATTATTCGAAAGTCAATTTTTGAAAAGGCAAATATCTCCCGATCAATAGGAATCAGAGAGACAAAACTTATGTCACTTTGAGGGAACATATAGGTCAACTTCATGTCAGAATCTCGTCAATGTATGTCCAAGGGGTTGGACGATAGAGACATTTAAATTTTTCGAGATTATTCGAAAGTCAATTATTAAAAGGCAAATATCTCCCGATCTGTAGGCATCTGAAAGACAAACCTTATGTCACTTTGAGGGAACGCATATGTCAACTTCATGTCAGAGTCTCGTCAAGGTATGTCCAAGGGTTTGGAGGAAAGAGACATTTTAATTTTTCGAGATTATTCGAAAGTCAATTTTTAAAAGGCAAATATCTCCCGATCTGTAGGAATCTGAAAAACAAAACTTATGTCACTTTGAGGGAACGTATATGTCAACTTGCTGTCAGAGTCACGTCAATGTATGTAAAAGGGTTTGCAGGATAGAGACATTTAAATTTTTAGAGATTATTCGAAAGTCAATTTTTGAAAAGGCAAATATCTCCCGATCTGTATTAATCTGAGAGACAAAACTTATGTCACTTTGAGGGAACGCATATGCCAACTTCATGTCAGAGTCACGTCAATGTATGTCCAAGGGGTTGGAGGATAGAGACATTTAAATTTTAGAGATTATTTGAAAGTCAATTATTTAAAGGCAAATATCTCCCGATCTGTAGGAATCTGAGAGACAAAACTTATGTCACTTAGAGGGAACGTATATGTCAACTTCATGTCAGAATCTCGTCATTGTATGTCCAATGGTTTGGACGATAGAGACATTTTAATTTTTCGTGATTATCCGAAAGTCAATTATTAAAAGGCAAATATCTCCCGATCTGTAGGCATCTGAGAGACAAAACGTATGTCACTTAGAGGGAACGTATATGTCAACTTCATGTCAGAGTCACGTCAATGTATGTCCAAGGGTTTGGAGGATAGAGACATTTAAAATTTTAGAGATTATTTGAAAGTGAATTTTTAAAAGGCAATTATCTCCCGATCTGTATTAATCTGAGAAACAAAACTTATGTCACTTAGAGGGAACGTATATGTCAACTTCATGTCAGAGTCACGTCAATGTATGTCGAAGGGTTTGGAGGATAGTGTCATTTAAATTTTTAGAAATTATTCGAAAGTCAATTGTTTAAAGGCAAATATCTCCCGATCTGTAGGAATCTGAGAGACAAAACGTATGTCACTTAGAGGGAACGTATATGTCAACTTCATGTCAGAGTCACGTCAATGTATGTAAAAGGGTTTGGAGGATAGAGACATTTAAATTTATAGAGATTATTCGAAAGTCAATTTTTGAAAAGGCAAATATCTCCCGATCTGTATTAATCTGAGAGACAAAACTTATGTCACTTTGAGGGAACGCATATGTCAACTTCATGTCAGAGTCACGTCAATGTATGTCCAAGGGTTTGGAGGATAGAGACATTTAAAATTTTAGAGATTATTTGAAAGTGAATTTTTAAAAGTCAAATATCTCCCGATCTGTATTAATCTGAGAGACAAAACTTATGTCACTTAGAGGGAACGTATATGTCAACTTCATGTCAGAATCTCGTCATTGTATGGCCAATGGTTTGGACGATAGAGACATTTTAATTTTTCGAGATTATTCGAAAGTCAATTTTTGAAAAGGCAAATATCTCCCGATCTGTATTAATCTGAGAGACAAAACTTATGTCACTTTGAGGGAACCCATATGTCAACTTCATGTCAGAGTCACGTCACTGTATGTCCAAGGGTTTGGAGAATAGAGACATTTAAATTTTAGAGATTATTCGAAAGTCAATTATTTAAAGGCAAATATCTTCCGATCTGTAGGAATCTGAGAGACAAAACTTATGTCACTTTGAGGGAACGTATATGTCAACTTCATGTCAGAGTCACGTCAATATATGTCCAAGGGGTTGGAGGATAGAGACATTTAAATTTTAGAGATTATTCGAAAGTCAATTATTTAAAGGCAAATATCTTCCGATCTGTAGGAATCTGAGAGACAAAACTTATGTCACTTAGAGGGAACGTATATGTCAACTTCATGTCAGAATCTCGTCATTGTATGGCCAATGGTTTGGACGATAGAGACATTTTAATTTTTCGAGATTATTCGAAAGTCAATTTTTGAAAAGGCAAATATCTCCCGATCTGTATTAATCTGAGAGACAAAACTTATGTCACTTTGAGGGAACGTATATGTAAACGTCCTGTCAGAGTCACGTCAATGTATGTCGAAGTGTTTGGAAGATAGAGACATTTTAATATTACGAGATTATTCGAAAGTCAATTTTTAAAAGGCAAATATCTCCCGATCTGTAGGAATCTGAGAGACAAAACTTATGTCACTTTGAGGGAACGTATATGTCAACTTCATGTCAGAGTCACGTCAATGTATGTCCAAGGGTTTGGAGGATAGAGACATTTAAATTTTTCGAGATTATTCGAAAGTCAATTTTTAAAAGGCAAATATCTCCCGATCTGTAGGAATCTGAGAAACAAAACTTATGTCTCTTTGAGGGAACGTATATGCCAACTTGCTGTCAGAGTCTCGTCAATGTATGTCCAAGGGTTTGGAGGATAGAGACATTTAAATTATTCGAGATTATTCAAAAGTCAATTTTTAAAAGGCAAATATCTCCCGATCTGTAGGAATCTGAGAAACAAAACTTATGTCTCTTTGAGGGAACGTATATGCCAACTTGCTGTCAGAGTCACGTCAATGTATGTCCAAGGTTTTGGAGGATAGAGACATTTAAATTTTTAGAGATTATTCGAAAGTCAATTTTTGAAAAGGCAAATATCTCCCGATCAATAGGAATCTGAGAGACAAAACTTATGTCACTTTGAGGGAACGCATATGTTAACTTCATGTCAGAATCTCGTCAATGTATGTCCAAGGGTTTGGACGATAGAGACATTTAAATTTTTCGAGATTATTCGAAAGTCAATTATTAAAAGGCAAATATCTCCCGATCTGTGGGCATCTAAGAGACAAACGTTATGTCACTTTGAGGGAACGCATATGTCAACTTCATGTCAGAGTCTCGTCAATGTATGTCCTAGGGTTTGGAGGATAGAGACATTTTAATTTTTCGAGATTATTCGAAAGTCAATTTTTAAAAGGCAAATATCTCCCGATCTGCAGGAATCTGAGAGACAAAACTTACGTCACTTTGAGGGAACGTATATGTCAACTTCATGTCATAGTCACGTCAATGTATGTCGAAGGGTTTGGAGGATAGAGACATTTAAATTTTTAGAAATTATTCGAAAGTCAATTATTAAAAGGCAAATATCTCCCGATCTGTAGGAATCTGAGAGACAAAACTTATGTCACTTTGAGGGAACGTATATGTCAACTTCCTGTCAGAGTCACGTCAATGTATGTCCAAGGGTTTGGAGGATAGAGACATTTAAATTTTTCGAGATTATTCGAAAGTCAATTTTTAAAAGGCAAATATCTGCGGATCTGTAGGAATCTGAGAAACAAAACTAATGTCACTTTGAGGGAACGTATATGTCAACTTGCTGTCAGAGTCACGTCAATGTATGTCCAAGGGTTTGGAGGATAGAGACATTTTAATTTTTCCAGATTATTCGAAAGTCAATTTTTGAAAAGGCAAATATCTCCCGATCTGTATTAATCTGAGAGACAAAACTTATGTCACTTTGAGGGAACGTATATGTCAACTTCATGTCAGAATCTCGTCAATGTATGTCCAAGGGTTTGGACGATAGACGCATTTTAATTTTTCGAGATTATTCGAAAGTCAATTATTAAAAGGCAAATATCTCCCGATCTGTGGGCATCTGAGGGACAAACGTTATGTCTCTTTGAGGGAACGCATATGTCAACCTCATGTCAGAGTCTCGTCAATGTATGTCCAAGGGTTTGGAGGACAGAGACATTTTAATTTTTCGAGATTATTCGAAAGTCAATTTTTAAAAGGCAAATATCTTCCGATCTGTAGGAATCTGAGAGACAAAACTTATGTCACTTTGAGGGAACGTATATGTCAACTTCGTGTCATAGTCACGTCAATGTATGTCGAAGGGTTTGGAGGATAGAGACATTTAAATTTTTGGAGATTATTCGAAAGTCAATTTTTAAAAGGCAAATATCTCCCGATCTGTAGGCATCTGAGAGACAAACCTTATATCACTTTGAGGGAACGCATATGTCAACTTCATGTCAGAGTCTTGTCAATGTATGTCCAAGGGTTTGGAGGATAGAGACATTTAAATTTTTCGAGATTATTCGAAAGTCAATTTTTAAAAGGCAAATATCTCCCGATCTGTAGGAATCTGAGAAACAAAACTTATGTCACTTTGAGGGAATGTATATGTCAACTTGCTGTCTGAGTCACGTTAATGTATGTCCAAGGGTTTGGAGGATATTGATATTTAAATTTTTGGAGATTATTCGAAAGTCAATTTCTGAAAAGGCAAATATCTCCCGATCAATAGGAATCTAAGAGACAAAAGTTATGTCACTTTGAGGGAACGTATATGTCAACTTCATGTCATAATCTCGTCAATGTATGTCCAAGGGTTTGGACGATAGAGACATATTATTATTCGAGATTATTCGAAAGTCAGTTTTCAAAGGCAAATATCTCCCGATCTGTAGGCATCTGAGAGACAACCTTATGTCACTTTGAGGTAACGCATATGTCAACTTCATGTCAGAGTCTCGTCAAGGTATGTCCAAGGGTTTGGAGGATAGAGACATTTTAATATTTCGAGAATATTCGAAAGTCAATTTTTAAAAGGCAAATATCTCCCGATCTGTAGGAATCTGAGAAACAAAAATAATGTCACTTTGAGGGAACGTATATGTCAACTTGCTGTCAGAGTCACGTCAATGTATGTCCAAGGGTTTGGAGGATAGAGAAATTTAAATTTTTAGAGATTATTCGAAAGTCAATTTTTGAAAAGGCAAATATCTCCCGATCAATAGGAACCTGAGAGACTGAACTTATGCCACTTTGAGGGAACGTACATGTCAACTTCATGTCAGAATCTAGTCAATGTATGTCCAAGGGTTTGGACGATAGACACATTTTAATTTTTCGAGATTATTCGTAAGTCAATTATTTAAAGGCAAATATCTCCCGATCTGTGGGCATCTGAGAGACAAACCTTATGTCCCTTTGAGGGAACGCATATGTCAACTTAGTATCAGAGTCTCGTCAATGTATGTCCAAGGGTTTGGAGGATAGAGACATTTTAATTTTTCGAGATTATTCGAAAGTCAATTATTAAAAGGCAAATATCTCCCGATCTTTATTAATCTGAGAGACAAAACTTATGTCACTTAGAGGGAACGCATATGTCAACTTCATGTCAGAGTCTAGTCAATGTATGTCCAAGGGTTTGGAGGATAGAGACATTTTAATTTTTCGAGATTATTCGAAAGTCAATTTTGAAAAGGCAAATATCTCCCGATCTGCAGGAATCTGAGAGACAAAACTTATGTCACTTTGAGGGAACGTATATGTCAACTTCATGTCATAGTCACTTCAATGTATGTCGAAGGGTTTGGAGGATAGAGACATTTAAATTTTTAGAAATTATTCGAAAGTCAATTATTAAAAGGCAAATATCTCCCGATCTGTAGGAATCTGAGAGACAAAACTTATGTCACTTTGAGGGAACGTATATGTCAACTTCCTGTCAGAGTCAGGTCAATGTATGTCCAAGGGTTTGGAGGATAGAGACATTTAAATTTTTCGAGATTATTCGAAAGTCAATTTTTAAAAGGCAAATATCTCCCGATCTGTAGGAATCTGAGAAACAAAACTAATGTCACTTTGAGGGAACGTATGTGTCAACTTGCTGTCAGAGTCACGTCAATGTATGTCCAAGGGTTTGGAGGATAGACACATTTAAATTTTTCCAGATTATTCGAAAGTCAATTTTTGAAAAGACAAATATCTCCCGATCTGTATTAATCTGAGAGACAAAACTTATGTCACTTTGAGGGAACGTATATGTCAACTTCATGTCAGAATCTCGTCAATGTATGTCCAACGGTTTGGATGATAGACACATTTTAATTTTTCGAGATTATTCGAAAGTCAATTATTAAAAGGCAAATATCTCCCGATCTGTTGGCATCTGAGAGACAAACGTTATGTCACTTTGAGGGAAAGCATATGTCAACTTCATGTCAGAGTCTCGGCAATGTATGTCCAAGGGTTTGGAGGATAGAGACATTTTAATTTTTCGAGATTATTCGAAAGTCAATTTTTAAAAGGCAAATATCTTCCGATCTGTCTCAATCTGAGAGACAAATCTTATGTCACTTTGAGGGAACGTATATGTCAACTTCATGTCATAGTCACGACAATGTATGTCGAAGGGTTTGGAGGATAGAGACATTTAAATTTTTGGAGATTATTCGAAAGTCAATTTTTCAAAGGCAAATATCTCCCGATCTGTAGGCATCTGAGAGACAAACCTTAGGTCACTTTGAGGGAACGCATATGTCAAATTCATGTCAGAGTCTCGTCAATGTATGTCCAAGGGTTTGGAGGATAGAGACATTTTAATTTATCGAGATTATTCGAAAGTCAATTTTTAAAAGTCAAATATCTCCCGATCTGTAGGAATCTGAGAAACAAAACTTATGTCACTTTGAGGGAACGTAAATGTCAACTTGCTGTCAGAGTCACGTCAATGTATGTCCAAGGGTTTGGAGGATAGAGACATTTAAATTTTTAGAGATTATTCGAAAGTCAATTTTTGAAAAGGCAAATATCTCCCGATCAATAGGAATCAGAGAGACAAAACTTATGTCACTTTGAGGGAACATATAGGTCAACTTCATGTCAGAATCTCGTCAATGTATGTCCAAGGGGTTGGACGATAGAGACATTTAAATTTTTCGAGATTATTCGAAAGTCAATTATTAAAAGGCAAATATCTCCCGATCTGTAGGCATCTGAAAGACAAACCTTATGTCACTTTGAGGGAACGCATATGTCAACTTCATGTCAGAGTCTCGTCAAGGTATGTCCAAGGGTTTGGAGGAAAGAGACATTTTAATTTTTCGAGATTATTCGAAAGTCAATTTTTAAAAGGCAAATATCTCCCGATCTGTAGGAATCTGAAAAACAAAACTTATGTCACTTTGAGGGAACGTATATGTCAACTTGCTGTCAGAGTCACGTCAATGTATGTAAAAGGGTTTGCAGGATAGAGACATTTAAATTTTTAGAGATTATTCGAAAGTCAATTTTTGAAAAGGCAAATATCTCCCGATCTGTATTAATCTGAGAGACAAAACTTATGTCACTTTGAGGGAACGCATATGCCAACTTCATGTCAGAGTCACGTCAATGTATGTCCAAGGGGTTGGAGGATAGAGACATTTAAATTTTAGAGATTATTTGAAAGTCAATTATTTAAAGGCAAATATCTCCCGATCTGTAGGAATCTGAGAGACAAAACTTATGTCACTTAGAGGGAACGTATATGTCAACTTCATGTCAGAATCTCGTCATTGTATGTCCAATGGTTTGGACGATAGAGACATTTTAATTTTTCGTGATTATCCGAAAGTCAATTATTAAAAGGCAAATATCTCCCGATCTGTAGGCATCTGAGAGACAAACCTTATGTAACATTGAGGGAACGCATATGTCAACTTCATGTCATTGTATCGTCAATGTATGTCCAAGGGTTTGGAGGATAGGGACATTTTAATTTTTCGAGATTATTCGAAAGTGAATTATTAAAAGGCAAATATCTCCCGATCTGTATTAATCTGAGAGACAAAACTAATGTCACTTTGAGGGAACATATATGTCAACTTCCTGTCAGAGTCACGTCAATGTATGTCCAAGGGTTTGGAGGATAGAGACATTTAAATTTTTAGAGATTATTCGAAAGTCAATTTTTGAAAAGGCAAATATCTTCCGATCTGTAGGAATCTGAGATACAAACCTTATGTCACTTTGAGGGAACGTATATATAAATGTCCTGTCAGAGTCACTTCAATGTATGTCCAAGGGTTTGGAGGATAGAGACAATTAAATTTTTAGAGATTATTCGAAAGTCAATTTTTAAAAGGCAAATATCTCCCGATCTGTAGGAATCTGAGACACAAAACTTATGTCACTTTGAGGGAACGTATATGTAAATGTCCTGTCAGAGTCACGTCAATCTATGTCCAAGGGTTTGGAGGATAGAGAAATTTTAAATTTACGAGATTATTCGAAAGTCAATATTAAAAGGCAAATATCTCCCGATCTGTAGGAATGTGAGAGACAAAACTTATGTCACTTTGAGGGAACGTATATGTCAACTTCATGTCAGAATCTTGTCAATGTATGTCCAAGGGTTTGGACGATAGACACATTTTAATTTTTCGAGATTATTCGAAAGTCA
This sequence comes from Zootermopsis nevadensis, assembly GCF_977971745.1. NCBI lineage: Eukaryota > Metazoa > Arthropoda > Insecta > Blattodea > Termopsidae > Zootermopsis > Zootermopsis nevadensis. The sequence goes on along the minus strand of NW_028259139.1, from coordinate 20,799,846 downwards.
AATTTTAAAAGGCAAATATCTCCCGATCTGTATTAATCTGAGAGACAAAACTTATGTAACTTTGAGGGAATGTATATGTCAACTTCATGTCAGAGTCTCGTCAATGTATGTACAAGGGTTTGGAGGATAGAGACATTTTAATTTCTCAAGATTATTCGAAAGTCAATTTTTAAAAAACAAATATCTCCCGATCTGTAGGCATCTGAGAGACAAACCTTATGTCACTTTGAGGGAACGCACATGTCAACTTCATGTCAGAGTCTCGTCAAGGTATGTCCAAGGGTTTGGCGGATAGAGACATTTTAATTTTTCGAGATTATCGAAAGTCAATTTTTGAAAAGGCAAATATCTCCCGATCTGTATTAATCTGAGAGACAAAACTTATGTAACTTTGAGGGAACGTATATGTCAACTTCATGTCATAGTCGCGTATATGTATGTCGAAGGGTTTGGAGGATAGAGACATTTAAATTTTTAGAGATTATTCGAAAGTCAATTTTTAAAAGGCAAATATCTCCCGATCTGTAGGCATCTGAGAGACAAACCTTTGGTCACTTTGAGGGAACGTATATGTCAACTTGCTGTCAGAGTCACGTCAATGTATGTAAAAGGGTTTGGAGGATAGAGACATTTTAAATTTTCGAGATTATTCGAAAGTCAATATTTTAAAGGCAAATATCTCCCGATCTGTAGGCATCTGAGAGACACACCTTATGTCACTTTGAGGGAACGCACATGTCAACTTCATGTCAGAGTCTCGTCAAGGTATGTCCAAGGGTTTGGCGGATAGAGACATTTTAATTTTTCGAGATTATTCGAAAGTCAATTTTTGAAAAGGCAAATATCTCCCGATCTGTATTAATCTGAGAGACAAAACTTATGTCACTTTGAGGGAACGTATATGTCAACTTCATGTCATAGTCGCGTATATGTATGTCGAAGGGTTTGGAGGATAGAGACATTTAAATTTTTAGAGATTATTCGAAAGTCAATTTTTAAAAGGCAAATATCTCCCGATCTGTAGGCATCTGAGAGACAAACCTTAGGTAAATTTGAGGGAACGCATATGTCAACTTCATGTCAGAGTCTCGTCAATGTATGTCCAAGGGTTTGGAGGATAGAGACATTTTAATTTTTCGAGATTATTCGAAAGTCAATTTTTAAAAGGCAAATATCTCCCGATCTGTAGGAATCTGAGAAACAAAACTTGTGTCACTTTGAGGGAACGTATATCTCAACTTGCTGTCAGAGTCACGTCAATGTATGTAAAAGGGTTTGGAGGATAGAGACATTTAAATTTTTAGAGATTATTCGAAAGTCAATTTTTAAAAGGCAAATATCTCCCGATCTGTAGGCATCTGAGAGACAAACCTTAGGTCACTTTGAGGGAACGCATATTTCAACTTCATGTCAGAGTCTCTTCAATGTATGTCCAAGGGTTTGGAGGATAGAGACATTTTAATTTTAAGAGATTATTCGAAAGTCAATTTTTAAAAGGCAAATATCCCCCGATCTGTAGGCATCTGAGAGACAAACCTTAGGTCACTTTGAGGGAACGCATATTTCAACTTCATGTCAGAGTCTCTTCAATGTATGTAAAAGGGTTTGGAGGATAGAGACATTTAAATTTTTAGAGATTATTCGAAAGTCAATTTTTGAAAAGGCAAATATCTCCCGATCTGTATTAATCTGAGAGACAAAACTTATGTCACTTTGAGGGAACGTATATGTCAACTTCATGTCATAGTCACGTCAATGTATGTGCAAGGGTTTGGATGATAGAGACATTTTAATTTTTCGAGATTATTCGAAAGTCAATTTTTCAAAGGTAAATATCTCCCGATCTGCAGGCATCTGAGAGACTAAACTTATGTCACTTTGAGGGAACGCATATGTCAACTTCATGTCAGAGTCACGTCAATGTATGTCCAAGGGTTTGGAGGATAGAGACATTTAAAATTTTAGAGATTATTTGAAAGTGAATTTTTAAAAGGCAAATATCTCCCGATCTGTATTAATCTGAGAAACAAAACTTATGTCACTTAGAGGGAACGTATATGTCAACTTCATGTCAGAGTCACGTCAATGTATGTCGAAGGGTTTGGAGGATAGTGTCATTTAAATTTTTAGAAATTATTCGAAAGTCAATTGTTTAAAGGCAAATATCTCCCGATCTGTAGGAATCTGAGAGACAAAACGTATGTCACTTAGAGGGAACGTATATGTCAACTTCATGTCAGAGTCACGTCAATGTATGTAAAAGGGTTTGGAGGATAGAGACATTTAAATTTATAGAGATTATTCGAAAGTCAATTTTTGAAAAGGCAAATATCTCCCGATCTGTATTAATCTGAGAGACAAAACTTATGTCACTTTGAGGGAACGCATATGTCAACTTCATGTCAGAGTCACGTCAATGTATGTCCAAGGGTTTGGAGGATAGAGACATTTAAAATTTTAGAGATTATTTGAAAGTGAATTTTTAAAAGTCAAATATCTCCCGATCTGTATTAATCTGAGAGACAAAACTTATGTCACTTAGAGGGAACGTATATGTCAACTTCATGTCAGAATCTCGTCATTGTATGGCCAATGGTTTGGACGATAGAGACATTTTAATTTTTCGAGATTATTCGAAAGTCAATTTTTGAAAAGGCAAATATCTCCCGATCTGTATTAATCTGAGAGACAAAACTTATGTCACTTTGAGGGAACCCATATGTCAACTTCATGTCAGAGTCACGTCACTGTATGTCCAAGGGTTTGGAGAATAGAGACATTTAAATTTTAGAGATTATTCGAAAGTCAATTATTTAAAGGCAAATATCTTCCGATCTGTAGGAATCTGAGAGACAAAACTTATGTCACTTTGAGGGAACGTATATGTCAACTTCATGTCAGAGTCACGTCAATATATGTCCAAGGGGTTGGAGGATAGAGACATTTAAATTTTAGAGATTATTCGAAAGTCAATTATTTAAAGGCAAATATCTTCCGATCTGTAGGAATCTGAGAGACAAAACTTATGTCACTTAGAGGGAACGTATATGTCAACTTCATGTCAGAATCTCGTCATTGTATGGCCAATGGTTTGGACGATAGAGACATTTTAATTTTTCGAGATTATTCGAAAGTCAATTTTTGAAAAGGCAAATATCTCCCGATCTGTATTAATCTGAGAGACAAAACTTATGTCACTTTGAGGGAACGTATATGTAAACGTCCTGTCAGAGTCACGTCAATGTATGTCGAAGTGTTTGGAAGATAGAGACATTTTAATATTACGAGATTATTCGAAAGTCAATTTTTAAAAGGCAAATATCTCCCGATCTGTAGGAATCTGAGAGACAAAACTTATGTCACTTTGAGGGAACGTATATGTCAACTTCATGTCAGAGTCACGTCAATATATGTCTAAGGGGTTGGAGGATAGAGACATTTAAATTTTTAGAGATTATTCGAAAGTCAATTTTTGAAAAGGCAAATATCTCCCGATCTGTATTAATCTGAGAGACAAAACTTATGTCACTTTGAGGGAACCCATATGTCAACTACATGTCAGAATCTCGTCAATGTATGTCCAAGGGTTTGGACGATAGAGACATTTTAATTTTTCGAGATTATTCGAAAGTTAATAATTAAAAGGCAAATATCTCCCGATCAATAGGAATCTGAGAGACAAACCTTATGTCACTTTGAGGGAACGCATATGTCAACTTCATGTCAGAGTCTCGCCAATGTATGTCCAAGGGTTTGGAGGATAGAGACATTTTAATTTTTCGAGATTATTCGAAAGTCAATTTTTAAAAGGCAGATATCTCCCGATCTGTAGGAATCTTTGAGACAAAACTTATGTCACTTTGAGGGAACGTATATGTCAACTTCATGTCAGAGTCACGTCAATATATGTCCAAGGGGTTGGAGGATAGAGACATTTAAATTTTTAGAGATTATTCGAAAGTCAATTTTTGAAAAGGCAAATATCTCCCGATCTGTATTAATCTGAGAGACGAAACTTATGTTACTTTGAGGGAACGTATATGTCAACTTCATGTCATAGTCACGTCAATGTATGTCGAAGGGTTTGGAGGATAGAGACATTTTAATTTTTCGAGATTATTCGCAAGTCAATTTTTAAAAGGCAAATATCTCCCGATCTGTAGGCATCTGAGAGACAAACCTTAGGTCACTTTGAGGGAACGCATATGTCAACTTCATGTCAGAATCTCGTCAATGTATGTCCAAGGGTTTGGACGATAGAGACATTTTAATTTTTCGAGATTATTCGAAAGTCAATTATTAAAAGGCAAATATCTCCCGATCTGTGGGCATCTGAGATACACATCTTATGTCACTTTGAGGGAACGCATATGTCAACTTCATGTCAGAGTCTCGTCAATGTATGTCCTAGGGTATGGAGGATAGAGACATTTTAATTTTTCGAGATTATTCGAAAATCAATTTTTAAAAGGCAAATATCTCCCGATCTGCAGGAATCTGAGAGACAAAACTTACGTCACTTTGAGGGAACGTATATGTCAACTTCATGTCAGAGTCACGTCCATGTATGTCCAAGGGTTTGGAGGATAGAGACATTTAAATTTTTAGAGATTATTCGAAAGTCAATTGTTAAAAGGCAAATATCTCCCGATCTGTAGGAATCTGAGAGACAACACTTATGTCACTTAGAGGGAACGTATATGTCAACTTCATGTCAGAGTCACGTCAATGTATGTAAAAGGGTTTGGAGGATAGAGACATTTAAATTTTTAGAGATTATTCGAAAGTCAATTTTTGAAAAGGCAAATATCTCCCGATCTGTATTAATCTGAGAGACAAAACTTATGTCACTTTGAGGGAACGTATATGTCAACTTCATGTCATAATCACGTCAATGTATGTCCAAGGGTTTGGACGATAGAGACATTTTAATTTTTCGAGATTATTCGAAAGTCAATTTTTAAAAGGTAAATATCTCCCGATCTGTATTAATCTGAGAGACAAAACTTATGTCACTTTGATGGAACGCATATGTCAACTTCATGTCAGAGTCACGTCAATGTATGTCCAAGGGTTTGGAGAATAGAGACATTTAAATTTTAGAGATTATTCGAAAGTCAATTTTTAAAAGGCAAATATCTCCCGATCTGTAGCAATCTGAGAGACAAAACTTATGTCACTTTGAGGGAACGTAAATGTAAACGTCCTGTCAGAGTCACGTCAATGTATGTCGAAGGGTTTGGAGGATAGAGACATTTTAATATTACGAGATTATTCGAAAGTCAATTTTTAAAAGGCAAATATCTCCCGATCTGTAGGAATCTGAGAGACAAAACTTATGTCACTTTGAGGAAACGTATATGTCAACTACATGTCAGAATCTCGTCAATGTATGTCCAAGGGTTTGGACGAAAGAGACATTTTAATTTTTCGAGATTATTCGAAAGTCAATTATTAAAAGGCAGATATCTCCCGATCTGTAGGAATCTTTGAGACAAAACTTATGTCACTTTGAGGGAACGTATATGTTAACTTCATGCCAGAGTCACGTCAATGTATGTCCAAGGGGTTGGAGGAAAGAGACATTTAAATTTTTAGAGATTATTCGAAAGTCAATTTTTGAAAAGGCAAATATCTCCCGATCTGTATTAATCTGAGAGACAAAACTTATGTTACTTTGAGGGAACGTATATGTCAACTTCATGTCATAGTCACGTCAATGTATGTCGAAGGGTTTGGAGGATAGAGACATTTTAATTTTTCGTGATTATTCGCAAGTCAATTTTTAAAAGGCAAATATCTCCCGATCTGTAGGAATGTGAGAGACAAAACTTATGTCACTTTGAGGGAACGTATATGTTAACTTCATGTCAGAATCTCGTCAATGTATGTCCAAGGGTTTGGACGATAGAGACATTTTAATTTTTCGAGATTATTTGAAAGTCAATTTTTAAAAGCCAAATATCTCCCGATCTGTAAGCATCTGAGATACAAACCTTATGTCACTTTGAGGGAACGCATATGTCAACTTCATGTCAGAGTCTCGTCAATGTATGTCCAAGGTTTTGGACGATAGAAACATTTAAAATTTTCGAGATTATTCGAAAGTCAATAATTAAAAGGCAAATATCTCCCCATCTGTAGGCATCTGAGAAACAAACCTTATGTCACTTTGAGGGAACGCATATGTCAACTTCATGTCAGAATCTGGTCAATGTATGTCCAAGGGTTTGGAGGATAGAGACATTTAAATTTTTAGAGATTATTCGAAAGTAAATTTTTAAAAGGCAAATATCTCCCGATCTGTTGGAATCTGAGAGACAAAACTTATGTCACTTTGAGGGAACGTATATGTCAACTTCATGTCAGAATCTTGTCAATGTATGTCCAAGGGTTTGGACGATAGAGACATTTTAATTTTTCACTGTTATTCGAAAGTCAATTTTTAAAAGGCAAATATCTCCCGATCTGCAGGCATCTGAGAGACAAACCTTATGTCACATTGAGGGAACGCATATGTCAACTTCATGTCAGAGTCACGTCAATGTATGTCCAAGGGTTTGGAGGATAGAGACATTTAAATTTTTAGAGATTATTCGAAAGTCAATTCTTAAAAGGCAAATATCTCCCGATCTGTAGGAATCTGAGAGACAAAACTTATGTCACTTTGAGGGAACGTATATGTCAACTTCCTGTCAGAGTCACGTCAATGTATGTCCAAGGGTTTGGAGGATAGAGACATTTAAATTTTTAGAGATTATTCGAAAGTCAATTATTTAAAGGCAAATATCTTCCGATCTGTAGGAATCTGAGAGACAAACCTTATGTCAAATTGAGGGAAAGCATATGTCAACTTCATGTCAGAGTCTCGTCAATGTATGTCCAAGGGTTTGGAGGATAGACACATTTTAATGTTTCGAGATTATTCGAAAGTGAATTATTAAAAGGCAAATATCTCCCGATCTGTAGGAATCTGAGAGACAAAACTATTGTCACTTTACGGTAACATGTATGTCAACTTCCTGTCAGAGTCACGTCAATGTATGTCCAAGGGTTTGGAGGATAGAGACATTTAAATTTTTCGAGATTATTCGAAAGTCAATTTTTAAAAGGCAAATATCTCCCGATCTGTAGGAATGTGAGAGACAAAACTTATGTCACTTTGAGGGAACGTATATGTTAACTTCATGTCAGAATCTCGTCAATGTATGTCCAAGGGTTTGGACGATAGAGACATTTTAAATTTTCGAGATTATTTGAAAGTCAATTTTTAAAAGGCAAATATCTCCCGATCTGTAGGCATCTGAGAGACAAACCTTATGTCACTTTGAGGGAACGCATATGTCAACTTCATGTCAGAGTCTCGTCAATGTATGTCCAAGGTTTTGGACGATAGAGACATTTTAATTTTTCGAGATTATTCGAAAGTCAATTTTTAAAAGGCAAATATCTCCCGATCTGTAGGCATCTGAGAGACAAACCTTATGTCACTTTGAGGGAAGGCATATGTCAACTTCACGTCAGAGTCTCGTCAATGTATGTCCAAGGGTTTGGAGGATAGACACATTTTAATGTTTCGAGATTATTCGAAAGTGAATTATTAAAAGGCAAATATCTCCCGATCTGTAGGAATCTGAGAGACAAAACTATTGTCACTTTAAGGGAACATGTATGTCAACTTCCTGTCAGAATCTCGTCAATGTATGTCCAAGGGTTTGGACGAAAGAGACATTTTAATTTTTCGAGATTATTCGAAAGTCAATTATTAAAAGGCAGATATCTCCCGATCTGTAGGAATCTTTGAGACAAAACTTATGTCACTTTGAGGGAACGTATATGTTAACTTCATGCCAGAGTCACGTCAATGTATGTCCAAGGGGTTGGAGGAAAGAGACATTTAAATTTTTAGAGATTATTCGAAAGTCAATTTTTGAAAAGGCAAATATCTCCCGATCTGTATTAATCTGAGAGACAAAACTTATGTTACTTTGAGGGAACGTATATGTCAACTTCATGTCATAGTCACGTCAATGTATGTCGAAGATTTTGGAGGATAGAGACATTTAAATTTTTAGAGATTATTCGAAAGTCAATTTTTAAAAGGCAAATATCTCCCGATCTGTAGGAATGTGAGAGACAAAACTTATGTCACTTTGAGGGAACGTATATGTTAACTTCATGTCAGAATCTCGTCAATGTATGTCCAAGGGTTTGGACGATAGAGACATTTTAATTTTTCGAGATTATTTGAAAGTCAATTTTTAAAAGGCAAATATCTCCCGATCTGTAGGCATCTGAGATACAAACCTTATGGCACTTTGAGGGAACGCATATGTCAACTTCATGTCAGAGTCTCGTCAATGTATGTCCAAGGTTTTGGACGATAGAGACATTTGAATTTTTCGAAATTATTCGAAAGTCAATATTTAAAGGCAAATATCTCCCGATCTGTAGGCATCTGAGAAACAAACCTCATGTCACTTTGAGGGAACGCATATGTCAACTTCATGTCAGAATCTCGTCAATGTATGTCCAAGGGTTTGGAGGATAGAGACATTTAAATTTATAGAGATTATTCGAAAGTCAATTTTTGAAATGGCAAATATCTCCCGATCTGTATTAATCTGAGAGACAAAACTTATGTCACTTTGAGGGAACGTATATGTCAACTTCATGTCATAGTCACGTCAATGTATGTCGAAGGGTTTGGAGGATAGAGACATTTAAATTTTTAGAGATTATTCGAAAGTCAATTATTAAAAGGCAAATATCTCCCGATCTGTTGGAATCTGAGAAACAAAACTTATGTCACTTTGAGGGAACGTATATGTCAACTTCATGTCAGAATCTTGTCAATGTATGTCCAAGGGTTTGAACGATAGAGACATTTAAATTTTTAGAGATTATTCGAAAGTCAATTTTTAAAAGGCAAATACTGTTATTAGAAAGTCAATCGGAGTCTAAGAGACAAAACTTATGTCACTTTGAGGGAACGTATATGTCAACTTCATGTCAATATCTCGTCAATGTATGCCAAAGGGTTTGGACGATAGAGACATTTAAATTTTTAGAGATTATTCGAAAGTCAATTTTTAAAAGGCAAATATCTCCCGATCTGTAGGCATCTGAGAGACAAACCTTATGTCACATTGAGGGAACGCATATGTCAACTTCATGTCAGAATTTCGTCAATGTATGTCCAAGGGTTTGGACGATAGAGATATTTAAATTTTTCACTGTTATTCGAAAGTCAATTTTTAAAAGGCAAATATCTCCCGATCTGCAGGCATCTGAGAGACAAACCTTATGTCACATTGAGGGAACGCATATGTCAACTTCATGTCAGAGTCACGTCAATGTATGTCCAAGGGTTTGGAGGATAGAGAGATTTAAATTTTTAGAGATTATTCGAAAGTCAATTTTAAAAGGCAAATATCTCCCGATCTGTAGGAATCTGAGAGACAAAACTTATGTCACTTTGAGGGAACGTATATGTCAACTTCATGTCATAGTCACGTCAATGTATGTCGAAGGGTTTCGAGGATAGAGACATTTAAATTTTTAGAGATTATTTGAAAGTCAATTATTAAAAGGCAAATATCTCCCGATCTGTAGGAATCTGAGAGACAACACTTATGTCACTTTCAGGGAACGTATATGTCAACTTCCTGTCAGAGTCATGTCAAAGTATGTCGAAGGGTTTGGAGGATAGAGACATTTAAATTTTTAGAGATTATTCGAAAGTCAATTATTAAAAGGCAAATATCTCCCGATCTGTAGGAAACTGAGAGACAAAACTTATGTCACTTAGAGGGAACGTATATGTCAACTTCATGTCAGAATCTCGTCAATCTATGTCCAAGGGTTTGGACGATAGAGACATTTTAATTTTTCGAGATTATTCGAAAGTCAATTTTTAAAAGGAAAATATCTCCCGATCTGTAGGCATCTAAGAGACAAACCTTATGTCACTTTGAGGGACCGCATATGTCAACTTCATGTCAGAGTCTCGTCAATGTATGTCCAAGGGTTTGGATGATAGAGACATTTTAATTTTTCGAGATTATTTGAAAGTCAATTATTAAAAGGCAAATATCTCCCGATCTGTAGGCATCTGAGAGACAAACCTTATGTCACTTTGAGGGAAGGCATATGTCAACTTCATGTCAGAGTCTCGTCAATGTATGTCAAAGGGTTTGGAGGATAGACACATTTTAATTTTTCGAGATTATTCGAAAGTGAATTATTAAAAGGCAAATATCTCCCGATCTGTAGGAATCTGAGAGACAAAACTATTGTCACTTTAAGGGAACATGTATGTCAACTTCCTGTCAGAGTCACGTCAATGTATGTCCAAGGTTTTGGAGGATAGAGACATTTAAAATTTTAGAGATTATTCGAAAGTCAATTTTTAAAAGGCAAATATCTCCCGATCTGTAGGAATGTGAGAGACAAAACTTATGTCACTTTGAGGGAACGTATATGTTAACTTCATGTCAGAATCTCGTCAATGTATGTCCAAGGGTTTGGCCGATAGAGACATTTTAATTTTTCGAGATTATTTGAAAGTCAATTATTAAAAGGCAAATATCTCCCGATCTGTAGGCATCTGAGATACAAACCTTATGTCACTTTGAGGGAACGCATATGTCAACTTCATGTCAGAGTCTCGTCAATGTATGTCCAAGGTTTTGGACGATAGAGACATCTTAATTTTTCGAGATTATTCGAAAGTCAATTTTTAAAAGGCAAATATCTCCCGATCTGTAGGCATCTGAGAAACAAACCTTATGTCACTTTGAGGGAACGCATATGTCAACTTCATGTCAGAATCTCGTCAATGCATGTCCAAGGGTTTGGAGGATAGAGACATTAAATTTTTAGAGATTATTCGAACGTCAATTTTTAAAAGGCAAATATCTCCCGATCTGTTGGAATCTGAGAGACAAACCTTATGTCACTTTGAGGGAACGTATATGTCAACTTCATGTCTGAATCTTGTCAATGTATGTCCAAGGGTTTGGACGATAGAGATATTTAAATTTTTCACTGTTATTCGAAAGTCAATTTTTAAAAGGAAAATATCTCCCGATCTGCAGGCATCTGAGAGACAAACCTTATGTCACATTGAGGGAACGCATATGTCAACTTCATGTCAGAGTCACGTCAATGTATGTCCAAGGGTTTGGAGGATAGAGAGATTTAAATTTTTAGAGATTATTCGAAAGTCAATTTTAAAAGGCAAATATCTCCCGATCTGTAGGAATCTGAGAGACAAAACTTATGTCACTTTGAGGGAACGTATATGTCAACTTCCTGTCAGAGTCACGTCAATGTATGTCCAAGGGTTTGGAGGATAGAGACATTTAAATTTTTAGAGATTATTCGAAAGTCAATTATTTAAAGGCAAATATCTTCCGATCTGTAGGAATCTGAGAGACAAACCTTATGTCAAATTGAGGGAAAGCATATGTCAACTTCATGTCAGAGTCTCGTCAATGTATGTCCAAGGGTTTGGAGGATAGACACATTTTAATGTTTCGAGATTATTCGAAAGTGAATTATTAAAAGGCAAATATCTCCCGATCTGTAGGAATCTGAGATACAAAACTATTGTCACTTTACGGGAACATGTATGTCAACTTCCTGTCAGAGTCACGTCAATGTATGTCCAAGGGTTTGGAGGATAGAGACATTTAAATTTTTCGAGATTATTCGAAAGTCAATTTTTAAAAGGCAAATATCTCCCGATCTGTAGGAATGTGAGAGACAAAACGTATGTCACTTTGAGGGAACGTATATGTTAACTTCATGTCAGAATCTCGTCAATGTATGTCCAAGGGTTTGGACGATAGAGACATTTTAAATTTTCGAGATTATTTGAAAGTCAATTTTTAAAAGGCAAATATCTCCCGATCTGTAGGCATCTGAGAGACAAACCTTATGTCACCTTGAGGGAACGCATATGTCAACTTCATGTCAGAGTCTCGTCAATGTATGTCCAAGGTTTTGGACGATAGAGACATTTTAATTTTTCGAGATTATTCGAAAGTCAATTTTTAAAAGGCAAATATCTCCCGATCTGTAGGCATCTGAGAGACAAACCTTATGTCACTTTGAGGGAAGGCATATGTCAACTTCATGTCAGAGTCTCGTCAATGTATGTCAAAGGGTTTGGAGGATAGACACATTTTAATTTTTCGAGATTATTCGAAAGTGAATTATTAAAAGGCAAATATCTCCCGATCTGTAGGAATCTGAGAGACAAAACTATTGTCACTTTAAGGGAACATGTATGTCAACTTCCTGTCAGAGTCACGTCAATGTATGTCCAAGGTTTTGGAGGATAGAGACATTTAAAATTTTAGAGATTATTCGAAAGTCAATTTTTAAAAGGCAAATATCTCCCGATCTGTAGGAATGTGAGAGACAAAACTTATGTCACTTTGAGGGAACGTATATGTTAACTTCATGTCAGAATCTCGTCAATGTATGTCCAAGGGTTTGGCCGATAGAGACATTTTAATTTTTCGAGATTATTTGAAAGTCAATTATTAAAAGGCAAATATCTCCCGATCTGTAGGCATCTGAGATACAAACCTTATGTCACTTTGAGGGAACGCATATGTCAACTTCATGTCAGAGTCTCGTCAATGTATGTCCAAGGTTTTGGACGATAGAGACATTTATATTTTTAGAGATTATTCGAAAGTCAATTTTTAAAAGGCAAATATCTCCCGATCTGTTGGAATCTGAGAGACAAACCTTATGTCACTTTGAGGGAACGTATATGTCAACTTCATGTCAGAATCTTGTCAATGTATGTCCAAGGGTTTGGACGATAGAGACATTTTAATTTTTCACTGTTATTCGAAAGTCAATTTTTAAAAGGCAAATATCTCCCGATCTGCAGGCATCTGAGAGACAAACCTTATGTCACATTGAGGGAACGCATATGTCAACTTCATGTCAGAGTCACGTCAATGTATGTCCAAAGGTTTGGAGGATAGAGACATTTAAATTTATAGAGATTATTCGAAAGTCAATTTTTAAAAGGCAAATATCTCCCGATCTGTAGGAATCTGAGAGACAAAACTTATGTCACTCTGAGGGAACGTATATGTCAACTTCCTGTCAGAGTCACGTCAATGTATGTCCAAGGGTTTGGAGGATAGAGACATTTAAATTTTTAGAGATTATTCGAAAGTCAATTATTTAAAGGCAAATATCTTCCGATCTGCAGGAATCTGAGAGACAAAACTTATGTCACTTAGAGGGAACGTATATGTCAACTTCATGTCAGAATCTCGTCAATGTATGTCCAAGGGTTTGGACGATAGAGACATTTTAATTTTTCGAGATTATTTGAAAGTCAATTTTTAAAAGGCAAATATCTCCCGATCTGTAGGCATCTGAGAGACAAACCTTATGTCACTTTGAGGGAACGTATATGTCAACTTCATGTCAATATCTCGTCAATGTATGCCAAAGGGTTTGGACGATAGAGACATTTAAATTTTTAGAGATTATTCGAAAGTCAATTTTTAAAAGGCAAATATCTCCCGATCTGTAGGCATCTGAGAGACAAACCTTATGTCACATTGAGGGAACGCATATGTCAACTTCATGTCAGAATTTCGTCAATGTATGTCCAAGGGTTTGGAGGATAGAGACATTTTAATTTTACGAGATTATTCGAAAGTCAATTATTAAAAGGCAAATATCTCCCGATCTGAAGGAATGTGAGAGACAAAACTTATGTCACTTTGAGGGAACGTATATGTCAACTTCATGTCAGAATTTCGTCAATGTATGTCCAAGGGTTTGGACGATAGAGACATTTTAATTTTTCGAGATTATTCGAAAGTCAATTTTTAAAAGGCAAATATCTCCCGATCTGTAGGCATCTGAGAGACAAACCTTATGTCACATTGAGGGAACGCATATGTCAACTTCATGTCAGAGTCACGTCAATGCATGTCCAAGGGTTTGGAGGATAGAGACATTTAAATTTTTAGAGATTATTCGAAAGTCAATTTTTGAAAAGGCAAATATCTCCCGATCTGTATTAATCTGAGAGACAAAACTTATGTCACTTTGAGGGAACGTATATGTCAACTTCATGTCATAGTCACGTCAATGTATGTCGAAGGGTTTCGAGGATAGAGACATTTAAATTTTTAGAGATTATTTGAAAGTCAATTATTAAAAGGCAAATATCTCCCGATCTGTAGGAATCTGAGAGACAAACCTTATGTCACTTCGAGGGAACGTATATGTCAACTTCCTGTCAGAGTCATGTCAATGTATGTCCAAGGGTTTGGAGGATAGAGACATTTAAATTTTTAGAGATTATTCGAAAGTCAATTATTAAAAGGCAAATATCTCCCGATCTGTAGGAATCTGAGAGACAACACTTATGTCACTTTGAGGGAACGTATATGTCAACTTCCTGTCAGAGTCATGTCAAAGTATGTCGAAGGGTTTGGAGGATAGAGACATGTAATTTTTTAGAGATTATTCGAAAGTCAATTATTAAAAGGCAAATATCTCCCGATCTGTAGGAAACTGAGAGACAAAACTTATGTCACTTTGAGGGAACGTATATGTCAACTTCATGTCAGAATCTCGTCAATGTATGTCAAAGGGTTTGGACGATAGAGACATTTAAATTTTTAGAGATTATTCGAAAGTCAATTTTTATAAGGCAAATATCTCCCGATCTGTAGGAATCTGAGAGACAAAACTTATGTCACTTTGAGGGAACGCATATGTAAACGTCCTGTCAGAGTCACGTCAATGTATGTCCAAGGGTTTGGAGGATAGAGACATTTTAATTTTACGAGATTATTCGAAAGTCAATTATTAAAAGGCAAATATCTCCCGATCTGTAGGAATCTGAGAGACAAAACTTATGTCACTTTGAGGGAACGTATATGTCAACTTCCTGTCAGAGTCATGTCAATGTATGTCCAAGGGTTTGGAGGATAGAGACATTTAAATTTTTAGAGATTATTCGAAAGTCAATTATTAAAAGGCAAATATCTCCCGATCTGTAGGAAACTGAGAGACAAAACTTATGTCACTTTGAGGGAACGTATTTGTCAACTTCCTGTCAGAGTCATGTCAATGTATGTCCAAGGGTTTGGAGGATAGAGACATTTAAATTTTTAGAGATTATTCGAAAGTCAATTATTAAAAGGCAAATATCTTCCGATCTGTAGGAATCTGAGAGACAAAACTTATGTCACTTAGAGGGAACGTATATGTCAACTTCATGTCAGAATCTCGTCAATCTATGTCCAAGGGTTTGGACGATAGAGACATTTTAATTTTTCGAGATTATTCGAAAGTCAATTTTTAAAACGAAAATATCTCTCGATTTGTAGGCATCTAAGAGACAAACCTTATGTCACTTTGAGGGACCGCATATGTCAACTTCATGTCAGAGTCTCGTCAATGTATGTCCAAGGGTTTGGAAGATAGAGACATTTTAATTTTTCGAGATTTGAAATTCAATTATTAAAAGGCAAATATCTCCCGATCTGTAGGCATCTGAGAGACAAACCTAATGTCAAATTGAGGGAAAGCATATGTCAACTTCGTGTCAGAGTCTCGTCAATGTATGTCCAAGGGTTTGGAGGATAGAGACATTTAAATTTTTAGAGATTATTCGAAAGTCAATTATTTAAAGGCAAATATCTTCCGATCTGTAGGAATCTGAGCGACAAAACTTATGTCACTTAGAGGGAACGTATATGTCAACTTCATGTCAGAATCTCGTCAATGTATGTCCAAGGGTTTGGACGATAGAGACATTTTAATTTTTCGAGATTATTTGAAAGTCAATTTTTAAAAGGCAAATATCTCCCGATCTGTAGGCATCTGAGAGACAAACCTTATGTCACTTTGAGGGAACGCATGTGTCAACTTCATGTCAGAGTCTCGTCAATGTATGTCCAAGGTTTTGGACGATAGAGACATTTTAATTTTTCGAGATTATTCGAAAGTCAATTTTTAAAAGGCAAATATCTCCCGATCTGTAGGCATCTGAGAGACAAACCTTATGTCACTTTGAGGGAAAGCATTTGACAACTTCATGTCAGAGTCTCGTCAATGTATGTCGAAGGGTTTGGAGGATAGAGAGATTTAAATTTTTAGAGATTATTCAAATGTCAATTTTTGAAAAGGCAAATATCTCCCGATCAATCGGAATCTAAGAGACAAAACTTATGTCACTTTGAGGGAACGTATATGTCAACTTCATGTCAGAATCTCGTCAATGTATGCCAAAGGGTTTGGACGATGGAGACATTTAAATTTTTAGAGATTATTCGAAAGTCAATTTTTATAAGGCAAATATCTCTCGATCTGTAGGAATCTGAGAGACAAAACTTATGTCACTTTGAGGGAACGCATATGTAAACGTCCTGTCAGAGTCACGTCAATGTATGTCCAAGGGTATGGAGGATAGAGACATTTTAATTTTACGAGATTATTCGAAAGTCAATTTTTAAATGGCAAATATCTCCCGATCTGTAGGCATCTGAGAGACAAACCTTATGTCACTTTGAGGGAACGCATGTGTCAACTTCATGTCAGAGTCTCGTCAATGTATGTCAAAGGTTTTGGACGATAGAGACATTTTAATTTTTCGAGATTATTCGAAAGACAATTTTTAAAAGGCAAATATCTCCCGATCTGTAGGCATCTGAGAGACAAACCTTATGTCACTTTGAGGGAAAGCATATGTCAACTTCATGTCAGAGTCTCGTCAATGTATGTCGAAGGGTTTGGACGATAGAGACATTTAAATTTTTAGAGATTATTCGAAAGTCAATTTTTATAAGGCAAATATCTCCCGATCAATCGGAATCTAAGAGACAAAACTTATGTGACTTTGAGGGAACGCATATGTAAACGTCCTGTCAGAGTCACGTCAATGTATGTCCAAGGGTTTGGAGGATAGAGACATTTTAATTTTACGAGATTATTCGAAGTCAATTATTAAAAGGCAAATATCTCCCGATCTCCAGGAATCTGAGAGACAAAGGTTATGTCGCTTTGAGGGAACGTATATGTCAACTTCATGTCAGAATCTCGTCAATGTATGTCCAAGGGTTTGGACGATAGAGACATTTTAATTTTTCGAGATTATTCGAAAGTCAATTTTTAAAAGGCAAATATCTCCCGATCTGTAGGCATCTGAGAGACAAAACTTATGTCACATTGAGGGAACGCATATGTCAACTTCATGTCAGAGTCACGTCAATGTATGTCCAAGGGTTTGGAGGATAGAGACATTTAAATTTTTAGAGATTATTCGAAAGTCAATTATTGAAAAGTCAAATATATCCCGATCTGTATTAATCTGAGAGACAAAACTTATGTCACTTTGAGGGAACGTATATGTCAACTTCATGTCATAGTCACGTCAATGTATGTCGAAGGGTTTGGAGGATAGAGACATTTAAATTTTTAGAGATTATTTGAAAGTCAATTTTTAAAAGGCAAATATCTCCCGATCTGTAGGAATCTGAGAGACAAAACTTATGTCACTTTGAGGGAACGTATATGTCAACTTCCTGTCAGAGTCATGTCAATGTATGTCCAAGGGTTTTTAAGGATAGAGACATTTAAATTTTTAGAGATTATTCGAAAGTCAATTATTAAAAGGCAAATATCTCCCGATCTGTAGGAAACTGAGAGACAAAACTTATGTCACTTTGAGGGAACGTATATGTCAACTTCCTGTCAGAGTCACGTCAATGTATGTTCAAGGGTTTGGAGGATAGAGACATTTTAATGTTTCGAGATTATTCGAAAGTGAATTATTAAAATTCAAATATCTCCCGATCTGTAGGAATCTGAGAAACATAACTATTGTCACTTTAAGGGAATATGTCAACTTCCTGTCAGAGTCACGTCAATGTATGTCCAAGGGTTTGGAGGATAGAGACATTTAAATTTTTAGAGATTATTCGAAAGTCAATTTTTAAAAGGCAAATATCTCCCGATCTGTAGGAATGTGAGAGACAAAACTTATGTCACTTTGAGGGAACGTATATGTTAACTTCATGTCAGAATCTCGTCAATGTATGTCAAAGGGTTTGGACGATAGAGACATTTTAAATTTTCGAGATTATTTGAAAGTCAATTTTTAAAAGGCAAATATCTCCCGATCTGTAGGCATCTGAGAAACAAACCTTATGTCACTTTGAGGGAACGCATATGTCAACTTCATGTCAGAGTCTCGTCAATGTATTTAAAAGGGTTTGGAAGATAGAAACATTTTAATTTTTCGAGATTATTTGAAAGTCTATTATTAAAAGGCAAATATCTCCCGATCTGTAGGCATCTGAGAGACAAACCTTATGTCACTTTGAGGGAACGCATATGTCAACTTCA
The DNA here is from genome assembly GCF_977971745.1 of Zootermopsis nevadensis. Taxonomy (NCBI): domain Eukaryota; kingdom Metazoa; phylum Arthropoda; class Insecta; order Blattodea; family Termopsidae; genus Zootermopsis; species Zootermopsis nevadensis. The sequence continues at coordinate 20,781,438 of NW_028259139.1, read as the reverse complement.
TGTCAGAGTCTCGTCAATGTATGTCCAAGGGTTTGGAGGATAGAGACATTTAAATTTTTAGAGATTATTCGAAAGTCAATTTTTAAAAGGCAAATATCTCCCGATCTGTAGGAATGTGAGAGACAAAACTTATGTCACTTTGAGGGAACGTATATGTTAACTTCATGTCAGAATCTCGTCAATGTATGTCAAAGGGTTTGGACGATAGAGACATTTTAAATTTTCGAGATTATTTGAAAGTCAATTTTAAAAGGCAAATATCTCCCGATCTGTAGGCATCTGAGAGACAAACCTTATGTCACTTTGAGGGAACGCATATGTCAACTTCATGTCAGAGTCTCGTCAATGTATGTCCAAGGTTTTTGACGATAGAGACATTTTAATTTTTCGAGATTTTTCGAAAGTCAATTTTTAAAAGGCAAATATCTCCCGATCTGTAGGCATCTGAGAAACAAACCTTATGTCACTTTGAGGAAACGTATATGTTAACTTCATGTCAGAATATCGTCAATGTATGTCCAAGGTTTTGGACGATAGAGGCATTTTAATTTTTCGAGATTATTCGAAAGTCAATTTTTAAAAGGCAAATATCTCCCGATCTGTAGGCATCTGAGAGACAAACCTTATGTCACTTTGAGGGAACGCATATGTCAACTTCATGTCAGAGTCTCGTCATTGTATGTCCAAGGGTTTGGAGGATAGAGACATTTAAATTTTTAGAGATTATTCAAATGTCAATTTTTGAAAAGGCAAATATCTCCCGATCAATCGGAATCTAAGAGACAAAACTTATGTCACTTTGAGGGACCGTATATGTCAACTTCATGTCAGAATCTCGTCAATGTATGCCAAAGGGTTTGGACGATAGCGACATTTAAATTTTTAGAGATTATTCGAAAGTCAATTATTATAAGGCAAATATCTCCCGATCTGTAGGAATCTAAGAGACAAAACTTATGTCACTTTGAGGGAACGCATATGTCAACTTCATGTCAGAGTCACGTCAATGTATGTCCAAGGGTTTGGAGGATAGAGACATTTTAATTTTACGAGATTATTCGAAACTCAATTATTAAAAGGCAAATATCTCCCGATCTGAAGGAATCTGAGAGACAAAACTTATGTCACTTTGAGGGAACGTATATGTCAACTTCATGTCAGAATCTGGTCAATGTATGTCCAAGGGTTTGGACGATAGAGACATTTTAATTTTTCGAGATTATTCGAAAGTCAATTTTTAAAAGGCAAATATCTCCCGATCTGTAGACATCTGAGAGACAAACCTTATGTCACATTGAGGGAACGCATATGTCAACTTCATGTCAGAGTCACGTCAATGTATGTCGAAGGGTTTGGAGGATAGAGACATTTAAATTTATAGAGATTATTCGAAAGTCAATTTTTGAAATGGCAAATATCTCCCGATCTGTATTAATCTGAGAGACAAAACTTATGTCACTTTGAGGGAACGTATATGTCAACTTCATGTCATAGTCACGTCAATGTATGTCGAAGGGTTTGGAGGATAGAGACATTTAAATTTTTATTGATTATTTGAAAGTCAATTTTTAAAAGGCAAATATCTCCCGATCTCTAGGAATCTGAGAGACAAAACTTATGTCACTTTGAGGGAACGTATATGTCAACTTCCTGTCAGAGTCATGTCAATGTATGTCGAAGGGTTTGGAGGATAGAGACATTTAAATATTTAGAGATTATTCGAAAGTCAATTTTTAAGAGGCAAATATCTCCCGATCTGTAGGAAACTGAGAGACAAAACTTATGTCACTTTGAGGGAACGTATATGTCAACTTCCTGTCAGAGTCACGTCAATGTATGTTCAAGGGTTTGGAGGATAGAGACATTTTAATGTTTCGAGATTATTCGAAAGTGAATTATTAAAATTCAAATATCTCCCGATCTGTAGGAATCTGAGAAACATAACTATTGTCACTTTAAGGAAATATGTCAACTTCCTGTCAGAGTCACGTCAATGTATGTCCAAGGGTTTGGAGGATAGAGACATTTAAATTTTTAGAGATTATTCGAAAGTCAATTTTTAAAAGGCAAATATCTCCCGATCTGTAGGAATGTGAGAGACAAAACTTATGTCACTTTGAGGGAACGTATATGTTAACTTCATGTCAGAATCTCGTCAATGTATGTCAAAGGGTTTGGACGATAGAGACATTTTAAATTTTCGAGATTATTTGAAAGTCAATTTTTAAAAGGCAAATATCTCCCGATCTGTAGGCATCTGAGAAACAAACCTTATGTCACTTTGAGGGAACGCATATGTCAACTTCATGTCAGAGTCTCGTCAATGTATGTAAAAGGGTTTGGAAGATAGAAACATTTTAATTTTTCGAGATTATTTGAAAGTCTATTATTAAAAGGCAAATATCTCCCGATCTGTAGGCATCTGAGAGACAAACCTTATGTCACTTTGAGGGAACGCATATGTCAACTTCATGTCAGAGTCTCGTCAATGTATGTCCAAGGGTTTGGAGGATAGAGACATTTAAATTTTTAGAGATTATTCGAAAGTCAATTTTTAAAAGGCAAATATCTCCCGATCTGTAGGAATGTGAGAGACAAAACTTATGTCACTTTGAGGGAACGTATATGTTAACTTCATGTCAGAATCTCGTCAATGTATGTCAAAGGGTTTGGACGATAGAGACATTTTAAATTTTCGAGATTATTTGAAAGTCAATTTTAAAAGGCAAATATCTCCCGATCTGTAGGCATCTGAGAGACAAACCTTATGTCACTTTGAGGGAACGCATATGTCAACTTCATGTCAGAGTCTCGTCAATGTATGTCCAAGGTTTTTGACGATAGAGACATTTTAATTTTTCGAGATTTTTCGAAAGTCAATTTTTAAAAGGCAAATATCTCCCGATCTGTAGGCATCTGAGAAACAAACCTTATGTCACTTTGAGGAAACGTATATGTTAACTTCATGTCAGAATATCGTCAATGTATGTCCAAGGTTTTGGACGATAGAGGCATTTTAATTTTTCGAGATTATTCGAAAGTCAATTTTTAAAAGGCAAATATCTCCCGATCTGTAGGCATCTGAGAGACAAACCTTATGTCACTTTGAGGGAACGCATATGTCAACTTCATGTCAGAGTCTCGTCATTGTATGTCCAAGGGTTTGGAGGATAGAGACATTTAAATTTTTAGAGATTATTCAAATGTCAATTTTTGAAAAGGCAAATATCTCCCGATCAATCGGAATCTAAGAGACAAAACTTATGTCACTTTGAGGGACCGTATATGTCAACTTCATGTCAGAATCTCGTCAATGTATGCCAAAGGGTTTGGACGATAGCGACATTTAAATTTTTAGAGATTATTCGAAAGTCAATTATTATAAGGCAAATATCTCCCGATCTGTAGGAATCTGAGAGACAAAACTTATGTCACTTTGAGGGAACGCATATGTCAACTTCATGTCAGAGTCACGTCAATGTATGTCCAAGGGTTTGGAGGATAGAGACATTTTAATTTTACGAGATTATTCGAAACTCAATTATTAAAAGGCAAATATCTCCCGATCTGAAGGAATCTGAGAGACAAAACTTATGTCACTTTGAGGGAACGTATATGTCAACTTCATGTCAGAATCTGGTCAATGTATGTCCAAGGGTTTGGACGATAGAGACATTTTAATTTTTCGAGATTATTCGAAAGTCAATTTTTAAAAGGCAAATATCTCCCGATCTGTAGACATCTGAGAGACAAACCTTATGTCACATTGAGGGAACGCATATGTCAACTTCATGTCAGAGTCACGTCAATGTATGTCGAAGGGTTTGGAGGATAGAGACATTTAAATTTATAGAGATTATTCGAAAGTCAATTTTTGAAATGGCAAATATCTCCCGATCTGTATTAATCTGAGAGACAAAACTTATGTCACTTTGAGGGAACGTATATGTCAACTTCATGTCATAGTCACGTCAATGTATGTCGAAGGGTTTGGAGGATAGAGACATTTAAATTTTTAGAGATTATTTGAAAGTCAATTTTTAAAAGGCAAATATCTCCCGATCTCTAGGAATCTGAGAGACAAAACTTATGTCACTTTGAGGGAACGTATATGTCAACTTCCTGTCAGAGTCATGTCAATGTATGTCGAAGGGTTTGGAGGATAGAGACATTTAAATTTTTAGAGATTATTCGAAAGTCAATTTTTAAAAGGCAAATATCTCCCGATCTGTAGGAATCTGAGAGACAAAACTTATGTCACTTTGAGGGAACGTACATGCCAACTTCCTTTCAGAGTCACGTCAATGTATGTCTAAGAGTTTGGAGGATAGAGACATTTAAATTTTTAGAGATTATTCGTAAGTCAATTTTTAAAAGGCAAATATCTCCCGATCTGTATTAATCTGAGAGACAAATCTTATGTCACTTAGAGGAAACGTATATGTCAACTTCATGTCAGAATCTCGTCAATGTATGTCCAAGGGTTTGGACGATAGAGACATTTTAATTTTTCGAGATTATTCGAAAGTCAATTTTTAAAAGGCAAATATCTCCCGATTTGTAGGAATCTAAGAGACAAACCTTATGTCACTTTGAGGGACCGCATATGTCAACTTCATGTCAGAGTCTCGTCAATGTATGTCCAAGGGTTTGGAAGTTAGAGACATTTTAATTTTTCGAGATTATTTGAAAGTCAATTATTAAAAGGCAAATATCTCCCGATCTGTAGGCATCTGAGAGACAAACCTTATGTCACTTTGATGGAACGCATATGTCAACTTCATGTCAGAGTCTCGTCAATGTATGTCCAAGTGTTTGGAGGATAGACACATTTTAATTTTTCGAGATTATTCGAAAGTGAATTATTAAAAGGCAAATATCTCCCGATCAATAGGAATCTGAGACACAAAACTTATGTCACTTTGAGGGAACGCATATGTCAACTTAATGTCAGAATCTCGTCAATGTATGTCCAAGGGTTTGGAGGATAGAGACATTTAAATTTTTAGAGATTATTCGAAAGTCAATTATTAAAAGGCAAATATCTCCCGATCTGTAGGAATCTGAGAGACAAAACTTATGTCACTTTGAGGGAACGTATATGTAAATGTCCTGTCAGAGTCACGTCAATGTATGTCCAAGGGTTTGGAGGATAGAGAAATTTTAATTTTACGAGATTATTGGAAAGTCAATTTTTAAAAGGCAAATATCTCCCGATCTGTTGGAATGTGAGAGACAAAACTTATGTCACTTTGAGGGAACGTTTATGTCAACTTCATGTCAGAGTCTCGTCAATGTATGTCCAAGGGTTTGGAGGATAGAGACATTTAAATTTTTAGAGATTATTTGAAAGTCAATTTTTAAAAGGCAAATATCTCCCGATCTATAGGAATCTGAGAGACAAAGCTTATGTCACTTTGAGGGAACGCATATGTAAACGTCCTGTCAGAGTCACGTCAATGTATGTCCAAGGGTTTGGAGGATAGAGACATTTTAATTTTACGAGATTATTTGAAAGTCAATTATTAAAAGGCAAATATCTCCCGATCTGAATTAATCTGAGAGACAAAGGTTATGTCACTTTGAGGGAACGTATATGTCAACTTCATGTCAGAATCTCGTCATTGTATGTCCAAGGGTTTGGACGATAGAGACATTTTAATTTTTCGAGATTATTCGAAAGTCAATTTTTAAAAGGCAAATATCTCCTGATCTGTAGGCATCTGAGAGACAAACCTTATGTCACATTGAGGGAACGCATATGTCAACTTCATGTCAGAGTCACGTCACTGTATGTCCAAGGGTTTGGAGGATAGAGACATTTAAATTTTTAGAGATTATTCGAAAGTCAATTTTTGAAAAGGCAAATATCTCCCGATCTGTATTAATCTGAGAGACAAAACTTATGTCACTTTGAGGGAACGGATATGTCAACTTCATGTCATAGTCACGTCAATGTATGTCGAAGGGTTTAGAGGATAGAGACATTTAAATTTTTAGAGATTATTTGAAAGTCAATTTTTAAAAGGCAAATATCTCCCGATCTGAAGGAATCTGAGAGACAAAACTTATGTCACTTTGAGGGAACGTATATGTCAACTTCCTGTCAGAGTCATGTCAATGTATGTCGAAGGGTTTGGAGGATAGAGACATTTAAATTTTTAGAGATTATTCGAAAGTCAATTATTAAAAGGCAAATATCTCCCGATCTGTAGGAATCTGAGAGACAGAACTATTGTCACTTTAAGGGAACATGTATGTCAACTTCCTGTCAGAGTCACGTCAATGTATGCCAAAGGGTTTGGACGATAGCGACATTTAAATTTTTAGAGATTATTCGAAAGTCAATTATTATAAGGCAAATATCTCCCGATCTGTAGGAATCTGAGAGACAAAACTTATGTCACTTTGAGGGAACGCATATGTAAACGTCCTGTCATAGTCACGTCAATGTATGTAAAAGGGTTTGGAGGATAGAGACATTTTAATTTTACGAGATTATTCGAAACTCAATTATTAAAAGGCAAATATCTCCCGATCTGAAGGAATCTGAGAGACAAAACTTATGTCACATTGAGGGAACGCATATGTCAACTTCATGTCAGAGTCACGTCAATGTATGTCCAAGGGTTTGGAGGATAGAGACATTTAAATTTATAGAGATTATTCGAAAGTCAATTTTTGAAATGGCAAATATCTCCCGATCTGTATTAATCTGAGAGACAAAACTTATGTCACTTTGAGGGAACGTATATATCAACTTCATGTCATAGTCACGTCAATGTATGTCGAAGGGTTTGGAGGATAGAGACATTTAAATTTTTCGAGATTATTTGAAAGTCAATTTTTAAAAGGCAAATATCTCCCGATCTCTAGGAATCTGAGAGACAAAACTTATGTCACTTTGAGGGAATGTATATGTCAACTTCCTGTCAGAGTCATGTCAATGTATGTCGAAGGGTTTGGAGGATAGAGACATTTAAATTTTTAGAGATTATTCGAAAGTCAATTTTTAAAAGGCAAATATCTCCCGATCTGTAGGAATCTGAGAGACAAAACTTATGTCACTTTGAGGGAACGTACATGCCAACTTCCTTTCAGAGTCACGTCAATGTATGTCTAAGAGTTTGGAGGATAGAGACATTTAAATTTTTAGAGATTATTCGAAAGTCAATTTTTAAAAGGCAAATATCTCCCGATCTGTATTAATCTGAGAGACAAATCTTATGTCACTTAGAGGGAACGTATATGTCAACTTCATGTCAGAATCTCGTCAATGTATGTCCAAGGGTTTGGACGATAGAGACATTTTAATTTTTCGAGATTATTCTAACGTCAATTTTTAAAAGGCAAATATCTCCCGATTTGTAGGAATCTAAGAGACAAACCTTATGTCACTTTGAGGGACCGCATATGTCAACTTCATGTCAGAGTCTCGTCAATGTATGTCCAAGGGTTTGGAAGTTAGAGACATTTTAATTCTTCGAGATTATTTGAAAGTCATTTATTAAAAGGCAAATATCTCCCGATCTGAAGGCATCTGAGAGACAAACCTTATGTCACTTTGATGGAACGCATATGTCAACTTCATGTCAGAGTCTCGTCAATGTATGTCCAAGGGTTTGGACGATAGAGACATTTAATTTTTTAGAGATTATTTGAAAGTCAATTTTTAAAAGGCAAATATCTCCCGATCTATAGGAATCTGAGAGACAAAGCTTATGTCACTTTGTGGGAACGCATATGTAAACGTCCTATCAGAGTCACGTCAATGTATGTCCAAGGGTTTGGAGGATAGAGACATTTTAATTTTACGAGATTATTTGAAAGTCAATTATTAAAGGGCAAATATCTCCCCATCTGAATTAATCTGAGAGACAAAAGTTATGTCACTTTGAGGGAACGTATATGTCAACTTCATGTCAGAATCTCGTCAATGTATGTCCAAGGGTTTGGACGATAGAGACATTTTAATTTTTCGAGATTATTCGAAAGTCAATTTTTGAGAAGGCAAATATCTCCCGATCTGTAGGCAACTAAGAGACAAACCTTATGTCACTTTGAGGGAACGCATTTGTCGACTTCATGTCAGAGTGTCGTCAATGTATGTCCAAGGGTTTGGACGATAGAGACATTTTAATTTTTCGAGATTATTTGAACGTCAATTTTTAAAAGGCAAATATCTCCCGATCTGTAGGCATCTGAGAGACAAACCTTATGTCACTTTGAGGGAACACATATGTCAACTTCATGTCAGAGTCTCGTCAATGTATGTCCAAGGGTTTGGACGATAGAGACATTTAAATTTTTAAAGATTAATTGAAAGTCAATTTTTAAAAGGCAAATATCTCCCGATCTATAGGAATCTGAGAGACAAAGCTTATGTCACTTTGAGCGAACGCATATGTAAACATCCTGTCAGAGTCACGTCATTGTATGTCCAAGGGTTTGGAGGATAGAGACATTTTAATTTTACGAGATTATTTGAAAGTCAATTATTAAAAGGCAAATATCTCCCGATCTGTATTAATCTGAGAGACAAAAGTTATGTCACTTTGAGGGAACGTATATGTCAACTTCATGTCAGAATCTCGTCAATGTATGTCCAAGGGTTTGGACGATAGAGACATTTTAATTTTTCGAGATTATTCGAAAGTCAATTTTTAAAAGGCAAATATCTCCTGATCTGTAGGCATCTGAGAGACAAACCTTATGTCACATTGAGGGAACGCATATGTCAACTTCATGTCAGAGTCACGTCAATGTATGTCCAAGGGTTTGGAGGATAGAGACATTTAAATTTTTAGAGATTATTCGAAAGTCAATTTTTGAAAAGGCAAATATCTCCCGATCTGTATTAATCTGAGAGACAAAACTTATGTCACTTTGAGGGAACGGATATGTCAACTTCATGTCATAGTCACGTCAATGTATGTCGAAGGGTTTAGAGGATAGAGACATTTAAATTTTTAGAGATTATTTGAAAGTCAATTTTTAAAAGGCAAATATCTCCCGATCTGAAGGAATCTGAGAGACAAAACTTATATCACTTTGAGGGAACGTATATGTCAACTTCCTGTCAGAGTCATGTCAATGTATGTCGAAGGGTTTGGAGGATAGAGACATTTAAATTTTTAGAGATTATTCGAAAGTCAATTTTTAAAAGGCAAATATCTCCCGATCAATAGGAATCTGAGAGACAAAACTTATGTCACTTTGAGGGAACGTATATGTCAACTTCATGTCATAGTCACGTCAATGTATGTCGAAGGGTTTGGAGGATAGAGACATTTAAATTTCTAGAGATTATTCGAAAGTCATTTTTTAAAAGGCAAATATCTCCCGATCTGTAGGAATCTGAGAGACAAAACTTATGTCACTTTGAGGGAACGTATATGTAAATGTCCTGTCAGAGTCACGTCAATGTATGTCCAAGGGTTTGGAGGATAGAGAAATTTTAATTTTACGAGATTATTGGAAAGTTAATTTTTAAAAGGCAAATATCTCCCGATCTGTTGGAATGTGAGAGACAAAACTTATGTCACTTTGAGGGAACGTTTATGTCAACTTCATGTCAGAATGTCGTCAATGTATGTCCAAGGGTTTGGACGATAGAGACATTTTAATTTTTCAAGATTATTTGAAAGTCAATTTTTAAAAGGCAAATATCTCCCGATCTGTAGGCATCTGAGAGACAAACCTTATGTCACTTTGAGGGAACACATATGTCAACTTCATGTCAGAGTCTCGTCAATGTATGTCCAAGGGTTTGGACGATAGAGACATTTAATTTTTTAGAGATTATTTGAAAGTCAATTTTTAAAAGGCAAATATCTCCCGATCTATAGGAATCTGAGAGACAAAGCTTATGTCACTTTGAGGGAACGCATATGTAAACGTCCTGTCAGAGTCACGTCAATGTATGTCCAAGGGTTTGGAGGATAGAGACATTTTAATTTTACGAGATTATTTGAAAGTCAATTATTAAAGGGCAAATATCTCCCGATCTGAATTAATCTGAGAGACAAAAGTTATGTCACTTTGAGGGAACGTATATGTCAACTTCATGTCAGAATCTCGTCAATGTATGTCCAAGGGTTTGGACGATAGAGACATTTTAATTTTTCGAGATTATTCGAAAGTCAATTTTTAAAAGGCAAATATCTCCTGATCTGTAGGCATCTGAGAGACAAACCTTATGTCACATTGAGGGAACGCATATGTCAACTTCATGTCAGAGTCACGTCAATGTATGTCCAAAGGTTTGGAGGATAGAGACATTTAAATTTTTAGAGATTATTCGAAAGTCAATTTTTGAAAAGGCAAATATCTCCCGATCTGTATTAATCTGAGAGACAAAACTTATGTCACTTTGAGGGAACGGATATGTCAACTTCATGTCATAGTCACGTCAATGTATGTCGAAGGGTTTAGAGGATAGAGACATTTAAATTTTTAGAGATTATTTGAAAGTCAATTATTAAAAGGCAAATATCTCCCGATCTGAAGGAATCTGAGAGACAAAACTTATGTCACTTTGAGGGAACGTATATGTCAACTTCCTGTCAGAGTCATGTCAATGTATGTCGAAGGGTTTGGAGGATAGAGACATTTAAATTTTTAGAGATTATTCGAAAGTCAATTATTAAAAGGCAAATATCTCCCGATCTGTAGGAATCTGAGAGACAGAACTATTGTCACTTTAAGGGAACATATATGTCAACTTCCTGTCAGAGTCACGTCAATGTACGAGGGTCGCTCATTAAGTAATGCCCCACATTTTTTTCCTCAGAACATATTTATTCAAGATGGCTCAAATTTAGTGACAATATAAATCAATGTTTCCTTTACACATACTATTTTTCCACATAGTCCCCATCAACTTGTACGGTTTTACGCCAGCGTGGAACAAGTGCATGCATGCCTTGCCGGTACCAGCTCTTGTCCTGTGCACGTAGCCAGGTCCTCACTGCTTGAATCACGCTCTCGTCATCTTCAAATCTTGTTCCGCGGATAGCATCTTTAAGTGGCCCAAAGAGATGGAAGTCGGAGGGTGCCAGATCTGGACTGTAGGGTGGATGGGGTAGCACCGTCCAACCCAATTTGGTGATTTCTTCCCGTGTTCTCAGACTTGTGTGAGGGCGTGCATTGTCGTGCAGGAGCAAAATTTCTGCTGGATGCTTGTGAGGCCGAACTCGTCGAAAACGCTTCTTGAGGGTTTTCAGGGTCCTGATGTACGCGTCTGAATTGATGGTCGCACCTCTTGGCATCACATCCACAAGAATGACCCCATCACTGTCCCAAAAGACAGTCATCATGACTTTTCCGGCGGAGGGAGTTGTCTTGAATTTCTTCTTTCTCGGTGATTGAGGATGATGCCACTCCATTGACTGCCTTTTTGTCTCTGGCTCAAAGTGGTGTATCCAGGTTTCGTCACCTGTAATGATCCGGGACAGAAAGACCTCTCCCTCAGCATCAAAACGCTCCAACAATTCAGAAGAAATCGTTTTCCTTTGAATCCTGTGGTCTGCTGTGAGACTTCGTGGAACCCATCTTGCGCACACCTTCGAATATGCGAGAGCCTGGATAATTGCAATCACACTTCCATTGCTGACTGAAAGCTGTTGGGCCAATTGTCGAGTTGTGATGCGCCGATCCTCACGAATAATGGCATCCGCGCGGTTCAACATGTCTGGAGTGGTGGCTGTGGCAGGACGCCCAGAGCGCGGCAGATCACGGAGCTCGGTTTCTTCACTTCCTGAAGCTTTAACTCTCTTAGCCCAGCGACCAACGGTGCTCCTATCGACTGCACAGCTTCCATACACAGCACACAAACGTTTATGAATGTTCACCACCGTTTCTTTTTCAGCAACAAGGAATTCAATTACAGCTCGTTGCTTGTAACGAGAGTCGTTCACAGACGCCATTTTAACAGTTCACTACAGCTTCGCTATCGGTTGGAATCATTTGAAACTCCGTACACGAACGCGGGAAACATCAAATCTCAAGCATGTAAAAGTACACTTTTCTATCTTCATTATTGACTGAGAAAAAAAAATGTGGGGCATTACTTAATGAGCGACCCTCGTATGTCCAAGGGTTTGGAGGATAGAGACATTTAAATTTTTAGAGATTATTCGAAAGTCAATTTTTAAAAGGCAAATATCTCCCGATCTGTAGGAATGTGAGAGACAAAACTTATGTCACTTTGAGGGAACGCATATGTCAACTTCATGTCAGAGTCTCGTCATTGTATGTCCAAGGGTTTGGAGGATAGAGACATTTAAATTTTTAGAGATTATTCAAATGTCAATTTTTGAAAAGGCAAATATCTCCCGATCAATCGGAATCTAAGAGACAAAACTTATGTCCCTTTGAGGGAACGTATATGTCAACTTCATGTCAGAATCTCGTCAATGTATGCCAAAGGGTTTGGACGATAGCGACATTTAAATTTTTAGAGATTATTCGAAAGTCAATTATTATAAGGCAAATATCTCCCGATCTGTAGGAATCTGAGAGACAAAACTTATGTCACTTTGAGGGAACGCATATGTAAACGTCCTGTCATAGTCACGTCAATGTATGTAAAAGGGTTTGGAGGATAGAGAATTTTAATTTTACGAGATTATTCGAAACTCAATTATTAAAAGGCAAATATCTCCCGATCTGAAGGAATCTGAGAGACAAAACTTATGTCACATTGAGGGAACGCATATGTCAACTTCATGTCAGAGTCACGTCAATGTATGTCCAAGGGTTTGGAGGATAGAGACATTTAAATTTATAGAGATTATTCGAAAGTCAATTTTTGAAATGGCAAATATCTCCCGATCTGTATTAATCTGAGAGACAAAACTTATGTCACTTTGAGGGAACGTATATATCAACTTCATGTCATAGTCACGTCAATGTATGTCGAAGGGTTTGGAGGATAGAGACATTTAAATTTTTAGAGATTATTTGAAAGTCAATTTTTAAAAGGCAAATATCTCCCGATCTCTAGGAATCTGAGAGACAAAACTTATGTCACTTTGAGGGAATGTATATGTCAACTTCCTGTCAGAGTCATGTCAATGTATGTCGAAGGGTTTGGAGGATAGAGACATTTAAATTTTTAGAGATTATTCGAAAGTCAATTTTTAAAAGGCAAATATCTCCCGATCTGTAGGAATCTGAGAGACAAAACTTATGTCACTTTGAGGGAACGTACATGCCAACTTCCTTTCAGAGTCACGTCAATGTATGTCTAAGAGTTTGGAGGATAGAGACATTTAAATTTTTAGAGATTATTCGAAAGTCAATTTTTAAAAGGCAAATATCTCCCGATCTGTATTAATCTGAGAGACAAATCTTATGTCACTTAGAGGGAACGTATATGTCAACTTCATGTCAGAATCTCGTCAATGTATGTCCAAGGGTTTGGACGATAGAGACATTTTAATTTTTCGAGATTATTCTAAAGTCAATTTTTAAAAGGCAAATATCTCCCGATTTGTAGGAATCTAAGAGACAAACCTTATGTCACTTTGAGGGACCGCATATGTCAACTTCATGTCAGAGTCTCGTCAATGTATGTCCAAGGGTTTGGAAGTTAGAGACATTTTAATTTTTCGAGATTATTTGAAAGTCATTTATTAAAAGGCAAATATCTCCCGATCTGTAGGCATCTGAGAGACAAACCTTATGTCACTTTGATGGAACGCATATGTCAACTTCATGTCAGAGTCTCGTCAATGTATGTCCAAGTGTTTGGAGGATAGACACATTTTAATTTTTCGAGATTATTCGAAAGTGAATTATTAAAAGGCAAATACCTCCCGATCTGTAGGAATCTGAGAGACAAAACTAATGTCACTCTAAGGGAAGATGTATGTCAACGTCCTGTCAGAGTCACGTCAATGTATGTCCAAGGGTTTGGAGGATAGAGACATTTAAATTTTCAGAGATTATTCGAAACTCAATTTTTGAAAAGGCAAATATCTCCCGATCAATAGGAATCTAAGAGACAAAACTTATGTCACTTTGAGGGAACGTATATGTCAACTTCATGTCAGAATCTCGTCAATGTGTGTCCAAGGGTTTGGACGATAGCGACATTTTAATTTTTCGAGATTATTCGAAAGTCAATTTGTAAAAAGGCAAATATCTCCCGATCTGTAGGCATCTGAGAGACAAACCTTATGTCACTTTGAGGGAACGCACATGTCAACTTCATGTCAGAGTCTCGTCAAGGTATGTCCAAGGGTTTGGAGAATAAAGACATTTTAATTATTCGAGATTATTCGAAAGTCAATTTTTGAAAAGGCAAATATCTCCCGATCAATAGGAATCTGAGAGACAAAACTTATGTCACTTTGAGGGAACGTATATGTCAACTTCATGTCATAGTCACGTCAATGAATGTCGAAGGGTTTGGAGGATAGAGACATTTAAATTTTTAGAGATTATTCGAAAGTCAATTTTTAAAAGGCAAATATCTCCCGATCTGTTGGAATGTGAGAGACAAAACTTATGTCACTTTGAGGGAACGTTTATGTTAACTTCATGTCAGAATCTCGGCAATGTATGTCGAAGGGTTTGGAGGATAGAGACATTTAAATTTTTAGAGATTATTCGAAAGTCAATTTTTAGAAGGCAAATATCTCCCGATCTGTAGGAATCTGAGAGACAAAACTTATGTCACTTTGAGGGAACGTATATGTAAATGTCCTGTCAGAGTCACGTCAATGTATGTCCAAGGGTTTGGAGGATAGAGAAATTTTAATTTTACGAGATTATTGGAAAGTCAATTTTTAAAAGGCAAATATCTCCCGATCTGTTGGAATGTGAGAGACAAACTTATGTCACTTTGAGGGAACGTTTATGTCAACTTCATGTCAGAGTCTCGTCAGTGTATGTCCAAGGGTTTGGAGGATAGAGACATTTAAATTTTTAGAGATTATTTGAAAGTCAATTTTTAAAAGGCAAATATCTCCCGATCTATAGGAATCTGAGAGACAAAGCTTATGTCACTTTGAGGGAACGCATATGTAAACGTCCTGTCAGAGTCACGTCAATGTATGTCCAAGGGTTTGGAGGATAGAGACATTTAAATTTTACGAGATTATTCGAAAGTCAATTATTAAAAGGCAAATATCTCCCGATCTGAAGGAATCTGAGAGACAAAAGTTATGTCACTTTGAGGGAACGTATATGTCAACTTCATGTCAGAATCTAGTCAATGTATGTCCAAGGGTTTGGACGATAGAGACATTTTAATTTTTCGAGATTATCCGAAAGTCAATTTTTAAAAGGCAAATATCTCCTGATCTGTAGGCATCTGAGAGACAAACCTTATGTCACATTGAGGGAACGCATATGTGAACTTCATGTCAGGGTCACGTCAATGTATGTCCAAGGGTTTGGAGGATAGAGACATTTAAATTTTTAGAGATTATTCGAAAGTCAATTTTTGAAAAGGCAAATATCTCCCGATCTGTATTAATCTGAGAGACAAAACTTATGTCACTTTGAGGGAACGTATATGTCAACTTCATGTCATAGTCACGTCAATGTATGTCGAATGGTTTCGAGGATAGAGATATTTAAATTTTTAGAGATTATTTGAAAGTCAATTTTTAAAAGGCAAATATCTCCCGATCTGTAGGAATCTGAGAGACAAAACTTATGTCACTTTGAGGGAACGTACATGTCAACTTCCTGTCAGAGTTATGTCAATGTATGTCGAAGGGTTTGGAGGATAGAGACATTTAAATTTTTAGAGATTATTCGAAAGTCAATTATTAAAAGGCAAATATCTCCCGATCTGTAGGAATCTGAGAGACAGAACTATTGTCACTTTAAGGGAACATGTATGTCAACTTCCTGTCAGAGTCACGTCAATGTATGTCCAAGGGTTTGGAGGATAGAGACATTTAAATTTTTAGAGATTATTCGAAAGTCAATTCTTAAAAGGCAAATATCTCCCGATCTGTAGGAATGTGAGAGACAAAACTTATGTCACTTTGAGGGAACGTATATGTTAACTTCATGTCTGAATCTCGTCAATGTATGTCCAAGGGTTTGGACGATAGAGACATTTAAAATTTTCGAGATTATTTGAAAGTCAATTTTTAAAAGGCAAATATCTCCCGATCTGTAGGCATCTGAGAGACAAACCTTATGTCACTTTGAGGGAACGCATATGTGAACTTCATGTCAGAGTCTCGTCAATGTATGTCCAAGGGTTTGGAGGATAGAGACATTTAAATTTTTAGAGATTATTCGAAAGTCAATTTTTAAAAGGCAAATATCTCCCGATCTGTAGGCATCTGAGAGACAAACCTAATGTCACTTTGAGGGAACGCATATGTCAACTTCATGTCAGAGTCTCGTCAATGTATGTCCAAGGGTTTGGAGGATAGAGATATTTAAATTTTTAGAGATTATTCAAATGTCAATTTTTGAAATGGCAAATATCTCCCGATCAATCGGAATCTAAGAGACAAAACTTATGTCACTTTGAGGGAACGTATATGCCAACTTCGTGTCAGAATCTCGTTAATGTATGCCAAAGGGTTTGGACGATAGCGACATTTAAATTTTTAGAGATTATTCGAAAGTCAATTTTTATAAGGCAAATATCTCCCGATCTGTAGGAATCTGAGAGACAAAACTTATGTCACTTTGAGGGAACGCATATGTAAACGTCCTGTCAGAGTCACGTTAATGTATGTCCAAGGGTTTGGAGGATAGAGACATTTCAATTTTTCGAGATTATTCGAGAGTCAATTTTTAAAAGGCAAATATCTCCCGAAATGTAGGCATCTGAGAGACAAACCCTATGTCACTTTGAGGGAACGCATATGTCAACTTCATGTCAGAGTCTCGTCAATGTATGTCCAAGGGTTTGGACGATAGAGACATTTTAATTTTTCGAGATTATTCGAAAGTCAATTTTTAAAAGGCAAATATCTCCCGATCTGTAGGCATCTGAGAGACAAACCTTATGTCACATTGAGGGAACGCATATGTCAACTTCATGTCAGAGTCACGTCAATGTATGTCCAAGGGTTTGGAGGATAGAGACATTTAAATTTTTAGAGATTAATCGAAAGTCAATTTTTGAAAAGGCAAATATCTCCCGATCTGTATTAATCTGAGAGACAAAAATTATGTCACTTTGAGGGAAAGTATATGTCAACTTCATGTCATAGTCACGTCAATGTATGTCGAAGGGTTTGGAGGATATAGACATTTAAATTTTTAGAGATTATTTGAAAGTCAATTTTTAAAAGGCAAATATCTCCCGATCTGTAGGAATCTGAGAGTCAAAACTTATGTCACTTTGAGGGAACGTATGTGTCAACTTCCTGTCAGAGTCATGTCAATGTATGTCGAAGGGTTTGGAGGATAGAGACATTTAAATTTTTAGAGATTATTCGAAAGTCAATTTTTAAAAGGCAAATATCTCCCGATCTGTAGGAATCTGAGAGACAAAACTTATGTCACTTTGAGGGAACGTATATGTCAACTTCATGTCAGAATCTCGTCAATGTATGTCCAAGGGTTTGGACGATAGAGACATTTTAATTTTTCGAGATTATTCGAAAGTCAATTTTTAAAAGGCAAATATCTCCCGATTTGTAGGAATCTAAGAGACAAACCTTATGTCACTTTGAGGGACCGCATATGTCAACTTCATGTCAGAGTCTCGTCAATGTATGTCCAAGGGTTTGGAAGTTAGAGACATTTTAATTTTTCGAGATTATTTGAAAGTCAATTATTAAAAGGCAAATATCTGCCGATCTGTAGGCATCTGAGAGACAAACCTTATGTCACTTTGATGGATCGCATATGTCAACTTCATGTCACAGTCTCGTCAATGTATGTCCAAGTGTTTGGAGGATAGACACATTTTAATTTTTCGAGATTATTCGAAAGTGAATTATTAAAAGGCAAATATCTCCCGATCTGTAGGAATCTGAGAGACAAAACTAATGTCACTTTAAGGGAACATGTATGTCAACTTCCTGTCAGAGTACCGTCTATGTATGTCCAAGGGTTTGGAGGATAGAGACATTTAAATTTTTAGAGATTATTCGAAAGTCAATTTTTGAAAAGGCAAATATCTCCCGATCAATAGGAATCTAAGAGACAAAACTTATGTCACTTTGAGGGAACGTATATGTCAACTTCATGTCAGAATCTCGTCAATGTGTGTCCAAGGGTTTGGACGATAGAGACATTTTAATTTCTCGAGATTATTCGAAAGTCAATTTTTAAAAGGCAAATATCTCCCGATCTGTAGGCATCTGAGAGACAAACCTTATGTCACTTTGAGGGAACGCACATGTCAACTTCATGTCAGAGTCTCGTCAAGGTATGTCCAAGGGTTTGGAGAATAAAGACATTTTAATTTTTCGAGATTATTCAAAAGTCAATTCTTGAAAAGGCAAATATCTCCCGATCAATAGGAATCTGAGAGACAAAACTTATGTCACTTTGAGGGAACGTATATGTCAACTTCATGTCATAGTCACGTCAATGTATGTCGAAGGGTTTGGAGGATAGAGACATTTAAATTTTTAGAGATTATTCGAAAGTCAATTATTAAAAGGCAAATATCTCCCGATCTGTAGGCATCTGAGAGACAAACCTTAGGTCACTTTGAGGGAACGCTTATGTCAACTTCATGTCAGAGTCTCGTCAATGTATGTAGAAGGGTTTAGAGGATAGAGACATTTAAATTTTGCGAGATTATTCGAAAGTCAATTTTTAAAAGGCAAATATCTCCCGATCTGTAGGAATCAGAGAAACAAACCTTATGTCACTTTGAGGGTCCGCATATGTCATCTTCATGTCAGAGTCTCGTCAATGTATGTCTAAGGGTTTGGAGGATAGAGACATTTAAATTTTTAGAGATTATTCGAAAGTCAATTTTTAAAAGGCAAATATCTCCCGATCTGTAGGAATCTGAGAGACAAAACTTATGTCACTTTGAGGGAACGTATATGTAAATGTCCTGTCAGAGTCACGTCAATGCATGTCGAAGGGTTTGGAGGATAGAGAAATTTTAATTTTACGAGATTATTGGAAAGTCAATTATTAAAAGGCAAATATCTCCCGATCTGTAGGAATGTGAGAGACAAAACTTATGTCACTTTGAGGGAACGTTTATGTTAACTTCATGTCAGTATCTCGTCAATGTATGTCCAAGGGTTTGGACGATAGAGACATTTTAATTTTTCGAGATTATTTAAAAGTCAATTATTAAAAGGCAAATATCTCCCGATCTGTAGGCATCTGAGAGGCAAACCTTATGTCACTTTGAGGGAACGCATATGTCAACTTCATGTCAGAGTCTCGTCAATGTATGTCCAAGGGTTTGGAGTATAGAGACATTTAAATTTTTAGAGATTATTCGAAAGTCAATTATTAAAAGGCAAATATCTTCCGATCTGTAGGAATCTGAGAGACAAAACTTATGTCACTTAGAGGGAACGTACATGTCAACTTCATGTCAGAATCTCGTCAATGAATGTCCAAGGGTTTGGACGATAGAGACATTTTAATTTTTCGAGATTATTCGTAAGTCAATTTTTAAAGGCAAATATCTCCCGATCTGTAGGCATCTGAGAGACAAATCTTATGTCACTTTGAGGGAACGCATATGTCAACTTCATGTCAGAGTCTCGTCAATGTATGTCCAAGGGTTTGGAGGATAGACACATTTTAATTTCTCGAGATTATTCGAAAGTGAATTATTAAAAGGCAAATATCTCCCGATCTGTAGGAATCTGAAAGACAAAACTAATGTCACTTTAAGAGAACATGTATGTCAACTTCCTGTCAGAGTCACGTCAATGTATGTCCAAGGGTTTGGAGGATAGAGACATTTAAATTTTTAGAGATTATTGGAAAGTCAATTTTTAAAAGGCAAATATCTCCCGATCTGTTGGAATGTGAGAGACAAAACTTATGTCACTTTGAGGGACCGCATATGTCAACTTCATGTCAGAGTCTCGTCAATGTATGTCTAAGGGTTTGGACGATAGAGACATTTTAATTTCTCGAGATTAATCGAGAGTCAATTTTTAAAAGGCAAATATCTCCCGATCTGTAGGCATCTGAGAGACAAACCTTATGTCACTTTGAGGTAACGTATATGTAAATGTCCTGTCAGAGTCACGTCAATGTATGTCCAAGGGTTTGGAGGATAGAGAAATTTTAATTTTACGAGATTATTGGAAAGTCAATTTTTAAAAGGCAAATATCTCCCGATCTGTTGGAATGTGAGAGACAAAACTTATGTCACTTTGAGGGACCGCATATGTCAACTTCATGTCAGAGTCTCGTCAATGTATGTCCAAGGGTTTGGAGGATAGACATATTTTAATTTTTCGAGATTATTCGAAAGTGAATTATTAAAAGGCAAATATCTCCCGATCTGTAGGAATCTGAGAGACAAAACTAATGTCACTTTAAGGGAACGTATATGTCAAATTCCTGTCAGAGTCACGTCAATATATGTCCAAGGGTTTGGAGGCTAGAGACATTTAAATCTTTAGAGATTATTCGAAAGTCAATTATTAAAAGGCAAATATCTCCCGATCTGTAGGAATCTGAGAGGCAAAACTTATGTCACATTGAGGGAACGTATATGTCAACGTCATGTCAGAATCTCGTCAATGTATGTCTAAGGGTTTGGACGATAGAGACATTTCAATTTTTCGAGATTATTCGAGAGTCAATTTTTAAAAGGCAAATATCTCCCGAAATGTAGGCATCTGAGAGACAAACCCTATGTCACTTTGAGGGAACGCATATGTCAACTTCGTGTCATAGTCACGTCAATGTATATCGAAGGGTTTGGAGGATAGAGATATTTAAATTTTTAGAGATTATTCGAAAGTCAATTTTTAAAAAGCAAATATCTCCCGATCTGTTGGAGTCTGAGAGACAAAACTTATATCACTATGAGGGAACGTATATGTCAACTTCCTGTCTGAGTCACGTCATTGTATGTCCAAGGGTTTGGACGATAGAGACATTTTAATTTTTCGAGATTATTCGAAAGTCAATTTTTAAAAGGCAAATATCTCCCGATCTGTAGGCATCTGAGAGACAAACCTTATGTCACTTTGAGGGAACGCATATGTCAACTTCATGTCGGAGTGTCGTCAATGTATGTCCAAGGGTTTGGAGGATAGAGACATTTAAATTTTTCGAGATTATTCGAAAGTCAATATTTGAAAAGGCAAATATCTCCCGATCTGTATTAATCTGAGAGACAAAACTTATGTCACTTTGAGGGACCGTATATGTCAACTTCATGTCATAGTCACGTCAATGTATATCGAAGGGTTTGGAGGATAGAGATATTTAAATTTTTAGAGATTATTCGAAAGTCAATTTTTAAAAAGCAAATATCTCCCGATCTGTTGGAGTCTGAGAGACAAAACTTATATCACTATGAGGGAACGTATATGTCAACTTCCTGTCTGAGTCACGTCATTGTATGTCCAAGGGTTTGGACGATAGAGACATTTTAATTTTTCGAGATTATTCGAAAGTCAATTTTTAAAAGGCAAATATCTCCCGATCTGTAGGCATCTGAGAGACAAACCTTATGTCACTTTGAGGGAACGCATATGTCAACTTCATGTCGGAGTGTCGTCAATGTATGTCCAAGGGTTTGGAGGATAGAGACATTTAAATTTTTCGAGATTATTCGAAAGTCAATATTTGAAAAGGCAAATATCTCCCGATCTGTATTAATCTGAGAGACAAAACATATGTCACTTTGAGGGAACGTATATGTCAACTTCATGTCATACTCACGTCAATGTATGTCCAAGGGTTTGGAGGATAGAGACATTTAAATTTTTCGAGATTATTTGAAAGTCACTTTTTAAAAGGCAAATATCTCCCGATCTGTAGGCATCTGAGAGACTACCTTATGTCACTTTGAGGTAACGCATATGTCAACTTCATGTCAGAGTGTCGTCAATGTAAGTCCAAGGGTTTGGACGATAGAGACATTTAAATTTTTAGAGATTATTCGAAAGTCAATTTTTAAAAGGCAAATTTCTCCCGATCTGTATTAATCTGAGAGACAAAACTTAAGTCACTTTGAGGGAACGTAAATGTAAACGTCCTGTCAGAGTCACTTCAATGTATGTCCAAGGGTTTGGAGGATAGAGACATTTTAATTTTTCGAGATTATTCGAAAGTGAATTATTAAAAGGCAAATATCTCCCGATCTGTAGGAATCTGAAAGACAAAACTAATGTCACTTTAAGAGAACATGTATGTCAACTTCCTGTCAGAGTCACGTCAATGTATGTCCAAGGGTTTGGAGGATAGAGACATTTAAATTTTTAGAGATTATTCGAAAGTGAATTATTAAAAGGCAAATATCTCCCGATCTGTAGGCATCTGAGAGACAAAACATATGTCACTTTGAGGGAACGTATATGTCAACTTCCTGTCAGAGTTTCGTCAATGTATGTCGAAGGGTTTGGAGGATAGAGACATTTAAATTTTTAGAGATTATTCGAAAGTCAATTTTTAAAAGGCAAATATCTCCCGATCTGTAGGAATCTGAGAGACAAAACTTATGTCACTTTGAGGGAACGTATATGTCAACTTCCTGTCAGAGTCACGTCAATGTATGTCCAAGGGTTTGGAGGATAGAGAGATTTAAATTTTTAGAGATTATTCGAAAGTCAATTTTTAAAAGGCAAATATCTCCCGATCTGTAGGAATCTGAGAGACAACACTTATGTCACTTATAGGGAACGTATATGTCAACTTCATGTCAGAATCTCGTCAATGTATGTCTAAGGGTTTGGACGATAGAGACATTTAAATTTTTAGAGATTATTCGAAAATCAATTTTTAAAAGGCAAATATCTCCCGATCTGTAGGAATCTGAGAGACAACACTTATGTCACTTTGAGGGAACGTATATGTAAATGTCCTGTCAGAGTCACGTCAATGTATGTCTAAGGGTTTGGAGGATAGAGATATTTTAATTTTACGAGATTATTGGAAAGTCAATTTTTAAAAGGCAAATATCTCCCGATCTGTTGGAATGTGAGAGACAAAACTTATGTCACTTTGAGGGAACGTTTATGTTAACTTCATGTCAGAATCTCGTCAATGTATGTCCAAGGGTTTGGACGATAGAGACATTTTAATTTTTCGAGATTATTTAAAAGTCAATTATTAAAAGGCAAATATCTCCCGATCTGTAGGCATCTGAGAGGCAAACCTTATGTCACTTTGAGGGAACGCATATGTCAACTTCATGTCAGAGTCTCGTCAATGTATGTCCAAGGGTTTGGAGTATAGAGACATTTAAATTTTTAGAGATTATTCGAAAGTCAATTATTTAAAGGCAAATATCTTCCGATCTGTAGGAATCTGAGAGACAAAACTTATGTCACTTAGAGGGAACGTACATGTCAACTTCATGTCAGAATCTCGTCAATGTATGTCCAAGGGTTTGGACGATAGAGACATTTTAATTTTTCGAAATTATTCGTAAGTCAATTTTTAAAGACAAATATCTCCCGATCTGTAGGCATCTGAGAGACAAATCTTATGTCACTTGGAGGGAACGCATATGTCAACTTCATGTCAGAGTCTCGTCAATGTATGTCCAAGGGTTTGGAGGATAGACACATTTTAATTTTTCGAGATTATTCGAAAGTGAATTATTAAAAGGCAAATATCTCCCGATCTGTAGGAATCTGAAAGACAAAACTAATGTCACTTTAAGAGAACATGTATGTCAACTTCCTGTCAGAGTCACGTCAATGTATGTCCAAGGGTTTGGAGGATAGAGACATTTTAATTTCTCGAGATTAACCGAGAGTCAATTTTTAAAAGGCAAATATCTCCCGATCTGTAGGCATCTGAGAGACAAACCTTATGTCACTTTGAGGTAACGTATATGTAAATGTCCTGTCAGAGTCACGTCAATGTATGTCCAAGGGTTTGGAGGATAGAGAAATTTTAATTTTACGAGATTATTGGAAAGTCAATTTTTAAAAGGCAAATATCACCCGATCTGTTGGAATGTGAGAGACAAAACTTATGTCACTTTGAGTGACCGCATATGTCAACTTCATGTCAGAGTCTCGTCAATGTATGTCCAAGGGTTTGGAGGATAGACATATTTTAATTTTTCGAGATTATTCGAAAGTGAATTATTAAAAGGCAAATATCTCCCGATCTGTAGGAATCTGAGAGACAAAACTAATGTCACTTTAAGGGAACGTATATGTCAAATTCCTGTCAGAGTCACGTCAATATATGTCCAAGGGTTTGGAGGATAGAGACATTTAAATTTTTAGAGATTATTCTAAAGTCAATTATTAAAAGGCAAATATCTCCCGATCTGTAGGAATCTGAGAGGTAAAACTTATGTCACTTTGAGGGAACGTATATGTCAACGTCATGTCAGAATCTCGTCAATGTATGTCTAAGGGTTTGGACGATAGAGACATTTCAATTTTTCGAGATTATTCGAGAGTCAATTTTTAAAAGGCAAATATCTCCCGAAATGTAGGCATCTGAGAGACAAACCCTATGTCAATTTGAGGGAACGCATGTGTCAACTTCATGTCAGAGTCTCGTCAATGTATGTCCAAGGGTTTGGAGGGTAGAGACATTTTAATTTTTCGAGATTATTCGAAAGTCAATTTTTGAAAAGGCAAATATCTCCCGATCTGTATTAATCTGAGAGACAAAACTTATGTCACTTTGAGGGACCGTATATGTCAACTTCATGTCATAGTCACGTCAATGTATATCGAAGGGTTTGGAGGATAGAGATATTTAAATTTTTAGAGATTATTCGAAAGTCAATTTTTAAAAAGCAAATATCTCCCGATCTGTTGGAGTCTGAGAGACAAAACTTATGTCAGTATGAGGAAACGTATATGTCAACTTCCTGTCTGAGTCACGTCAATGTATGTCCAAGGGTTTGGACGATAGAGACATTTTAAATTTTCGAGATTATTCGAAAGTCAATTTTTAAAAGGCAAATATCTCCCGATCTGTAGGCATCTGAGAGACAAACCTTATGTCACTTTGAGGGAACGCATATGTCAACTTCATGTCGGAGTCTCGTCAATGTATGTCCAAGGGTTTGGAGGATAGAGACATTTAAATTTTTCGAGATTATTCGAAAGTCAATACTTGAAAAGGCAAATATCTCCCGATCTGTATTAATCTGAGAGACAAAACTTATGTCACTTTGAGGGAACGTATATGTCAACTTCATGTCATACTCACGTCAATGTATGTCCAAGGGTTTGGAGGATAGAGACATTTAAATTTTTCGAGATTATTTGAAAGTCACTTTTTAAAAGGCAAATATCTCCCGATCTGTAGGCATCTGAGAGACAAACCTTATGTCACTTTGAGGTAACGCATATGTCAACTTCATGTCAGAGTGTCGTCAATGTAAGTCCAAGGGTTTGGACGATAGAGACATTTAAATTTTTAGAGATTATTCGAAAGTCAATTTTTAAAAGGCAAATTTCTCCCGATCTGTATTAATCTGAGAGACAAAACTTAAGTCACTTTGAGGAAACGTAAATGTAAACGTCCTGTCAGAGTCACGTCAATGTATGTCCAAGGGTTTGGAGGATAGAGACATTTTAATTTTACGAGATTATTCGAAAGTCAATTTTTAAAAGGCAAATATCTCCCGATCTGTATTAATCTGAGAGACAAACCTTTTGTCACTTTGAGGGAACGTATATGTCAATTTCATGTCAGAATCTCGTCAATGTATGTTCAAGGGTTTGGTCGATAGAGACATTTTAATTTTTCGAGATTATTCGAAAGTCAATTTTTAAAAGGCAAATATCTCCCGATCTGTAGGCATCTGAGAGACAAAACATATGTCACTTTGAGGGAACGTATATGTCAACTTCCTGTCAGAGTTTCGTCAATGTATGTAGAAGGGTTTGGAGGATAGAGACATTTAAATTTTTAGAGATTATTCGAAAGTCAATTTTTAAAAGGCAAATATCTCCCGATCTGTAGGAATCTGAGAGACAAAACTTATGTCACTTTGAGGGAACGTATATGTCAACTTCCTGTCAGAGTCACGTCAATGTATGTATAAGGGTTTGGAGGATAGAGAAATTTAAATTTTTAGAGATTATTCGAAAGTCAATTTTTAAAAGGCAAATATCTCCCGATCTGTAGGAATCTGAGAGACAAAACTTATGTCACTTATATGGAACGTATATGTCAACTTCATGTCAGAATCTCGTCAATGTATGCCCAAGGGTTTGGACGATAGAGACATTTTAATTTTTCGAAATTATTCGAAAGTCAATTTTTAAAAGGCAAATATCTCCCGATCTGTAGGCATCTGAGAGACAAACCTTATGTCACTTTGAGGGAACGCATATGTCAACTTCATGTCAGAGTCTCGTCAATGTATGTCCAAGTGTTTGGAGAATAGACACATTTTAATTTTTCGAGATTATTCGAAAGTGAATTAGTAAAAGGCAAATATCTCCCGATCTGTAGGAATCTGAGAGACAAAACTAATGTCACTTTAAAGGAACATGTATGTCAACTTCCTGTCAGAATCACGTCAATGTATGTCCAAGGGTTTGGAGGATAGAGACATTTAAATTTTTAGAGATTATTCGAAAGTCAATTTTTGAAAAGGCAAATATCTCCCGATCAATAGCAATCTAAGAGACAAAACTTATGTCACTTTGAGGGAACGTATATGTCAACTTCATGTCAGAATCTCGTCAATGTGTGTCCAAGGGTTTGGACGATAGAGACATTTTAATTTTTCGAGATTATTCGAAAGTCAATTTTTAAAAGGCAAATATCTCCCGATCTGTATTAATCTGAGAGACTGAACTTATGTCACTTTGAGGGAACGTATATGTCAACTTCATGTCATAGTTACGTCAATGTATGTCGAAGGGTTTGGAGGATAGAGACATTTAAATTTTTCGAGATTATTCGAAAGTCAATTTTTAAAAGGCAAATATCTCCCGATCTGTAGGAATCTGAGAAACAAACCTTATGTCACTTTGAGGGACCCCATATGTCATCTTCATGTCAGAGTCTCGTCAATGTATGTCCAAGGGTTTGGAAGATAGAGACATTTTAATTTTTCGAGATTATTTGAAAGTCAATTTTTAAAAGGCAAATATCTCCCGATCTGTAGGCATCTGAGAGACAAACCTTATGTCACTTTGAGGGAACGCATATGTCAACTTCATGTCAGAGTCTCGTCAATGTATGTCCAAGGGTTTGGAGGATAGAGACATTTAAATTTTTAGAGATTATTCGAAAGTCAAATTTTTAAAGGCAAATATCTCCCGATCTGTAGGAATCTGAGAGACAAATCTTATGTCACTTTGAGGGAACGTATCTGTAAATGTCCTGTCAGAGTCATGTCAATGTATGTCCAAGGGTTTGGAGGATAGAGAAATTTTAATTTTACGTGATTATTGGAAAGTCAATTATTAAAAGGCAAATATCTCCCGATCTGTTGGAATGTGAGAGACAAAACTTATGTCACTTTGAGGGAACGTTTATGTTAACGTCATGTCAGAATCTCGTCAATGTATGTCCAAGGGTTTGGACGACAGAGACATTTAAATTTTTAGAGATTATTCGAAAGTCAATTTTTAAAAGGCAAATATCTCCCGATCTGTAGGAATCTGAGAGACAAACCTTATGTCACTTAGAGGCAACGTATATGTCAACTTCATGTCAGAATCTCGTCAATGTATGTCCAAGGGTTTGGACGATAGAGACATTTTAATTTTTCGAGATTATTCGAAAGTCAATTTTTGTAAAGGCAAATATCTCCCGATCTGTAGGCAACTAAGAGACAAACCTTATGTCACTTTGAGGGAACGCATTTGTCAACTTCATGTCAGAGTCTCGTCAATGTATGTCCAAGGGTTTGGAGGATAGAGACATTTAAATTTTTCCAGATTATTCGAAAGTCAATTTTTAAAAGGCAAATATCTCCAGATCTGTTGGAATCTGAGAAACAAACCTTATGTCACTTTGAGGGACCGCATATGTCATCTTCATGTCAGAGTCTCGTCAATGTATGTCGAAGGGTTTGGAAGATAGAGACATTTTAATTTTTCGAGATTATTTGAAAGTCAATTTTTAAAAGGCAAATATCTCCCGATCTGTAGGCATCTGAGAGACAAACCTTATGTCACTTTGAGGGAACGCATATGTCAACTTCATGTCAGAGTCTCGTCAATGTATGTCCAAGGGTTTGGAGGATAGAGACATTTAAATATTTAGAGATTATTCGAAAGTCAATTATTAAAAGGCAAATATCTTCCGATCTGTAGGAATCTGAGAGACAAAACTTATGTCACTTAGAGGGAACGTACATGTCAACTTCATGTCAGAATCTCGTCAATGTATGTCCAAGGGTTTGGACGATAGAGACATTTTAATTTTTCGAGATTATTCGTAAGTCAATTTTTAAAGGCAAATATCTCCCGATCTGTAGGCATCTGAGAGACAAATCTTATGTCACTTTGAGGGAACGCATATGTCAACTTCATGTCAGAGTCTCGTCAATGTATGTCCAAGGGTTTGGAGGATAGACACATTTTAATTTTTCGAGATTATTCGAAAGTGAATTATTAAAAGGCAAATATCTCCCGATCTGTAGGAATCTGAAAGACAAAACTAATGTCACTTTAAGAGAACATGTATGTCAACTTCCTGTCAGAGTCACGTCAATGTATGTCCAAGGGTTTGGAGGATAGAGACATTTAAATTGTTAGAGATTATTCGAAAGTGAATTATTAAAAGGCAAATATCTCCCGATCTGTAGGAATCTGAGAGACAAAACGTATGTCACTTTGAGGGAACGTATATGTCAACGTCATGTCAGAATCTCGTCAATGGATGTCTAAGGGTTTGGACGATAGAGACATTTTAATTTCTCGAGATTAATCGAGAGTCAATTTTTAAAAGGCAAATATCTCCCGATCTGTAGGCATCTGAGAGACAAACCTTATGTCACTTTGAGGGAACGCATATGTCAACTTCATGTCAGAGTCTCGTCAATGTATGTCCAAGGGTTTGGACGATAGAGACATTTTAATTTTTAGAGATTATTTGAAAGTCAATTTTTAAAAGGCAAATATCTCCCGATCTGTAGGCATCTGAGAGACAAACCTTATGTCACTTTGAGGTAACGTATATGTAAATGTCCTGTCAGAGTCACGTCAATGTATGTCCAAGGGTTTGGAGGATAGAGAAATTTTAATTTTACGAGATTATTCGAAAGTCAATTTTTAAAAGGCAAATATCTCCCGATCTGTTGGAATGTGAGAGACAAAACTTATGTCACTTTGAGGGACCGCATATGTCAACTTCATGTCAGAGTCTCGTCAATGTATGTCCAAGGGTTTGGAGGATAGACATATTTTAATTTTTCTAGATTATTCGAAAGTGAATTATTAAAAGGCAAATATCTCCCGATCTGTAGGAATCTGAGAGACAAAACTAATGTCACTTTAAGGGAACGTATATGTCAAATTCCTGTCAGAGTCACGTCAATATATGTCCAAGGGTTTGGAGGATAGAGACATTTAAATTTTTAGAGATTATTCGAAAGTCAATTATTAAAAGGCAAATATCTCCCGATCTGTAGGAATCTGAGAGACAAACCTTATGTCACTTTGAGGGAACGCATATGTCAACTTCATGTCAGAGTCACGTCAATGTATGTCTAAGGGTTTGGAGGATAGAGATATTTTAATTTTACGAGATTATTGGAAAGTCAATTTTTAAAAGGCAAATATCTCCCGATCTGTTGGAATGTGAGAGACAAAACTTATGTCACTTTGAGGGAACGTTTATGTTAACTTCATGTCAGAATCTCGTCAATGTATGTCCAAGGGTTTGGACGATAGAGACATTTTAATTTTTCGAGATTATTTCAAAGTCAATTATTAAAAGGCAAATATCTCCCGATCTGTAGGCATCTGAGAGGCAAACCTTATGTCACTTTGAGGGAACGCATATGTCAACTTCATGTCAGAGTCTCGTCAATGTATGTCCAAGGGTTTGGAGTATAGAGACATTTAAATTTTTAGAGATTATTCGAAAGTCAATTATTAAAAGGCAAATATCTTCCGATCTGTAGGAATCTGAGAGACAAAACTTATGTCACTTAGAGGGAACGTACATGTCAACGTCATGTCAGAATCTCGTCAATGTATGTCCAAGGGTTTCGACGATAGAGACATTTTAATTTTTCGAAATTATTCGTAAGTCAATTTTTAAAGACAA
The DNA here is from genome assembly GCF_977971745.1 of Zootermopsis nevadensis. NCBI lineage: Eukaryota > Metazoa > Arthropoda > Insecta > Blattodea > Termopsidae > Zootermopsis > Zootermopsis nevadensis. The sequence continues at coordinate 20,751,117 of NW_028259139.1, read as the reverse complement.
ATATCTCCCGATCTGTAGGCATCTGAGAGACAAATCTTATGTCACTTTGAGGGAACGCATATGTCAACTTCATGTCAGAGTCTCGTCAATGTATGTCCAAGGGTTTGGAGGATAGACACATTTTAATTTTTCGAGATTATTCGAAAGTGAATTATTAAAAGGCAAATATCTCCCGATCTGTAGGAATCTGAAAGACAAAACTAATGTCACTTTAAGAGAACATGTATGTCAACTTCCTGTCAGAGTCACGTCAATGTATGTCCAAGGGTTTGGAGGATAGAGACATTTTAATTTCTCGAGATTAACCGAGTGTCAATTTTTAAAAGGCAAATATCTCCCGATCTGTAGGCATCTGAGAGACAAACCTTATGTCACTTTGAGGTAACGTATATGTAAATGTCCTGTCAGAGTCATGTCAATGTATGTCCAAGGGTTTGGAGGATAGAGAAATTTTAATTTTACGAGATTATTGGAAAGTCAATTTTTAAAAGGCAAATATCACCCGATCTGTTGGAATGTGAGAGACAAAACTTATGTCACTTTGAGGGACCGCATATGTCAACTTCATGTCAGAGTCTCGTCAATGTATGTCCAAGGGTTTGGAGGATAGACATATTTTAATTTTTCGAGATTATTCGAAAGTGAATTATTAAAAGGCAAATATCTCCCGATCTGTAGGAATCTGAGAGACAAAACTAATGTCACTTTAAGGGAACGTATATGTCAAATTCCTGTCAGAGTCACGTCAATATATGTCCAAGGGTTTGGAGGATAGAGACATTTAAATTTTTAGAGATTATTCGAAAGTCAATTATTAAAAGGCAAATATCTCCCGATCTGTAGGAATCTGAGAGGCAAAACTTATGTCACTTTGAGGGAACGTATATGTCAACGTCATGTCAGAATCTCGTCAATGTATGTCTAAGGGTTTGGACGATAGAGACATTTCAATTTTTCGAGATTATTCGAGAGTCAATTTTTAAAAGGCAAATATCTCCCGAAATGTAGGCATCTGAGAGACAAACCCTATGTCACTTTGAGGGAACGCATATGTCAACTTCATGTCAGAGTCTCGTCAATGTATGTCCAAGGGTTTGGAGGGTAGAGACATTTTAATTTTTCGAGATTATTCGAAAGTCAATTTTTGAAAAGGCAAATATCTCCCGATCTGTATTAATCTGAGAGACAAAACTTATGTCACTTTGAGGGACCGTATATGTCAACTTCATGTCATAGTCACGTCAATGTATATCGAAGGGTTTGGAGGATAGAGATATTTAAATTTTTAGAGATTATTCGAAAGTCAATTTTTAAAAAGCAAATATCTCCCGATCTGTTGGAGTCTGAGAGACAAAACTTATGTCAGTATGAGGAAACGTATATGTCAACTTCCTGTCTGAGTCACGTCAATGTATGTCCAAGGGTTTGGACGATAGAGACATTTTAAATTTTCGAGATTATTCGAAAGTCAATTTTTAAAAGGCAAATATCTCCCGATCTGTAGGCATCTGAGAGACAAACCTTATGTCACTTTGAGGGAACGCATATGTCAACTTCATGTCGGAGTCTCGTCAATGTATGTCCAAGGGTTTGGAGGATAGAGACATTTAAATTTTTCGAGATTATTCGAAAGTCAATACTTGAAAAGGCAAATATCTCCCGATCTGTATTAATCTGAGAGACAAAACTTATGTCACTTTGAGGGAACGTATATGTCAACTTCATGTCATACTCACGTCAATGTATGTCCAAGGGTTTGGAGGATAGAGACATTTAAATTTTTCGAGATTATTTGAAAGTCACTTTTTAAAAGGCAAATATCTCCCGATCTGTAGGCATCTGAGAGACAAACCTTATGTCACTTTGAGGTAACGCATATGTCAACTTCATGTCAGAGTGTCGTCAATGTAAGTCCAAGGGTTTGGACGATAGAGACATTTAAATTTTTAGAGATTATTCGAAAGTCAATTTTTAAAAGGCAAATTTCTCCCGATCTGTATTAATCTGAGAGACAAAACTTAAGTCACTTTGAGGAAACGTAAATGTAAACGTCCTGTCAGAGTCACGTCAATGTATGTCCAAGGGTTTGGAGGATAGAGACATTTTAATTTTACGAGATTATTCGAAAGTCAATTTTTAAAAGGCAAATATCTCCCGATCTGTATTAATCTGAGAGACAAACCTTTTGTCACTTTGAGGGAACGTATATGTCAATTTCATGTCAGAATCTCGTCAATGTATGTTCAAGGGTTTGGTCGATAGAGACATTTTAATTTTTCGAGATTATTCGAAAGTCAATTTTTAAAAGGCAAATATCTCCCGATCTGTAGGCATCTGAGAGACAAAACATATGTCACTTTGAGGGAACGTATATGTCAACTTCCTGTCAGAGTTTCGTCAATGTATGTAGAAGGGTTTGGAGGATAGAGACATTTAAATTTTTAGAGATTATTCGAAAGTCAATTTTTAAAAGGCAAATATCTCCCGATCTGTAGGAATCTGAGAGACAAAACTTATGTCACTTTGAGGGAACGTATATGTCAACTTCCTGTCAGAGTCACGTCAATGTATGTATAAGGGTTTGGAGGATAGAGAAATTTAAATTTTTAGAGATTATTCGAAAGTCAATTTTTAAAAGGCAAATATCTCCCGATCTGTAGGAATCTGAGAGACAAAACTTATGTCACTTATATGGAACGTATATGTCAACTTCATGTCAGAATCTCGTCAATGTATGCCCAAGGGTTTGGACGATAGAGACATTTTAATTTTTCGAAATTATTCGAAAGTCAATTTTTAAAAGGCAAATATCTCCCGATCTGTAGGCATCTGAGAGACAAACCTTATGTCACTTTGAGGGAACGCATATGTCAACTTCATGTCAGAGTCTCGTCAATGTATGTCCAAGTGTTTGGAGAATAGACACATTTTAATTTTTCGAGATTATTCGAAAGTGAATTAGTAAAAGGCAAATATCTCCCGATCTGTAGGAATCTGAGAGACAAAACTAATGTCACTTTAAAGGAACATGTATGTCAACTTCCTGTCAGAATCACGTCAATGTATGTCCAAGGGTTTGGAGGATAGAGACATTTAAATTTTTAGAGATTATTCGAAAGTCAATTTTTGAAAAGGCAAATATCTCCCGATCAATAGCAATCTAAGAGACAAAACTTATGTCACTTTGAGGGAACGTATATGTCAACTTCATGTCAGAATCTCGTCAATGTGTGTCCAAGGGTTTGGACGATAGAGACATTTTAATTTTTCGAGATTATTCGAAAGTCAATTTTTAAAAGGCAAATATCTCCCGATCTGTATTAATCTGAGAGACTGAACTTATGTCACTTTGAGGGAACGTATATGTCAACTTCATGTCATAGTTACGTCAATGTATGTCGAAGGGTTTGGAGGATAGAGACATTTAAATTTTTCGAGATTATTCGAAAGTCAATTTTTAAAAGGCAAATATCTCCCGATCTGTAGGAATCTGAGAAACAAACCTTATGTCACTTTGAGGGACCCCATATGTCATCTTCATGTCAGAGTCTCGTCAATGTATGTCCAAGGGTTTGGAAGATAGAGACATTTTAATTTTTCGAGATTATTTGAAAGTCAATTTTTAAAAGGCAAATATCTCCCGATCTGTAGGCATCTGAGAGACAAACCTTATGTCACTTTGAGGGAACGCATATGTCAACTTCATGTCAGAGTCTCGTCAATGTATGTCCAAGGGTTTGGAGGATAGAGACATTTAAATTTTTAGAGATTATTCGAAAGTCAAATTTTTAAAGGCAAATATCTCCCGATCTGTAGGAATCTGAGAGACAAATCTTATGTCACTTTGAGGGAACGTATCTGTAAATGTCCTGTCAGAGTCATGTCAATGTATGTCCAAGGGTTTGGAGGATAGAGAAATTTTAATTTTACGTGATTATTGGAAAGTCAATTATTAAAAGGCAAATATCTCCCGATCTGTTGGAATGTGAGAGACAAAACTTATGTCACTTTGAGGGAACGTTTATGTTAACGTCATGTCAGAATCTCGTCAATGTATGTCCAAGGGTTTGGACGACAGAGACATTTAAATTTTTAGAGATTATTCGAAAGTCAATTTTTAAAAGGCAAATATCTCCCGATCTGTAGGAATCTGAGAGACAAACCTTATGTCACTTAGAGGCAACGTATATGTCAACTTCATGTCAGAATCTCGTCAATGTATGTCCAAGGGTTTGGACGATAGAGACATTTTAATTTTTCGAGATTATTCGAAAGTCAATTTTTGTAAAGGCAAATATCTCCCGATCTGTAGGCAACTAAGAGACAAACCTTATGTCACTTTGAGGGAACGCATTTGTCAACTTCATGTCAGAGTCTCGTCAATGTATGTCCAAGGGTTTGGAGGATAGAGACATTTAAATTTTTCCAGATTATTCGAAAGTCAATTTTTAAAAGGCAAATATCTCCAGATCTGTAGGAATCTGAGAAACAAACCTTATGTCACTTTGAGGGACCGCATATGTCATCTTCATGTCAGAGTCTCGTCAATGTATGTCGAAGGGTTTGGAAGATAGAGACATTTTAATTTTTCGAGATTATTTGAAAGTCAATTTTTAAAAGGCAAATATCTCCCGATCTGTAGGCATCTGAGAGACAAACCTTATGTCACTTTGAGGGAACGCATATGTCAACTTCATGTCAGAGTCTCGTCAATGTATGTCCAAGGGTTTGGAGGATAGAGACATTTAAATATTTAGAGATTATTCGAAAGTCAATTATTAAAAGGCAAATATCTTCCGATCTGTAGGAATCTGAGAGACAAAACTTATGTCACTTAGAGGGAACGTACATGTCAACTTCATGTCAGAATCTCGTCAATGTATGTCCAAGGGTTTGGACGATAGAGACATTTTAATTTTTCGAGATTATTCGTAAGTCAATTTTTAAAGGCAAATATCTCCCGATCTGTAGGCATCTGAGAGACAAATCTTATGTCACTTTGAGGGAACGCATATGTCAACTTCATGTCAGAGTCTCGTCAATGTATGTCCAAGGGTTTGGAGGATAGACACATTTTAATTTTTCGAGATTATTCGAAAGTGAATTATTAAAAGGCAAATATCTCCCGATCTGTAGGAATCTGAAAGACAAAACTAATGTCACTTTAAGAGAACATGTATGTCAACTTCCTGTCAGAGTCACGTCAATGTATGTCCAAGGGTTTGGAGGATAGAGACATTTAAATTGTTAGAGATTATTCGAAAGTGAATTATTAAAAGGCAAATATCTCCCGATCTGTAGGAATCTGAGAGACAAAACGTATGTCACTTTGAGGGAACGTATATGTCAACGTCATGTCAGAATCTCGTCAATGGATGTCTAAGGGTTTGGACGATAGAGACATTTTAATTTCTCGAGATTAATCGAGAGTCAATTTTTAAAAGGCAAATATCTCCCGATCTGTAGGCATCTGAGAGACAAACCTTATGTCACTTTGAGGGAACGCATATGTCAACTTCATGTCAGAGTCTCGTCAATGTATGTCCAAGGGTTTGGACGATAGAGACATTTTAATTTTTAGAGATTATTTGAAAGTCAATTTTTAAAAGGCAAATATCTCCCGATCTGTAGGCATCTGAGAGACAAACCTTATGTCACTTTGAGGTAACGTATATGTAAATGTCCTGTCAGAGTCACGTCAATGTATGTCCAAGGGTTTGGAGGATAGAGAAATTTTAATTTTACGAGATTATTCGAAAGTCAATTTTTAAAAGGCAAATATCTCCCGATCTGTTGGAATGTGAGAGACAAAACTTATGTCACTTTGAGGGACCGCATATGTCAACTTCATGTCAGAGTCTCGTCAATGTATGTCCAAGGGTTTGGAGGATAGACATATTTTAATTTTTCTAGATTATTCGAAAGTGAATTATTAAAAGGCAAATATCTCCCGATCTGTAGGAATCTGAGAGACAAAACTAATGTCACTTTAAGGGAACGTATATGTCAAATTCCTGTCAGAGTCACGTCAATATATGTCCAAGGGTTTGGAGGATAGAGACATTTAAATTTTTAGAGATTATTCGAAAGTCAATTATTAAAAGGCAAATATCTCCCGATCTGTAGGAATCTGAGAGACAAACCTTATGTCACTTTGACGGAACGCATATGTCAACTTCATGTCAGAGTCACGTCAATGTATGTCTAAGGGTTTGGAGGATAGAGATATTTTAATTTTACGAGATTATTGGAAAGTCAATTTTTAAAAGGCAAATATCTCCCGATCTGTTGGAATGTGAGAGACAAAACTTATGTCACTTTGAGGGAACGTTTATGTTAACTTCATGTCAGAATCTCGTCAATGTATGTCCAAGGGTTTGGACGATAGAGACATTTTAATTTTTCGAGATTATTTCAAAGTCAATTATTAAAAGGCAAATATCTCCCGATCTGTAGGCATCTGAGAGGCAAACCTTATGTCACTTTGAGGGAACGCATATGTCAACTTCATGTCAGAGTCTCGTCAATGTATGTCCAAGGGTTTGGAGTATAGAGACATTTAAATTTTTAGAGATTATTCGAAAGTCAATTATTAAAAGGCAAATATCTTCCGATCTGTAGGAATCTGAGAGACAAAACTTATGTCACTTAGAGGGAACGTACATGTCAACGTCATGTCAGAATCTCGTCAATGTATGTCCAAGGGTTTCGACGATAGAGACATTTTAATTTTTCGAAATTATTCGTAAGTCAATTTTTAAAGACAAATATCTCCCGATCTGTAGGCATCTGAGAGACAAATCTTATGTCACTTTGAGGGAACGCATATGTCAACTTCATGTCAGAGTCTCGTCAATGTATGTCCAAGGGTTTGGAGGATAGACACATTTTAATTTTTCGAGATTATTCGAAAGTGAATTATTAAAAGGCAAATATCTCCCGATCTGTAGGAATCTGAAAGACAAAACTAATGTCACTTTAAGAGAACATGTATGTCAACTTCCTGTCAGAGTCACGTCAATGTATGTCCAAGGGTTTGGAGGATAGAGACATTTTAATTTCTCGAGATTAACCGAGTGTCAATTTTTAAAAGGCAAATATCTCCCGATCTGTAGGCATCTGAGAGACAAACCTTATGTCACTTTGAGGTAACGTATATGTAAATGTCCTGTCAGAGTCATGTCAATGTATGTCCAAGGGTTTGGAGGATAGAGAAATTTTAATTTTACGAGATTATTGGAAAGTCAATTTTTAAAAGGCAAATATCACCCGATCTGTTGGAATGTGAGAGACAAAACTTATGTCACTTTGAGGGACCGCATATGTCAACTTCATGTCAGAGTCTCGTCAATGTATGTCCAAGGGTTTGGAGGATAGACATATTTTAATTTTTCGAGATTATTCGAAAGTGAATTATTAAAAGGCAAATATCTCCCGATCTGTAGGAATCTGAGAGACAAAACTAATGTCACTTTAAGGGAACGTATATGTCAAATTCCTGTCAGAGTCACGTCAATATATGTCCAAGGGTTTGGAGGATAGAGACATTTAAATTTTTAGAGATTATTCGAAAGTCAATTATTAAAAGGCAAATATCTCCCGATCTGTAGGAATCTGAGAGGCAAAACTTATGTCACTTTGAGGGAACGTATATGTCAACGTCATGTCAGAATCTCGTCAATGTATGTCTAAGGGTTTGGACGATAGAGACATTTCAATTTTTCGAGATTATTCGAGAGTCAATTTTTAAAAGGCAAATATCTCCCGAAATGTAGGCATCTGAGAGACAAACCCTATGTCACTTTGAGGGAACGCATATGTCAACTTCATGTCAGAGTCTCGTCAATGTATGTCCAAGGGTTTGGAGGGTAGAGACATTTTAATTTTTCGAGATTATTCGAAAGTCAATTTTTGAAAAGGCAAATATCTCCCGATCTGTATTAATCTGAGAGACAAAACTTATGTCACTTTGAGGGACCGTATATGTCAACTTCATGTCATAGTCACGTCAATGTATATCGAAGGGTTTGGAGGATAGAGATATTTAAATTTTTAGAGATTATTCGAAAGTCAATTTTTAAAAAGCAAATATCTCCCGATCTGTTGGAGTCTGAGAGACAAAACTTATGTCACTATGAGGGAACGTATATGTCAACTTCCTGTCTGAGTCACGTCAATGTATGTCCAAGGGTTTGGACGATAGAGACATTTTAAATTTTCGAGATTATTCGAAAGTCAATTTTTAAAAGGCAAATATCTCCCGATCTGTAGGCATCTGAGAGACAAACCTTATGTCACTTTGAGGGAACGCATATGTCAACTTCATGTCGGAGTCTCGTCAATGTATGTCCAAGGGTTTGGAGGATAGAGACATTTAAATTTTTCGAGATTATTCGAAAGTCAATATTTGAAAAGGCAAATATCTCCCGATCTGTATTAATCTGAGAGACAAAACTTATGTCACTTTGAGGGAACGTATATGTCAACTTCATGTCATACTCACGTCAATGTATGTCCAAGGGTTTGGAGGATAGAGACATTTAAATTTTTCGAGATTATTTGAAAGTCACTTTTTAAAAGGCAAATATCTCCCGATCTGTAGGCATCTGAGAGACAAACCTTATGTCACTTTGAGGTAACGCATATGTCAACTTCATGTCAGAGTGTCGTCAATGTAAGTCCAAGGGTTTGGACGATAGAGACATTTAAATTTTTAGAGATTATTCGAAAGTCAATTTTTAAAAGGCAAATTTCTCCCGATCTGTATTAATCTGAGAGACAAAACTTAAGTCACTTTGAGGGAACGTAAATGTAAACGTCCTGTCAGAGTCACGTCAATGTATGTCCAAGGGTTTGGAGGATAGAGACATTTTAATTTTACGAGATTATTCGAAAGTCAATTTTTAAAAGGCAAATATCTCCCGATCTGTATTAATCTGAGAGACAAACCTTTTGTCACTTTGAGGGAACGTATATGTCAATTTCATGTCAGAATCTCGTCAATGTATGTTCAAGGGTTTGGTCGATAGAGACATTTTAATTTTTCGAGATTATTCGAAAGTCAATTTTTAAAAGGCAAATATCTCCCGATCTGTAAGCATCTGAGAGACAAAACATATGTCACTTTGAGGGAACGTATATGTCAACTTCCTGTCAGAGTTTCGTCAATGTATGTCGAAGGGTTTGGAGGATAGAGACATTTAAATTTTTAGAGATTATTCGAAAGTCAATTTTTAAAAGGCAAATATCTCCCGATCTGTAGGAATCTGAGAGACAAAACTTATGTCACTTTGAGGGAACGTATATGTCAACTTCCTGTCAGAGTCACGTCAATGTATGTAAAAGGGTTTGGAGGATAGAGAAATTTAAATTTTTAGAGATTATTCGAAAGTCAATTTTTAAAAGGCAAATATCTCCCGATCTGTAGGAATCTGAGAGACAAAACTTATGTCACTTATATGGAACGTATATGTCAACTTCATGTCAGAATCTCGTCAATGTATGCCCAAGGGTTTGGACGATAGAGACATTTTAATTTTTCGAAATTATTCGAAAGTCAATTTTTAAAAGGCAAATATCTCCCGATCTGTAGGCATCTGAGAGACAAACCTTATGTCACTTTGAGGGAACGCATATGTCAACTTCATGTCAGAGTCTCGTCAATGTATGTCCAAGTGTTTGGAGAATAGACACATTTTAATTTTTCGAGATTATTCGAAAGTGAATTAGTAAAAGGCAAATATCTCCCGATCTGTAGGAATCTGAGAGACAAAACTAATGTCACTTTAAAGGAACATGTATGTCAACTTCCTGTCAGAATCACGTCAATGTATGTCCAAGGGTTTGGAGGATAGAGACATTTAAAGTTTTAGAGATTATTCGAAAGTCAATTTTTGAAAAGGCAAATATCTCCCGATCAATAGCAATCTAAGAGACAAAACTTATGTCACTTTGAGGGAACGTATATGTCAACTTCATGTCAGAATCTCGTCAATGTGTGTCCAAGGGTTTGGAGGATAGACATATTTTAATTTTACGAGATTATTGGAAAGTCAATTTTTAAAAGGCAAATATCTCCCGATCTGTTGGAATGTGAGAGACAAAACTTATGTCACTTTGAGGGACCGCATATGTCAACTTCATGTCAGAGTCTCGTCAATGTATGTCCAAGGGTTTGGAGGATAGACATATTTTAATTTTTCTAGATTATTCGAAAGTGAATTATTAAAAGGCAAATATCTCCCGATCTGTAGGAATCTGAGAGACAAAACTAATGTCACTTTAAGGGAACGTATATGTCAAATTCCTGTCAGAGTCACGTCAATATATGTCCAAGGGTTTGGAGGATAGAGACATTTAAATTTTTAGAGATTATTCGAAAGTCAATTATTAAAAGGCAAATATCTCCCGATCTGTAGGAATCTGAGAGACAAACCTTATGTCACTTTGAGGGAACGCATATGTCAACTTCATGTCAGAGTCACGTCAATGTATGTCTAAGGGTTTGGAGGATAGAGATATTTTAATTTTACGAGATTATTGGAAAGTCAATTTTTAAAAGGCAAATATCTCCCGATCTGTTGGAATGTGAGAGACAAAACTTATGTCACTTTGAGGGAACGTTTATGTTAACTTCATGTCAGAATCTCGTCAATGTATGTCCAAGGGTTTGGACGATAGAGACATTTTAATTTTTCGAGATTATTTCAAAGTCAATTATTAAAAGGCAAATATCTCCCGATCTGTAGGCATCTGAGAGGCAAACCTTATGTCACTTTGAGGGAACGCATATGTCAACTTCATGTCAGAGTCTCGTCAATGTATGTCCAAGGGTTTGGAGTATAGAGACATTTAAATTTTTAGAGATTAACCGAAAGTCAATTTTTAAAAGGCAAATATCACCCGATCTGTTGGAATGTGAGAGACAAAACTTATGTCACTTTGAGGGACTGCATATGTCAACTTCATGTCAGAGTCTCGTCAATGTATGTCCAAGGGTTTGGAGGATAGACATATTTTAATTTTTCGAGATTATTCGAAAGTGAATTATTAAAAGGCAAATATCTCCCGATCTGTAGGAATCTGAGAGACAAAACTAATGTCACTTTAAGGGAACGTATATGTCAAATTCCTGTCATAGTCACGTCAATATATGTCCAAGGGTTTGGAGGATAGAGACATTTAAATTTTTAGAGATTATTCGAAAGTCAATTATTAAAAGGCAAATATCTCCCGATCTGTAGGAATCTGAGAGGCAAAACTTATGTCACTTTGAGGGAACGTATATGTCAACGTCATGTCAGAATCTCGTCAATGTATGTCTAAGGGTTTGGACGATAGAGACATTTCAATTTTTCGAGATTATTCGAGAGTCAATTTTTAAAAGGCAAATATCTCCCGAAATGTAGGCATCTGAGAGACAAACCCTATGTCACTTTGAGGGAACGCATATGTCAACTTCATGTCAGAGTCTCGTCAATGTATGTCCAAGGGTTTGGAGGGTAGAGACATTTTAATTTTTCGAGATTATTCGAAAGTCAATTTTTGAAAAGGCAAATATCTCCCGATCTGTATTAATCTGAGAGACAAAACTTATGTCACTTTGAGGGACCGTATATGTCAACTTCATGTCATAGTCACGTCAATGTATATCGAAGGGTTTGGAGGATAGAGATATTTAAATTTTTAGAGATTATTCGAAAGTCAATTTTTAAAAAGCAAATATCTCCCGATCTGTTGGAGTCTGAGAGACAAAACTTATGTCACTATGAGGGAACGTATATGTCAACTTCCTGTCTGAGTCACGTCAATGTATGTCCAAGGGTTTGGACGATAGAGACATTTTAAATTTTCGAGATTATTCGAAAGTCAATTTTTAAAAGGCAAATATCTCCCGATCTGTAGGCATCTGAGAGACAAACCTTATGTCACTTTGAGGGAACGCATATGTCAACTTCATGTCGGAGTCTCGTCAATGTATGTCCAAGGGTTTGGAGGATAGAGACATTTAAATTTTTCGAGATTATTCGAAAGTCAATATTTGAAAAGGCAAATATCTCCCGATCTGTATTAATCTGAGAGACAAAACTTATGTCACTTTGAGGGAACGTATATGTCAACTTCATGTCATACTCACGTCAATGTATGTCCAAGGGTTTGGAGGATAGAGACATTTAAATTTTTCGAGATTATTTGAAAGTCACTTTTTAAAAGGCAAATATCTCCCGATCTGTAGGCATCTGAGAGACAAACCTTATGTCACTTTGAGGTAACGCATATGTCAACTTCATGTCAGAGTGTCGTCAATGTAAGTCCAAGGGTTTGGACGATAGAGACATTTAAATTTTTAGAGATTATTCGAAAGTCAATTTTTAAAAGGCAAATTTCTCCCGATCTGTATTAATCTGAGAGACAAAACTTAAGTCACTTTGAGGGAACGTAAATGTAAACGTCCTGTCAGAGTCACGTCAATGTATGTCCAAGGGTTTGGAGGATAGAGACATTTTAATTTTACGAGATTATTCGAAAGTCAATTTTTAAAAGGCAAATATCTCCCGATCTGTATTAATCTGAGAGACAAACCTTTTGTCACTTTGAGGGAACGTATATGTCAATTTCATGTCAGAATCTCGTCAATGTATGTTCAAGGGTTTGGTCGATAGAGACATTTTAATTTTTCGAGATTATTCGAAAGTCAATTTTTAAAAGGCAAATATCTCCCGATCTGTAGGCATCTGAGAGACAAAACATATGTCACTTTGAGGGAACGTATATGTCAACTTCCTGTCAGAGTTTCGTCAATGTATGTCGAAGGGTTTGGAGGATAGAGACATTTAAATTTTTAGAGATTATTCGAAAGTCAATTTTTAAAAGGCAAATATCTCCCGATCTGTAGGAATCTGAGAGACAAAACTTATGTCACTTTGAGGGAACGTATATGTCAACTTCCTGTCAGAGTCACGTCAATGTATGTAAAAGGGTTTGGAGGATAGAGAAATTTAAATTTTTAGAGATTATTCGAAAGTCAATTTTTAAAAGGCAAATATCTCCCGATCTGTAGGAATCAGAGAGACAAAACTTATGTCACTTATATGGAACGTATATGTCAACTTCATGTCAGAATCTCGTCAATGTATGCCCAAGGGTTTGGACGATAGAGACATTTTAATTTTTCGAAATTATTCGAAAGTCAATTTTTAAAAGGCAAATATCTCCCGATCTGTAGGCATCTGAGAGACAAACCTTTTGTCACTTTGAGGGAACGCATATGTCAACTTCATGTCAGAGTCTCGTCAATGTATGTCCAAGTGTTTGGAGAATAGACACATTTTAATTTTTCGAGATTATTCGAAAGTGAATTAGTAAAAGGCAAATATCTCCCGATCTGTAGGAATCTGAGAGACAAAACTAATGTCACTTTAAAGGAACATGTATGTCAACTTCCTGTCAGAATCACGTCAATGTATGTCCAAGGGTTTGGAGGATAGAGACATTTAAATTTTTAGAGATTATTCGAAAGTCAATTTTTGAAAAGGCAAATATCTCCCGATCAATAGCAATCTAAGAGACAAAACTTATGTCACTTTGAGGGAACGCATATGTCAACTTCATGTCAGAATCTCGTCAATGTGTGTCCAAGGGTTTGGAGGATAGAGACATTTAAATTTTTAGAGATTATTCGAAAGTCAATTTTTAAAAGGCAAAAATCTCCCGATCTGTAGGCATCTGAGAGACAAACCTTAGGTCACTTTGAGGGAACGCATATGTCAACTTCATGTCAGAGTCTCGTCAATGTATGTCCAAGGGTTTGGAGGATAGAGACATTTAAATTTTTCGAGATTATTCGAAAGTCAATTTTTAAAAGGCAAATATCTCCCGATCTGTAGGAATCTGAGAAACAAACCTTATGTCACTTTGAGGGACCCCATATGTCATCTTCATGTCAGAGTCTCGTCAATGTATGTCCAAGGGTTTGGAAGATAGAGACATTTTAATTTTTCGAGATTATTTGAAAGTCAATTTTTAAAAGGCAAATATCTCCCGATCTGTAGGCATCTGAGAGACAAACCTTATGTCACTTTGAGGGAACGCATATGTCAACTTCATGTCAGAGTCTCGTCAATGTATGTCCAAGGGTTTGGAGGATAGAGACATTTAAATTTTTAGAGATTATTCGAAAGTCAAATTTTTAAAGGCAAATATCTCCCGATCTGTAGGAATCTGAGAGACAAATCTTATGTCACTTTGAGGGAACGTATCTGTAAATGTCCTGTCAGAGTCATGTCAATGTATGTCCAAGGGTTTGGAGGATAGAGAAATTTTAATTTTACAAGATTATTGGAAAGTCAATTATTAAAAGGCAAATATCTCCCGATCTGTTGGAATGTGAGAGACAAAACTTATGTCACTTTGAGGGAACGTTTATGTTAACGTCATGTCAGAATCTCGTCAATGTATGTCCAAGGGTTTGGACGACAGAGACATTTAAATTTTTAGAGATTATTCGAAAGTCAATTTTTAAAAGGCAAATATCTCCCGATCTGTAGGAATCTGAGAGACAAACCTTATGTCACTTAGAGGCAACGTATATGTCAACTTCATGTCAGAATCTCGTCAATGTATGTCCAAGGGTTTGGACGATAGAGACATTTTAATTTTTCGAGATTATTCGAAAGTCAATTTTTGTAAAGGCAAATATCTCCCGATCTGTAGGCAACTAAGAGACAAACCTTATGTCACTTTGAGGGAACGCATTTGTCAACTTCATGTCAGAGTCTCGTCAATGTATGTCCAAGGGTTTGGAGGATAGAGACATTTAAATTTTTCCAGATTATTCGAAAGTCAATTTTTAAAAGGCAAATATCTCCAGATCTGTAGGAATCTGAGAAACAAACCTTATGTCACTTTGAGGGACCGCATATGTCATCTTCATGTCAGAGTCTCGTCAATGTATGTCGAAGGGTTTGGAAGATAGAGACATTTTAATTTTTCGAGATTATTTGAAAGTCAATTTTTAAAAGGCAAATATCTCCCGATCTGTAGGCATCTGAGAGACAAACCTTATGTCACTTTGAGGGAACGCATATGTCAACTTCATGTCAGAGTCTCGTCAATGTATGTCCAAGGGTTTGGAGGATAGAGACATTTAAATATTTAGAGATTATTCGAAAGTCAATTATTAAAAGGCAAATATCTTCCGATCTGTAGGAATCTGAGAGACAAAACTTATGTCACTTAGAGGGAACGTACATGTCAACTTCATGTCAGAATCTCGTCAATGTATGTCCAAGGGTTTGGACGATAGAGACATTTTAATTTTTCGAGATTATTCGTAAGTCAATTTTTAAAGGCAAATATCTCCCGATCTGTAGGCATCTGAGAGACAAATCTTATGTCACTTTGAGGGAACGCATATGTCAACTTCATGTCAGAGTCTCGTCAATGTATGTCCAAGGGTTTGGAGGATAGACACATTTTAATTTTTCGAGATTATTCGAAAGTGAATTATTAAAAGGCAAATATCTCCCGATCTGTAGGAATCTGAAAGACAAAACTAATGTCACTTTAAGAGAACATGTATGTCAACTTCCTGTCAGAGTCAAGTCAATGTATGTCCAAGGGTTTGGAGGATAGAGACATTTAAATTTTTAGAGATTATTCGAAAGTGAATTATTAAAAGGCAAATATCTCCCGATCTGTAGGAATCTGAGAGACAAAACGTATGTCACTTTGAGGGAACGTATATGTCAACGTCATGTCAGAATCTCGTCAATGTATGTCTAAGGGTTTGGACGATAGAGACATTTTAATTTCTCGAGATTAATCGAGAGTCAATTTTTAAAAGGCAAATATCTCCCGATCTGTAGGCATCTGAGAGACAAACCTTATGTCACTTTGAGGGAACGCATATGTCAACTTCATGTCAGAGTCTCGTCAATGTATGTCCAAGGGTTTGGACGATAGAGACATTTTAATTTTTAGAGATTATTTGAAAGTCAATTTTTAAAAGGCAAATATCTCCCGATCTGTAGGCATCTGAGAGACAAACCTTATGTAACTTTGAGGTAACGTATATGTAAATGTCCTGTCAGAGTCACGTCAATGTATGTCCAAGGGTTTGGAGGATAGAGAAATTTTAATTTTACGAGATTATTGGAAAGTCAATTTTTAAAAGGCAAATATCTCCCGATCTGTTGGAATGTGAGAGACAAAACTTATGTCACTTTGAGGGACCGCATATGTCAACTTCATGTCAGAGTCTCGTCAATGTATGTCCAAGGGTTTGGAGGATAGACATATTTTAATTTTTCTAGATTATTCGAAAGTGAATTATTAAAAGGCAAATATCTCCCGATCTGTAGGAATCTGAGAGACAAAACTAATGTCACTTTAAGGGAACGTATATGTCAAATTCCTGTCAGAGTCACGTCAATATATATCCAAGGGTTTGGAGGATAGAGACATTTAAATTTTTAGAGATTATTCGAAAGTCAATTATTAAAAGGCAAATATCTCCCGATCTGTAGGAATCTGAGAGACAAACCTTATGTCACTTTGAGGGAACGCATATGTCAACTTCATGTCAGAGTCACGTCAATGTATGTTCAAGGGTTTGGAGGATAGAGAAATTTTAATTTTACGAGATTATTGGAAAGTCAATTTTTAAAAGGCAAATATCTCCCGATCTGTTGGAATGTGAGAGACAAAACTTATGTCACTTTGAGGGACCGCATATGTCAACTTCATGTCAGAGTCTCGTCAATGTATGTCCAAGGGTTTGGAGGATAGACATATTTTAATTTTTCTAGATTATTCGAAAGTGAATTATTAAAAGGCAAATATCTCCCGATCTGTAGGAATCTGAGAGACAAAACTAATGTCACTTTAAGGGAACGTATATGTCAAATTCCTGTCAGAGTCACGTCAATATATGTCCAAGGGTTTGGAGGATAGAGACATTTAAATTTTTAGAGATTATTCGAAAGTCAATTATTAAAAGGCAAATATCTCCCGATCTGTAGGAATCTGAGGGGCAAAACTTATGTCACTTTGAGGGAACGTATATGTCAACGTCATGTCAGAATCTCGTCAATGTATGTCTAAGGGTTTGGACGATAGAGACATTTCAATTTTTCGAGATTATTCGAGAGTCAATTTTTAAAAGGCAAATATCTCCCGAAATGTAGGCATCTGAGAGACAAACCCTATGTCACTTTGAGGGAACGCATATGTCAACTTCATGTCAGAGTCTCGTCAATGTATGTCCAAGGGTTTGGAGGGTAGAGACATTTTAATTTTTCGAGATTATTCGAAAGTCAATTTTTGAAAAGGCAAATATCTCCCGATCTGTATTAATCTGAGAGACAAAACTTATGTCACTTTGAGGGACCGTATATGTCAACTTCATGTCATAGTCACGTCAATGTATATCGAAGGGTTTGGAGGATAGAGATATTTAAAATTTTAGAGATTATTCGAAAGTCAATTTTTAAAAAGCAAATATCTCCCGATCTGTAGGAGTCTGAGAGACAAAACTTATGTCACTATGAGGGAACGTATATGTCAACTTCCTGTCTGAGTCACGTCAATGTATGTCCAAGGGTTTGGACGATAGAGACATTTTAAATTTTCGAGATTATTCGAAAGTCAATTTTTAAAAGGCAAATATCTCCCGATCTGTAGGCATCTGAGAGACAAACCTAATGTCACTTTGAGGGAACGCATATGTCAACTTCATGTCGGAGTCTCGTCAATGTATGTCCAAGGATTTGGAGGATAGAGACATTTAAATTTTTCGAGATTATTCGAAAGTCAATATTTGAAAAGGCAAATATCTCCCGATCTGTATTAATCTGAGAGACAAAACTTATGTCACTTTGAGGGAACGTATATGTCAACTTCATGTCATACTCACGTCAATGTATGTCCAAGGGTTTGGAGGATAGAGACATTTAAATTTTTCGAGATTATTTGAAAGTCAATTTTTAAAAGGCAAATATCTCCCGATCTGTAGGCATCTGAGAGACAAACCTTATGTCACTTTGAGGTAACGCATATGTCAACTTCATGTCAGAGTGTCGTCAATGTAAGTCCAAGGGTTTGGACGATAGAGACATTTAAATTTTTAGAGATTATTCGAAAGTCAATTTTTAAAAGGCAAAAATCTCCCGATCTGTAGGCATCTGAGAGACAAACCTTAGGTCACTTTGAGGGAACGCATATGTCAACTTCATGTCAGAGTCTCGTCAATGTATGTCCAAGGGTTTGGAGGATAGAGACATTTAAATTTTTCGAGATTATTCGAAAGTCAATTTTTAAAAGGCAAATATCTCTCGATCTGTAGGAATCTGAGAAACAAACCTTATGTCACTTTGAGGGACCCCATATGTCATCTTCATGTCAGAGTCTCGTCAATGTATGTCCAAGGGTTTGGAAAATAGAGACATTTTAATTTTTCGAGATTATTTGAAAGTCAATTTTTAAAAGGCAAATATCTCCCGATCTGTAGGCATCTGAGAGACAAACCTTATGTCACTTTGAGGGAACGCATATGTCAACTTCATGTCAGAATCTCGTCAATGTATGTCCAAGGGTTTGGAGGATAGAGACATTTAAATTTTTAGAGATTATTCGAAAGTCAAATATTTAAAGGCAAATATCTCCCGATCTGTAGGAATCTGAGAGACAAATCTTATGTCACTTTGAGGGAACGTATCTGTAAATGTCCTGTCAGAGTCATGTCAATGTATGTCCAAGGGTTTGGAGGATAGAGAAATTTTAATTTTACGAGTTTATTGGAAAGTCAATTTTTAAAAGGCAAATATCTCCCGATCTGTTGGAATGTGAGAGACAAAACTTATGTCACTTTGAGGGAACGTTTATGTTAACGTCATGTCAGAATCTCGTCAATGTATGTCCAAGGGTTTGGACGATAGAGACATTTAAATTTTTAGAGATTATTCGAAAGTCAATTTTTAAAAGGCAAATATCTCCCGATCTGTAGGAATCTGAGAGACAAACCTTATGTCACTTAGAGGCAACGTATATGTCAACTACATGTCAGAATCTCGTCAATGTATGTCCAAGGGTTTGGACGATAGAGACATTTTAATTTTTCGAGATTATTCGAAAGTCAATTTTTGTAAAGGCAAATATCTCCCGATCTGTAGGCAACTAAGAGACAAACCTTATGTCACTTTGAGGGAACGCATTTGTCAACTTCATGTCAGAGTCTCGTCAATGTATGTCCAAGGGTTTGGAGGATAGAGACATTTAAATTTTTCCAGATTATTCGAAAGTCAATTTTTAAAAGGCAAATATCTCCCGATCTGTAGGAATCTGAGTAACAAACCTTATGTCACTTTGAGGGACCGCATATGTCATCTTCATGTCAGAGTCTCGTCAATGTATGTCGAAGGGTTTGGAAGATAGAGACATTTTAATTTTTCGAGATTATTTGAAAGTCAATTTTTAAAAGGCAAATATCTCCCGATCTGTAGGCATCTGAGAGACAAACCTTATGTCACTTTGAGGGAACGCATATGTCAACTTCATGTCAGAGTCTCGTCAATGTATGTCCAAGGGTTTGGAGGATAGATACATTTAATTTTACGAGATTATTGGAAAGTCAATTTTTAAAAGGCAAATATCTCCCGATCTGTTGGAATGTGAGAGACAAAACTTATGTCACTTTGAGAGAACGTTTATGTTAACTTCATGTCAGAATCTCGTCAATGTATGTCCAAGGGTTTGGACGATAGAGACATTTAAATTTTTAGAGATTATTCGAAAGTCAATTTTTAAACGGCAAATATCTCCCGATCTGTAGGCAACTAAGAGACAAACCTTATGTCACTTTGAGGGAACGCATTTGTCAACTTCATGTCAGAGTGTCGTCAATGTATGTCCAAGGGTTTGGACGATAGAGACATTTTAATTTTTCGAGATTATTTGAAAGTCAATTTTTAAGAGGCAAATATCTCCCGATCTGTAGGCATCTGAGAGACAAACCTTATGTCGCTTTGAGGGAACGCATATGTCAACTTCATGTCAGAGTCTCGTCAATGTATGTCCAAGGGTTTGGAGGATAGAGACATTTAAATTTTTAGAGATTATTCGAAAGTCAATTTTTAAAAGGCACATATCTCCCGATCTGTAGGAATCTGAGAGACAAAACTTATGTCACTTTGAGGGACCGCATATGTCAACTTCATGTCAGAGTCTCGTCAATGTATGTCCAAGGGTTTAGAAGATAGAGACATTTTAATTTTTCGAGATTATTTGAAAGTCAATTTTTAAAAGGCAAATATCTCCCGATCTGTAGGCATCTGAGAGACAAACCTTATGTCACTTTGAGGGAACGCATATGTCAACTTCATATCAGAGTCTCGTCAATGTATGTCCAAGGGTTTGGAGGATAGACACATTTTAATTTTTCGAGATTATTCGAAAGTGAATTATTAAAAGGCAAATATCTCCCGATCTGCAGGAATCTGAGAGACAAAACTAATGTCACTTTAAGGGAACATGTATGTCAACTTCCTGTCAGAGTCACGTCAATGTATGTCCAAGGGTTTGGAGGATAGAGACATTTAAATTTTTAGAGATTATTCGAAAGTCAATTATTAAAAGGCAAATATCGCCCGATCTGTAGGAATCTGAGAGACAAAACTTATGTCACTTTGAGGGCACGTATATGTCAACGTCATGTCACAATCTCGTCAATGTATGTCTAAGGGTTTGGACGATAGAGACATTTTAATTTTTCGAGATTATTCGAGAGTCAATTTTTAAAAGGCAAATATCTCCCGATCTGTAGGCATCTGAGGGACAAACCTTATGTCACTTTGAGGGAACGCATATGTCAACTTCATGTCAGAGTCTCGTCAATGTATGTCCAAGGGTTTGGAGGGTAGAGACATTTTAATTTTTCGAGATTATTCGAAAGTAAATTTTTGAAAAGGCAAATATCTCCCGATCTGTATTAATCTGAGAGACAAAACTTATGTCACTTTGAGGGACCGTATATGTCAACTTCATGTCATAGTCACGTCAATGTATGTCGAAGGGTTTGGAGGATAGAGATATTTAAATTTTTAGAGATTATTCGAAAGTCAATTTTTAAAAAGCAAATATCTCCCGATCTGTAGAAGTCTGAGAGACAAAACTTATGTCACTATGAGGGTACGTATATGTCAACTTCCTGTCAGAGTCACGTTAATGTATGTCCAAGGGTTTTGACGATAGAGACATTTTAATTTTTCGAGTTTATTCGAAAATCAATTTTTAAGAGGCAAATATCTCCCGATCTGTAGGCATCTGAGAGACAAACCTTATGTCACTTTGAGGGAACGCATATGTCAACTTCATGTCAGAGTCTCGTCAATGTATGTCCAAGGGTTTGGAGGATAGAGACATTTAAATTTTTCCAGATTATTCGAAAGTCAATTTTTAAAAGGCAAATATCTCCCGATCTGTAGGAATCTGAGAAACAAACTTTATGTCACTTTGAGGGACCGCATATGTCATCTTCATGTCAGAGTCTCGTCAATGTATGTCGAAGGGTTTGGAAGATAGAGACATTTTAATTTTTCGAGATTATTCGAAAGTCAACTTTTTAAAGGCAAATATCTCCCGATCTGTAGGCATCTGAGAGACAAAACTTATGTCACTTTGAGGGAACGCATATGTCAACTTCATGTCAGAGTCTCGTCAATGTATGTCCAAGGGTTTGGAGGATAGAGACATTTAAATTTTTAGAGATTATTCGAAAGTCAACTTTTTAAAGGCAAATATCTCCCGATCTGTAGGAATCTGAGAGACAAAACTTATGTCACTTTGAGGGAACGTATATGTAAATGTCCTGTCAGAGTCATGTCAATGTATGGCCAAGGGTTTGGAGAATAGAGAAATTTTAATTTTACGAGATTATTGGAAAGTCAATTTTTAAAAGGCAAATATCTCCCGATCTGTTGGAACGTGAGAGACAAAACTTATGTCACTTTGAGGGAACGTTTATGTTAACTTCATGTCAAAATCTCGTCAATGTATGTCCAAGGGTTTGGACGATAGAGACATTTAAATTTTTAGAGATTATTCGAAAGTCAATTTTTAAAAGGCAAATATCTCCCGATCTGTAGGAATCTGAGAGACAAACCTTATGTCACTTAGAGGCAACGTATATGTCAACTTCATGTCAGAATCTCGTCAATGTATGTCTAAGGGTTTGGACGATAGAGACATTTTAATTTTTCGAGATTATTCGAAAGTCAATTTTTGAGAAGGCAAATATCTCCCGATCTGTAGGCAACTAAGAGACAAACCTTATGTCACTTTGAGGGAACGCATTTGTCGACTTCATGTCAGAGTGTCGTCAATGTATGTCCAAGGGTTTGGACGATAGAGACATTTTAATTTTTCGAGATTATTTGAAAGTCAATTTTTAAAAGGCAAATATCTCCCGATCTGTAGGCATCTGAGAGACAAACCTTATGTCGCTTTGAGCGAACGCATATGTCAACTTCATGTCAGAGTCTCGTCAATGTATGTCCAAGGGTTTGGAGGATAGAGACATTTAAATTTTTAGAGATTATTCGAAAGTCAATTTTTAAAAGGCAAATATCTCCCGATCTGTAGGAATCTGAGAGACAAAACTTATGTCACTTAGAGGGAACGTATATGTCAACTTCATGTCAGAATCTCGTCAATGTATGTCCAAGGGTTTAGACGATAGAGACATTTTAATTTTTCGAGATTATTCGAAAGTCAATTTTTTAAAGGCAAATATCTCCCGATCTGTATGCATCTAAGAGACAAACCTTATGTCACTTTGAGGGACCGCATATGTCAACTTCATGTCAGAGTCTCGTCAATGTATGTCCAAGGGTTTGGAAGATAGAGACATTTTAATTTTTCGAGATTATTTGAAAGTCAATTCTTAAAAGGCAAATATCTCCCGATCTGTAGGCATCTGAGAGACAAACCTTATGTCACTTTGAGGGAACGCATATGTCAACTTCATATCAGAGTCTCGTCAATGTATGTCCAAGGGTTTGGAGGATAGAGACATTTAAATTTTTAGAGATTATTCGAAAGTCAATTATTAAAAGGCAAATATCGCCCGATCTGTAGGAATCTGAGAGACAAAACTTATGTCACTTTGAGGGAACGTATATGTCAACGTCATGTCAGAATCTCGTCAATGTATGTCTAAGGGTTTGGACGATAGAGACATTTTAATTTTTCGAGATTATTCGAGAGTCAATTTTTAAAAGGCAAATATCTCCCGATCTGTAGGCATTTCAGGGACAAACCTTATGTCACTTTGAGGGAACGCATATGTCAACTTCATGTCAGAGTCTCGTCAATGTATGTCCAAGGGTTTGGAGGGTAGAGACATTTTAATTTTTCGAGATTATTCGAAAGTCAATTTTTGAAAAGGCAAATATCTCCCGATCTGTATTAATCTGAGAGACAAAACTTATGTCACTTTGAGGGACCGAATATGTCAACTTCATGTCATAGTCACGTCAATGTATGTCGAAGGGTTTGGAGGATAGAGATATTTAAATTTTTAGAGATTATTCGAAAGTCAATTCTTAAAAAGCAAATATCTCCCGATCTGTAGGAGTCTGAGAGACAAAACTTATGTCACTATGAGGGAACGTATATGTCAACTTCCTGTCAGAGTCACGTTAATGTATGTCCAAGGGTTTTGACGATAGAGACATTTTAATTTTTCGAGTTTATTCGAAAGTCAATTATTAAGAGGCAAATATCTCCCGTTCTGTAGGCATCTGAGAGACAAACCTTATGTCACTTTGAGGGAACGCATATGTCAACTTCATGTCAGAGTCATGTCAATGTATGTCCAAGGGTTTGGAGGATAGAGACATTTTAATTTTTCGAGATTATTCGAAAGTCAATATTTGAAAAGGCAAATATCTCCGGATCTGTATTAATCTGAGAGACAAAACTTATGTCACTATGAGGGAACGTATATGTCAACTTCCTGTCAGAATCACGTCAATGTATGTCCAAGGGTTTGGAGGATAGAGACATTTAAATTTTTAGAGATTATTCGAAAGTCAATTATTAAAAGGCAAATATCGCCCGATCTGTAGGAATCTGAGAGACAAAACTTATGTCACTTTGAGGGCACGTATTTGTCAACGTCATGTCACAATCTCGTCAATGTATGTCTAAGGGTTTGGACGATAGAGACATTTTAATTTTTCGAGATTATTCGAGAGTCAATTTTTAAAAGGCAAATATCTCCCGATCTGTAGGCATCTGAGGGACAAACCTTATGTCACTTTGAGGGAACGCATATGTCAACTTCATGTCAGAGTCTCGTCAATGTATGTCCAAGGGTTTGGAGGGTAGAGACATTTTAATTTTTCGAGATTATTCGAAAGTAAATTTTTGAAAAGGCAAATATCTCCCGATCTGTATTAATCTGAGAGACAAAACTTATGTCACTTTGAGGGACCGTATATGTCAACTTCATGTCATAGTCACGTCAATGTATGTCGAAGGGTTTGGAGGATAGAGATATTTAAATTTTTAGAGATTATTCGAAAGTCAATTCTTAAAAAGCAAATATCTCCCGATCTGTAGAAGTCTGAGAGACAAAACTTATGTCACTATGAGGGTACGTATATGTCAACTTCCTGTCAGAGTCACGTTAATGTATGTCCAAGGGTTTTGACGATAGAGACATTTTAATTTTTCGAGTTTATTCGAAAATCAATTTTTAAGAGGCAAATATCTCCCGATCTGTAGGCATCTGAGAGACAAACCTTATGTCACTTTGAGGGAACGCATATGTCAACTTCATGTCAGAGTCTCGTCAATGTATGTCCAAGGGTTTGGAGGATAGAGACATTTAAATTTTTCCAGATTATTCGAAAGTCAATTTTTAAAAGGCAAATATCTCCCGATCTGTAGGAATCTGAGAAACAAACCTTATGTCACTTTGAGGGACCGCATATGTCATCTTCATGTCAGAGTCTCGTCAATGTATGTCGAAGGGTTTGGAAGATAGAGACATTTTAATTTTTCGAGATTATTCGAAAGTCAACTTTTTAAAGGCAAATATCTCCCGATCTGTAGGCATCTGAGAGACAAAACTTATGTCACTTTGAGGGAACGCATATGTCAACTTCATGTCAGAGTCTCGTCAATGTATGTCCAAGGGTTTGGAGGATAGAGACATTTAAATTTTTAGAGATTATTCGAAAGTCAACTTTTTAAAGGCAAATATCTCCCGATCTGTAGGAATCTGAGAGACAAAACTTATGTCACTTTGAGGGAACGTATATGTAAATGTCCTGTCAGAGTCATGTCAATGTATGGCCAAGGGTTTGGAGAATAGAGAAATTTTAATTTTACGAGATTATTGGAAAGTCAATTTTTAAAAGGCAAATATCTCCCGATCTGTTAGAATGTGAGAGACAAAACTTATGTCACTTTGAGGGAACGTTTATGTTAACTTCATGTCAAAATCTCGTCAATGTATGTCCAAGGGTTTGGACGATAGAGACATTTAAATTTTTAGAGATTATTCGAAAGTCAATTTTTAAAAGGCAAATATCTCCCGATCTGTAGGAATCTGAGAGACAAACCTTATGTCACTTAGAGGCAACGTATATGTCAACTTCATGTCAGAATCTCGTCAATGTATGTCCAAGGGTTTGGACGATAGAGACATTTTAATTTTTCGAGATTATTCGAAAGTCAATTTTTGAGAAGACAAATATCTCCCGATCTGTAGGCAACTAAGAGACAAACCTTATGTCACTTTGAGGGAACGCATTTGTCGACTTCATATCAGAGTCTCGTCAATGTATGTCCAAGGGTTTGGAGGATAGACACATTTTAATTTTTCGAGATTATTCGAAAGTGAATTATTAAATGGCAAATATCTCCCGATCTGCAGGAATCTGAGAGACAAAACTAATGTCACTTTAAGGGAACATGTATGTCAACTTCCTGTCAGAGTCACGTCAATGTATGTCCAAGGGTTTGGAGGATAGAGACATTTAAATTTTTAGAGATTATTCGAAAGTCAATTATTAAAAGGCAAATATCGCCCGATCTGTAGGAATCTGAGAGACAAAACTTATGTCACTTTGAGGGAACGTATATGTCAACGTCATGTCAGAATCTCGTCAATGTATGTCTAAGGGTTTGGACGATAGAGACATTTTAATTTTTCGAGATTATTCGAGAGTCAATTTTTAAAAGGCAAATATCTCCCGATCTGTAGGCATCTCAGGGACAAACCTTATGTCACTTTGAGGGAACGCATATGTCAACTTCATGTCAGAGTCTCGTCAATGTATGTCCAAGGGTTTGGAGGGTAGAGACATTTTAATTTTTCGAGATTATTCGAAAGTCAATTTTTGAAAAGGCAAATATCTCCCGATCTGTATTAATCTGAGAGACAAAACTTATGTCACTTTGAGGGACCGAATATGTCAACTTCATGTCATAGTCACGTCAATGTATGTCGAAGGGTTTGGAGGATAGAGATATTTAAATTTTTAGAGATTATTCGAAAGTCAATTCTTAAAAAGCAAATATCTCCCGATCTGTAGGATTCTGAGAGACAAAACTTATGTCACTATGAGGGAACGTATATGTCAACTTCCTGTCAGAGTCACGTTAATGTATGTCCAAGGGTTTTGACGATAGAGACATTTTAATTTTTCGAGTTTATTCGAAAGTCAATTATTAAGAGGCAAATATCTCCCGTTCTGTAGGCATCTGAGAGACAAACCTTATGTCACTTTGAGGGAACGCATATGTCAACTTCATGTCAGAGTTCTGTCAATGTATGTCCAAGGGTTTGGAGGATAGAGACATTTTAATTTTTCGAGATTATTCGAAAGTCAATATTTGAAAAGGCAAATATCTCCGGATCTGTATTAATCTGAGAGACAAAACTTATGTCACTATGAGGGAACGTATATGTCAACTTCCTGTCAGAATCACGTCAATGTATGTCCAAGGGTTTGGAGGATAGAGACATTTAAATTTTTAGAGATTATTCGAAAGTCAATTATTAAAAGGCAAATATCGCCCGATCTGTAGGAATCTGAGAGACAAAACTTATGTCACTTTGAGGGCACGTATTTGTCAACGTCATGTCACAATCTCGTCAATGTATGTCTAAGGGTTTGTACGATAGAGACATTTTAATTTTTCGAGATTATTCGAGAGTCAATTTTTAAAAGGCAAATATCTCCCGATCTGTAGGCATCTGAGGGACAAACCTTATGTCACTTTGAGGGAACGCATATGTCAACTTCATGTCAGAGTCTCGTCAATGTATGTCCAAGGGTTTGGAGGGTAGAGACATTTTAATTTTTCGAGATTATTCGAAAGTAAATTTTTGAAAAGGCAAATATCTCCCGATCTGTATTAATCTGAGAGACAAAACTTATGTCACTTTGAGGGACCGTATATGTCAACTTCATGTCATAGTCACGTCAATGTATGTCGAAGGGTTTGGAGGATAGAGATATTTAAATTTTTAGAGATTATTCGAAAGTCAATTCTTAAAAAGCAAATATCTCCCGATCTGTAGAAGTCTGAGAGACAAAACTTATGTCACTATGAGGGTACGTATATGTCAACTTCCTGTCAGAGTCACGTTAATGTATGTCCAAGGGTTTTGACGATAGAGACATTTTAATTTTTCGAGTTTATTCGAAAATCAATTTTTAAGAGGCAAATATCTCCCGATCTGTAGGCATCTGAGAGACAAACCTTATGTCACTTTGAGGGAACGCATATGTCAACTTCATGTCAGAGTCTCGTCAATGTATGTCCAAGGGTTTGGAGGATAGAGACATTTAAATTTTTCCAGATTATTCGAAAGTCAATTTTTAAAAGGCAAATATCTCCCGATCTGTAGGAATCTGAGAAACAAACCTTATGTCACTTTGAGGGACCGCATATGTCATCTTCATGTCAGAGTCTCGTCAATGTATGTCGAAGGGTTTGGAAGATAGAGACATTTTAATTTTTCGAGATTATTCGAAAGTCAACTTTTTAAAGGCAAATATCTCCCGATCTGTAGGCATCTGAGAGACAAACCTTATGTCACTTTGAGGGAACGCATATGTCAACTTCATGTCAGAGTCTCGTCAATGTATGTCCAAGGGTTTGGAGGATAGAGACATTTAAATTTTTAGAGATTATTCGAAAGTCAACTTTTTAAAGGCAAATATCTCCCGATCTGTAGGAATCTGAGAGACAAAACTTATGTCACTTTGAGGGAACGTATATGTAAATGTCCTGTCAGAGTCATGTCAATGTATGGCCAAGGGTTTGGAGAATAGAGAAATTTTAATTTTACGAGATTATTGGAAAGTCAATTTTTAAAAGGCAAATATCTCCCGATCTGTTAGAATGTGAGAGACAAAACTTATGTCACTTTGAGGGAACGTTTATGTTAACTTCATGTCAAAATCTCGTCAATGTATGTCTAAGGGTTTGGACGATAGAGACATTTAAATTTTTAGAGATTATTCGAAAGTCAATTTTTAAAAGGCAAATATCTCCCGATCTGTAGGAATCTGAGAGACAAACCTTATGTCACTTAGAGGCAACGTATATGTCAACTTCATGTCAGAATCTCGTCAATGTATGTCCAAGGGTTTGGACGATAGAGACATTTTAATTTTTCGAGATTATTCGAAAGTCAATTTTTGAGAAGACAAATATCTCCCGATCTGTAGGCAACTAAGAGACAAACCTTATGTCACTTTGAGGGAACGCATTTGTCGACTTCATGTCAGAGTGTCGTCAATGTATGTCCAAGGGTTTGGACGATAGAGACATTTTAATTTTTCAAGATTATTTGAAAGTCAATTTTTAAAAGGCAAATATCTCCCGATCTGTAGGCATCTGAGAGACAAACCTTATGTCGCTTTGAGCGACCGCATATGTCAACTTCATGTCAGAGTCTCGTCAATGTATGTCCAAGGGTTTGGAGGATAGAGACATTTAAATTTTTAGAGATTATTCGAAAGTCAATTTTTAAAAGGCAAATATCTCCCGATCTGTAGGAACCTGAGAGACAAAACTTATGTCACTTAGAGGGAACGTATATGTCAACTTCATGTCAGAATCTCGTCAATGTATGTCAAAGGGTTTAGACGATAGAGACATTTTAATTTTTCGAGATTATTCGAAAGTCAATTTTTTAAAGGCAAATATCTCCCGATCTGTATGCATCTAAGAGACAAACCTTATGTCACTTTGAGGGACCGCATATGTCAACTTCATGTCAGAGTCTCGTCAATGTATGTCCAAGGGTTTGGAAGATAGAGACATTTTAATTTTTCGAGATTATTCGAAAGTCAATTATTAAAAGGCAAATATCTCCCGATCTGTAGGCATCTGAGAGACAAACCTTATGTCACTTTGAGGGAACGCATATGTCAACTTCATATCAGAGTCTCGTCAATGTATGTCCAAGGGTTTGGAGGATAGACACATTTAAATTTTTAGAGATTATTCGAAAGTCAATTATTAAAAGGCAAATATCGCCCGATCTGTAGGAATCTGAGAGACAATACTTATGTCACTTTGAGGGAACGTATATGTCAACGTCATGTCAGAATCTCGTCAATGTATGTCTAAGGGTTTGGACGATAGAGACATTTTAATTTTTCGAGATTATTCGAGAGTCAATTTTTAAAAGGCAAATATCTCCCGATCTGTAGGCATCTCAGGGACAAACCTTATGTCACTTTGAGGGAACGCATATGTCAACTTCATGTCAGAGTCTCGTCAATGTATGTCCAAGGGTTTGGAGGGTAGAGACATTTTAATTTTTCGAGATTATTCGAAAGTCAATTTTTGAAAAGGCAAATATCTCCCGATCTGTATTAA
This sequence comes from Zootermopsis nevadensis, assembly GCF_977971745.1. Lineage (NCBI taxonomy): Eukaryota > Metazoa > Arthropoda > Insecta > Blattodea > Termopsidae > Zootermopsis > Zootermopsis nevadensis. Next base: position 20,721,210 of record NW_028259139.1, on the reverse strand, counting down.
TCTGAGAGACAAAACTTATGTCACTTTGAGGGACCGAATATGTCAACTTCATGTCATAGTCACGTCAATGTATGTCGAAGGGTTTGGAGGATAGAGATATTTAAATTTTTAGAGATTATTCGAAAGTCAATTCTTAAAAAGCAAATATCTCCCGATCTGTAGGAGTCTGAGAGACAAAACTTATGTCACTATGAGGGAACGTATATGTCAACTTCCTGTCAGAGTCACGTTAATGTATGTCCAAGGGTTTTGACGATAGAGACATTTTAATTTTTCGAGTTTATTCGAAAGTCAATTATTAAGAGGCAAATATCTCCCGTTCTGTAGGCATCTGAGAGACAAACCTTATGTCACTTTGAGGGAACGCATATGTCAACTTCATGTCAGAGTCTCGTCAATGTATGTCCAAGGGTTTGGAGGATAGAGACATTTTAATTTTTCGAGATTATTCGAAAGTCAATATTTGAAAAGGCAAATATCTCCGGATCTGTATTAATCTGAGAGACAAAACTTATGTCACTATGAGGGAACGTATATGTCAACTTCCTGTCAGAATCACGTCAATGTATGTCCAAGGGTTTGGAGGATAGAGACATTTAAATTTTTAGAGATTATTCGAAAGTCAATTATTAAAAGGCAAATATCGCCCGATCTGTAGGAATCTGAGAGACAAAACTTATGTCACTTTGAGGGCACGTATTTGTCAACGTCATGTCACAATCTCGTCAATGTATGTCTAAGGGTTTGGACGATAGAGACATTTTAATTTTTCGAGATTATTCGAGAGTCAATTTTTAAAAGGCAAATATCTCCCGATCTGTAGGCATCTGAGGGACAAACCTTATGTCACTTTGAGGGAACGCATATGTCAACTTCATGTCAGAGTCTCGTCAATGTATGTCCAAGGGTTTGGAGGGTAGAGACATTTTAATTTTTCGAGATTATTCGAAAGTAAATTTTTGAAAAGGCAAATATCTCCCGATCTGTATTAATCTGAGAGACAAAACTTATGTCACTTTGAGGGACCGTATATGTCAACTTCATGTCATAGTCACGTCAATGTATGTCGAAGGGTTTGGAGGATAGAGATATTTAAATTTTTAGAGATTATTCGAAAGTCAATTCTTAAAAAGCAAATATCTCCCGATCTGTAGAAGTCTGAGAGACAAAACTTATGTCACTATGAGGGTACGTATATGTCAACTTCCTGTCAGAGTCACGTTAATGTATGTCCAAGGGTTTTGACGATAGAGACATTTTAATTTTTCGAGTTTATTCGAAAATCAATTTTTAAGAGGCAAATATCTCCCGATCTGTAGGCATCTGAGAGACAAACCTTATGTCACTTTGAGGGAACGCATATGTCAACTTCATGTCAGAGTCTCGTCAATGTATGTCCAAGGGTTTGGAGGATAGAGACATTTAAATTTTTCCAGATTATTCGAAAGTCAATTTTTAAAAGGCAAATATCTCCCGATCTGTAGGAATCTGAGAAACAAACCTTATGTCACTTTGAGGGACCGCATATGTCATCTTCATGTCAGAGTCTCGTCAATGTATGTCGAAGGGTTTGGAAGATAGAGACATTTTAATTTTTCGAGATTATTCGAAAGTCAACTTTTTAAAGGCAAATATCTCCCGATCTGTAGGCATCTGAGAGACAAACCTTATGTCACTTTGAGGGAACGCATATGTCAACTTCATGTCAGAGTCTCGTCAATGTATGTCCAAGGGTTTGGAGGATAGAGACATTTAAATTTTTAGAGATTATTCGAAAGTCAACTTTTTAAAGGCAAATATCTCCCGATCTGTAGGAATCTGAGAGACAAAACTTATGTCACTTTGAGGGAACGTATATGTAAATGTCCTGTCAGAGTCATGTCAATGTATGGCCAAGGGTTTGGAGAATAGAGAAATTTTAATTTTACGAGATTATTGGAAAGTCAATTATTAAAAGGCAAATATCTCCCGATCTGTTAGAATGTGAGAGACAAAACTTATGTCACTTTGAGGGAACGTTTATGTTAACTTCATGTCAAAATCTCGTCAATGTATGTCCAAGGGTTTGGACGATAGAGACATTTAAATTTTTAGAGATTATTCGAAAGTCAATTTTTAAAAGGCAAATATCTCCCGATCTGTAGGAATCTGAGAGACAAACCTTATGTCACTTAGAGGCAACGTATATGTCAACTTCATGTCAGAATCTCGTCAATGTATGTCTAAGGGTTTGGACGATAGAGACATTTTAATTTTTCGAGATTATTCGAAAGTCAATTTTTGAGAAGGCAAATATCTCCCGATCTGTAGGCAACTAAGAGACAAACCTTATGTCACTTTGAGGGAACGCATTTGTCGACTTCATGTCAGAGTGTCGTCAATGTATGTCCAAGGGTTTGGACGATAGAGACATTTTAATTTTTCGAGATTATTTGAAAGTCAATTTTTAAAAGGCAAATATCTCCCGATCTGTAGGCATCTGAGAGACAAACCTTATGTCGCTTTGAGCGAACGCATATGTCAACTTCATGTCAGAGTCTCGTCAATGTATGTCCAAGGGTTTGGAGGATAGAGACATTTAAATTTTTAGAGATTATTCGAAAGTCAATTTTTAAAAGGCAAATATCTCCCGATCTGTAGGAATCTGAGAGACAAAACTTATGTCACTTAGAGGGAACGTATATGTCAACTTCATGTCAGAATCTCGTCAATGTATGTCCAAGGGTTTAGACGATAGAGACATTTTAATTTTTCGAGATTATTCGAAAGTCAATTTTTTAAAGGCAAATATCTCCCGATCTGTATGCATCTAAGAGACAAACCTTATGTCACTTTGAGGGACCGCATATGTCAACTTCATGTCAGAGTCTCGTCAATGTATGTCCAAGGGTTTGGAAGATAGAGACATTTTAATTTTTCGAGATTATTTGAAAGTCAATTCTTAAAAGGCAAATATCTCCCGATCTGTAGGCATCTGAGAGACAAACCTTATGTCACTTTGAGGGAACGCATATGTCAACTTCATATCAGAGTCTCGTCAATGTATGTCCAAGGGTTTGGAGGATAGACACATTTTAATTTTTCGAGATTATTCGAAAGTGAATTATTAAATGGCAAATATCTCCCGATCTGTAGGCATCTGAGAGACAAACCTTATGTCACTTTGAGGGAACGCATATGTCAACTTCATGTCAGAGTCTCGTCAATGTATGTCCAAGGGTTTGGAGGGTAGAGACATTTTAATTTTTCGAGATTATTCGAAAGTCAATTTTTGAAAAGGCAAATATCTCCCGATCTGTATTAATCTGAGAGACAAAACTTATGTCACTTTGAGGGACCGAATATGTCAACTTCATGTCATAGTCACGTCAATGTATGTCGAAGGGTTTGGAGGATAGAGATATTTAAATTTTTAGAGATTATTCGAAAGTCAATTCTTAAAAAGCAAATATCTCCCGATCTGTAGGAGTCTGAGAGACAAAACTTATGTCACTATGAGGGAACGTATATGTCAACTTCCTGTCAGAGTCACGTTAATGTATGTCCAAGGGTTTTGACGATAGAGACATTTTAATTTTTCGAGTTTATTCGAAAGTCAATTATTAAGAGGCAAATATCTCCCGTTCTGTAGGCATCTGAGAGACAAACCTTATGTCACTTTGAGGGAACGCATATGTCAACTTCATGTCATAGTCTCGTCAATGTATGTCCAAGGGTTTGGAGGATAGAGACATTTTAATTTTTCGAGATTATTCGAAAGTCAATATTTGAAAAGGCAAATATCTCCGGATCTGTATTAATCTGAGAGACAAAACTTATGTCACTATGAGGGAACGTATATGTCAACTTCATGTCATAGTTACGTCAATGTATGTCCAAGGGTTTGGACGATAGAGACATTTTAATTTTTCGAAATTATTCGAAAGTCAATTTTTAAAAGGCAAATATCTCCCGATCTGTAGGCAACTGAGAGACAAACCTTATGTCACTTTGAGGGAACGCATATGTCAACTTCATGTCAGAGTCACGTCAATGTATGTCCAAGGGTTTGGAGGATAGAGACATTTTAATTTTTCGAGATTATTTGAAAGTCAATTATTAAAAGGCAAATGTCTCCCGATCTGTAGGCATCTGAGAGACAAACCTTATGTCACTTTGAGGGAACGCATATGTCAACTTCATGTCAGAGTCTCGTCAATGTATGTCCAAGTGTTTGGAGAATAGACACATTTTAATTTTTCGAGGTTATTCGAAAGTGAATTAGTAAAAGGCAAATATCTCCCGATCTGTAGGAATCTGAGAGACAAAACTAATGTCACTTTAAGGGAACATGTATGTCAACTTCCTGTCAGAATCACGTCAATGTATGTCCAAGGGTTTGGAGGATAGGGACATTTAAATTCTTAGAGAATATTCGAAAGTCAATTTTTGAAAAGGCAAATATCTCCCGATCAATAGGAATCTAAGAGACAAAACTTATGTCACTTTGAGGGAACGTATATGTCAACTTCATGTCAGAATCTCGTCAATATGTGTCCAAGGGTTTGGACGATAGAGAAATTTTAATTTTACGAGTTTATTGGAAAGTCAATTTTTAAAAGGCAAATATCTCCCGATCTGTTGGAACGTGAGAGACAAAACTTATGTCACTTTGAGGGAACGTTTATGTTAACGTCATGTCAGAATCTCGTCAATGTATGTCCAAGGGTTTGGACGATAGAGACATTTAAATTTTTAGAGATTATTCGAAAGTCAATTTTTAAAAGGCAAATATCTCCCGATCTGTAGGAATCTGAGAGACAAACCTTATGTCACTTAGAGGCAACGTATATGTCAACTACATGTCAGAATCTCGTCAATGTATGTCCAAGGGTTTGGACGATAGGGACATTTTAATTTTTCGAGATTATTCGAAAGTCAATTTTTGTAAAGGCAAATATCTCCCGATCTGTAGGCAACTAAGAGACAAACCTTATGTCACTTTGAGGGAACGCATTTGTCAACTTCATGTCAGAGTCTCGTCAATGTATGTCCAAGGGTTTGGAGGATAGAGACATTTAATTTTTCCAGATTATTCGAAAGTCAATTTTTAAAAGGCAAATATCTCCCGATCTGTAGGAATCTGAGAAACAAACCTTATGTCACTTTGAGGGACCGCATATGTCATCTTCATGTCAGAGTCTCGTCAATGTATGTCCAAGGGTTTGGAGGATAGAGACATTTAAATTTTTCCAGATTATTTGAAAGTCAATTATTAAAAGGCAAATATCTCCCGATCTGTAGGCATCTGAGAGAAAAACCTAATGCCACTTTGAGGGAACGCATATGTCAACCTAATGTCAGAGTCTCGTCGATGTATGTCCAAGGGTTTGGACGATAGAGACATTTTAATGTTTCGAGATTATTTGAAAGTCAATTATTAAAAGGCAAATATCTCCCGATCTGTAGGCATCTGAGAGACAAACCTTATGTCACGTTGAGGGAAAGTATATGTCAACTTCATGTCAGAGTCTCGTCAATGTATGTCCAAGGGTTTGGAGGATAGAGACATTTGAATTTTTCGAGATTATTCGAAAGTGAATTATTGAAAGGCAAATATCTCCCGATCTGTAGGAAGCTGAGAGACAAAACTAATGTCACTTTGAGGTAACATGTATGTCAACTTCCTGTCAGAGTCACGTCAATGTATGTCGAAGGGTTTGGAGGATAGACACATTTAAATTTTTAGAGATTATTCGAAAGTCAATTATTAAAAGGCAAATATCTTCCGATCTGTAGGAATCTGAGAGACACAACTGATGTCACTATGAGGACATTTACATATCAACTTCATGTCAGAGTCACGACAATGTACGAAAAAGGGTTTGAAGGATAGAGACATTTGAATTTTTCGAGATTATTCGAAAGTCAATTTTTGAAAAGGCAAATATCTCCCGATCTGTAGGAATCTGAGACAAACCTTATATCACATTGAGGGAACGTATATGTCAACTTCATGTCAGAGTCACGTCAATGTATGTGCAAGGGTTTGGAGGATAGAGACATCTTAATTTTTCGAGATTATTCGAAAGTCAATTTTTCAAAACGCAAATATCTCCCGATTTGTAGGAATCTGAGAGACAAAACTTATGTTACTTTGTGGGAACGTATATGTCAACTTCATGTCCGAATCTCGTCAATGTATGTCCAAGGGTTTGGACCATAGGGACATTTTAATTTTTCGAGATTATCCGAAAGTCAATTTTTAAAAGGCAAATATCTCTCGATCTGTAGGCATCTGAGAGACAAACCTTATGTAACATTGAGGGAACGCATATGTCAACTTCATGTCATAGTCTCGTCAATGTATGTCCAAGGGTTTGGAGGATAGGGACATTTTAATTTTTCGAGATTATTCGAAAGTCAATTTTTAAAAGGCAAATATCTCCCGATCTGTATGAATCTGAGACACAAAACTTATGTCACTTTGAGGGAACGTATATGTAAATGTCCTGTCAGAGTCACGTCAATGTATGTCCAAGGGTTTGGAGAATAGAGAAATTTTAAATTTACGAGATTATTCGAAAGTCAATATTAAAAGGCAAATATCTCCCGATCTGTAGGAATGTGAGAGACAAAACTTATGTCACTTTGAGGGAACGTATATGTCAACTTCGTGTCAGAATCTCGTCAATGTATGTCCAAGGGTTTGGACGATAGACACATTACAATTTTTCGAGATTATTCGAAAGTCAATTTTTAAAAGGCAAATATCTCCCGATATGTATTAATCTGAGAGACAAAACTTATGTCACTTTGAGGGAACGTATATGTCAACTTGCTGTCAGAGTCACGTCAATGTATGTCCAAAGGTTTGGAGGATAGAGACATTTTAATTTTTCGAGATTATTCGAAAGTCAATTATTAAAAGGCAAATATCTCCCGATCTGTAGGAATCTGAGAAACAAAACTAATGTCACTTTGAGGGAACGTATATGTGAACTTGCTGTCAGAGTCACGTCAATGTATGTCCAAGGGTTTGGAGGATAGAGACATTTAAATTTTTAGAGATTATTCTAAAGACAATATTTGAAAAGGCAAATATCTCCCGATCAATAGGAATCTGAGAGACAAAACTTATGTCATTTTGAGGGAACGTATATGTGAACTTCATGTCAGAATCTCGTCAATGTATGTACAAGGGTTTGGACGATAGACACATTTTAATTTTTCGAGATTATTCGAAAGTCAATTATTAAAAGGCAAATATATCCCGATCTGTGGGCATCTGAGAGACAAACCTTATGTCACTTTGAGAAAACGTATATGTAAATTCCTGTCAGAGTCACGTCAATGTATGTCCAAGGGTTTGGACGATAGGCACATTTAAATTTTTCGAGATTATTCGAAAGTCAAATTTTAAAAGGCAAATATCTCCCGATCTGTAGGCATCTGAGAGACAAACCTTATATCACTTTGAGAGAACGCATATGTCAACTTCATGTCAGAGTCTCGTCAATGTATGTCTAAGGGTTTGGAGGATAGAGACATTTTAATTTCTCAAGATTATTCGAAAGCAATTTTTAAAAGGCAAATATCTCCCGATCTGTAGGCATCTGAGAGACAAACCTTATGTCACTTTGAGGAAACGCACATGTCAACTTCATGTCAGAGTCTCGTCAATGTATGTCCAAGGGTTTGGAGGATAGAGACATTTTAATTTTTCGAGATTATTCGATAGTCAATTTTTAAAAGGCAAATATCTCACGATCTGTAGGAATCTGAGAGACAAATCTTTGGTCACTTTGAGGGAACGCATATGTCAACTTCATGTCAGAGTCTCGTCAATGTATGTCCAAGGGTTTGGAGGATAGAGACATTTTAATTTTTCGAGATTATTCGATAGTCAATTTTTAAAAGGCAAATATCTCACGATCTGTAGGAATCTGAGAAACAAAACTTATGTCACTTTGAGGGAACGTATATGTCAACTTGCTGTCAGAGTCACGTGAATGTATGTAAAAGGGTTTGGAGGATAGAGACATTTTAATTTTTCGAGATTATTCGAAAGTCAATATTTAAAAGGCAAATATCTCCCGATCTGTAGGCTTCTGAGAGACAAACCTTATGTCACTTTGAGGGAACGCACATGTCAACTTCATGTGAGAGTCTCGTCAAGGTATGTCCAAGGGTTTGGCGGATAGAGACATTTAAATTTTTCGAGATTATTCGAAAGTCAATTTTTGAAAAGGCAAATATCTCCCGATCTGTATTAATCTGAGAGACAAAACTTATGTCACATTGAGGGAACGTATATGTCAACTTCATGTCATAGTCGCGTATATGTATGTCGAATGGTTTGGAGGATAGAGACATTTAAATTTTTAGAGATTATTCGAAAGTCAATTTTTAAAAGGCAAATATCTCCCGATCTGTAGGCATCTGAGAGACAAACCTTAGGTAAATTTGTGGGAACGCATATGTCAACTTCATGTCAGAGTCTCGTCAATGTATGTCCAAGGGTTTGGAGGATAGAGACATTTTAATTTTTCGAGATTATTCGAAAGTCAATTTTTAAAAGGCAAATATCTCCCGATCTGTAGGAATCTGAGAAACAAAACTTGTGTCACTTTGAGGGAACGTATATCTCAACTTGCTGTCAGAGTCACGTCAATGTATGTAAAAGGGTTTGGAGGATAGAGACATTTAAATTTTTAGAGATTATTCGAAAGTCAATTTTTAAAAGGCAAATATCTCCCGATCTGTAGGCATCTGAGAGACAAACCTTATATCACTTTGAGAGAACTCATATGTCAACTTCATGTCAGAGTCTCGTCAATGTATGTCCAAGGGTTTGGAGGATAGAGACATTTTAATTTCTCAAGATTATTCGAAAGTCAATTTTTAAAAGGCAAATATCTCCCGATCTGTAGGCATCTGAGAGACAAACCTTATGTCACTTTGAGGGAACGCACATGTCAACTTCGTGTCAGAGTCTCGTCAAGGTATGTCCAAGGGTTTGGCGGATAGAGACATTTAAATTTTTCGAGATTATCGAAAGTCAATTTTTGAAAAGGCAAATATCTCCCGATCTGTATTAATCTGAGAGACAAAACTTATGTAACTTTGAGGGAACGTATATGTCAACTTCATGTCATAGTCGCGTATATGTATGTCGAAGGGTTTGGCGGATAGAGACATTTAAATTTTTAGAGATTATTCGAAAGTCAATTTTTAAAAGGCAAATGTCTCCCGATCTGTAGGCATCTGAGAGACAAACCTTTGGTCGCTTTGAGGGAACGCATATGTCAACTTCATGTCAGAGTCTCGTCAATGTATGTCCAAGGGTTTGGAGGATAGAGACATTTTAATTTTTCGAGATTATTCGATAGTCAATTTTTAAAAGGCAAATATCTTCCGATCTGTAGGAATCTGAGAAACAAAACTTATGTCACTTTGAGGGAACGTATATGTCAACTTGCTGTCAGAGTCACGTCAATGTATGTAAAAGGGTTTGGAGGATAGAGACATTTTAATTTTTCGAGATTATTCGAAAGTCAATATTTAAAAGGCAAATATCTCCCGATCTGTAGGCATCTGAGAGACAAACCTTATGTCACTTTGAGGGAACGCACATGTCAACTTCATGTGAAAGTCTCGTCAAGGTCTGTCCAAGGGTTTGGCGGATAGAGACATTTTAATTTTTCGAGATTATTCGAAAGTCAATTTTTGAAAAGGCAAATATCTCCCGATCTGTATTAATCTGAGAGACAAAACGTATGTCACTTTGAGGGAACGTATATGTCAACTTCATGTCATAGTCGCGTATATGTATGTCGAATGGTTTGGAGGATAGAGATATTTAAATTTTTAGAGATTATTCGAAAGTCAATTTTTAAAAGGCAAATATCTCCCGATCTGTAGGCATCTGAGAGACAAACCTTAGGTAAATTTGAGGGAACGCATATGTCAACTTCATGTCAGAGTCTCGTCAATGTATGTCCAAGGGTTTGGAGGATAGAGACATTTTAATTTTTCGAGATTATTCGAAAGTCAATTTTTAAAAGGCAAATATCTCCCGATCTGTAGGAATCTGAGAAACAAAACTTGTGTCACTTTGAGGGAACGTATATCTCAACTTGCTGTCAGAGTCACGTCAATGTATGCAAAAGGGTTTGGAGGATAGAGACATTTAAATTTTTAGAGATTATTCGAAAGTCAATTTTTAAAAGGCAAATATCTCCCGATCTGTAGGCATCTGAGAGACAAACCTTATATCACTTTGAGAGAACTCATATGTCAACTTCATGTCAGAGTCTCGTCAATGTATGTCCAAGGGTTTGGAGGATAGAGACATTTGAATTTCTCAAGATTATTCGAAAGTCAATTTTTAAAAGGCAAATATCTCCCGATCTGTAGGCATCTGAGAGACAAACCTTATGTCACTTTGAGGGAACGCACATGTCAACTTCATGTCAGAGTCTCGTCAAGGTATGTCCAGGGGTTTGGCGGATAGAGACATTTAAATTTTTCGAGATTATCGAAAGTCAATTTTTGAAAAGGCAAATATCTCCCGATCTGTATTAATCTGAGAGACAAAACTTATGTAACTTTGAGGGAACGTATATGTCAACTTCATGTCATAGTCGCGTATATGTATGTCGAAGGGTTTGGAGGATAGAGACATTTAAATTTTTAGAGATTATTCGAAAGTCAATTTTTAAAAGGCAAATATCTCCCGATCTGTAGGCATCTGAGAGACAAACCTTAGGTAAATTTGAGGGAACGCATATGTCAACTTCATGTCAGAGTCTCGTCAATGTATGTCCAAGGGTTTGGAGGATAGAGACATTTTAATTTTTCGAGATTATTCGAAAGTCAATTTTTAAAAGGCAAATATCTCCCGATCTGTAGGAATCTGAGAAACAAAACTTGTGTCACTTTGAGGGAACGTATATCTCAACTTGCTGTCAGAGTCACGTCAATGTATGTAAAAGGGTTTGGAGGATAGAGACATTTAAATTTTTAGAGATTATTCGAAAGTCAATTTTTAAAAGGCAAATATCTCCCGATCTGTAGGCATCTGAGAGACAAACCTTAGGTCACTTTGAGGGAACATATATGTCAACTTCCTGTCAGAGTCACGTCAATGTATGTCCAAGGGTTTGGAGGATAGAGACATTTAAATTTTTAGAGATTATTCGAAAGTCAATTTTTAAAGGCAAATATCTCCCGATCTGTAGGAATCTGAGAGACAAAACTTATGTCACTTTGAGGGAACGTATATGTAAATGTCCTGTCAGAGTCACTTCAATGTATGTCCAAGGGTTTGGAGGATAGAGACAATTAACTTTTTAGAGATTATTCGAAAGTCAATTTTTAAAAGGCAAATATCTCCCGATCTGTATGAATCTGAAACACAAAACTTATGTCACTTTGAGGGAACGTATATGTAAATGTCCTGTCAGAGTCACGTCAATGTATGTCCAAGGGTTTGGAGGATAGAGAAATTTTAAATTTACGAGATTATTCGAAAGTCAATTTTAAAAGGCAAATATCTCCCGATCTGTATTAATCTGAGAGACAAAACTTATGTAACTTTGAGGGAACGTATATGTCAACTACATGTCATAGTCGCGTATATGTATGTCGACGGGTTTGGAGGATAGAGACATTTTAATTTTTCGAGATTATTCGATAGTCAATTTTTAAAAGGCAAATATATCCCGATCTGTAGGAATCTGAGAGACAAACCTTATGTCACTTTGAGGGAACGCACATGTCAACTTCATGTCAGAGTCTCGTCAAGGTATGTCCAAGGGTTTGGCGGATAGAGACATTTTAATTTTTCGAGATTATTCGAAAGTCAATTTTTGAAAAGGCAAATATCTCCCGATCTGTATTAATCTGAGAGACAAAACTTATGTCACATTTTCAGGGAATGTATATGTCAACTTCATGTCATAGTCGCGTATATGTATATCGAAGGGTTTGGAGGATAGAGACATTTAAATTTTTAGAGATTATTTGAAAGTCAATTATTAAAGGCAAATATCTCCCGATCTGTAGGCATCTGAGAGACAAACCTTAGGTAAATTTGAGGGAACGCATATGTCAACTTCATGTCAGAGTCTCGTCAATGTATGTCCAAGGGTTTGGAGGATAGAGACATTTTAATTTCTCGAGATTATTCGAAAGTCAATTTTTAAAAGGCAAATATCTCCCGATCTGTAGGAATCTGAGAAACAAAACTTGTGTCAATTCGAGGGAACGTATATGTCAACTTGCTGTCAGAGTCACGTCAATGTATGTAAAAGGGTTTGGAGGATAGAGACATTTAAATTTTTAGAGATTATTCGAAAGTCAATTTTTAAAAGGCAAATATCTCCCGATCTGTAGGCATCTGAGAGACAAACCTTAGGTCACTTTGAGGGAACGCATATTTAAACTTCATGTCAGAGTCTCGTCAATGTATGTCCAAGGGTTTGGAGGATAGAGACATTTTAATTTTTCGAGATTATTCGAAAGTCAATTTTTAAAAGGCAAATATCTCCCGATCTGTATTAATCTGAGAAACAAAACTTATGTCACTTTGAGGGAACGTATATGTCAACTTGCTGTCAGAGTCACGTCAATGTATGTAAAAGGGTTTGCAGGATAGAGACATTTAAATTTTTAGAGATTATTCGAAAGTCAATTTTTAAAAGGCAAACATCTCCCGATCTGTAGGCATCTGAGAGACAAACCTTAGGTCACTTTGAGGGAACGCATATTTAAACTTCATGTCAGAGTCTCGTCAATGTATGTCCAAGGGTTTGGAGGATAGAGACATTTTAATTTTTCGAGATTATTCGAAAGTCAATTTTTAAAAGGCAAATATCTTCCGATCTGTAGGAATCTGAAAAACAAAACTTATGTCACTTTGAGGGAACGTATATGTCAACTTGCTGTCAGAGTCACGTCAATGTATGTAAAAGGGTTTGCAGGATAGAGACATTTAAATTTTTAGAGATTATTCGAAAGTCAATTTTTGAAAAGGCAAATATCTCCCGATCTGTATTAATCTGAGAGACAAAACTTATGTCACTTTGAGGGAACGCATATGCCAACTTCATGTCAGAGTCACGTCAATGTATGTCCAAGGGTTTGGAGGATAGAGACATTTAAATTTTAGAGATTATCCGAAAGTCAATTTTTAAAAGGCAAATATCTCCCGATCTGTATGAATCTGAGACACAAAACTTATGTCACTTTGAGGGAACGTATATGTCAACTTCATGTCAGAATCTCGTCATTGTATGTCCAATGGTTTGGACGATAGAGACATTTTAATTTTTCGAGATTATCCGAAAGTCAATTTTTAAAAGGCAAATATCTCCCGATCTGTAGGCATCTGAGAGACAAACCTTGTGTAACATTGAGGGAACGCATATGTCAACTTCATGTCATAGTATCGTCAATGTATGTCCAAGGGTTTGGAGGATAGGGACATTTTAATTTTTCGAGATTATTCGAAAGTGAATTATTAAAAGGCAAATATCTCCCGAATTGTATTAATCTGAGAGACAAAACTAATGTCACTTTGAGGGAACATATATGTCAACTTCCTGTCAGAGTCACGTCAATGTATGTCCAAGGGTTTGGAGGATAGAGACAATTAACTTTTTAGAGATTATTCGAAAGTCAATTTTTAAAAGGCAAATATCTCCCGATCTGTATGAATCTGAGACACAAAACTTATGTCACTTTGAGGGAACGTATATGTAAATGTCCTGTCAGAGTCACGTCAATGTATGTCCAAGGGATTGGAGGATAGAGAAATTTTAAATTTACGAGATTATTCGAAAGTCAATTTTAAAAGGCAAATATCTCCCGATCTGTATTAATCTGAGAGACAAAACTTATGTAACTTTGAGGGAACGTATATGTCAACTTCATGTCATAGTCGCGTATATGTATGTCGACGGGTATGGAGGATAGAGACATTTTAATTTTTCGAGATTATTCGATAGTCAATTTTTAAAAGTCAAATATATCCCGATCTGTAAGAATCTGAGAGACAAACCTTATGTCACTTTGAGGGAACGCACATGTCAACTTCATGTCAGAGTCTCGTCAAGGTATGTCCAAGGGTTTGGCGGATAGAGACATTTTAATTTTTCGAGATTATTCGAAAGTCAATTTTTGAAAAGGCAAATATCTCCCGATCTGTATTAATCTGAGAGACAAAACTTATGTCACATTTTCAGGGAACGTATATGTCAACTTCATGTCATAGTCGCGTATATGTATATCGAAGGGTTTGGAGGATAGAGACATTTAAATTTTTAGAGATTATTTGAAAGTCAATTATTAAAGGCAAATATCTCCCGATCTGTAGGCATCTGAGAGACAAACCTTAGGTAAATTTGAGGGAACGCATATGTCAACTTCATGTCAGAGTCTCGTCAATGTATGTCCAAGGGTTTGGAGGATAGAGACATTTTAATTTTTCGAGATTATTCGAAAGTCAATTTTTAAAAGGCAAATATCTCCCGATCTGTAGGAATCTGAGAAACAAAACTTGTGTCAATTCGAGGGAACGTATATGTCAACTTGCTGTCAGAGTCACGTCAATGTATGTAAAAGGGTTTGGAGGATAGAGACATTTAAATTTTTAGAGATTATTCGAAAGTCAATTTTTGAAAGGCAAATATCTCCCGATCTGTAGGCATCTGAGAGACAAACCTTAGGTCACTTTGAGGGAACGCATATTTAAACTTCATGTCAGAGTCTCGTCAATGTATGTCCAAGGGTTTGGAGGATAGAGACATTTTAATTTTTCGAGATTATTCGAAAGTCAATTTTTAAAAGGCAAATATCTCCCGATCTGTAGGAATCTGAGAAACAAAACTTATGTCACTTTGAGGGAACGTATATGTCAACTTGCTGTCAGAGTCACGTCAATGTATGTAAAAGGGTTTGCAGGATAGAGACATTTAAATTTTTAGAGATTATTCGAAAGTCAATTTTTAAAAGGCAAATATCTCCCGATCTGTAGGCATCTGAGAGACAAACCATAGGTCACTTTGAGGGAACGCATATTTAAACTTCATGTCAGAGTCTCGTCAATGTATGTCCAAGGGTTTGGAGGATAGAGACATTTTAATTTTTCGAGATTATTCGAAAGTCAATTTTTAAAAGGCAAATATCTCCCGATCTGTAGGAATCTGAAAAACAAAACTTATGTCACTTTGAGGGAACGTATATGTCAACTTGCTGTCAGAGTCACGTCAATGTATGTAAAAGGGTTTGCAGGATAGAGACATTTAAATTTTTAGAGATTATTCGAAAGTCAATTTTTGAAAAGGCAAATATCTCCAGATCTGTATTAATCTGAGAGACAAAACTTATGTCACTTTGAGGGAACGCATATGCCAACTTCATGTCAGAGTCACGTCAATGTATGTCCAAGGGGTTGGAGGATAGAGACATTTAAATTTTAGAGATTATTTGAAAGTCAATTATTTAATGGCAAATATCTCCCGATCTGTAGGAATCTGAGAGACAAAACTTATGTCACTTAGAGGGAACGTATATGTCAACTTCATGTTAGAATCTCGTCATTGTATGTCCAATGGTTTGGACGATAGAGACATTTTAATTTTTCGAGATTATCCGAAAGTCAATTTTTAAAAGGCAAATATCTCCCGATCTGTAGGCATCTGAGAGACAAACCTTATGTAACATTGAGGGAACGCATATGTCAACTTCATGTCATAGTATCGTCAATGTATGTCCAAGGGTTTGGAGGATAGGGACATTTTAATTTTTCGAGATTATTCGAAAGTGAATTATTAAAAGGCAAATATCTCCCGATCTGTATTAATCTGAGAGACAAAACTAATGTCACTTTGAGGGAACATATATGTCAACTTCCTGTCAGAGTCACGTCAATGTATGTCCAAGGGTTTGGAGGATAGAGACATTTAAATTTTTAGAGATTATTCGAAAGTCAATTTTTAAAAGGCAAATATCTCCCGATCTGTAGGAATCTGAGATACAAACCTTATGTCACTTTGAGGGAACGTATATATAAATGTCCTGTCAGAGTCACTTCAATGTATGTCCAAGGGTTTGGAGGATAGAGACAATTAAATTTTTAGAGATTATTCGAAAGTCAATTTTTAAAAGGCAAATATCTCCCGATCTGTAGGAATCTGAGACACAAAACTTATGTCACTTTGAGGGAATGTATATGTAAATGTCCTGTCAGAGTCACGTCAATGTATGTCCAAGGGTTTGGAGGATAGAGAAATTTTAAATTTACGAGATTATTCGAAAGTCAATATTAAAAGGCAAATATCTCCCGATCTGTAGGAATGTGAGAGACAAAACTTATGTCACTTTGAGGGAACGTATATGTCAACTTCATGTCAGAATCTTGTCAATGTATGTCCAAGGGTTTGGACGATAGACACATTTTAATTTTTAGAGATTATTCGAAAGTCAAATTTTAAAAGGCTAATATCTCCCGATCTGTATTAATCTGAGAGACAAAACTTATGTAACTTTGAGGGAATGTATATGTCAACTTCATGTCAGAGTCTCGTCAATGTATGTCCAAGGGTTTGGAGGATAGAGACATTTTAATTTCTCAAGATTATTCGAAAGTCAATTTTTAAAAAACAAATATCTCCCGATCTGTAGGCATCTGAGAGACAAACCTTATGTCACTTTGAGGGAACGCACATGTCAACATCATGTCAGAGTCTCGTCAAGGTATGTCCAAGGGTTTGGCGGATAGAGACATTTTAATTTTTCGAGATTATCGAAAGTCAATTTTTGTAAAGGCAAATATCTCCCGATCTGTATTAATCTGAGAGACAAAACTTATGTAACTTTGAGGGAACGTATATGTCAACTTCATGTCGTAGTCGCGTATATGTATGTCGAAGGGTTTGGAGGACAGAGACATTTAAATTTTTAGAGATTATTCGAAAGTCAATTTTTAAAAGGCAAATATCTCCCGATCTGTAGGCATCTGAGAGACAAACCTTTGGTCACTTTGAGGAAACGCATATGTCAACTTCATGTCAGAGTCTCGTCAATGTATGTCTAAGGGTTTGGAGGATAGAGACATTTTAATTTTTCGAGATTATTCGATAGTCAATTTTTAAAAGGCAAATATCTCCCGATCTGTAGGAATCTGAGAAACAAAACTTATGTTACTTTGAGGGAACGTATATGTCAACTTGCTGTCAGAGTCACGTCAATGTATGTAAAAGGGTTTGGAGGATAGAGACATTTTAATTTTTCGAGATTATTCGAAAGTCAATTTTTAAAAGGCAAATATCTCCCGATCTGTAGGCATCTGAGAGACAAACCTTAGGTCACTTTGAGGGAACGCATATTTCAACTTCATGTCAGAGTCTCGTCAATGTATGTCCAAGGGTTTGGAGGATAGAGACATTTTAATTTTAAGAGATTATTCGAAAGTCAATTTTTAAAAGGCAAATATCCCCCGATCTGTAGGAATCTGAGAGACAAAACTGATGTCACTTTGAGGGAACGTATATGTCAACTTCATGTCATAGTCACGTCAATGTATGTGCAAGGGTTTGGACGATAGAGACATTTTAATTTTTCGAGATTATTCGAAAGTCAATTTTTAAAAGGCAAATATCTCCCGATCTGCAGGCATCTGAGAGACGAACCTTATGTCACATTGAGGGAACGCATATGTCAAATTCATGTCAGAGTCACGTCAATGAATGTCCAAGGGTTTGGAGGATAGATACATTTTAATTTTTCGAAATTATTCGAAAGTCAATTTTTAAAAGGCAAATATCTCCCGATCTGTAGGAATCTGAGAAACAAAACTTATGTCACTTTGAGGGAACGTATATGTCAACTTGCTGTCAGAGTCACGTTAATGTATGTAAAAGGGTTTGGAGGATAGAGACATTTAAATTTTTAGAGATTATTCGAAAGTCAATTTTTGAAAAGGCAAATATCTCTCGATCTGTATTAATCTGAGAGACAAAACTTATGTCACTTTGAGGGAACGTATATGTCAACTTCATGTCATAGTCACGTCAATGTATGTGCAAGGGTTTGGACGATAGAGACATTTTAATTTTTCGAGATTATTCGAAAGTCAATTTTTAAAAGGTAAATATCTCCCGATCTGCAGGCATCTGAGAGACGAACCTTATGTCACATTGAGGGAACACATGTGTCAACTTCATGTCAGAGTCACGTCAATGTATGTCCAAGGGTTTGGAGGATAGAGACATTTAAATTTTTAGAGATTATTCGAAAGTCAATTTTTGAAAAGGCAAATATCTCCCGATCTGTATTAATCTGAGAGACAAAACTTATGTCACTTTGGGGGAACGCATATGTCAACTTCATGTCAGAGTCACGTCAATGTATGTCCAAGGGTTTGGAGGATAGAGACATTTAAATTTTTAGAGATTATTTGAAAGTGAATTTTTAAAAGGCAAATATCACCCGATCTGTATTAATCTGAGAGACAAAACTTATGTCACTTAGAGGGAACGTATATGTCAACTTCATGTCAGAATCTCGTCATTGTATGGCCAATGGTTTGGACGATAGAGACATTTTAATTTTTCGAGATTATTTGAAAGTCAATTTTTGAAAAGACAAATATCTCCCGATCTGTATTAATCTGAGAGACAAAACTTATGTCACTTTGAGGGAACCCATATGTCAACTTCATGTCAGAGTCACGTCAATGTATTGTCAAGGGTTTGGAGAATAGAGACATTTAAATTTTAGAGATTATTCGAAAGTCAATTTTTAAAAGGCAAATATCTCCCGATCTGTAGCAATCTGAGAGACAAAACTTATGTCACTTTGAGGGAACGTATATGTAAACGTCCTGTCAGAGTCACGTCAATGTATGTCGAAGTGTTTGGAGGATAGAGACATTTTAATATTACGAGATTATTCGAAAGTCAATTTTTAAAAGGCAAATATCTCCCGATCTGTAGGAATCTGAGAGACAAAACTTATGTCACTTTGAGGGAACGTATATGTCAACTACATGTCAGAATCTCGTCAATGTATGTCCAAGGGTTTGGACGATAGAGACATTTAAATTTTTCGAGAGTATTCGAAAGTTAATAATTAAAAGGCAAATATCTCCCGATCAATAGGAATCTGAGAGACAAACCTTATGTCACTTTGAGGGAACGCATATGTCAACTTCATGTCAGAGTCTCGTCAATGTATGTCCAAGGGTTTGGAGGATAGAGACATTTTAATTTTTCGAGATTATTCGAAAGTCAATTATTAAAAGGCAGATATCTCCCGATCTGTAGGAATCTTTGAGACAAAACTTATGTTACTTTGAGGGAACGTATATGTCAACTTCATGTCATAGTCACGTCAATGTATGTCGAAGGGTTTGGAGGATAGAGACATTTTAATTTTTTGAGATTATTCGCAAGTCAATTTTTAAAAGGCAAATATCTCCCGATCTGTAGGCATCTGAGAGACAAACCTTTGGTCACTTTGAGGGAACGCATATGTCAACTTCATGTCAGAGTCTCGTCAATGTATGTCCAAGGGTATGGAGGATAGAGACATTTTAATTTTTCGAGATTATTCGATAGTCAATTTTTAAAAGGCAAATATCTCCCGATCTGTAGGAATCTGAGAAACAAAAACTTATGTCACTTTGAGGGAACGGATATGTCAACTTGCTGTCAGAGTCACGTCAATGTATGTAAAAGGGTTTGGAGGATAGAGACATTTTAATTTTTCGAGATTATTCGAAAGTCAATATTAAAAAGGCAAATATCTCCCGATCTGTAGGCATCTGAGAGACAAACCTTATGTCACTTTGAGGGAACGGACATGTCAACTTCATGTCAGAGTCTCGTCAAGGTATGTCCAAGGGTTCGGCGGATAGAGACATTATAATTTTTCGAGATTATTCGAAAGTCAATTTTTGAAAAGGCAAATATCTCCCGATCTGTATTAATCTGAGAGACAAAACTTATGTCACTTTGAGGGAACGTATATGTCAACTTCATGTCATAGTCGCGTATATGTATGTCGAAGGGTTTGGAGGATAGAGACATTTAAATTTTTAGAGATTATTCGAAAGTCAATTTTTAAAAGGCAAATATCTCCCGATCTGTAGGCATCTGAGAGACAAACCTTAGGTAAATTTGAGGGAACGCATATGTCAACTTCATGTCAGAGTCTCGTCAATGTATGTCCAAGGGTTTGGAGGATAGAGACATTTTAATTTTTCGAGATTATTCGAAAGTCAATTTTTAAAAGGCAAATATCTCCCGATCTGTAGGAATCTGAGAAACAAATCTTGTGTCACTTTGAGGGAACGTATATCTCAACTTGCTGTCAGAGTCACGTCAATGTATGTAAAAGGGTTTGGAGGATAGAGACATTTAAATTTTTAGAGATTATTCGAAAGTCAATTTTTAAAAGGCAAATATCTCCCGATCTGCAGGCATCTGAGAGACAAACCTTATGTCACATTGAGGGAACGCATATGTCAACTTCATGTCAGAGTCACGTCAATGTATGTCCAAGGGTTTGGAGGATAGAGACATTTAAATTTTTAGAGATTATTCTAAAGTCAATTTTTAAAAGGCAAATATCTCCCGATCTGTAGGAATCTGAGAGACAAAACTTATGTCACTTTGAGGGAACGTATATGTCAACTTGCTGTCAGAGTCACGTCAATGTATGTCCAAGGGTTTGGAGGATAGAGACATTTAAATTTTTAGAGATTATTCGAAAGTCAATTTTTGAAAAGGCAAATATCTCCCGATCTGTATTAATCTGAGAGACAAAACTTATGTCACTTTGAGGGAACGTATATGTCAACTTCATGTCATAGTCACGTCAATGTATGTGCAAGGGTTTGGACGATAGAGACATTTTAATTTTTCGAGATTATTCGAAAGTCAATTTTTAAAAGGTAAATATCTCCCGATCTGCAGGCATCTGAGAGACGAACCTTATGTCACATTGAGGGAACGCATATGTCAACTTCACGTCAGAGTCACGTCAATGTATGTCCAAGGGTTTGGAGGATAGAGACATTTAAATTTTTTGAGATTATTCGAAAGTCAATTTTTGAAAAGGCAAATATCTCCCGATCTGTATTAATCTGAGAGACTAAACTTATGTCACTTTGAGGGAACGCATATGTCAACTTCATGTCAGAGTCACGTCAATGTATGTCCAAGGGTTTGGAGGATAGAGACATTTAAAATTTTAGAGATTATTTGAAAGTGAATTTTTAAAAGGCAAATATCTCCCGATCTGTATTAATCTGAGAAACAAAACTTATGTCACTTAGAGGGAACGTATATGTCAACTTCATGTCAGAGTCACGTCAATGTATGTCGAAGGGTTTGGAGGATAGTGACATTTAAATTTTTAGAAATTATTCGAAAGTCAATTGTTTAAAGGCAAATATCTCCCGATCTGTAGGAATCTGAGAGACAAAACGTATGTCACTTAGAGGGAACGTATATGTCAACTTCATGTCAGAGTCACGTCAATGTATGTAAAAGGGTTTGGAGGATAGAGACATTTAAATTGATAGAGATTATTCGAAAGTCAATTTTAGAAAAGGCAAATATCTCCCGATCTGTATTAATCTGAGAGACAAAACTTATGTCACTTTGAGGGAACGCATATGTCAACTTCATGTCAGAGTCACGTCAATGTATGTCCAAGGGTTTGGACGATAGAGACATTTTAATTTTTCGAGATTATTCGAAAGTCAATTTTTAAAAGTCAAATATCTCCCGATCTGTATTAATCTGAGAGACAAAACTTATGTCACTTAGAGGGAACGTATATGTCAACTTCATGTCAGAATCTCGTCATTGTATGGCCAATGGTTTGGACGATAGAGACATTTTAATTTTTCGAGATAATTCGAAAGTCAATTTTTGAAAAGGCAAATATCTCCCGATCTGTATTAATCTGAGAGACAAAACTTATGTCACTTTGAGGGAACCCATATGTCAACTTCATGTCAGAGTCACGTCACTGTATGTCCAAGGGTTTGGAGAATAGAGACATTTAAATTTTAGAGATTATTCGAAAGTCAATTTTTAAAAGGCAAATATCTCCCGATCTGTAGCAATCTGAGAGACAAAACTTATGTCACTTTGAGGGAACGTATATGTAAACGTCCTGTCAGAGTCACGTCAATGTATGTCGAAGTGTTTGGAGGATAGAGACATTTTAATATTACGAGATTATTCGAAAGTCAATTTTTAAAAGGCAAATATCTCCCGATCTGTAGGAATCTGAGAGACAAAACTTATGTCACTTTGAGGGAACGTATATGTCAACTACATGTCAGAATCTCGTCAATGTATGTCCAAGGGTTTGGACGATAGAGACATTTTAATTTTTCGAGATTATTCGAAAGTTAATAATTAAAAGGCAAATATCTCCCGATCAATAGGAATCTGAGAGACAAACCTTATGTCACTTTGAGGGAACGCATATGTCAACTTCATGTCAGAGTCTCGCCAATGTATGTCCAAGGGTTTGGAGGATAGAGACATTTTAATTTTTCGAGATTATTCGAAAGTCAATTATTAAAAGGCAGATATCTCCCGATCTGTAGGAATCTTTGAGACAAAACTTATGTCACTCTGAGGGAACGTATATGTCAACTTCATGTCAGAGTCACGTCAATATATGTCCAAGGGGTTGGAGGATAGAGACATTTTAATTTTTCGAGATTATTCGAAAGTCAATATTTAAAAGGCAAATATCTCCCGATCTGTAGGCATCTGAGAGACAAACCTTATGTCACTTTGAGGGAACGCACATGTCAACTTCATGTCGATGTCTCGTCAAGGTATGTCCAAGGGTTCGGCGGATAGAGACATTATAATTTTTCGAGATTATTCGAAAGTCAATTTTTGAAAAGGCAAATATCTCCCGATCTGTATTAATCTGAGAGACAAAACTTATGTCACTTTGAGGGAACGTATATGTCAACTTCATGTCATAGTCGCGTATATGTATGTCGAAGGGTTTGGAGGATAGAGACATTTAAATTTTTAGAGATTATTCGAAAGTCAATTTTTAAAAGGCAAATATCTCCCGATCTGTAGGCATCTGAGAGACAAACCTTAGGTAAATTTGAGGGAACGCATATGTCAACTTCATGTCAGAGTCTCGTCAATGTATGTCCAAGGGTTTGGAGGATAGAGACATTTTAATTTTTCGAGATTATTCGAAGGTCAATTTTTAAAAGGCAAATATCTCCCGATCTGTAGGAATCTGAGAAACAAATCTTGTGTCACTTTGAGGGAACGTATATCTCAACTTGCTGTCAGAGTCACGTCAATGTATGTAAAAGGGTTTGGAGGATAGAGACATTTAAATTTTTAGAGATTATTCGAAAGTCAATTTTTAATAGCAAATATCTCCCGATCTGTAGGCATCTGAGAGACAAACCTTAGGTCACTTTGAGGGAACGCATATTTCAACTTCATGTCAGAACCTCGTCATTGTATGTCCAATGGTTTAGACGATAGAGACATTTTAATTTTTCGAGATTATTCGAAAGTCAATTTTTAAAAGGCAAATATCTCCCGATCTGTAGGAATCTGAGAAACAAAACTTATGTCACTTTGAGGGAACGTATATGTCAACTTGCTGTCAGAGTCACGTCAATGTATGTAAAAGGGTTTGGAGGATAGAGACATTTAAATTTTTAGAGATTATTCGAAAGTCAATTTTTGAAAAGGCAAATATCTGCCGATCTGTATTAATCTGAGAGACAAAACTTATGTCACTTTGAGGGAACGTATATGTCAACTTCATGTCATAGTCACGTCAATGTATGTGCAAGGGTTTGGACGATAGAGACATTTTAATTTTTCGAGATTATTCGAAAGTCAATTATTAAAAGGTAAATATCTCCCGATCTGCAGGCATCTGAGAGACGAACCTTATGTCACATTGAGGGAACGCATATGTC
This sequence comes from Zootermopsis nevadensis, assembly GCF_977971745.1. NCBI lineage: Eukaryota > Metazoa > Arthropoda > Insecta > Blattodea > Termopsidae > Zootermopsis > Zootermopsis nevadensis. The sequence continues at coordinate 20,697,227 of NW_028259139.1, read as the reverse complement.
AACTTCATGTCAGAGTCACGTCAATGTATGTCCAAGGGTTTGGAGGATAGAGACATTTAAATTTTTAGAGATTATTCGAAAGTCAATTTTTGAAAAGGCAAATATCTCCCGATCTGTATTAATCTGAGAGACTAAACTTATGTCACTTTGAGGGAACGCATATGTCAACTTCATGTCAGAGTCACGTCAATGTATGTCCAAGGGTTTGGAGGATAGAGACATTTAAAATTTTAGAGATTATTTGAAAGTGAATTTTTAAAAGGCAAATATCTCCCGATCTGTATTAATCTGAGAAACAAAACTTATGTCACTTAGAGGGAACGTATATGTCAACTTCATGTCAGAGTCACGTCAATGTATGTAGAAGGGTTTGGAGGATAGTGACATTTAAATTTTTAGAAATTATTCGAAAGTCAATTGTTTAAAGGCAAATATCTCCCGATCTGTAGGAATCTGAGAGACAAAACGTATGTCACTTAGAGGGAACGTATATGTCAACTTCATGTCAGAGTCACGTCAATGTATGTAAAAGGGTTTGGAGGATAGAGACATTTAAATTTATAGAGATTATTCGAAAGTCAATTTTAGAAAAGGCAAATATCTCCCGATCTGTATTAATCTGAGAGACAAAACTTATGTCACTTTGAGGGAACGCATATGTCAACTTCATGTCAGAGTCACGTCAATGTATGTCCAAGGGTTTGGAGGATAGAGACATTTAAAATTTTAGAGATTATTTGAAAGTGAATTTTTAAAAGTCAAATATCTCCCGATCTGTATTAATCTGAGAGACAAAACTTATGTCACTTAGAGGGAACGTATATGTCAACTTCATGTCAGAATCTCGTCATTGTATGGCCAATGGTTTGGACGATAGAGACATTTTAATTATTCGAGATAATTCGAAAGTCAATTTTTGAAAAGGCAAATATCTCCCGATCTGTATTAATCTGAGAGACAAAACTTATGTCACTTTGAGGGAACCCATATGTCAACTTCATGTCAGAGTCACGTCACTGTATGTCCAAGGGTTTGGAGAATAGAGACATTTAAATGTTAGAGATTATTCGAATGTCAATTATTAAAAGGCAAATATCTCCCGATCTGTAGCAATCTGAGAGACAAAACTTATGTCACTTTGAGGGAACGTATATGTAAACGTCCTGTCAGTGTCACGTCAATGTATGTCGAAGTGTTTGGAGGATAGAGACATTTTAATATTACGAGATTATTCGAAAGTCAATTTTTAAAAGGCAAATATCTTCCGATCTGTAGGAATCTGAGAGACAAAACTTATGTCACTTTGAGGGAACGTATATGTCAACTACATGTCAGAATCTCGTCAATGTATGTCCAAGGGTTTGGACGATAGAGACATTTTAATTTTTCGAGATTATTCGAAAGTTAATAATTAAAAGGCAAATATCTCCCGATCAATAGGAATCTGAGAGACAAACCATATGTCACTTTGAGGGAACGCATATGTCAACTTCATGTCAGAGTCTCGCCAATGTATGTCCAAGGGTTTGGAGGATAGAGACATTTTAATTTTTCGAGATTATTCGAAAGTCAATTATTAAAAGGCAGATATCTCCCGATCTGTAGGAATCTTTGAGACAAAACTTATGTCACTTTGAGGGAACGTATATGTCAACTTCATGTCAGAGTCACGTCAATATATGTCCAAGGGGTTGGAGGATAGAGACATTTAAATTTTTAGAGATTATTCGAAAGTCAATTTTTGAAAAGGCAAATATCTCCCGATCTGTATTAATCTGAGAGACGAAACTTATGTTACTTTGAGGGAACGTATATGTCAACTTCATGTCATAGTCACGTCAATGTATGTCCAAGGGTTTGGAGGATAGAGACATTTTAATTTTTCGAGATTATTCGCAAGTCAATTCTTAAAAGGCAAATATCTCCCGATCTGTAGGCATCTGAGAGACAAACCTTAGGTCACTTTGAGGAAACGCATATGTCAACCTCATGTCAGAATCTCGTCAATGTATGTCCAAGGGTTTGGACGATAGAGACATTTTAATTTTTCGAGATTATTCGAAAGTCAATTATTTAAAGGCAAATATCTCCCGATCTGTGGGCATCTGAGATACACATCTTATGTCACTTTGAGGGAACGCATATGTCAACTTCATGTCAGAGTCTCGTCAATGTATGTCCTAGGGTATGGAGGATAGAGACATTTTAATTTTTCGAGATTATTCGAAAATCAATTTTTAAAAGGCAAATATCTCCCGATCTGCAGGAATCTGAGAGACAAAACTTACGTCACTTTGAGGGAACGTATATGTCAACTTCATGTCAGAGTCACGTCCATGTATGTCCAAGGGTTTGGAGGATAGAGACATTTAAATTTTTAGAGATTATTCGAAAGTCAATTGTTAAAAGGCAAATATCTCCCGATCTGTAGGAATCTGAGAGACAACACTTATGTCACTTAGAGGGAACGTATATGTCAACTTCATGTCAGAGTCACGTCAATGTATGTAAAAGGGTTTGGAGGATAGAGACATTTAAATTTTTAGAGATTATTCGAAAGTCAATTTTTGAAAAGGCAAATATCTCCCGATCTGTATTAATCTGAGAGATAAAACTTATGTCACTTTGAGGGAACGCACATGTCAACTTCATGTCAGAGTCACGTCAATGTATGTCCAAGGGTTTGGAGGATAGAGACATTTAAATTTTTAGAGATTATTCGAAAGTCAATTTTTGAAAAGGCAAATATCTCCCGATCTGTATTAATCTGAGAGACAAAACTTATGTCACTTTGAGGGAACGCATATGTCAACTTCATGTCAGAGTCACGTCAATGTATGTCCAAGGGTTTGGAGGATAGAGACATTTAATATTTTAGAGATTATTTGAAAGTGAATTTTTAAAAGGCAAATATCTCCCGATCTGTATTAATCTGAGAGACAAAACTTATGTCACTTAGAGGGAACGTATATGTCAACTTCATGTCAGAATCTCGTCATTGTATGGCCAATGGTTTGGACGATAGAGACATTTTAATTTTTCGAGATTATTCGAAAGTCAATTTTTGAAAAGGCAAATATCTCCCGATCTGTATTAATCTGAGAGACAAAACTTATGTCACTTTGAGGGAACGCATATGTCAACTTCATGTCAGAGTCACGTCAATGTATGTCCAAGGGTTTGAAGAATAGAGACATTTAAATTTTAGAGATTATTCGAAAGTCAATTTTTAAAAGGCAAATATCTCCCGATCTGTAGCAATCTGAGAGACAAAACTTATGTCACTTTGAGGGAACGTAAATGTAAACGTCCTGTCAGAGTCACGTCAATGTATGTGGAAGGATTTGGAGGATAGAGACATTTTAATATTACGAGATTATTCGAAAGTCAATTTTTAAAAGGCAAATATCTCCCGATCTGTAGGAATCTGAGAGACAAAACTTATGTCACTTTGAGGGAACGTATATGTCAACTACATTTCAGAATCTCGTCAATGTATGTCCAAGGGTTTGGACGATAGAGACATTTTAATTTTTCGAGATTATTCGAAAGTCAATTATTAAAAGGCAGATATCTCCCGATCTGTAGGAATCCTTGAGACAAAACTTATGTCACTTTGAGGGAACGTATATGTTAACTTCATGCCAGAGTCACGTCAATGTATGTCCAAGGGGTTGGAGGAAAGAGACATTTAAATTTTTAGAGATTATTCGAAAGTCAATTTTTGAAAAGGCAAATATCTCCCGATCTGTATTAATCTGAGAGACAAAACTTATGTTACTTTGAGGGAACGTATATGTCAACTTCATGTCATAGTCACGTCAATGTATGTCGAAGGGTTTGGAGGATAGAGACATTTTAATTTTTCGAGATTATTCGCAAGTCAATTTTTAAAAGGCAAATATCTCCCGATCTGTAGGCATCTGAGAGACAAATCTTAGGTCACTTTGAGGGACCGCATATGTCAACTTAATGTCAGAGTCTCGTCAATGTATGTCCAAGGGTTTGGAGGAAAGAGACATTTAAATTATTCGTGATTATTCGAAAGTCAATTTTTAAAAGGCAAATATCTCCCGATCTGTAGGAATTTGAGAAACAAAACTTATGTCTCTTTGAGGGAACGTATATGCCAACTTGCTGTCAGAGTCACGTCAATGTATGTCCAAGGTTTTGGAGGATAGAGACATTTAAATTTTTAGAGATTATTCGAAAGTCAATTTTTGAAAACGCAAATATCTCCCGATCAATAGGAATCTGAGAGACAAAACTTATGTCACTTTGAGGGAACGCATATGTCAACTTCATGTCAGAATCTCGTCAATGTATGTCCAAGGGTTTGGACGATAGAGACATTTTAATTTTTCGAGATTATTCGAAAGTCAATTATTAAAAGGCAAATATCTCCCGATCTGCAGGAATCTGAGAGACAAAACTTACGTCACTTTGAGGGAACGTATATGTCAACTTCATGTCATAGTCACGTCAATGTATGTCGAAGGGTTTGGAGGATAGAGACATTTAAATTTTTAGAAATTATTCGAAAGTCAATTATTAAAAGGCAAATATCTCCCGATCTGTAGGAATCTGAGAGACAAAACTTATGTCACTTTGAGGGAACGTATATGTCAACTTCCTGTCAGAGTCACGTCAATGTATGTCCAAGGGTTTGGAGGATAGAGACATTTAAATTTTTCGAGATTATTCGAAAGTCAATTTTTAAAAGGCAAATATCTGCGGATCTGTAGGAATCTGAGAAACAAAACTAATGTCACTTTGAGGGAACGTATATGTCAACTTGCTGTCAGAGTCACGTCAATGTATGTCCAAGGGTTTGGAGGATAGAGACATTTTAATTTTTCCAGATTATTCGAAAGTCAATTTTTGAAAAGGCAAATATCTCCCGATCTGTATTAATCTGAGAGACAAAACTTATGTCACTTTGAGGGAACGTATATGTCAACTTCATGTCAGAATCTCGTCAATGTATGTCCAAGGGTTTGGACGATAGACGCATTTTAATTTTTCGAGATTATTCGAAAGTCAATTATTAAAAGGCAAATATCTCCCGATCTGTGGGCATCTGAGAGACAAACGTTATGTCTCTTTGAGGGAACGCATATGTCAACCTCATGTCAGAGTCTCGTCAATGTATGTCCAAGGGTTTGGAGGATAGAGACATTTTAATTTTTCGAGATTATTCGAAAGTCAATTTTTAAAAGGCAAATATCTTCCGATCTGTAGGAATCTGAGAGACAAAACTTATGTCACTTTGAGGGATCGTATATGTCAACTTCGTGTCATAGTCACGTCAATGTATGTCGAAGGGTTTGGAAGATAGAGACATTTAAATTTTTGGAGATTATTCGAAAGTCAATTTTTAAAAGGCAAATATCTCCCGATCTGTAGGCATCTGAGAGACAAACCTTATATCACTTTGAGGGAACGCATATGTCAACTTCATGTCAGAGTCTTGTCAATGTATGTCCAAGGGTTTGGAGGATAGAGACATTTAAATTTTTCGAGATTATTCGAAAGTCAATTTTTAAAAGGTAAATATCTCCCGATCTGTATTAATCTGAGAAACAAAACTTATGTCACTTTGAGGGAACGTATATGTCAACTTGCTGTCTGAGTCACGTTAATGTATGTCCAAGGGTTTGGAGGATATTGATATTTAAATTTTTGGAGATTATTCGAAAGTCAATTTCTGAAAAGGCAAATATCTCCCGATCAATAGGAATCTAAGAGACAAAAGTTATGTCACTTTGAGGGAACGTATATGTCAACTTCATGTCATAATCTCGTCAATGTATGTCCATGGGTTTGGACGATAGAGACATATTATTATTCGAGATTATTCGAAAGTCAGTTTTCAAAGGCAAATATCTCCCGATCTGTAGGCATCTGAGAGACAAACCTTATGTCACTTTGAGGTAACGCATATGTCAACTTCATGTCAGAGTCTCGTCAAGGTATGTCCAAGGGTTTGGAGGATAGAGACATTTTAATATTTCGAGAATATTCGAAAGTCAATTTTTAAAAGGCAAATATCTCCCGATCTGTAGGAATCTGAGAAACAAAAATAATGTCACTTTGAGGGAACGTATATGTCAACTTGCTGTCAGAGTCACGTCAATGTATGTCCAAGGGTTTGGAGGATAGAGAAATTTAAATTTTTAGAGATTATTCGAAAGTCAATTTTTAAAAGGCAAATATCTCCCGATCAATAGGAACCTGAGAGACTGAACTTATGCCACTTTCAGGGAACGTACATGTCAACTTCATGTCAGAATCTAGTCAATGTATGTCCAAGGGTTTGGACGATAGACACATTTTAATTTTTCGAGATTATTCGTAAGTCAATTATTAAAAGGCAAATATCTCCCGATCTGTGGGCATCTGAGAGACAAACCTTATGTCCCTTTGAGGGAACGCATATGTCAACTTAGTATCAGAGTCTCGTCAATGTATGTCCAAGGGTTTGGAGGATAGAGACATTTTAATTTTTCGAGATTATTCGAAAGTCAATTATTAAAAGGCAAATATCTCCCGATCTGTAGGCATCTGAGAGACAAACCTTAGGTCACTTTGAGGGAACGCATATGTCAACTTCATGTCAGAATCTCGTCAATGTATGTCCAAGGGTTTGGACGATAGAGACATTTTAATTTTTCGAGATTATTCGAAAGTCAATTATTAAAAGGCAAATATCTCCCGATCTGTGGGCATCTGAGATACACATCTTATGTCACTTTGAGGGAACGCATATGTCAACTTCATGTCAGAGTCTCGTCAATGTATGTCCTAGGGTATGGAGGATAGAGACATTTTAATTTTTCGAGATTATTCGAAAATCAATTTTTAAAAGGCAAATATCTCCCGATCTGCAGGAATCTGAGAGACAAAACTTACGTCACTTTGAGGGAACGTATATGTCAACTTCATGTCAGAGTCACGTCCATGTATGTCCAAGGGTTTGGAGGATAGAGACATTTAAATTTTTAGAGATTATTCGAAAGTCAATTGTTAAAAGGCAAATATCTCCCGATCTGTAGGAATCTGAGAGACAACACTTATGTCACTTAGAGGGAACGTATATGTCAACTTCATGTCAGAGTCACGTCAATGTATGTAAAAGGGTTTGGAGGATAGAGACATTTAAATTTTTAGAGATTATTCGAAAGTCAATTTTTGAAAAGGCAAATATCTCCCGATCTGTATTAATCTGAGAGACAAAACTTATGTCACTTTGAGGGAACGTATATGTCAACTTCATGTCATAATCACGTCAATGTATGTCCAAGGGTTTGGACGATAGAGACATTTTAATTTTTCGAGATTATTCGAAAGTCAATTTTTAAAAGGTAAATATCTCCCGATCTGCAGGCATCTGAGAGACGAACCTTATGTCACATTGAGGGAACGCACATGTCAACTTCATGTCAGAGTCACGTCAATGTATGTCCAAGGGTTTGGAGGATAGAGACATTTAAATTTTTAGAGATTATTCGAAAGTCAATTTTTGAAAAGGCAAATATCTCCCGATCTGTATTAATCTGAGAGACAAAACTTATGTCACTTTGAGGGAACGCATATGTCAACTTCATGTCAGAGTCACGTCAATGTATGTCCAAGGGTTTGGAGGATAGAGACATTTAATATTTTAGAGATTATTTGAAAGTGAATTTTTAAAAGGCAAATATCTCCCGATCTGTATTAATCTGAGAGACAAAACTTATGTCACTTAGAGGGAACGTATATGTCAACTTCATGTCAGAATCTCGTCATTGTATGGCCAATGGTTTGGACGATAGAGACATTTTAATTTTTCGAGATTATACGAAAGTCAATTTTTGAGAAGGCAAATATCTCCCGATCTGTATTAATCTGAGAGACAAAACTTATGTCACTTTGAGGGAACGCATATGTCAACTTCATGTCAGAGTCACGTCAATGTATGTCCAAGGGTTTGAAGAATAGAGACATTTAAATTTTAGAGATTATTCGAAAGTCAATTTTTAAAAGGCAAATATCTCCCGATCTGTAGCAATCTGAGAGACAAAACTTATGTCACTTTGAGGGAACGTAAATGTAAACGTCCTGTCAGAGTCACGTCAATGTATGTCGAAGGGTTTGGAGGATAGAGACATTTTAATATTACGAGATTATTCGAAAGTCAATTTTTAAAAGGCAAATATCTCCCGATCTGTAGGAATCTGAGAGACAAAACTTATGTCACTTTGAGGGAACGTATATGTCAACTACATTTCAGAATCTCGTCAATGTATGTCCAAGGGTTTGGACGATAGAGACAATTTAATTTTTCGAGATTATTCGAAAGTCAATTATTTAAAGGCAGATATCTCCCGATCTGTAGGAATCTTTGAGACAAAACTTATGTCACTTTGAGGGAACGTATATGTTAACTTCATGCCAGAGTCACGTCAATGTATGTCCAAGGGGTTGGAGGAAAGAGACATTTAAATTTTTAGAGATTATTCGAAAGTCAATTTTTGAAAAGGCAAATATCTCCCGATCTGTATTAATCTGAGAGACAAAACTTATGTTACTTTGAGGGAACGTATATGTCAACTTCATGTCATAGTCACGTCAATGTATGTCGAAGGGTTTGGAGGATAGAGACATTTTAATTTTTCGAGATTATTCGCAAGTCAATTTTTAAAAGGCAAATATCTCCCGATCTGTAGGCATCTGAGAGACAAATCTTAGGTCACTTTGAGGGACCGCATATGTCAACTTAATGTCAGAGTCTCGTCAATGTATGTCCAAGGGTTTGGAGGATAGAGACATTTAAATTATTCGAGATTATTCAAAAGTCAATTTTTAAAAGGCAAATATCTCCCGATCTGTAGGAATCTGAGAAACAAAACTTATGTCTCTTTGAGGGAACGTATATGCCAACTTGCTGTCAGAGTCACGTCAATGTATGTCCAAGGTTTTGGAGGATAGAGACATTTAAATTTTTAGAGATTATTCGAAAGTCAATTTTTGAAAAGGCAAATATCTCCCGATCAATAGGAATCTGAGAGACAAAACTTATGTCACTTTGAGGGAACGCATATGTTAACTTCATGTCAGAATCTCGTCAATGTATGTCCAAGGGTTTGGACGATAGAGACATTTTAATTTTTCGAGATTATTCGAAAGTCAATTATTAAAAGGCAAATATCTCCCGATCTGTGGGCATCTGAGAGACAAACGTTATGTAACTTTGAGGGAACGCATATGTCAACTTCATGTCAGAGTCTCGTCAATGTATGTCCTAGGGTTTGGAGGATAGAGACATTTTAATTTTTCGAGATTATTCGAAAGTCAATTTTTAAAAGGCAAATATCTCCCGATCTGCAGGAATCTGAGAGACAAAACTTACGTCACTTTGAGGGAACGTATATGTCAACTTCATGTCATAGTCACGTCAATGTATGTCGAAGGGTTTGGAGGATAGAGACATTTAAATTTTTAGAAATTATTCGAAAGTCAATTATTAAAAGGCAAATATCTCCCGATCTGTAGGAATCTGAGAGACAAAACTTATGTCACTTTGAGGGAACGTATATGTCAACTTCCTGTCAGAGTCACGTCAATGTATGTCCAAGGGTTTGGAGGATAGAGACATTTAAATTTTTCGAGATTATTCGAAAGTCAATTTTTAAAAGGCAAATATCTGCGGATCTGTAGGAATCTGAGAAACAAAACTAATGTCACTTTGAGGGAACGTATATGTCAACTTGCTGTCAGAGTCACGTCAATGTATGTCCAAGGGTTTGGAGGATAGAGACATTTTAATTTTTCCAGATTATTCGAAAGTCAATTTTTGAAAAGGCAAATATCTCCCGATCTGTATTAATCTGAGAGACAAAACTTATGTCACTTTGAGGGAACGTATATGTCAACGTCATGTCAGAATCTCGTCAATGTATGTCCAAGGGTTTGGACGATAGACGCATTTTAATTTTTCGAGATTATTCGAAAGTCAATTATTAAAAGGCAAATATCTCCCGATCTGTGGGCATCTGAGGGACAAACGTTATGTCTCTTTGAGGGAACGCATATGTCAACCTCATGTCAGAGTCTCGTCAATGTATGTCCAAGGGTTTGGAGGACAGAGACATTTTAATTTTTCGAGATTATTCGAAAGTCAATTTTTAAAAGGCAAATATCTTCCGATCTGTAGGAATCTGAGAGACAAAACTTATGTCACTTTGAGGGAACGTATATGTCAACTTCGTGTCATAGTCACGTCAATGTATGTCGAAGGGTTTGGAGGATAGAGACATTTAAATTTTTGGAGATTATTCGAAAGTCAATTTTTAAAAGGCAAATATCTCCCGATCTGTAGGCATCTGAGAGACAAACCTTATATCACTTTGAGGGAACGCATATGTCAACTTCATGTCAGAGTCTTGTCAATGTATGTCCAAGGGTTTGGAGGATAGAGACATTTAAATTTTTCGAGATTATTCGAAAGTCAATTTTTAAAAGGCAAATATCTCCCGATCTGTAGGAATCTGAGAAACAAAACTTATGTCACTTTGAGGGAATGTATATGTCAACTTGCTGTCTGAGTCACGTTAATGTATGTCCAAGGGTTTGGAGGATATTGATATTTAAATTTTTGGAGATTATTCGAAAGTCAATTTCTGAAAAGGCAAATATCTCCCGATCAATAGGAATCTAAGAGACAAAAGTTATGTCACTTTGAGGGAACGTATATGTCAACTTCATGTCATAATCTCGTCAATGTATGTCCAAGGGTTTGGACGATAGAGACATATTATTATTCGAGATTATTCGAAAGTCAGTTTTCAAAGGCAAATATCTCCCGATCTGTAGGCATCTGAGAGACAACCTTATGTCACTTTGAGGTAACGCATATGTCAACTTCATGTCAGAGTCTCGTCAAGGTATGTCCAAGGGTTTGGAGGATAGAGACATTTTAATATTTCGAGAATATTCGAAAGTCAATTTTTAAAAGGCAAATATCTCCCGATCTGTAGGAATCTGAGAAACAAAAATAATGTCACTTTGAGGGAACGTATATGTCAACTTGCTGTCAGAGTCACGTCAATGTATGTCCAAGGGTTTGGAGGATAGAGAAATTTAAATTTTTAGAGATTATTCGAAAGTCAATTTTTGAAAAGGCAAATATCTCCCGATCAATAGGAACCTGAGAGACTGAACTTATGCCACTTTGAGGGAACGTACATGTCAACTTCATGTCAGAATCTAGTCAATGTATGTCCAAGGGTTTGGACGATAGACACATTTTAATTTTTCGAGATTATTCGTAAGTCAATTATTTAAAGGCAAATATCTCCCGATCTGTGGGCATCTGAGAGACAAACCTTATGTCCCTTTGAGGGAACGCATATGTCAACTTAGTATCAGAGTCTCGTCAATGTATGTCCAAGGGTTTGGAGGATAGAGACATTTTAATTTTTCGAGATTATTCGAAAGTCAATTATTAAAAGGCAAATATCTCCCGATCTTTATTAATCTGAGAGACAAAACTTATGTCACTTAGAGGGAACGCATATGTCAACTTCATGTCAGAGTCTAGTCAATGTATGTCCAAGGGTTTGGAGGATAGAGACATTTTAATTTTTCGAGATTATTCGAAAGTCAATTTTTAAAAGGCAAATATCTTCCGATCTGTCTCAATCTGAGAGACAAATCTTATGTCACTTTGAGGGAACGTATATGTCAACTTCATGTCATAGTCACGACAATGTATGTCGAAGGGTTTGGAGGATAGAGACATTTAAATTTTTGGAGATTATTCGAAAGTCAATTTTTCAAAGGCAAATATCTCCCGATCTGTAGGCATCTGAGAGACAAACCTTAGGTCACTTTGAGGGAACGCATATGTCAAATTCATGTCAGAGTCTCGTCAATGTATGTCCAAGGGTTTGGAGGATAGAGACATTTTAATTTTTCGAGATTATTCGAAAGTCAATTTTTAAAAGTCAAATATCTCCCGATCTGTAGGAATCTGAGAAACAAAACTTATGTCACTTTGAGGGAACGTAAATGTCAACTTGCTGTCAGAGTCACGTCAATGTATGTCCAAGGGTTTGGAGGATAGAGACATTTAAATTTTTAGAGATTATTCGAAAGTCAATTTTTGAAAAGGCAAATATCTCCCGATCAATAGGAATCAGAGAGACAAAACTTATGTCACTTTGAGGGAACATATAGGTCAACTTCATGTCAGAATCTCGTCAATGTATGTCCAAGGGGTTGGACGATAGAGACATTTAAATTTTTCGAGATTATTCGAAAGTCAATTATTAAAAGGCAAATATCTCCCGATCTGTAGGCATCTGAAAGACAAACCTTATGTCACTTTGAGGGAACGCATATGTCAACTTCATGTCAGAGTCTCGTCAAGGTATGTCCAAGGGTTTGGAGGAAAGAGACATTTTAATTTTTCGAGATTATTCGAAAGTCAATTTTTAAAAGGCAAATATCTCCCGATCTGTAGGAATCTGAAAAACAAAACTTATGTCACTTTGAGGGAACGTATATGTCAACTTGCTGTCAGAGTCACGTCAATGTATGTAAAAGGGTTTGCAGGATAGAGACATTTAAATTTTTAGAGATTATTCGAAAGTCAATTTTTGAAAAGGCAAATATCTCCCGATCTGTATTAATCTGAGAGACAAAACTTATGTCACTTTGAGGGAACGCATATGCCAACTTCATGTCAGAGTCACGTCAATGTATGTCCAAGGGGTTGGAGGATAGAGACATTTAAATTTTAGAGATTATTTGAAAGTCAATTATTTAAAGGCAAATATCTCCCGATCTGTAGGAATCTGAGAGACAAAACTTATGTCACTTAGAGGGAACGTATATGTCAACTTCATGTCAGAATCTCGTCATTGTATGTCCAATGGTTTGGACGATAGAGACATTTTAATTTTTCGAGATTATCCGAAAGTCAATTATTAAAAGGCAAATATCTCCCGATCTGTAGGCATCTGAGAGACAAACCTTATGTAACATTGAGGGAACGCATATGTCAACTTCATGTCATTGTATCGTCAATGTATGTCCAAGGGTTTGGAGGATAGGGACATTTTAATTTTTCGAGATTATTCGAAAGTGAATTATTAAAAGGCAAATATCTCCCGATCTGTATTAATCTGAGAGACAAAACTAATGTCACTTTGAGGGAACATATATGTCAACTTCCTGTCAGAGTCACGTCAATGTATGTCCAAGGGTTTGGAGGATAGAGACATTTAAATTTTTAGAGATTATTCGAAAGTCAATTTTTGAAAAGGCAAATATCTTCCGATCTGTAGGAATCTGAGATACAAACCTTATGTCACTTTGAGGGAACGTATATATAAATGTCCTGTCAGAGTCACTTCAATGTATGTCCAAGGGTTTGGAGGATAGAGACAATTAAATTTTTAGAGATTATTCGAAAGTCAATTTTTAAAAGGCAAATATCTCCCGATCTGTAGGAATCTGAGACACAAAACTTATGTCACTTTGAGGGAACGTATATGTAAATGTCCTGTCAGAGTCACGTCAATCTATGTCCAAGGGTTTGGAGGATAGAGAAATTTTAAATTTACGAGATTATTCGAAAGTCAATATTAAAAGGCAAATATCTCCCGATCTGTATTAATCTGAGAGACAAAACTTATGTAACTTTGAGGGAATGTATATGTCAACTTCATGTCAGAGTCTCGTCAATGTATGTCCAAGGGTTTGGAGGATAGAGACATTTTAATTTCTCAAGATTATTCGAAAGTCAATTTTTAAAAAACAAATATCTCCCGATCTGTAGGCATCTGAGAGACAAACCTTATGTCACTTTGAGGGAACGCACATGTCAACTTCATGTCAGAGTCTCGTCAAGGTATGTCCAAGGGTTTGGCGGATAGAGACATTTTAATTTTTCGAGATTATCGAAAGTCAATTTTTGAAAAGGCAAATATCTCCCGATCTGTATTAATCTGAGAGACAAAACTTATGTAACTTTGAGGGAACGTATATGTCAACTTCATGTCATAGTCGCGTATATGTATGTCGAAGGGTTTGGAGGATAGAGACATTTAAATTTTTAGAGATTATTCGAAAGTCAATTTTTAAAAGGCAAATATCTCCCGATCTGTAGGCATCTGAGAGACAAACCTTTGGTCACTTTGAGGGAACGTATATGTCAACTTGCTGTCAGAGTCACGTCAATGTATGTAAAAGGGTTTGGAGGATAGAGACATTTTAAATTTTCGAGATTATTCGAAAGTCAATATTTAAAAGGCAAATATCTCCCGATCTGTAGGCATCTGAGAGACACACCTTATGTCACTTTGAGGGAACGCACATGTCAACTTCATGTCAGAGTCTCGTCAAGGTATGTCCAAGGGTTTGGCGGATAGAGACATTTTAATTTTTCGAGATTATTCGAAAGTCAATTTTTGAAAAGGCAAATATCTCCCGATCTGTATTAATCTGAGAGACAAAACTTATGTCACTTTGAGGGAACGTATATGTCAACTTCATGTCATAGTCGCGTATATGTATGTCGAAGGGTTTGGAGGATAGAGACATTTAAATTTTTAGAGATTATTCGAAAGTCAATTTTTAAAAGGCAAATATCTCCCGATCTGTAGGCATCTGAGAGACAAACCTTAGGTAAATTTGAGGGAACGCATATGTCAACTTCATGTCAGAGTCTCGTCAATGTATGTCCAAGGGTTTGGAGGATAGAGACATTTTAATTTTTCGAGATTATTCGAAAGTCAATTTTTAAAAGGCAAATATCTCCCGATCTGTAGGAATCTGAGAAACAAAACTTGTGTCACTTTGAGGGAACGTATATCTCAACTTGCTGTCAGAGTCACGTCAATGTATGTAAAAGGGTTTGGAGGATAGAGACATTTAAATTTTTAGAGATTATTCGAAAGTCAATTTTTAAAAGGCAAATATCTCCCGATCTGTAGGCATCTGAGAGACAAACCTTAGGTCACTTTGAGGGAACGCATATTTCAACTTCATGTCAGAGTCTCTTCAATGTATGTCCAAGGGTTTGGAGGATAGAGACATTTTAATTTTAAGAGATTATTCGAAAGTCAATTTTTAAAAGGCAAATATCCCCCGATCTGTAGGCATCTGAGAGACAAACCTTAGGTCACTTTGAGGGAACGCATATTTCAACTTCATGTCAGAGTCTCTTCAATGTATGTCCAAGGGTTTGGAGGATAGAGACATTTTAATTTTAAGAGATTATTCGAAAGTCAATTTTTAAAAGGCAAATATCCCCCGATCTGTAGGCATCTGAGAGACAAACCTTAGGTCACTTTGAGGGAACGCATATTTCAACTTCATGTCATAGTCACGTCAATGTATGTGCAAGGGTTTGGATGATAGAGACATTTTAATTTTTCGAGATTATTCGAAAGTCAATTTTTCAAAGGTAAATATCTCCCGATCTGCAGGCATCTGAGAGACGAACCTTATGTCACATTGAGGGAATGCATATGTCAACTTCATGTCAGAGTCACGTCAATGTATGTCCAAGGGTTTGGAGGATAGAGACATTTAAATTTTTAGAGATTATTCGAAAGTCAATTTTTGAAAAGGCAAATATCTGCCGATCTGTATTAATCTGAGAGACTAAACTTATGTCACTTTGAGGGAACGCATATGTCAACTTCATGTCAGAGTCACGTCAATGTATGTCCAAGGGTTTGGAGGATAGAGACATTTAAAATTTTAGAGATTATTTGAAAGTGAATTTTTAAAAGGCAATTATCTCCCGATCTGTATTAATCTGAGAAACAAAACTTATGTCACTTAGAGGGAACGTATATGTCAACTTCATGTCAGAGTCACGTCAATGTATGTCGAAGGGTTTGGAGGATAGTGTCATTTAAATTTTTAGAAATTATTCGAAAGTCAATTGTTTAAAGGCAAATATCTCCCGATCTGTAGGAATCTGAGAGACAAAACGTATGTCACTTAGAGGGAACGTATATGTCAACTTCATGTCAGAGTCACGTCAATGTATGTAAAAGGGTTTGGAGGATAGAGACATTTAAATTTATAGAGATTATTCGAAAGTCAATTTTTGAAAAGGCAAATATCTCCCGATCTGTATTAATCTGAGAGACAAAACTTATGTCACTTTGAGGGAACGCATATGTCAACTTCATGTCAGAGTCACGTCAATGTATGTCCAAGGGTTTGGAGGATAGAGACATTTAAAATTTTAGAGATTATTTGAAAGTGAATTTTTAAAAGTCAAATATCTCCCGATCTGTATTAATCTGAGAGACAAAACTTATGTCACTTAGAGGGAACGTATATGTCAACTTCATGTCAGAATCTCGTCATTGTATGGCCAATGGTTTGGACGATAGAGACATTTTAATTTTTCGAGATTATTCGAAAGTCAATTTTTGAAAAGGCAAATATCTCCCGATCTGTATTAATCTGAGAGACAAAACTTATGTCACTTTGAGGGAACCCATATGTCAACTTCATGTCAGAGTCACGTCACTGTATGTCCAAGGGTTTGGAGAATAGAGACATTTAAATTTTAGAGATTATTCGAAAGTCAATTATTTAAAGGCAAATATCTTCCGATCTGTAGGAATCTGAGAGACAAAACTTATGTCACTTTGAGGGAACGTATATGTCAACTTCATGTCAGAGTCACGTCAATATATGTCCAAGGGGTTGGAGGATAGAGACATTTAAATTTTAGAGATTATTCGAAAGTCAATTATTTAAAGGCAAATATCTTCCGATCTGTAGGAATCTGAGAGACAAAACTTATGTCACTTAGAGGGAACGTATATGTCAACTTCATGTCAGAATCTCGTCATTGTATGGCCAATGGTTTGGACGATAGAGACATTTTAATTTTTCGAGATTATTCGAAAGTCAATTTTTGAAAAGGCAAATATCTCCCGATCTGTATTAATCTGAGAGACAAAACTTATGTCACTTTGAGGGAACGTATATGTAAACGTCCTGTCAGAGTCACGTCAATGTATGTCGAAGTGTTTGGAAGATAGAGACATTTTAATATTACGAGATTATTCGAAAGTCAATTTTTAAAAGGCAAATATCTCCCGATCTGTAGGAATCTGAGAGACAAAACTTATGTCACTTTGAGGGAACGTATATGTCAACTTCATGTCAGAGTCACGTCAATGTATGTCCAAGGGTTTGGAGGATAGAGACATTTAAATTTTTCGAGATTATTCGAAAGTCAATTTTTAAAAGGCAAATATCTCCCGATCTGTAGGAATCTGAGAAACAAAACTTATGTCTCTTTGAGGGAACGTATATGCCAACTTGCTGTCAGAGTCTCGTCAATGTATGTCCAAGGGTTTGGAGGATAGAGACATTTAAATTATTCGAGATTATTCAAAAGTCAATTTTTAAAAGGCAAATATCTCCCGATCTGTAGGAATCTGAGAAACAAAACTTATGTCTCTTTGAGGGAACGTATATGCCAACTTGCTGTCAGAGTCACGTCAATGTATGTCCAAGGTTTTGGAGGATAGAGACATTTAAATTTTTAGAGATTATTCGAAAGTCAATTTTTGAAAAGGCAAATATCTCCCGATCAATAGGAATCTGAGAGACAAAACTTATGTCACTTTGAGGGAACGCATATGTTAACTTCATGTCAGAATCTCGTCAATGTATGTCCAAGGGTTTGGACGATAGAGACATTTTAATTTTTCGAGATTATTCGAAAGTCAATTATTAAAAGGCAAATATCTCCCGATCTGTGGGCATCTAAGAGACAAACGTTATGTCACTTTGAGGGAACGCATATGTCAACTTCATGTCAGAGTCTCGTCAATGTATGTCCTAGGGTTTGGAGGATAGAGACATTTTAATTTTTCGAGATTATTCGAAAGTCAATTTTTAAAAGGCAAATATCTCCCGATCTGCAGGAATCTGAGAGACAAAACTTACGTCACTTTGAGGGAACGTATATGTCAACTTCATGTCATAGTCACGTCAATGTATGTCGAAGGGTTTGGAGGATAGAGACATTTAAATTTTTAGAAATTATTCGAAAGTCAATTATTAAAAGGCAAATATCTCCCGATCTGTAGGAATCTGAGAGACAAAACTTATGTCACTTTGAGGGAACGTATATGTCAACTTCCTGTCAGAGTCACGTCAATGTACGTCCAAGGGTTTGGAGGATAGAGACATTTAAATTTTTCGAGATTATTCGAAAGTCAATTTTTAAAAGGCAAATATCTGCGGATCTGTAGGAATCTGAGAAACAAAACTAATGTCACTTTGAGGGAACGTATATGTCAACTTGCTGTCAGAGTCACGTCAATGTATGTCCAAGGGTTTGGAGGATAGAGACATTTTAATTTTTCCAGATTATTCGAAAGTCAATTTTTGAAAAGGCAAATATCTCCCGATCTGTATTAATCTGAGAGACAAAACTTATGTCACTTTGAGGGAACGTATATGTCAACTTCATGTCAGAATCTCGTCAATGTATGTCCAAGGGTTTGGACGATAGACGCATTTTAATTTTTCGAGATTATTCGAAAGTCAATTATTAAAAGGCAAATATCTCCCGATCTGTGGGCATCTGAGGGACAAACGTTATGTCTCTTTGAGGGAACGCATATGTCAACCTCATGTCAGAGTCTCGTCAATGTATGTCCAAGGGTTTGGAGGACAGAGACATTTTAATTTTTCGAGATTATTCGAAAGTCAATTTTTAAAAGGCAAATATCTTCCGATCTGTAGGAATCTGAGAGACAAAACTTATGTCACTTTGAGGGAACGTATATGTCAACTTCGTGTCATAGTCACGTCAATGTATGTCGAAGGGTTTGGAGGATAGAGACATTTAAATTTTTGGAGATTATTCGAAAGTCAATTTTTAAAAGGCAAATATCTCCCGATCTGTAGGCATCTGAGAGACAAACCTTATATCACTTTGAGGGAACGCATATGTCAACTTCATGTCAGAGTCTTGTCAATGTATGTCCAAGGGTTTGGAGGATAGAGACATTTAAATTTTTCGAGATTATTCGAAAGTCAATTTTTAAAAGGCAAATATCTCCCGATCTGTAGGAATCTGAGAAACAAAACTTATGTCACTTTGAGGGAATGTATATGTCAACTTGCTGTCTGAGTCACGTTAATGTATGTCCAAGGGTTTGGAGGATATTGATATTTAAATTTTTGGAGATTATTCGAAAGTCAATTTCTGAAAAGGCAAATATCTCCCGATCAATAGGAATCTAAGAGACAAAAGTTATGTCACTTTGAGGGAACGTATATGTCAACTTCATGTCATAATCTCGTCAATGTATGTCCAAGGGTTTGGACGATAGAGACATATTATTATTCGAGATTATTCGAAAGTCAGTTTTCAAAGGCAAATATCTCCCGATCTGTAGGCATCTGAGAGACAACCTTATGTCACTTTGAGGTAACGCATATGTCAACTTCATGTCAGAGTCTCGTCAAGGTATGTCCAAGGGTTTGGAGGATAGAGACATTTTAATATTTCGAGAATATTCGAAAGTCAATTTTTAAAAGGCAAATATCTCCCGATCTGTAGGAATCTGAGAAACAAAAATAATGTCACTTTGAGGGAACGTATATGTCAACTTGCTGTCAGAGTCACGTCAATGTATGTCCAAGGGTTTGGAGGATAGAGAAATTTAAATTTTTAGAGATTATTCGAAAGTCAATTTTTGAAAAGGCAAATATCTCCCGATCAATAGGAACCTGAGAGACTGAACTTATGCCACTTTGAGGGAACGTACATGTCAACTTCATGTCAGAATCTAGTCAATGTATGTCCAAGGGTTTGGACGATAGACACATTTTAATTTTTCGAGATTATTCGTAAGTCAATTATTTAAAGGCAAATATCTCCCGATCTGTGGGCATCTGAGAGACAAACCTTATGTCCCTTTGAGGGAACGCATATGTCAACTTAGTATCAGAGTCTCGTCAATGTATGTCCAAGGGTTTGGAGGATAGAGACATTTTAATTTTTCGAGATTATTCGAAAGTCAATTATTAAAAGGCAAATATCTCCCGATCTTTATTAATCTGAGAGACAAAACTTATGTCACTTAGAGGGAACGCATATGTCAACTTCATGTCAGAGTCTAGTCAATGTATGTCCAAGGGTTTGGAGGATAGAGACATTTTAATTTTTCGAGATTATTCGAAAGTCAATTTTGAAAAGGCAAATATCTCCCGATCTGCAGGAATCTGAGAGACAAAACTTATGTCACTTTGAGGGAACGTATATGTCAACTTCATGTCATAGTCACTTCAATGTATGTCGAAGGGTTTGGAGGATAGAGACATTTAAATTTTTAGAAATTATTCGAAAGTCAATTATTAAAAGGCAAATATCTCCCGATCTGTAGGAATCTGAGAGACAAAACTTATGTCACTTTGAGGGAACGTATATGTCAACTTCCTGTCAGAGTCAGGTCAATGTATGTCCAAGGGTTTGGAGGATAGAGACATTTAAATTTTTCGAGATTATTCGAAAGTCAATTTTTAAAAGGCAAATATCTCCCGATCTGTAGGAATCTGAGAAACAAAACTAATGTCACTTTGAGGGAACGTATGTGTCAACTTGCTGTCAGAGTCACGTCAATGTATGTCCAAGGGTTTGGAGGATAGACACATTTAAATTTTTCCAGATTATTCGAAAGTCAATTTTTGAAAAGACAAATATCTCCCGATCTGTATTAATCTGAGAGACAAAACTTATGTCACTTTGAGGGAACGTATATGTCAACTTCATGTCAGAATCTCGTCAATGTATGTCCAACGGTTTGGATGATAGACACATTTTAATTTTTCGAGATTATTCGAAAGTCAATTATTAAAAGGCAAATATCTCCCGATCTGTTGGCATCTGAGAGACAAACGTTATGTCACTTTGAGGGAAAGCATATGTCAACTTCATGTCAGAGTCTCGGCAATGTATGTCCAAGGGTTTGGAGGATAGAGACATTTTAATTTTTCGAGATTATTCGAAAGTCAATTTTTAAAAGGCAAATATCTTCCGATCTGTCTCAATCTGAGAGACAAATCTTATGTCACTTTGAGGGAACGTATATGTCAACTTCATGTCATAGTCACGACAATGTATGTCGAAGGGTTTGGAGGATAGAGACATTTAAATTTTTGGAGATTATTCGAAAGTCAATTTTTCAAAGGCAAATATCTCCCGATCTGTAGGCATCTGAGAGACAAACCTTAGGTCACTTTGAGGGAACGCATATGTCAAATTCATGTCAGAGTCTCGTCAATGTATGTCCAAGGGTTTGGAGGATAGAGACATTTTAATTTATCGAGATTATTCGAAAGTCAATTTTTAAAAGTCAAATATCTCCCGATCTGTAGGAATCTGAGAAACAAAACTTATGTCACTTTGAGGGAACGTAAATGTCAACTTGCTGTCAGAGTCACGTCAATGTATGTCCAAGGGTTTGGAGGATAGAGACATTTAAATTTTTAGAGATTATTCGAAAGTCAATTTTTGAAAAGGCAAATATCTCCCGATCAATAGGAATCTGAAAAACAAAACTTATGTCACTTTGAGGGAACGTATATGTCAACTTGCTGTCAGAGTCACGTCAATGTATGTAAAAGGGTTTGCAGGATAGAGACATTTAAATTTTTAGAGATTATTCGAAAGTCAATTTTTGAAAAGGCAAATATCTCCCGATCTGTATTAATCTGAGAGACAAAACTTATGTCACTTTGAGGGAACGCATATGCCAACTTCATGTCAGAGTCACGTCAATGTATGTCCAAGGGGTTGGAGGATAGAGACATTTAAATTTTAGAGATTATTTGAAAGTCAATTATTTAAAGGCAAATATCTCCCGATCTGTAGGAATCTGAGAGACAAAACTTATGTCACTTAGAGGGAACGTATATGTCAACTTCATGTCAGAATCTCGTCATTGTATGTCCAATGGTTTGGACGATAGAGACATTTTAATTTTTCGTGATTATCCGAAAGTCAATTATTAAAAGGCAAATATCTCCCGATCTGTAGGCATCTGAGAGACAAAACGTATGTCACTTAGAGGGAACGTATATGTCAACTTCATGTCAGAGTCACGTCAATGTATGTCCAAGGGTTTGGAGGATAGAGACATTTAAAATTTTAGAGATTATTTGAAAGTGAATTTTTAAAAGGCAATTATCTCCCGATCTGTATTAATCTGAGAAACAAAACTTATGTCACTTAGAGGGAACGTATATGTCAACTTCATGTCAGAGTCACGTCAATGTATGTCGAAGGGTTTGGAGGATAGTGTCATTTAAATTTTTAGAAATTATTCGAAAGTCAATTGTTTAAAGGCAAATATCTCCCGATCTGTAGGAATCTGAGAGACAAAACGTATGTCACTTAGAGGGAACGTATATGTCAACTTCATGTCAGAGTCACGTCAATGTATGTAAAAGGGTTTGGAGGATAGAGACATTTAAATTTATAGAGATTATTCGAAAGTCAATTTTTGAAAAGGCAAATATCTCCCGATCTGTATTAATCTGAGAGACAAAACTTATGTCACTTTGAGGGAACGCATATGTCAACTTCATGTCAGAGTCACGTCAATGTATGTCCAAGGGTTTGGAGGATAGAGACATTTAAAATTTTAGAGATTATTTGAAAGTGAATTTTTAAAAGTCAAATATCTCCCGATCTGTATTAATCTGAGAGACAAAACTTATGTCACTTAGAGGGAACGTATATGTCAACTTCATGTCAGAATCTCGTCATTGTATGGCCAATGGTTTGGACGATAGAGACATTTTAATTTTTCGAGATTATTCGAAAGTCAATTTTTGAAAAGGCAAATATCTCCCGATCTGTATTAATCTGAGAGACAAAACTTATGTCACTTTCAGGGAACCCATATGTCAACTTCATGTCAGAGTCACGTCACTGTATGTCCAAGGGTTTGGAGAATAGAGACATTTAAATTTTAGAGATTATTCGAAAGTCAATTATTTAAAGGCAAATATCTTCCGATCTGTAGGAATCTGAGAGACAAAACTTATGTCACTTTGAGGGAACGTATATGTCAACTTCATGTCAGAGTCACGTCAATATATGTCCAAGGGGTTGGAGGATAGAGACATTTAAATTTTAGAGATTATTCGAAAGTCAATTATTTAAAGGCAAATATCTTCCGATCTGTAGGAATCTGAGAGACAAAACTTATGTCACTTAGAGGGAACGTATATGTCAACTTCATGTCAGAATCTCGTCATTGTATGGCCAATGGTTTGGACGATAGAGACATTTTAATTTTTCGAGATTATTCGAAAGTCAATTATTAAAAGGCAAATATCTCCCGATCTGTGGGCATCTAAGAGACAAACGTTATGTCACTTTGAGGGAACGCATATGTCAACTTCATGTCAGAGTCTCGTCAATGTATGTCCTAGGGTTTGGAGGATAGAGACATTTTAATTTTTCGAGATTATTCGAAAGTCAATTTTTAAAAGGCAAATATCTCCCGATCTGCAGGAATCTGAGAGACAAAACTTACGTCACTTTGAGGGAACGTATATGTCAACTTCATGTCATAGTCACGTCAATGTATGTCGAAGGGTTTGGAGGATAGAGACATTTAAATTTTTAGAAATTATTCGAAAGTCAATTATTAAAAGGCAAATATCTCCCGATCTGTAGGAATCTGAGAGACAAAACTTATGTCACTTTGAGGGAACGTATATGTCAACTTCGTGTCATAGTCACGTCAATGTATGTCCAAGGGTTTGGAGGATAGAGACATTTAAATTTTTCGAGATTATTCGAAAGTCAATTTTTAAAAGGCAAATATCTGCGGATCTGTAGGAATCTGAGAAACAAAACTAATGTCACTTTGAGGGAACGTATATGTCAACTTGCTGTCAGAGTCACGTCAATGTATGTCCAAGGGTTTGGAGGATAGAGACATTTAAAATTTTAGAGATTATTTGAAAGTGAATTTTTAAAAGTCAAATATCTCCCGATCTGTATTAATCTGAGAGACAAAACTTATGTCACTTAGAGGGAACGTATATGTCAACTTCATGTCAGAATCTCGTCATTGTATGGCCAATGGTTTGGACGATAGAGACATTTTAATTTTTCGAGATTATTCGAAAGTCAATTTTTGAAAAGGCAAATATCTCCCGATCTGTATTAATCTGAGAGACAAAACTTATGTCACTTTGAGGGAACCCATATGTCAACTTCATGTCAGAGTCACGTCACTGTATGTCCAAGGGTTTGGAGAATAGAGACATTTAAATTTTAGAGATTATTCGAAAGTCAATTATTTAAAGGCAAATATCTTCCGATCTGTAGGAATCTGAGAGACAAAACTTATGTCACTTTGAGGGAACGTATATGTCAACTTCATGTCAGAGTCACGTCAATATATGTCCAAGGGGTTGGAGGATAGAGACATTTAAATTTTAGAGATTATTCGAAAGTCAATTATTTAAAGGCAAATATCTTCCGATCTGTAGGAATCTGAGAGACAAAACTTATGTCACTTAGAGGGAACGTATATGTCAACTTCATGTCAGAATCTCGTCATTGTATGGCCAATGGTTTGGACGATAGAGACATTTTAATTTTTCGAGATTATTCGAAAGTCAATTTTTGAAAAGGCAAATATCTCCCGATCTGTATTAATCTGAGAGACAAAACTTATGTCACTTTGAGGGAACGTATATGTAAACGTCCTGTCAGAGTCACGTCAATGTATGTCGAAGTGTTTGGAAGATAGAGACATTTTAATATTACGAGATTATTCGAAAGTCAATTTTTAAAAGGCAAATATCTCCCGATCTGTAGGAATCTGAGAGACAAAACTTATGTCACTTTGAGGGAACGTATATGTCAACTTCATGTCAGAGTCACGTCAATGTATGTCCAAGGGTTTGGAGGATAGAGACATTTAAATTTTTCGAGATTATTCGAAAGTCAATTTTTAAAAGGCAAATATCTCCCGATCTGTAGGAATCTGAGAAACAAAACTTATGTCTCTTTGAGGGAACGTATATGCCAACTTGCTGTCAGAGTCTCGTCAATGTATGTCCAAGGGTTTGGAGGATAGAGACATTTAAATTATTCGAGATTATTCAAAAGTCAATTTTTAAAAGGCAAATATCTCCCGATCTGTAGGAATCTGAGAAACAAAACTTATGTCTCTTTGAGGGAACGTATATGCCAACTTGCTGTCAGAGTCACGTCAATGTATGTCCAAGGTTTTGGAGGATAGAGACATTTAAATTTTTAGAGATTATTCGAAAGTCAATTTTTGAAAAGGCAAATATCTCCCGATCAATAGGAATCTGAGAGACAAAACTTATGTCACTTTGAGGGAACGCATATGTTAACTTCATGTCAGAATCTCGTCAATGTATGTCCAAGGGTTTGGACGATAGAGACATTTTAATTTTTCGAGATTATTCGAAAGTCAATTATTAAAAGGCAAATATCTCCCGATCTGTGGGCATCTAAGAGACAAACGTTATGTCACTTTGAGGGAACGCATATGTCAACTTCATGTCAGAGTCTTGTCAATGTATGTCCAAGGGTTTGGAGGATAGAGACATTTAAATTTTTCGAGATTATTCGAAAGTCAATTTTTAAAAGGCAAATATCTCCCGATCTGTAGGAATCTGAGAAACAAAACTTATGTCACTTTGAG
Organism: Zootermopsis nevadensis; assembly: GCF_977971745.1. Classification (NCBI taxonomy): domain Eukaryota; kingdom Metazoa; phylum Arthropoda; class Insecta; order Blattodea; family Termopsidae; genus Zootermopsis; species Zootermopsis nevadensis. Next base: position 20,671,482 of record NW_028259139.1, on the reverse strand, counting down.
GGAATGTATATGTCAACTTGCTGTCTGAGTCACGTTAATGTATGTCCAAGGGTTTGGAGGATATTGATATTTAAATTTTTGGAGATTATTCGAAAGTCAATTTCTGAAAAGGCAAATATCTCCCGATCAATAGGAATCTAAGAGACAAAAGTTATGTCACTTTGAGGGAACGTATATGTCAACTTCATGTCATAATCTCGTCAATGTATGTCCAAGGGTTTGGACGATAGAGACATATTATTATTCGAGATTATTCGAAAGTCAGTTTTCAAAGGCAAATATCTCCCGATCTGTAGGCATCTGAGAGACAACCTTATGTCACTTTGAGGTAACGCATATGTCAACTTCATGTCAGAGTCTCGTCAAGGTATGTCCAAGGGTTTGGAGGATAGAGACATTTTAATATTTCGAGAATATTCGAAAGTCAATTTTTAAAAGGCAAATATCTCCCGATCTGTAGGAATCTGAGAAACAAAAATAATGTCACTTTGAGGGAACGTATATGTCAACTTGCTGTCAGAGTCACGTCAATGTATGTCCAAGGGTTTGGAGGATAGAGAAATTTAAATTTTTAGAGATTATTCGAAAGTCAATTTTTGAAAAGGCAAATATCTCCCGATCAATAGGAACCTGAGAGACTGAACTTATGCCACTTTGAGGGAACGTACATGTCAACTTCATGTCAGAGTCTAGTCAATGTATGTCCAAGGGTTTGGACGATAGACACATTTTAATTTTTCGAGATTATTCGTAAGTCAATTATTTAAAGGCAAATATCTCCCGATCTGTGGGCATCTGAGAGACAAACCTTATGTCCCTTTGAGGGAACGCATATGTCAACTTAGTATCAGAGTCTCGTCAATGTATGTCCAAGGGTTTGGAGGATAGAGACATTTTAATTTTTCGAGATTATTCGAAAGTCAATTATTAAAAGGCAAATATCTCCCGATCTTTATTAATCTGAGAGACAAAACTTATGTCACTTAGAGGGAACGCATATGTCAACTTCATGTCAGAGTCTAGTCAATGTATGTCCAAGGGTTTGGAGGATAGAGACATTTTAATTTTTCGAGATTATTCGAAAGTCAATTTTGAAAAGGCAAATATCTCCCGATCTGCAGGAATCTGAGAGACAAAACTTATGTCACTTTGAGGGAACGTATATGTCAACTTCATGTCATAGTCAGTTCAATGTATGTCGAAGGGTTTGGAGGATAGAGACATTTAAATTTTTAGAAATTATTCGAAAGTCAATTATTAAAAGGCAAATATCTCCCGATCTGTAGGAATCTGAGAGACAAAACTTATGTCACTTTGAGGGAACGTATATGTCAACTTCCTGTCAGAGTCAGGTCAATGTATGTCCAAGGGTTTGGAGGATAGAGACATTTAAATTTTTCGAGATTATTCGAAAGTCAATTTTTAAAAGGCAAATATCTCCCGATCTGTAGGAATCTGAGAAACAAAACTAATGTCACTTTGAGGGAACGTATGTGTCAACTTGCTGTCAGAGTCACGTCAATGTATGTCCAAGGGTTTGGAGGATAGACACATTTAAATTTTTCCAGATTATTCGAAAGTCAATTTTTGAAAAGACAAATATCTCCCGATCTGTATTAATCTGAGAGACAAAACTTATGTCACTTTGAGGGAACGTATATGTCAACTTCATGTCAGAATCTCGTCAATGTATGTCCAACGGTTTGGATGATAGACACATTTTAAATTTTCGAGATTATTCGAAAGTCAATTATTAAAAGGCAAATATCTCCCGATCTGTTGGCATCTGAGAGACAAACGTTATGTCACTTTGAGGGAAAGCATATGTCAACTTCATGTCAGAGTCTCGGCAATGTATGTCCAAGGGTTTGGAGGATAGAGACATTTTAATTTTTCGAGATTATTCGAAAGTCAATTTTTAAAAGGCAAATATCTTCCGATCTGTCTCAATCTGAGAGACAAATCTTATGTCACTTTGAGGGAACGTATATGTCAACTTCATGTCATAGTCACGACAATGTATGTCGAAGGGTTTGGAGGATAGAGACATTTAAATTTTTGGAGATTATTCGAAAGTCAATTTTTCAAAGGCAAATATCTCCCGATCTGTAGGCATCTGAGAGACAAACCTTAGGTCACTTTGAGGGAACGCATATGTCAAATTCATGTCAGAGTCTCGTCAATGTATGTCCAAGGGTTTGGAGGATAGAGACATTTTAATTTATCGAGATTATTCGAAAGTCAATTTTTAAAAGTCAAATATCTCCCGATCTGTAGGAATCTGAGAAACAAAACTTATGTCACTTTGAGGGAACGTAAATGTCAACTTGCTGTCAGAGTCACGTCAATGTATGTCCAAGGGTTTGGAGGATAGAGACATTTAAATTTTTAGAGATTATTCGAAAGTCAATTTTTGAAAAGGCAAATATCTCCCGATCAATAGGAATCAGAGAGACAAAACTTATGTCACTTTGAGGGAACATATAGGTCAACTTCATGTCAGAATCTCGTCAATGTATGTCCAAGGGGTTGGACGATAGAGACATTTAAATTTTTCGAGATTATTCGAAAGTCAATTATTAAAAGGCAAATATCTCCCGATCTGTAGGCATCTGAAAGACAAACCTTATGTCACTTTGAGGGAACGCATATGTCAACTTCATGTCAGAGTCTCGTCAAGGTATGTCCAAGGGTTTGGAGGAAAGAGACATTTTAATTTTTCGAGATTATTCGAAAGTCAATTTTTAAAAGGCAAATATCTCCCGATCTGTAGGAATCTGAAAAACAAAACTTATGTCACTTTGAGGGAACGTATATGTCAACTTGCTGTCAGAGTCACGTCAATGTATGTAAAAGGGTTTGCAGGATAGAGACATTTAAATTTTTAGAGATTATTCGAAAGTCAATTTTTGAAAAGGCAAATATCTCCCGATCTGTATTAATCTGAGAGACAAAACTTATGTCACTTTGACGGAACGCATATGCCAACTTCATGTCAGAGTCACGTCAATGTATGTCCAAGGGGTTGGAGGATAGAGACATTTAAATTTTAGAGATTATTTGAAAGTCAATTATTTAAAGGCAAATATCTCCCGATCTGTAGGAATCTGAGAGACAAAACTTATGTCACTTAGAGGGAACGTATATGTCAACTTCATGTCAGAATCTCGTCATTGTATGTCCAATGGTTTGGACGATAGAGACATTTTAATTTTTCGTGATTATCCGAAAGTCAATTATTAAAAGGCAAATATCTCCCGATCTGTAGGCATCTGAGAGACAAAACGTATGTCACTTAGAGGGAACGTATATGTCAACTTCATGTCAGAGTCACGTCAATGTATGTCCAAGGGTTTGGAGGATAGAGACATTTAAAATTTTAGAGATTATTTGAAAGTGAATTTTTAAAAGGCAATTATCTCCCGATCTGTATTAATCTGAGAAACAAAACTTATGTCACTTAGAGGGAACGTATATGTCAACTTCATGTCAGAGTCACGTCAATGTATGTCGAAGGGTTTGGAGGATAGTGTCATTTAAATTTTTAGAAATTATTCGAAAGTCAATTGTTTAAAGGCAAATATCTCCCGATCTGTAGGAATCTGAGAGACAAAACGTATGTCACTTAGAGGGAACGTATATGTCAACTTCATGTCAGAGTCACGTCAATGTATGTAAAAGGGTTTGGAGGATAGAGACATTTAAATTTATAGAGATTATTCGAAAGTCAATTTTTGAAAAGGCAAATATCTCCCGATCTGTATTAATCTGAGAGACAAAACTTATGTCACTTTGAGGGAACGCATATGTCAACTTCATGTCAGAGTCACGTCAATGTATGTCCAAGGGTTTGGAGGATAGAGACATTTAAAATTTTAGAGATTATTTGAAAGTGAATTTTTAAAAGTCAAATATCTCCCGATCTGTATTAATCTGAGAGACAAAACTTATGTCACTTAGAGGGAACGTATATGTCAACTTCATGTCAGAATCTCGTCATTGTATGGCCAATGGTTTGGACGATAGAGACATTTTAATTTTTCGAGATTATTCGAAAGTCAATTTTTGAAAAGGCAAATATCTCCCGATCTGTATTAATCTGAGAGACAAAACTTATGTCACTTTGAGGGAACCCATATGTCAACTTCATGTCAGAGTCACGTCACTGTATGTCCAAGGGTTTGGAGAATAGAGACATTTAAATTTTAGAGATTATTCGAAAGTCAATTATTTAAAGGCAAATATCTTCCGATCTGTAGGAATCTGAGAGACAAAACTTATGTCACTTTGAGGGAACGTATATGTCAACTTCATGTCAGAGTCACGTCAATATATGTCCAAGGGGTTGGAGGATAGAGACATTTAAATTTTAGAGATTATTCGAAAGTCAATTATTTAAAGGCAAATATCTTCCGATCTGTAGGAATCTGAGAGACAAAACTTATGTCACTTAGAGGGAACGTATATGTCAACTTCATGTCAGAATCTCGTCATTGTATGGCCAATGGTTTGGACGATAGAGACATTTTAATTTTTCGAGATTATTCGAAAGTCAATTTTTGAAAAGGCAAATATCTCCCGATCTGTATTAATCTGAGAGACAAAACTTATGTCACTTTGAGGGAACGTATATGTAAACGTCCTGTCAGAGTCACGTCAATGTATGTCGAAGTGTTTGGAAGATAGAGACATTTTAATATTACGAGATTATTCGAAAGTCAATTTTTAAAAGGCAAATATCTCCCGATCTGTAGGAATCTGAGAGACAAAACTTATGTCACTTTGAGGGAACGTATATGTCAACTTCATGTCAGAGTCACGTCAATGTATGTCCAAGGGTTTGGAGGATAGAGACATTTAAATTTTTCGAGATTATTCGAAAGTCAATTTTTAAAAGGCAAATATCTCCCGATCTGTAGGAATCTGAGAAACAAAACTTATGTCTCTTTGAGGGAACGTATATGCCAACTTGCTGTCAGAGTCTCGTCAATGTATGTCCAAGGGTTTGGAGGATAGAGACATTTAAATTATTCGAGATTATTCAAAAGTCAATTTTTAAAAGGCAAATATCTCCCGATCTGTAGGAATCTGAGAAACAAAACTTATGTCTCTTTGAGGGAACGTATATGCCAACTTGCTGTCAGAGTCACGTCAATGTATGTCCAAGGTTTTGGAGGATAGAGACATTTAAATTTTTAGAGATTATTCGAAAGTCAATTTTTGAAAAGGCAAATATCTCCCGATCAATAGGAATCTGAGAGACAAAACTTATGTCACTTTGAGGGAACGCATATGTTAACTTCATGTCAGAATCTCGTCAATGTATGTCCAAGGGTTTGGACGATAGAGACATTTTAATTTTTCGAGATTATTCGAAAGTCAATTATTAAAAGGCAAATATCTCCCGATCTGTGGGCATCTAAGAGACAAACGTTATGTCACTTTGAGGGAACGCATATGTCAACTTCATGTCAGAGTCTCGTCAATGTATGTCCTAGGGTTTGGAGGATAGAGACATTTTAATTTTTCGAGATTATTCGAAAGTCAATTTTTAAAAGGCAAATATCTCCCGATCTGCAGGAATCTGAGAGACAAAACTTACGTCACTTTGAGGGAACGTATATGTCAACTTCATGTCATAGTCACGTCAATGTATGTCGAAGGGTTTGGAGGATAGAGACATTTAAATTTTTAGAAATTATTCGAAAGTCAATTATTAAAAGGCAAATATCTCCCGATCTGTAGGAATCTGAGAGACAAAACTTATGTCACTTTGAGGGAACGTATATGTCAACTTCCTGTCAGAGTCACGTCAATGTATGTCCAAGGGTTTGGAGGATAGAGACATTTAAATTTTTCGAGATTATTCGAAAGTCAATTTTTAAAAGGCAAATATCTGCGGATCTGTAGGAATCTGAGAAACAAAACTAATGTCACTTTGAGGGAACGTATATGTCAACTTGCTGTCAGAGTCACGTCAATGTATGTCCAAGGGTTTGGAGGATAGAGACATTTTAATTTTTCCAGATTATTCGAAAGTCAATTTTTGAAAAGGCAAATATCTCCCGATCTGTATTAATCTGAGAGACAAAACTTATGTCACTTTGAGGGAACGTATATGTCAACTTCATGTCAGAATCTCGTCAATGTATGTCCAAGGGTTTGGACGATAGACGCATTTTAATTTTTCGAGATTATTCGAAAGTCAATTATTAAAAGGCAAATATCTCCCGATCTGTGGGCATCTGAGGGACAAACGTTATGTCTCTTTGAGGGAACGCATATGTCAACCTCATGTCAGAGTCTCGTCAATGTATGTCCAAGGGTTTGGAGGACAGAGACATTTTAATTTTTCGAGATTATTCGAAAGTCAATTTTTAAAAGGCAAATATCTTCCGATCTGTAGGAATCTGAGAGACAAAACTTATGTCACTTTGAGGGAACGTATATGTCAACTTCGTGTCATAGTCACGTCAATGTATGTCGAAGGGTTTGGAGGATAGAGACATTTAAATTTTTGGAGATTATTCGAAAGTCAATTTTTAAAAGGCAAATATCTCCCGATCTGTAGGCATCTGAGAGACAAACCTTATATCACTTTGAGGGAACGCATATGTCAACTTCATGTCAGAGTCTTGTCAATGTATGTCCAAGGGTTTGGAGGATAGAGACATTTAAATTTTTCGAGATTATTCGAAAGTCAATTTTTAAAAGGCAAATATCTCCCGATCTGTAGGAATCTGAGAAACAAAACTTATGTCACTTTGAGGGAATGTATATGTCAACTTGCTGTCTGAGTCACGTTAATGTATGTCCAAGGGTTTGGAGGATATTGATATTTAAATTTTTGGAGATTATTCGAAAGTCAATTTCTGAAAAGGCAAATATCTCCCGATCAATAGGAATCTAAGAGACAAAAGTTATGTCACTTTGAGGGAACGTATATGTCAACTTCATGTCATAATCTCGTCAATGTATGTCCAAGGGTTTGGACGATAGAGACATATTATTATTCGAGATTATTCGAAAGTCAGTTTTCAAAGGCAAATATCTCCCGATCTGTAGGCATCTGAGAGACAACCTTATGTCACTTTGAGGTAACGCATATGTCAACTTCATGTCAGAGTCTCGTCAAGGTATGTCCAAGGGTTTGGAGGATAGAGACATTTTAATATTTCGAGAATATTCGAAAGTCAATTTTTAAAAGGCAAATATCTCCCGATCTGTAGGAATCTGAGAAACAAAAATAATGTCACTTTGAGGGAACGTATATGTCAACTTGCTGTCAGAGTCACGTCAATGTATGTCCAAGGGTTTGGAGGATAGAGAAATTTAAATTTTTAGAGATTATTCGAAAGTCAATTTTTGAAAAGGCAAATATCTCCCGATCAATAGGAACCTGAGAGACTGAACTTATGCCACTTTGAGGGAACGTACATGTCAACTTCATGTCAGAATCTAGTCAATGTATGTCCAAGGGTTTGGACGATAGACACATTTTAATTTTTCGAGATTATTCGTAAGTCAATTATTTAAAGGCAAATATCTCCCGATCTGTGGGCATCTGAGAGACAAACCTTATGTCCCTTTGAGGGAACGCATATGTCAACTTAGTATCAGAGTCTCGTCAATGTATGTCCAAGGGTTTGGAGGATAGAGACATTTTAATTTTTCGAGATTATTCGAAAGTCAATTATTAAAAGGCAAATATCTCCCGATCTTTATTAATCTGAGAGACAAAACTTATGTCACTTAGAGGGAACGCATATGTCAACTTCATGTCAGAGTCTAGTCAATGTATGTCCAAGGGTTTGGAGGATAGAGACATTTTAATTTTTCGAGATTATTCGAAAGTCAATTTTGAAAAGGCAAATATCTCCCGATCTGCAGGAATCTGAGAGACAAAACTTATGTCACTTTGAGGGAACGTATATGTCAACTTCATGTCATAGTCACTTCAATGTATGTCGAAGGGTTTGGAGGATAGAGACATTTAAATTTTTAGAAATTATTCGAAAGTCAATTATTAAAAGGCAAATATCTCCCGATCTGTAGGAATCTGAGAGACAAAACTTATGTCACTTTGAGGGAACGTATATGTCAACTTCCTGTCAGAGTCAGGTCAATGTATGTCCAAGGGTTTGGAGGATAGAGACATTTAAATTTTTCGAGATTATTCGAAAGTCAATTTTTAAAAGGCAAATATCTCCCGATCTGTAGGAATCTGAGAAACAAAACTAATGTCACTTTGAGGGAACGTATGTGTCAACTTGCTGTCAGAGTCACGTCAATGTATGTCCAAGGGTTTGGAGGATAGACACATTTAAATTTTTCCAGATTATTCGAAAGTCAATTTTTGAAAAGACAAATATCTCCCGATCTGTATTAATCTGAGAGACAAAACTTATGTCACTTTGAGGGAACGTATATGTCAACTTCATGTCAGAATCTCGTCAATGTATGTCCAACGGTTTGGATGATAGACACATTTTAATTTTTCGAGATTATTCGAAAGTCAATTATTAAAAGGCAAATATCTCCCGATCTGTTGGCATCTGAGAGACAAACGTTATGTCACTTTGAGGGAAAGCATATGTCAACTTCATGTCAGAGTCTCGGCAATGTATGTCCAAGGGTTTGGAGGATAGAGACATTTTAATTTTTCGAGATTATTCGAAAGTCAATTTTTAAAAGGCAAATATCTTCCGATCTGTCTCAATCTGAGAGACAAATCTTATGTCACTTTGAGGGAACGTATATGTCAACTTCATGTCATAGTCACGACAATGTATGTCGAAGGGTTTGGAGGATAGAGACATTTAAATTTTTGGAGATTATTCGAAAGTCAATTTTTCAAAGGCAAATATCTCCCGATCTGTAGGCATCTGAGAGACAAACCTTAGGTCACTTTGAGGGAACGCATATGTCAAATTCATGTCAGAGTCTCGTCAATGTATGTCCAAGGGTTTGGAGGATAGAGACATTTTAATTTATCGAGATTATTCGAAAGTCAATTTTTAAAAGTCAAATATCTCCCGATCTGTAGGAATCTGAGAAACAAAACTTATGTCACTTTGAGGGAACGTAAATGTCAACTTGCTGTCAGAGTCACGTCAATGTATGTCCAAGGGTTTGGAGGATAGAGACATTTAAATTTTTAGAGATTATTCGAAAGTCAATTTTTGAAAAGGCAAATATCTCCCGATCAATAGGAATCAGAGAGACAAAACTTATGTCACTTTGAGGGAACATATAGGTCAACTTCATGTCAGAATCTCGTCAATGTATGTCCAAGGGGTTGGACGATAGAGACATTTAAATTTTTCGAGATTATTCGAAAGTCAATTATTAAAAGGCAAATATCTCCCGATCTGTAGGCATCTGAAAGACAAACCTTATGTCACTTTGAGGGAACGCATATGTCAACTTCATGTCAGAGTCTCGTCAAGGTATGTCCAAGGGTTTGGAGGAAAGAGACATTTTAATTTTTCGAGATTATTCGAAAGTCAATTTTTAAAAGGCAAATATCTCCCGATCTGTAGGAATCTGAAAAACAAAACTTATGTCACTTTGAGGGAACGTATATGTCAACTTGCTGTCAGAGTCACGTCAATGTATGTAAAAGGGTTTGCAGGATAGAGACATTTAAATTTTTAGAGATTATTCGAAAGTCAATTTTTGAAAAGGCAAATATCTCCCGATCTGTATTAATCTGAGAGACAAAACTTATGTCACTTTGAGGGAACGCATATGCCAACTTCATGTCAGAGTCACGTCAATGTATGTCCAAGGGGTTGGAGGATAGAGACATTTAAATTTTAGAGATTATTTGAAAGTCAATTATTTAAAGGCAAATATCTCCCGATCTGTAGGAATCTGAGAGAAAAAATTATGTCACTTAGAGGGAACGTATATGTCAACTTCATGTCAGAATCTCGTCATTGTATGTCCAATGGTTTGGACGATAGAGACATTTTAATTTTTCGTGATTATCCGAAAGTCAATTATTAAAAGGCAAATATCTCCCGATCTGTAGGCATCTGAGAGACAAACCTTATGTAACATTGAGGGAACGCATATGTCAACTTCATGTCATTGTATCGTCAATGTATGTCCAAGGGTTTGGAGGATAGGGACATTTTAATTTTTCGAGATTATTCGAAAGTGAATTATTAAAAGGCAAATATCTCCCGATCTGTATTAATCTGAGAGACAAAACTAATGTCACTTTGAGGGAACATATATGTCAACTTCCTGTCAGAGTCACGTCAATGTATGTCCAAGGGTTTGGAGGATAGAGACATTTAAATTTTTAGAGATTATTCGAAAGTCAATTTTTGAAAAGGCAAATATCTTCCGATCTGTAGGAATCTGAGATACAAACCTTATGTCACTTTGAGGGAACGTATATATAAATGTCCTGTCAGAGTCACTTCAATGTATGTCCAAGGGTTTGGAGGATAGAGACAATTAAATTTTTAGAGATTATTCGAAAGTCAATTTTTAAAAGGCAAATATCTCCCGATCTGTAGGAATCTGAGACACAAAACTTATGTCACTTTGAGGGAACGTATATGTAAATGTCCTGTCAGAGTCACGTCAATCTATGTCCAAGGGTTTGGAGGATAGAGAAATTTTAAATTTACGAGATTATTCGAAAGTCAATATTAAAAGGCAAATATCTCCCGATCTGTAGGAATGTGAGAGACAAAACTTATGTCACTTTGAGGGAACGTATATGTCAACTTCATGTCAGAATCTTGTCAATGTATGTCCAAGGGTTTGGACGATAGACACATTTTAATTTTTCGAGATTATTCGAAAGTCAAATTTTAAAAGGCAAATATCTCCCGATCTGTATTAATCTGAGAGACAAAACTTATGTAACTTTGAGGGAATGTATATGTCAACTTCATGTCAGAGTCTCGTCAATGTATGTACAAGGGTTTGGAGGATAGAGACATTTTAATTTCTCAAGATTATTCGAAAGTCAATTTTTAAAAAACAAATATCTCCCGATCTGTAGGCATCTGAGAGACAAACCTTATGTCACTTTGAGGGAACGCATATGTCAACTTCATGTCAGAGTCTCGTCAAGGTATGTCCAAGGGTTTGGCGGATAGAGACATTTTAATTTTTCGAGATTATCGAAAGTCAATTTTTGAAAAGGCAAATATCTCCCGATCTGTATTAATCTGAGAGACAAAACTTATGTAACTTTGAGGGAACGTATATGTCAACTTCATGTCATAGTCGCGTATATGTATGTCGAAGGGTTTGGAGGATAGAGACATTTAAATTTTTAGAGATTATTCGAAAGTCAATTTTTAAAAGGCAAATATCTCCCGATCTGTAGGCATCTGAGAGACAAACCTTTGGTCACTTTGAGGGAACGTATATGTCAACTTGCTGTCAGAGTCACGTCAATGTATGTAAAAGGGTTTGGAGGATAGAGACATTTTAAATTTTCGAGATTATTCGAAAGTCAATATTTAAAAGGCAAATATCTCCCGATCTGTAGGCATCTGAGAGACACACCTTATGTCACTTTGAGGGAACGCACATGTCAACTTCATGTCAGAGTCTCGTCAAGGTATGTCCAAGGGTTTGGCGGATAGAGACATTTTAATTTTTCGAGATTATTCGAAAGTCAATTTTTGAAAAGGCAAATATCTCCCGATCTGTATTAATCTGAGAGACAAAACTTATGTCACTTTGAGGGAACGTATATGTCAACTTCATGTCATAGTCGCGTATATGTATGTCGAAGGGTTTGGAGGATAGAGACATTTAAATTTTTAGAGATTATTCGAAAGTCAATTTTTAAAAGGCAAATATCTCCCGATCTGTAGGCATCTGAGAGACAAACCTTAGGTAAATTTGAGGGAACGCATATGTCAACTTCATGTCAGAGTCTCGTCAATGTATGTCCAAGGGTTTGGAGGATAGAGACATTTTAATTTTTCGAGATTATTCGAAAGTCAATTTTTAAAAGGCAAATATCTCCCGATCTGTAGGAATCTGAGAAACAAAACTTGTGTCACTTTGAGGGAACGTATATCTCAACTTGCTGTCAGAGTCACGTCAATGTATGTAAAAGGGTTTGGAGGATAGAGACATTTAAATTTTTAGAGATTATTCGAAAGTCAATTTTTAAAAGGCAAATATCTCCCGATCTGTAGGCATCTGAGAGACAAACCTTAGGTCACTTTGAGGGAACGCATATTTCAACTTCATGTCAGAGTCTCTTCAATGTATGTCCAAGGGTTTGGAGGATAGAGACATTTTAATTTTAAGAGATTATTCGAAAGTCAATTTTTAAAAGGCAAATATCCCCCGATCTGTAGGCATCTGAGAGACAAACCTTAGGTCACTTTGAGGGAACGCATATTTCAACTTCATGTCAGAGTCTCTTCAATGTATGTAAAAGGGTTTGGAGGATAGAGACATTTAAATTTTTAGAGATTATTCGAAAGTCAATTTTTGAAAAGGCAAATATCTCCCGATCTGTATTAATCTGAGAGACAAAACTTATGTCACTTTGAGGGAACGTATATGTCAACTTCATGTCATAGTCACGTCAATGTATGTGCAAGGGTTTGGATGATAGAGACATTTTAATTTTTCGAGATTATTCGAAAGTCAATTTTTCAAAGGTAAATATCTCCCGATCTGCAGGCATCTGAGAGACGAACCTTATGTCACATTGAGGGAATGCATATGTCAACTTCATGTCAGAGTCACGTCAATGTATGTCCAAGGGTTTGGAGGATAGAGACATTTAAATTTTTAGAGATTATTCGAAAGTCAATTTTTGAAAAGGCAAATATCTGCCGATCTGTATTAATCTGAGAGACTAAACTTATGTCACTTTGAGGGAACGCATATGTCAACTTCATGTCAGAGTCACGTCAATGTATGTCCAAGGGTTTGGAGGATAGAGACATTTAAAATTTTAGAGATTATTTGAAAGTGAATTTTTAAAAGGCAAATATCTCCCGATCTGTATTAATCTGAGAAACAAAACTTATGTCACTTAGAGGGAACGTATATGTCAACTTCATGTCAGAGTCACGTCAATGTATGTCGAAGGGTTTGGAGGATAGTGTCATTTAAATTTTTAGAAATTATTCGAAAGTCAATTGTTTAAAGGCAAATATCTCCCGATCTGTAGGAATCTGAGAGACAAAACGTATGTCACTTAGAGGGAACGTATATGTCAACTTCATGTCAGAGTCACGTCAATGTATGTAAAAGGGTTTGGAGGATAGAGACATTTAAATTTATAGAGATTATTCGAAAGTCAATTTTTGAAAAGGCAAATATCTCCCGATCTGTATTAATCTGAGAGACAAAACTTATGTCACTTTGAGGGAACGCATATGTCAACTTCATGTCAGAGTCACGTCAATGTATGTCCAAGGGTTTGGAGGATAGAGACATTTAAAATTTTAGAGATTATTTGAAAGTGAATTTTTAAAAGTCAAATATCTCCCGATCTGTATTAATCTGAGAGACAAAACTTATGTCACTTAGAGGGAACGTATATGTCAACTTCATGTCAGAATCTCGTCATTGTATGGCCAATGGTTTGGACGATAGAGACATTTTAATTTTTCGAGATTATTCGAAAGTCAATTTTTGAAAAGGCAAATATCTCCCGATCTGTATTAATCTGAGAGACAAAACTTATGTCACTTTGAGGGAACCCATATGTCAACTTCATGTCAGAGTCACGTCACTGTATGTCCAAGGGTTTGGAGAATAGAGACATTTAAATTTTAGAGATTATTCGAAAGTCAATTATTTAAAGGCAAATATCTTCCGATCTGTAGGAATCTGAGAGACAAAACTTATGTCACTTTGAGGGAACGTATATGTCAACTTCATGTCAGAGTCACGTCAATATATGTCCAAGGGGTTGGAGGATAGAGACATTTAAATTTTAGAGATTATTCGAAAGTCAATTATTTAAAGGCAAATATCTTCCGATCTGTAGGAATCTGAGAGACAAAACTTATGTCACTTAGAGGGAACGTATATGTCAACTTCATGTCAGAATCTCGTCATTGTATGGCCAATGGTTTGGACGATAGAGACATTTTAATTTTTCGAGATTATTCGAAAGTCAATTTTTGAAAAGGCAAATATCTCCCGATCTGTATTAATCTGAGAGACAAAACTTATGTCACTTTGAGGGAACGTATATGTAAACGTCCTGTCAGAGTCACGTCAATGTATGTCGAAGTGTTTGGAAGATAGAGACATTTTAATATTACGAGATTATTCGAAAGTCAATTTTTAAAAGGCAAATATCTCCCGATCTGTAGGAATCTGAGAGACAAAACTTATGTCACTTTGAGGGAACGTATATGTCAACTTCATGTCAGAGTCACGTCAATATATGTCCAAGGGGTTGGAGGATAGAGACATTTAAATTTTTAGAGATTATTCGAAAGTCAATTTTTGAAAAGGCAAATATCTCCCGATCTGTATTAATCTGAGAGACAAAACTTATGTCACTTTGAGGGAACCCATATGTCAACTACATGTCAGAATCTCGTCAATGTATGTCCAAGGGTTTGGACGATAGAGACATTTTAATTTTTCGAGATTATTCGAAAGTTAATAATTAAAAGGCAAATATCTCCCGATCAATAGGAATCTGAGAGACAAACCTTATGTCACTTTGAGGGAACGCATATGTCAACTTCATGTCAGAGTCTCGCCAATGTATGTCCAAGGGTTTGGAGGATAGAGACATTTTAATTTTTCGAGATTATTCGAAAGTCAATTTTTAAAAGGCAGATATCTCCCGATCTGTAGGAATCTTTGAGACAAAACTTATGTCACTTTGAGGGAACGTATATGTCAACTTCATGTCAGAGTCACGTCAATATATGTCCAAGGGGTTGGAGGATAGAGACATTTAAATTTTTAGAGATTATTCGAAAGTCAATTTTTGAAAAGGCAAATATCTCCCGATCTGTATTAATCTGAGAGACGAAACTTATGTTACTTTGAGGGAATGTATATGTCAACTTCATGTCATAGTCACGTCAATGTATGTCGAAGGGTTTGGAGGATAGAGACATTTTAATTTTTCGAGATTATTCGCAAGTCAATTTTTAAAAGGCAAATATCTCCCGATCTGTAGGCATCTGAGAGACAAACCTTAGGTCACTTTGAGGGAACGCATATGTCAACTTCATGTCAGAATCTCGTCAATGTATGTCCAAGGGTTTGGACGATAGAGACATTTTAATTTTTCGAGATTATTCGAAAGTCAATTATTAAAAGGCAAATATCTCCCGATCTGTGGGCATCTGAGATACACATCTTATGTCACTTTGAGGGAACGCATATGTCAACTTCATGTCAGAGTCTCGTCAATGTATGTCCTAGGGTATGGAGGATAGAGACATTTTAATTTTTCGAGATTATTCGAAAATCAATTTTTAAAAGGCAAATATCTCCCGATCTGCAGGAATCTGAGAGACAAAACTTACGTCACTTTGAGGGAACGTATATGTCAACTTCATGTCAGAGTCACGTCCATGTATGTCCAAGGGTTTGGAGGATAGAGACATTTAAATTTTTAGAGATTATTCGAAAGTCAATTGTTAAAAGGCAAATATCTCCCGATCTGTAGGAATCTGAGAGACAACACTTATGTCACTTAGAGGGAACGTATATGTCAACTTCATGTCAGAGTCACGTCAATGTATGTAAAAGGGTTTGGAGGATAGAGACATTTAAATTTTTAGAGATTATTCGAAAGTCAATTTTTGAAAAGGCAAATATCTCCCGATCTGTATTAATCTGAGAGACAAAACTTATGTCACTTTGAGGGAACGTATATGTCAACTTCATGTCATAATCACGTCAATGTATGTCCAAGGGTTTGGACGATAGAGACATTTTAATTTTTCGAGATTATTCGAAAGTCAATTTTTAAAAGGTAAATATCTCCCGATCTGTATTAATCTGAGAGACAAAACTTATGTCACTTTGATGGAACGCATATGTCAACTTCATGTCAGAGTCACGTCAATGTATGTCCAAGGGTTTGGAGAATAGAGACATTTAAATTTTAGAGATTATTCGAAAGTCAATTTTTAAAAGGCAAATATCTCCCGATCTGTAGCAATCTGAGAGACAAAACTTATGTCACTTTGAGGGAACGTAAATGTAAACGTCCTGTCAGAGTCACGTCAATGTATGTCGAAGGGTTTGGAGGATAGAGACATTTTAATATTACGAGATTATTCGAAAGTCAATTTTTAAAAGGCAAATATCTCCCGATCTGTAGGAATCTGAGAGACAAAACTTATGTCACTTTGAGGAAACGTATATGTCAACTACATGTCAGAATCTCGTCAATGTATGTCCAAGGGTTTGGACGAAAGAGACATTTTAATTTTTCGAGATTATTCGAAAGTCAATTATTAAAAGGCAGATATCTCCCGATCTGTAGGAATCTTTGAGACAAAACTTATGTCACTTTGAGGGAACGTATATGTTAACTTCATGCCAGAGTCACGTCAATGTATGTCCAAGGGGTTGGAGGAAAGAGACATTTAAATTTTTAGAGATTATTCGAAAGTCAATTTTTGAAAAGGCAAATATCTCCCGATCTGTATTAATCTGAGAGACAAAACTTATGTTACTTTGAGGGAACGTATATGTCAACTTCATGTCATAGTCACGTCAATGTATGTCGAAGGGTTTGGAGGATAGAGACATTTTAATTTTTCGAGATTATTCGCAAGTCAATTTTTAAAAGGCAAATATCTCCCGATCTGTAGGAATGTGAGAGACAAAACTTATGTCACTTTGAGGGAACGTATATGTTAACTTCATGTCAGAATCTCGTCAATGTATGTCCAAGGGTTTGGACGATAGAGACATTTTAATTTTTCGAGATTATTTGAAAGTCAATTTTTAAAGGCCAAATATCTCCCGATCTGTAAGCATCTGAGATACAAACCTTATGTCACTTTGAGGGAACGCATATGTCAACTTCATGTCAGAGTCTCGTCAATGTATGTCCAAGGTTTTGGACGATAGAAACATTTAAAATTTTCGAGATTATTCGAAAGTCAATAATTAAAAGGCAAATATCTCCCCATCTGTAGGCATCTGAGAAACAAACCTTATGTCACTTTGAGGGAACGCATATGTCAACTTCATGTCAGAATCTGGTCAATGTATGTCCAAGGGTTTGGAGGATAGAGACATTTAAATTTTTAGAGATTATTCGAAAGTAAATTTTTAAAAGGCAAATATCTCCCGATCTGTTGGAATCTGAGAGACAAAACTTATGTCACTTTGAGGGAACGTATATGTCAACTTCATGTCAGAATCTTGTCAATGTATGTCCAAGGGTTTGGACGATAGAGACATTTTAATTTTTCACTGTTATTCGAAAGTCAATTTTTAAAAGGCAAATATCTCCCGATCTGCAGGCATCTGAGAGACAAACCTTATGTCACATTGAGGGAACGCATATGTCAACTTCATGTCAGAGTCACGTCAATGTATGTCCAAGGGTTTGGAGGATAGAGACATTTAAATTTTTAGAGATTATTCGAAAGTCAATTCTTAAAAGGCAAATATCTCCCGATCTGTAGGAATCTGAGAGACAAAACTTATGTCACTTTGAGGGAACGTATATGTCAACTTCCTGTCAGAGTCACGTCAATGTATGTCCAAGGGTTTGGAGGATAGAGACATTTAAATTTTTAGAGATTATTCGAAAGTCAATTATTTAAAGGCAAATATCTTCCGATCTGTAGGAATCTGAGAGACAAACCTTATGTCAAATTGAGGGAAAGCATATGTCAACTTCATGTCAGAGTCTCGTCAATGTATGTCCAAGGGTTTGGAGGATAGACACATTTTAATGTTTCGAGATTATTCGAAAGTGAATTATTAAAAGGCAAATATCTCCCGATCTGTAAAAATCTGAGAGACAAAACTATTGTCACTTTACGGTAACATGTATGTCAACTTCCTGTCAGAGTCACGTCAATGTATGTCCAAGGGTTTGGAGGATAGAGACATTTAAATTTTTCGAGATTATTCGAAAGTCAATTTTTAAAAGGCAAATATCTCCCGATCTGTAGGAATGTGAGAGACAAAACTTATGTCACTTTGAGGGAACGTATATGTTAACTTCATGTCAGAATCTCGTCAATGTATGTCCAAGGGTTTGGACGATAGAGACATTTTAAATTTTCGAGATTATTTGAAAGTCAATTTTTAAAAGGCAAATATCTCCCGATCTGTAGGCATCTGAGAGACAAACCTTATGTCACTTTGAGGGAACGCATATGTCAACTTCATGTCAGAGTCTCGTCAATGTATGTCCAAGGTTTTGGACGATAGAGACATTTTAATTTTTCGAGATTATTCGAAAGTCAATTTTTAAAAGGCAAATATCTCCCGATCTGTAGGCATCTGAGAGACAAACCTTATGTCACTTTGAGGGAAGGCATATGTCAACTTCACGTCAGAGTCTCGTCAATGTATGTCCAAGGGTTTGGAGGATAGACACATTTTAATGTTTCGAGATTATTCGAAAGTGAATTATTAAAAGGCAAATATCTCCCGATCTGTAGGAATCTGAGAGACAAAACTATTGTCACTTTAAGGGAACATGTATGTCAACTTCCTGTCAGAATCTCGTCAATGTATGTCCAAGGGTTTGGACGAAAGAGACATTTTAATTTTTCGAGATTATTCGAAAGTCAATTATTAAAAGGCAGATATCTCCCGATCTGTAGGAATCTTTGAGACAAAACTTATGTCACTTTGAGGGAACGTATATGTTAACTTCATGCCAGAGTCACGTCAATGTATGTCCAAGGGGTTGGAGGAAAGAGACATTTAAATTTTTAGAGATTATTCGAAAGTCAATTTTTGAAAAGGCAAATATCTCCCGATCTGTATTAATCTGAGAGACAAAACTTATGTTACTTTGAGGGAACGTATATGTCAACTTCATGTCATAGTCACGTCAATGTATGTCGAAGGGTTTGGAGGATAGAGACATTTTAATTTTTCGAGATTATTCGCAAGTCAATTTTTAAAAGGCAAATATCTCCCGATCTGTAGGAATGTGAGAGACAAAACTTATGTCACTTTGAGGGAACGTATATGTTAACTTCATGTCAGAATCTCGTCAATGTATGTCCAAGGGTTTGGACGATAGAGACATTTTAATTTTTCGAGATTATTTGAAAGTCAATTTTTAAAAGCCAAATATCTCCCGATCTGTAAGCATCTGAGATACAAACCTTATGTCACTTTGAGGGAACGCATATGTCAACTTCATGTCAGAGTCTCGTCAATGTATGTCCAAGGTTTTGGACGATAGAAACATTTAAAATTTTCGAGATTATTCGAAAGTCAATAATTAAAAGGCAAATATCTCCCCATCTGTAGGCATCTGAGAAACAAACCTTATGTCACTTTGAGGGAACGCATATGTCAACTTCATGTCAGAATCTGGTCAATGTATGTCCAAGGGTTTGGAGGATAGAGACATTTAAATTTTTAGAGATTATTCGAAAGTAAATTTTTAAAAGGCAAATATCTCCCGATCTGTTGGAATCTGAGAGACAAAACTTATGTCACTTTGAGGGAACGTATATGTCAACTTCATGTCAGAATCTTGTCAATGTATGTCCAAGGGTTTGGACGATAGAGACATTTTAATTTTTCACTGTTATTCGAAAGTCAATTTTTAAAAGGCAAATATCTCCCGATCTGCAGGCATCTGAGAGACAAACCTTATGTCACATTGAGGGAACGCATATGTCAACTTCATGTCAGAGTCACGTCAATGTATGTCCAAGGGTTTGGAGGATAGAGACATTTAAATTTTTAGAGATTATTCGAAAGTCAATTCTTAAAAGGCAAATATCTCCCGATCTGTAGGAATCTGAGAGACAAAACTTATGTCACTTTGAGGGAACGTATATGTCAACTTCCTGTCAGAGTCACGTCAATGTATGTCCAAGGGTTTGGAGGATAGAGACATTTAAATTTTTAGAGATTATTCGAAAGTCAATTATTTAAAGGCAAATATCTTCCGATCTGTAGGAATCTGAGAGACAAACCTTATGTCAAATTGAGGGAAAGCATATGTCAACTTCATGTCAGAGTCTCGTCAATGTATGTCCAAGGGTTTGGAGGATAGACACATTTTAATGTTTCGAGATTATTCGAAAGTGAATTATTAAAAGGCAAATATCTCCCGATCTGTAGGAATCTGAGAGACAAAACTATTGTCACTTTACGGTAACATGTATGTCAACTTCCTGTCAGAGTCACGTCAATGTATGTCCAAGGGTTTGGAGGATAGAGACATTTAAATTTTTCGAGATTATTCGAAAGTCAATTTTTAAAAGGCAAATATCTCCCGATCTGTAGGAATGTGAGAGACAAAACTTATGTCACTTTGAGGGAACGTATATGTTAACTTCATGTCAGAATCTCGTCAATGTATGTCCAAGGGTTTGGACGATAGAGACATTTTAAATTTTCGAGATTATTTGAAAGTCAATTTTTAAAAGGCAAATATCTCCCGATCTGTAGGCATCTGAGAGACAAACCTTATGTCACTTTGAGGGAACGCATATGTCAACTTCATGTCAGAGTCTCGTCAATGTATGTCCAAGGTTTTGGACGATAGAGACATTTTAATTTTTCGAGATTATTCGAAAGTCAATTTTTAAAAGGCAAATATCTCCCGATCTGTAGGCATCTGAGAGACAAACCTTATGTCACTTTGAGGGAAGGCATATGTCAACTTCACGTCAGAGTCTCGTCAATGTATGTCCAAGGGTTTGGAGGATAGACACATTTTAATGTTTCGAGATTATTCGAAAGTGAATTATTAAAAGGCAAATATCTCCCGATCTGTAGGAATCTGAGAGACAAAACTATTGTCACTTTAAGGGAACATGTATGTCAACTTCCTGTCAGAGTCACGTCAATGTATGTCCAAGGTTTTGGAGGATAGAGACATTTAAATTTTTCGTGATTATTCGAAAGTCAATTTTTAAAAGGCAAATATCTCCCGATCTGTAGGAATGTGAGAGACAAAACTTATGTCACTTAGAGGGAACGTATATGTTAACTTCATGTCAGAATCTCGTCAATGTATGTCCAAGGGTTTGGACGATAGAGACATTTTAATTTTTCGAGATTATTTGAAAGTCAATTTTTAAAAGGCAAATATCTCCCGATCTGTAAGCATCTGAGATACAAACCTTATGTCACATTGAGGGAACGCATATGTCAACTTCATGTCACAGTCTCGTCAATGTATGTCCAAGGTTTTGGACGATAGAGACATTTAAATTTTTCGAGATTATTCGAAAGTCAATAATTAAAAGGCAAATATCTCCCGATCTGTAGGCATCTGAGAAACAAACCTTATGTCACTTTGAGGGAACGCATATGTCAACTTCATGTCAGAATCTGGTCAATGTATGTCCAAGGGTTTGGAGGATAGAGACATTTAAATTTTTAGAGATTATTCGAAAGTAAATTTTTAAAAGGCAAATATCTCCCGATCTGTTGGAATCTGAGAGACAAAACTTATGTCACTTTGAGGGAACTTATATGTCAACTTCATGTCAGAATCTTGTCAATGTATGTCCAAGGGTTTGGACGATAGAGACATTTTAATTTTTCACTGTTATTCGAAAGTCAATTTTTAAAAGGCAAATATCTCCCGATCTGCAGGCATCTGAGAGACAAACCTTATGTCACATTGAGGGAACGCATATGTCAACTTCATGTCAGAGTCACGTCAATGTATGTCCAAGGGTTTGGAGGATAGAGACATTTAAATTTTTAGAGATTATTCGAAAGTCAATTTTTAAAAGGCAAATATCTCCCGATCTGTAGGAATCTGAGAGACAAAACTTATGTCACTTTGAGGGAACGTATATGTCAACTTCCTGTCAGAGTCACGTCAATGTATGTCCAAGGGTTTGGAGGATAGAGACATTTAAATTTTTAGAGATTATTCGAAAGTCAATTATTTAAAGGCAAATATCTTCCGATCTGTAGGAATCTGAGAGACAAACCTTAGGTAAATTTGAGGGAACGCATATGTCAACTTCATGTCAGAGTCTCGTCAATGTATGTCCAAGGGTTTGGAGGATAGAGACATTTTAATTTTTCGAGATTATTCGAAAGTCAATTTTTAAAAGGCAAATATCTCCCGATCTGTAGGAATCTGAGATACAAAACTATTGTCACTTTACGGGAACATGTATGTCAACTTCCTGTCAGAGTCACGTCAATGTATGTCCAAGGGTTTGGAGGATAGAGACATTTAAATTTTTCGAGATTATTCGAAAGTCAATTTTTAAAAGGCAAATATCTCCCGATCTGTAGGAATGTGAGAGACAAAACGTATGTCACTTTGAGGGAACGTATATGTTAACTTCATGTCAGAATCTCGTCAATGTATGTCCAAGGGTTTGGACGATAGAGACATTTTAAATTTTCGAGATTATTTGAAAGTCAATTTTTAAAAGGCAAATATCTCCCGATCTGTAGGCATCTGAGAGACAAACCTTATGTCACCTTGAGGGAACGCATATGTCAACTTCATGTCAGAGTCTCGTCAATGTATGTCCAAGGTTTTGGACGATAGAGACATTTTAATTTTTCGAGATTATTCGAAAGTCAATTTTTAAAAGGCAAATATCTCCCGATCTGTAGGCATCTGAGAGACAAACCTTATGTCACTTTGAGGGAAGGCATATGTCAACTTCACGTCAGAGTCTCGTCAATGTATGTCCAAGGGTTTGGAAGATAGACACATTTTAATGTTTCGAGATTATTCAAAAGTGAATTATTAAAAGGCAAATATCTCCCGATCTGTAGGAATCTGAGAGACAAAACTATTGTCACTTTAAGGGAACATGTATGTCAACTTCCTGTCAGAGTCACGTCAATGTATGTCCAAGATTTTGGAGGATAGAGACATTTAAATTTTTAGAGATTATTCGAAAGTCAATTTTTAAAAGGCAAATATCTCCCGATCTGTAGGAATGTGAGAGACAAAACTTATGTCACTTTGAGGGAACGTATATGTTAACTTCATGTCAGAATCTCGTCAATGTATGTCCAAGGGTTTGGACGATAGAGACATTTTAATTTTTCGAGATTATTTGAAAGTCAATTTTTAAAAGGCAAATATCTCCCGATCTGTAGGCATCTGAGATACAAACCTTATGGCACTTTGAGGGAACGCATATGTCAACTTCATGTCAGAGTCTCGTCAATGTATGTCCAAGGTTTTGGACGATAGAGACATTTGAATTTTTCGAAATTATTCGAAAGTCAATTTTTAAAGGCAAATATCTCCCGATCTGTAGGCATCTGAGAAACAAACCTCATGTCACTTTGAGGGAACGCATATGTCAACTTCATGTCAGAATCTCGTCAATGTATGTCCAAGGGTTTGGAGGATAGAGACATTTAAATTTATAGAGATTATTCGAAAGTCAATTTTTGAAATGGCAAATATCTCCCGATCTGTATTAATCTGAGAGACAAAACTTATGTCACTTTGAGGGAACGTATATGTCAACTTCATGTCATAGTCACGTCAATGTATGTCGAAGGGTTTGGAGGATAGAGACATTTAAATTTTTAGAGATTATTCGAAAGTCAATTATTAAAAGGCAAATATCTCCCGATCTGTTGGAATCTGAGAAACAAAACTTATGTCACTTTGAGGGAACGTATATGTCAACTTCATGTCAGAATCTTGTCAATGTATGTCCAAGGGTTTGAACGATAGAGACATTTGAATTTTTCACTGTTATTAGAAAGTCAATATTTAAAAGGCAAATATCTCCCCATCTGCAGGCATCTGAGAGACAAACCTTATGTCACTCTGAGGGAACGCATATGTCAACTTCATGTCAGAGTCACGTCAATGTATGTCCAAGGTTTTGGACGATAGAGACATTTTAATTTTTCGAGATTATTCGAAAGTCAATTTTTAAAAGGCAAATATCTCCCGATCTGTATTAATCTGAGAGACAAAACTTATGTCACTTTGAGGGAACGTATATGTCAACTTCATGTCATAGTCACGTCAATGTATGTCGAAGGGTTTCGAGGATAGAGACATTTAAATTTTTAGAGATTATTTGAAAGTCAATTATTAAAAGGCAAATATCTCCCGATCTGTAGGAATCTGAGAGACAACACTTATGTCACTTTGAGGGAACGTATATGTCAACTTCCTGTCAGAGTCATGTCAAAGTATGTCGAAGGGTTTGGAGGATAGAGACATTTAAATTTTTAGAGATTATTCGAAAGTCAATTATTAAAAGGCAAATATCTCCCGATCTGTAGGAAACTGAGAGACAAAACTTATGTCACTTAGAGGGAACGTATATGTCAACTTCATGTCAGAATCTCGTCAATCTATGTCCAAGGGTTTGGACGATAGAGACATTTTAATTTTTCGAGATTATTCGAAAGTCAATTTTTAAAAGGAAAATATCTCCCGATCTGTAGGCATCTAAGAGACAAACCTTATGTCACTTTGAGGGACCGCATATGTCAACTTCGTGTCAGAGTCTCGTCAATGTATGTCCAAGGGTTTGGATTATAGAGACATTTTAATTTTTCGAGATTATTTGAAAGTCAATTATTAAAAGGCAAATATCTCCCGATCTGTAGGCATCTGAGAGACAAACCTTATGTCACTTTGAGGGAAGGCATATGTCAACTTCATGTCAGAGTCTCGTCAATGTATGTCCAAGGGTTTGGAGGATAGACACATTTTAATGTTTCGAGAGTATTCGAAAGTGAATTATTAAAAGGCAAATATCTCCCGATCTGTAGGAATCTGAGAGACAAAACTATTGTCACTTTAAGGGAACATGTATGTCAACTTCCTGTCAGAGTCACGTCAATGTATGTCCAAGGTTTTGGAGGATAGAGACATTTAAATTTTTAGAGATTATTCGAAAGTCAATTTTTAAAAGGCAAATATCTCCCGATCTGTAGGAATGTGAGAGACAAAACTTATGTCACTTTGAGGGAACGTATATGTTAACTTCATGTCAGAATCTCGTCAATGTATGTCCAAGGGTTTGGCCGATAGAGACATTTTAATTTTTCGAGATTATTTGAAAGTCAATTATTAAAAGGCAAATATCTCCCGATCTGTAGGCATCTGAGATACAAACCTTATGTCACTTTGAGGGAACGCATATGTCAACTTCATGTCAGAGTCTCGTCAATGTATGTCCAAGGTTTTGGACGATAGAGACATCTTAATTTTTCGAGATTATTCGAAAGTCAATTTTTAAAAGGCAAATATCTCCCGATCTGTAGGCATCTGAGAAACAAACCTTATGTCACTTTGAGGGAACGCATATGTCAACTTCATGTCAGAATCTCGTCAATGCATGTCCAAGGGTTTGGAGGATAGAGACATTAAATTTTTAGAGATTATTCGAAAGTCAATTTTTAAAAGGCAAATATCTCCCGATCTGTTGGAATCTGAGAGACAAACCTTATGTCACTTTGAGGGAACGTATATGTCAACTTCATGTCTGAATCTTGTCAATGTATGTCCAAGGGTTTGGACGATAGAGATATTTAAATTTTTCACTGTTATTCGAAAGTCAATTTTTAAAAGGCAAATATCTCCCGATCTGCAGGCATCTGAGAGACAAACCTTATGTCACATTGAGGGAAAGCATATGTCAACTTCATGTCAGAGTCACGTCAATGTATGTCCAAGGGTTTGGAGGATAGAGAGATTTAAATTTTTAGAGATTATTCGAAAGTCAATTTTAAAAGGCAAATATCTCCCGATCTGTAGGAATCTGAGAGACAAAACTTATGTCACTTTGAGGGAACGTATATGTCAACTTCATGTCATAGTCACGTCAATGTATGTCGAAGGGTTTCGAGGATAGAGACATTTAAATTTTTAGAGATTATTTGAAAGTCAATTATTAAAAGGCAAATATCTCCCGATCTGTAGGAATCTGAGAGACAACACTTATGTCACTTTCAGGGAACGTATATGTCAACTTCCTGTCAGAGTCATGTCAAAGTATGTCGAAGGGTTTGGAGGATAGAGACATTTAAATTTTTAGAGATTATTCGAAAGTCAATTATTAAAAGGCAAATATCTCCCGATCTGTAGGAAACTGAGAGACAAAACTTATGTCACTTAAAAGGGAACGTATATGTCAACTTCATGTCAGAATCTCGTCAATCTATGTCCAAGGGTTTGGACGATAGAGACATTTTAATTTTTCGAGATTATTCGAAAGTCAATTTTTAAAAGGAAAATATCTCCCGATCTGTAGGCATCTAAGAGACAAACCTTATGTCACTTTGAGGGACCGCATATGTCAACTTCATGTCAGAGTCTCGTCAATGTATGTCCAAGGGTTTGGATGATAGAGACATTTTAATTTTTCGAGATTATTTGAAAGTCAATTATTAAAAGGCAAATATCTCCCGATCTGTAGGCATCTGAGAGACAAACCTTATGTCACTTTGAGGGAAGGCATATGTCAACTTCATGTCAGAGTCTCGTCAATGTATGTCAAAGGGTTTGGAGGATAGACACATTTTAATTTTTCGAGATTATTCGAAAGTGAATTATTAAAAGGCAAATATCTCCCGATCTGTAGGAATCTGAGAGACAAAACTATTGTCACTTTAAGGGAACATGTATGTCAACTTCCTGTCAGAGTCACGTCAATGTATGTCCAAGGTTTTGGAGGATAGAGACATTTAAAATTTTAGAGATTATTCGAAAGTCAATTTTTAAAAGGCAAATATCTCCCGATCTGTAGGAATGTGAGAGACAAAACTTATGTCACTTTGAGGGAACGTATATGTTAACTTCATGTCAGAATCTCGTCAATGTATGTCCAAGGGTTTGGACGATAGAGACATTTTAAATTTTCGAGATTATTTGAAAGTCAATTTTTAAAAGGCAAATATCTCCCGATCTGTAGGCATCTGAGATACAAACCTTATGTCACTTTGAGGGAACGTATATGTCAACTTCATGTCAGAGTCTCGTCAATGTATGTCCAAGGTTTTGGACGATAGAGACATCTTAATTTTTCGAGATTATTCGAAAGTCAATTTTTAAAAGGCAAATATCTCCCGATCTGTAGGCATCTGAGAAACAAACCTTATGTCACTTTGAGGGAACGCATATGTCAACTTCATGTCAGAATCTCATTAATGTATGTCCAAGGGTTTGGAGGATAGAGACATTTATATTTTTAGAGATTATTCGAAAGTCAATTTTTAAAAGGCAAATATCTCCCGATCTGTTGGAATCTGAGAGACAAACCTTATGTCACTTTGAGGGAACGTATATGTCAACTTCATGTCAGAATCTTGTCAATGTATGTCCAAGGGTTTGGACGATAGAGACATTTTAATTTTTCACTGTTATTCGAAAGTCAATTTTTAAAAGGCAAATATCTCCCGATCTGCAGGCATCTGAGAGACAAACCTTATGTCACAT
The DNA here is from genome assembly GCF_977971745.1 of Zootermopsis nevadensis. NCBI lineage: Eukaryota > Metazoa > Arthropoda > Insecta > Blattodea > Termopsidae > Zootermopsis > Zootermopsis nevadensis. Next base: position 20,643,920 of record NW_028259139.1, on the reverse strand, counting down.
TGAGGGAACGCATATGTCAACTTCATGTCAGAGTCACGTCAATGTATGTCCAAAGGTTTGGAGGATAGAGACATTTAAATTTATAGAGATTATTCGAAAGTCAATTTTTAAAAGGCAAATATCTCCCGATCTGTAGGAATCTGAGAGACAAAACTTATGTCACTCTGAGGGAACGTATATGTCAACTTCCTGTCAGAGTCACGTCAATGTATGTCCAAGGGTTTGGAGGATAGAGACATTTAAATTTTTAGAGATTATTCGAAAGTCAATTATTTAAAGGCAAATATCTTCCGATCTGCCGGAATCTGAGAGACAAAACTTATGTCACTTAGAGGGAACGTATATGTCAACTTCATATCAGAATCTCGTCAATGTATGTCCAAGGGTTTGGACGATAGAGACATTTTAATTTTTCGAGATTATTTGAAAGTCAATTTTTAAAAGGCAAATATCTACCGATCTGTAGGCATCTAAGAGACAAACCTTATGTCACTTTGAGGGAACTCATGTGTCAACTTCATGTCAGAGTCTCGTCAATGTATGTCCAAGGTTTTGGACGATAGAGACATTTTAATTTATCGAGATTATTCGAAAGTCAATTTTTAAAAGGCAAATATCTCCCGATCTGTAGGCATCTGAGAGACAAACCTTATGTCACTTTGAGGGAACGCATATGTCAACTTCATGTCAGAGTCTCGTCAATGTATGTCGAAGGGTTTGGAGGATAGAGAGATTTAAATTTTTAGAGATTATTCAAATGTCAATTTGTGAAAAGGCAAATATCTCCCGATCAATCGGAGTCTAAGAGACAAAACTTATGTCACTTTGAGGGAACGTATATGTCAACTTCATGTCAATATCTCGTCAATGTATGCCAAAGGGTTTGGACGATAGAGACATTTAAATTTTTAGAGATTATTCGAAAGTCAATTTTTAAAAGGCAAATATCTCCCGATCTGTAGGCATCTGAGAGACAAACCTTATGTCACATTGAGGGAACGCATATGTCAACTTCATGTCAGAATTTCGTCAATGTATGTCCAAGGGTTTGGACGATAGAGATATTTAAATTTTTCACTGTTATTCGAAAGTCAATTTTTAAAAGGCAAATATCTCCCGATCTGCAGGCATCTGAGAGACAAACCTTATGTCACATTGAGGGAACGCATATGTCAACTTCATGTCAGAGTCACGTCAATGTATGTCCAAGGGTTTGGAGGATAGAGAGATTTAAATTTTTAGAGATTATTCGAAAGTCAATTTTAAAAGGCAAATATCTCCCGATCTGTAGGAATCTGAGAGACAAAACTTATGTCACTTTGAGGGAACGTATATGTCAACTTCATGTCATAGTCACGTCAATGTATGTCGAAGGGTTTCGAGGATAGAGACATTTAAATTTTTAGAGATTATTTGAAAGTCAATTATTAAAAGGCAAATATCTCCCGATCTGTAGGAATCTGAGAGACAACACTTATGTCACTTTCAGGGAACGTATATGTCAACTTCCTGTCAGAGTCATGTCAAAGTATGTCGAAGGGTTTGGAGGATAGAGACATTTAAATTTTTAGAGATTATTCGAAAGTCAATTATTAAAAGGCAAATATCTCCCGATCTGTAGGAAACTGAGAGACAAAACTTATGTCACTTAGAGGGAACGTATATGTCAACTTCATGTCAGAATCTCGTCAATCTATGTCCAAGGGTTTGGACGATAGAGACATTTTAATTTTTCGAGATTATTCGAAAGTCAATTTTTAAAAGGAAAATATCTCCCGATCTGTAGGCATCTAAGAGACAAACCTTATGTCACTTTGAGGGACCGCATATGTCAACTTCATGTCAGAGTCTCGTCAATGTATGTCCAAGGGTTTGGATGATAGAGACATTTTAATTTTTCGAGATTATTTGAAAGTCAATTATTAAAAGGCAAATATCTCCCGATCTGTAGGCATCTGAGAGACAAACCTTATGTCACTTTGAGGGAAGGCATATGTCAACTTCATGTCAGAGTCTCGTCAATGTATGTCAAAGGGTTTGGAGGATAGACACATTTTAATTTTTCGAGATTATTCGAAAGTGAATTATTAAAAGGCAAATATCTCCCGATCTGTAGGAATCTGAGAGACAAAACTATTGTCACTTTAAGGGAACATGTATGTCAACTTCCTGTCAGAGTCACGTCAATGTATGTCCAAGGTTTTGGAGGATAGAGACATTTAAAATTTTAGAGATTATTCGAAAGTCAATTTTTAAAAGGCAAATATCTCCCGATCTGTAGGAATGTGAGAGACAAAACTTATGTCACTTTGAGGGAACGTATATGTTAACTTCATGTCAGAATCTCGTCAATGTATGTCCAAGGGTTTGGCCGATAGAGACATTTTAATTTTTCGAGATTATTTGAAAGTCAATTATTAAAAGGCAAATATCTCCCGATCTGTAGGCATCTGAGATACAAACCTTATGTCACTTTGAGGGAACGCATATGTCAACTTCATGTCAGAGTCTCGTCAATGTATGTCCAAGGTTTTGGACGATAGAGACATCTTAATTTTTCGAGATTATTCGAAAGTCAATTTTTAAAAGGCAAATATCTCCCGATCTGTAGGCATCTGAGAAACAAACCTTATGTCACTTTGAGGGAACGCATATGTCAACTTCATGTCAGAATCTCGTCAATGCATGTCCAAGGGTTTGGAGGATAGAGACATTAAATTTTTAGAGATTATTCGAAAGTCAATTTTTAAAAGGCAAATATCTCCCGATCTGTTGGAATCTGAGAGACAAACCTTATGTCACTTTGAGGGAACGTATATGTCAACTTCATGTCTGAATCTTGTCAATGTATGTCCAAGGGTTTGGACGATAGAGATATTTAAATTTTTCACTGTTATTCGAAAGTCAATTTTTAAAAGGCAAATATCTCCCGATCTGCAGGCATCTGAGAGACAAACCTTATGTCACATTGAGGGAACGCATATGTCAACTTCATGTCAGAGTCACGTCAATGTATGTCCAAGGGTTTGGAGGATAGAGAGATTTAAATTTTTAGAGATTATTCGAAAGTCAATTTTAAAAGGCAAATATCTCCCGATCTGTAGGAATCTGAGAGACAAAACTTATGTCACTTTGAGGGAACGTATATGTCAACTTCGTGTCATAGTCACGTCAATGTATGTCGAAGGGTTTCGAGGATAGAGACATTTAAATTTTTAGAGATTATTTGAAAGTCAATTATTAAAAGGCAAATATCTCCCGATCTGTAGGAATCTGAGAGACAACACTTATGTCACTTTCAGGGAACGTATATGTCAACTTCCTGTCAGAGTCATGTCAAAGTATGTCGAAGGGTTTGGAGGATAGAGACATTTAAATTTTTAGAGATTATTCGAAAGTCAATTATTAAAAGGCAAATATCTCCCGATCTGTAGGAAACTGAGAGACAAAACTTATGTCACTTAGAGGGAACGTATATGTCAACTTCATGTCAGAATCTCGTCAATCTATGTCCAAGGGTTTGGACGATAGAGACATTTTAATTTTTCGAGATTATTCGAAAGTCAATTTTTAAAAGGAAAATATCTCCCGATCTGTAGGCACCTAAGAGACAAACCTTATGTCACTTTGAGGGACCGCATATGTCAACTTCATGTCAGAGTCTCGTCAATGTATGTCCAAGGGTTTGGATGATAGAGACATTTTAATTTTTCGAGATTATTTGAAAGTCAATTATTAAAAGGCAAATATCTCCCGATCTGTAGGCATCTGAGAGACAAACCTTATGTCACTTTGAGGGAAGGCATATGTCAACTTCATGTCAGAGTCTCGTCAATGTATGTCAAAGGGTTTGGAGGATAGACACATTTTAATTTTTCGAGATTATTCGAAAGTGAATTATTAAAAGGCAAATATCTCCCGATCTGTAGGAATCTGAGAGACAAAACTATTGTCACTTTAAGGGAACATGTATGTCAACTTCCTGTCAGAGTCACGTCAATGTATGTCCAAGGTTTTGGAGGATAGAGACATTTAAAATTTTAGAGATTATTCGAAAGTCAATTTTTAAAAGGCAAATATCTCCCGATCTGTAGGAATGTGAGAGACAAAACTTATGTCACTTTGAGGGAACGTATATGTTAACTTCATGTCAGAATCTCGTCAATGTATGTCCAAGGGTTTGGACGATAGAGACATTTTAAATTTTCGAGATTATTTGAAAGTCAATTTTTAAAAGGCAAATATCTCCCGATCTGTAGGCATCTGAGATACAAACCTTATGTCACTTTGAGGGAACGTATATGTCAACTTCATGTCAGAGTCTCGTCAATGTATGTCCAAGGTTTTGGACGATAGAGACATCTTAATTTTTCGAGATTATTCGAAAGTCAATTTTTAAAAGGCAAATATCTCCCGATCTGTAGGCATCTGAGAAACAAACCTTATGTCACTTTGAGGGAACGCATATGTCAACTTCATGTCAGAATCTCATTAATGTATGTCCAAGGGTTTGGAGGATAGAGACATTTATATTTTTAGAGATTATTCGAAAGTCAATTTTTAAAAGGCAAATATCTCCCGATCTGTTGGAATCTGAGAGACAAACCTTATGTCACTTTGAGGGAACGTATATGTCAACTTCATGTCAGAATCTTGTCAATGTATGTCCAAGGGTTTGGACGATAGAGACATTTTAATTTTTCACTGTTATTCGAAAGTCAATTTTTAAAAGGCAAATATCTCCCGATCTGCAGGCATCTGAGAGACAAACCTTATGTCACATTGAGGGAACGCATATGTCAACTTCATGTCAGAGTCACGTCAATGTATGTCCAAAGGTTTGGAGGATAGAGACATTTAAATTTATAGAGATTATTCGAAAGTCAATTTTTAAAAGGCAAATATCTCCCGATCTGTAGGAATCTGAGAGACAAAACTTATGTCACTCTGAGGGAACGTATATGTCAACTTCCTGTCAGAGTCACGTCAATGTATGTCCAAGGGTTTGGAGGATAGAGACATTTAAATTTTTAGAGATTATTCGAAAGTCAATTATTTAAAGGCAAATATCTTCCGATCTGCAGGAATCTGAGAGACAAAACTTATGTCACTTAGAGGGAACGTATATGTCAACTTCATGTCAGAATCTCGTCAATGTATGTCAAAGGGTTTGGACGATAGAGACATTTTAATTTTTCGAGATTATTTGAAAGTCAATTTTTAAAAGGCAAATATCTCCCGATCTGTAGGCATCTGAGAGACAAACCTTATGTCACTTTGAGGGAACGTATATGTCAACTTCATGTCAATATCTCGTCAATGTATGCCAAAGGGTTTGGACGATAGAGACATTTAAATTTTTAGAGATTATTCGAAAGTCAATTTTTAAAAGGCAAATATCTCCCGATCTGTAGGCATCTGAGAGACAAACCTTATGTCACATTGAGGGAACGCATATGTCAACTTCATGTCAGAATTTCGTCAATGTATGTCCAAGGGTTTGGAGGATAGAGACATTTTAATTTTACGAGATTATTCGAAAGTCAATTATTAAAAGGCAAATATCTCCCGATCTGAAGGAATGTGAGAGACAAAACTTATGTCACTTTGAGGGAACGTATATGTCAACTTCATGTCAGAATTTCGTCAATGTATGTCCAAGGGTTTGGACGATAGAGACATTTTAATTTTTCGAGATTATTCGAAAGTCAATTTTTAAAAGGCAAATATCTCCCGATCTGTAGGCATCTGAGAGACAAACCTTATGTCACATTGAGGGAACGCATATGTCAACTTCATGTCAGAGTCACGTCAATGCATGTCCAAGGGTTTGGAGGATAGAGACATTTAAATTTTTAGAGATTATTCGAAAGTCAATTTTTGAAAAGGCAAATATCTCCCGATCTGTATTAATCTGAGAGACAAAACTTATGTCACTTTGAGGGAACGTATATGTCAACTTCATGTCATAGTCACGTCAATGTATGTCGAAGGGTTTCGAGGATAGAGACATTTAAATTTTTAGAGATTATTTGAAAGTCAATTATTAAAAGGCAAATATCTCCCGATCTGTAGGAATCTGAGAGACAAACCTTATGTCACTTCGAGGGAACGTATATGTCAACTTCCTGTCAGAGTCATGTCAATGTATGTCCAAGGGTTTGGAGGATAGAGACATTTAAATTTTTAGAGATTATTCGAAAGTCAATTATTAAAAGGCAAATATCTCCCGATCTGTAGGAATCTGAGAGACAACACTTATGTCACTTTGAGGGAACGTATATGTCAACTTCCTGTCAGAGTCATGTCAAAGTATGTCGAAGGGTTTGGAGGATAGAGACATGTAATTTTTTAGAGATTATTCGAAAGTCAATTATTAAAAGGCAAATATCTCCCGATCTGTAGGAAACTGAGAGACAAAACTTATGTCACTTTGAGGGAACGTATATGTCAACTTCATGTCAGAATCTCGTCAATGTATGTCAAAGGGTTTGGACGATAGAGACATTTAAATTTTTAGAGATTATTCGAAAGTCAATTTTTATAAGGCAAATATCTCCCGATCTGTAGGAATCTGAGAGACAAAACTTATGTCACTTTGAGGGAACGCATATGTAAACGTCCTGTCAGAGTCACGTCAATGTATGTCCAAGGGTTTGGAGGATAGAGACATTTTAATTTTACGAGATTATTCGAAAGTCAATTATTAAAAGGCAAATATCTCCCGATCTGTAGGAATCTGAGAGACAAAACTTATGTCACTTTGAGGGAACGTATATGTCAACTTCCTGTCAGAGTCATGTCAATGTATGTCCAAGGGTTTGGAGGATAGAGACATTTAAATTTTTAGAGATTATTCGAAAGTCAATTATTAAAAGGCAAATATCTCCCGATCTGTAGGAAACTGAGAGACAAAACTTATGTCACTTTGAGGGAACGTATTTGTCAACTTCCTGTCAGAGTCATGTCAATGTATGTCCAAGGGTTTGGAGGATAGAGACATTTAAATTTTTAGAGATTATTCGAAAGTCAATTATTAAAAGGCAAATATCTTCCGATCTGTAGGAATCTGAGAGACAAAACTTATGTCACTTAGAGGGAACGTATATGTCAACTTCATGTCAGAATCTCGTCAATCTATGTCCAAGGGTTTGGACGATAGAGACATTTTAATTTTTCGAGATTATTCGAAAGTCAATTTTTAAAACGAAAATATCTCTCGATTTGTAGGCATCTAAGAGACAAACCTTATGTCACTTTGAGGGACCGCATATGTCAACTTCATGTCAGAGTCTCGTCAATGTATGTCCAAGGGTTTGGAAGATAGAGACATTTTAATTTTTCGAGATTTGAAATTCAATTATTAAAAGGCAAATATCTCCCGATCTGTAGGCATCTGAGAGACAAACCTTATGTCAAATTGAGGGAAAGCATATGTCAACTTCGTGTCAGAGTCTCGTCAATGTATGTCCAAGGGTTTGGAGGATAGAGACATTTAAATTTTTAGAGATTATTCGAAAGTCAATTATTTAAAGGCAAATATCTTCCGATCTGTAGGAATCTGAGCGACAAAACTTATGTCACTTAGAGGGAACGTATATGTCAACTTCATGTCAGAATCTCGTCAATGTATGTCCAAGGGTTTGGACGATAGAGACATTTTAATTTTTCGAGATTATTTGAAAGTCAATTTTTAAAAGGCAAATATCTCCCGATCTGTAGGCATCTGAGAGACAAACCTTATGTCACTTTGAGGGAACGCATGTGTCAACTTCATGTCAGAGTCTCGTCAATGTATGTCCAAGGTTTTGGACGATAGAGACATTTTAATTTTTCGAGATTATTCGAAAGTCAATTTTTAAAAGGCAAATATCTCCCGATCTGTAGGCATCTGAGAGACAAACCTTATGTCACTTTGAGGGAAAGCATTTGACAACTTCATGTCAGAGTCTCGTCAATGTATGTCGAAGGGTTTGGAGGATAGAGAGATTTAAATTTTTAGAGATTATTCAAATGTCAATTTTTGAAAAGGCAAATATCTCCCGATCAATCGGAATCTAAGAGACAAAACTTATGTCACTTTGAGGGAACGTATATGTCAACTTCATGTCAGAATCTCGTCAATGTATGCCAAAGGGTTTGGACGATAGAGACATTTAAATTTTTAGAGATTATTCGAAAGTCAATTTTTATAAGGCCAATATCTCCCGATCTGTAGGAATCTGAGAGACAAAACTTATGTCACTTTGAGGGAACGCATATGTAAACGTCCTGTCAGAGTCACGTCAATGTATGTCCAAGGGTTTGGAGGATAGAGACATTTTAATTTTACGAGATTATTCGAAGGTCAATTATTAAAAGGCAAATATCTCCCGATCTGTAGGAATCTGAGAGACAAAACTTATGTCACTTTGAGGGAACGTATATGTCAACTTCCTGTCAGAGTCACGTCAATGTATGTCCAAGGGTTTGGAGGATAGAGACATTTAAATTTTTAGAGATTATTCGAAAGTCAATTATTAAAAGGCAAATATCTCCCGATCTGTAGGCATCTGAGAGACAAACCTTATGTCACTTTGAGGGAACGCATATGTCAACTTCATGTCAGAGTCTCGTCAATGTATGTCCAAGGGTTTGGAGGATAGAGAGATTTAAATTTTTAGAGATTATTCAAATGTCAATTTTTGAAAAGGCAAATATCTCCCGATCAATCGGAATCTAAGAGACAAAACTTATGTCACTTTGAGGGAACTTATATGTCAACTTCATGTCAGAATCTCGTCAATGTATGCCAAAGGGTTTGGACGATGGAGACATTTAAATTTTTAGAGATTATTCGAAAGTCAATTTTTATAAGGCAAATATCTCTCGATCTGTAGGAATCTGAGAGACAAAACTTATGTCACTTTGAGGGAACGCATATGTAAACGTCCTGTCAGAGTCACGTCAATGTATGTCCAAGGGTATGGAGGATAGAGACATTTTAATTTTACGAGATTATTCGAAAGTCAATTTTTAAATGGCAAATATCTCCCGATCTGTAGGCATCTGAGAGACAAACCTTATGTCACTTTGAGGGAACGCATGTGTCAACTTCATGTCAGAGTCTCGTCAATGTATGTCAAAGGTTTTGGACGATAGAGACATTTTAATTTTTCGAGATTATTCGAAAGACAATTTTTAAAAGGCAAATATCTCCCGATCTGTAGGCATCTGAGAGACAAACCTTATGTCACTTTGAGGGAAAGCATATGTCAACTTCATGTCAGAGTCTCGTCAATGTATGTCGAAGGGTTTGGACGATAGAGACATTTAAATTTTTAGAGATTATTCGAAAGTCAATTTTTATAAGGCAAATATCTCCCGATCAATCGGAATCTAAGAGACAAAACTTATGTCACTTTGAGGGAACGCATATGTAAACGTCCTGTCAGAGTCACGTCAATGTATGTCCAAGGGTTTGGAGGATAGAGACATTTTAATTTTACGAGATTATTCGAAGTCAATTATTAAAAGGCAAATATCTCCCGATCTCCAGGAATCTGAGAGACAAAGGTTATGTCGCTTTGAGGGAACGTATATGTCAACTTCATGTCAGAATCTCGTCAATGTATGTCCAAGGGTTTGGACGATAGAGACATTTTAATTTTTCGAGATTATTCGAAAGTCAATTTTTAAAAGGCAAATATCTCCCGATCTGTAGGCATCTGAGAGACAAAACTTATGTCACATTGAGGGAACGCATATGTCAACTTCATGTCAGAGTCACGTCAATGTATGTCCAAGGGTTTGGAGGATAGAGACATTTAAATTTTTAGAGATTATTCGAAAGTCAATTATTGAAAAGTCAAATATATCCCGATCTGTATTAATCTGAGAGACAAAACTTATGTCACTTTGAGGGAACGTATATGTCAACTTCATGTCATAGTCACGTCAATGTATGTCGAAGGGTTTGGAGGATAGAGACATTTAAATTTTTAGAGATTATTTGAAAGTCAATTTTTAAAAGGCAAATATCTCCCGATCTGTAGGAATCTGAGAGACAAAACTTATGTCACTTTGAGGGAACGTATATGTCAACTTCCTGTCAGAGTCATGTCAATGTATGTCCAAGGGTTTTTAAGGATAGAGACATTTAAATTTTTAGAGATTATTCGAAAGTCAATTATTAAAAGGCAAATATCTCCCGATCTGTAGGAAACTGAGAGACAAAACTTATGTCACTTTGAGGGAACGTATATGTCAACTTCCTGTCAGAGTCACGTCAATGTATGTTCAAGGGTTTGGAGGATAGAGACATTTTAATGTTTCGAGATTATTCGAAAGTGAATTATTAAAATTCAAATATCTCCCGATCTGTAGGAATCTGAGAAACATAACTATTGTCACTTTAAGGGAATATGTCAACTTCCTGTCAGAGTCACGTCAATGTATGTCCAAGGGTTTGGAGGATAGAGACATTTAAATTTTTAGAGATTATTCGAAAGTCAATTTTTAAAAGGCAAATATCTCCCGATCTGTAGGAATGTGAGAGACAAAACTTATGTCACTTTGAGGGAACGTATATGTTAACTTCATGTCAGAATCTCGTCAATGTATGTCAAAGGGTTTGGACGATAGAGACATTTTAAATTTTCGAGATTATTTGAAAGTCAATTTTTAAAAGGCAAATATCTCCCGATCTGTAGGCATCTGAGAAACAAACCTTATGTCACTTTGAGGGAACGCATATGTCAACTTCATGTCAGAGTCTCGTCAATGTATTTAAAAGGGTTTGGAAGATAGAAACATTTTAATTTTTCGAGATTATTTGAAAGTCTATTATTAAAAGGCAAATATCTCCCGATCTGTAGGCATCTGAGAGACAAACCTTATGTCACTTTGAGGGAACGCATATGTCAACTTCATGTCAGAGTCTCGTCAATGTATGTCCAAGGGTTTGGAGGATAGAGACATTTAAATTTTTAGAGATTATTCGAAAGTCAATTTTTAAAAGGCAAATATCTCCCGATCTGTAGGAATGTGAGAGACAAAACTTATGTCACTTTGATGGAACGTATATGTTAACTTCATGTCAGAATCTCGTCAATGTATGTCAAAGGGTTTGGACGATAGAGACATTTTAAATTTTCGAGATTATTTGAAAGTCAATTTTAAAAGGCAAATATCTCCCGATCTGTAGGCATCTGAGAGACAAACCTTATGTCACTTTGAGGGAACGCATATGTCAACTTCATGTCAGAGTCTCGTCAATGTATGTCCAAGGTTTTTGACGATAGAGACATTTTAATTTTTCGAGATTTTTCGAAAGTCAATTTTTAAAAGGCAAATATCTCCCGATCTGTAGGCATCTGAGAAACAAACCTTATGTCACTTTGAGGAAACGTATATGTTAACTTCATGTCAGAATATCGTCAATGTATGTCCAAGGTTTTGGACGATAGAGGCATTTTAATTTTTCGAGATTATTCGAAAGTCAATTTTTAAAAGGCAAATATCTCCCGATCTGTAGGCATCTGAGAGACAAACCTTATGTCACTTTGAGGGAACGCATATGTCAACTTCATGTCAGAGTCTCGTCATTGTATGTCCAAGGGTTTGGAGAATAGAGACATTTAAATTTTTAGAGATTATTCAAATGTCAATTTTTGAAAAGGCAAATATCTCCCGATCAATCGGAATCTAAGAGACAAAACTTATGTCACTTTGAGGGACCGTATATGTCAACTTCATGTCAGAATCTCGTCAATGTATGCCAAAGGGTTTGGACGATAGCGACATTTAAATTTTTAGAGATTATTCGAAAGTCAATTATTATAAGGCAAATATCTCCCGATCTGTAGGAATCTAAGAGACAAAACTTATGTCACTTTGAGGGAACGCATATGTCAACTTCATGTCAGAGTCACGTCAATGTATGTCCAAGGGTTTGGAGGATAGAGACATTTTAATTTTACGAGATTATTCGAAACTCAATTATTAAAAGGCAAATATCTCCCGATCTGAAGGAATCTGAGAGACAAAACTTATGTCACTTTGAGGGAACGTATATGTCAACTTCATGTCAGAATCTGGTCAATGTATGTCCAAGGGTTTGGACGATAGAGACATTTTAATTTTTCGAGATTATTCGAAAGTCAATTTTTAAAAGGCAAATATCTCCCGATCTGTAGACATCTGAGAGACAAACCTTATGTCACATTGAGGGAACGCATATGTCAACTTCATGTCAGAGTCACGTCAATGTATGTCGAAGGGTTTGGAGGATAGAGACATTTAAATTTATAGAGATTATTCGAAAGTCAATTTTTGAAATGGCAAATATCTCCCGATCTGTATTAATCTGAGAGACAAAACTTATGTCACTTTGAGGGAACGTATATGTCAACTTCATGTCATAGTCACGTCAATGTATGTCGAAGGGTTTGGAGGATAGAGACATTTAAATTTTTATTGATTATTTGAAAGTCAATTTTTAAAAGGCAAATATCTCCCGATCTCTAGGAATCTGAGAGACAAAACTTATGTCACTTTGAGGGAACGTATATGTCAACTTCCTGTCAGAGTCATGTCAATGTATGTCGAAGGGTTTGGAGGATAGAGACATTTAAATATTTAGAGATTATTCGAAAGTCAATTTTTAAGAGGCAAATATCTCCCGATCTGTAGGAAACTGAGAGACAAAACTTATGTCACTTTGAGGGAACGTATATGTCAACTTCCTGTCAGAGTCACGTCAATGTATGTTCAAGGGTTTGGAGGATAGAGACATTTTAATGTTTCGAGATTATTCGAAAGTGAATTATTAAAATTCAAATATCTCCCGATCTGTAGGAATCTGAGAAACATAACTATTGTCACTTTAAGGAAATATGTCAACTTCCTGTCAGAGTCACGTCAATGTATGTCCAAGGGTTTGGAGGATAGAGACATTTAAATTTTTAGAGATTATTCGAAAGTCAATTTTTAAAAGGCAAATATCTCCCGATCTGTAGGAATGTGAGAGACAAAACTTATGTCACTTTGAGGGAACGTATATGTTAACTTCATGTCAGAATCTCGTCAATGTATGTCAAAGGGTTTGGACGATAGAGACATTTTAAATTTTCGAGATTATTTGAAAGTCAATTTTTAAAAGGCAAATATCTCCCGATCTGTAGGCATCTGAGAAACAAACCTTATGTCACTTTGAGGGAACGCATATGTCAACTTCATGTCAGAGTCTCGTCAATGTATGTAAAAGGGTTTGGAAGATAGAAACATTTTAATTTTTCGAGATTATTTGAAAGTCTATTATTAAAAGGCAAATATCTCCCGATCTGTAGGCATCTGAGAGACAAACCTTATGTCACTTTGAGGGAACGCATATGTCAACTTCATGTCAGAGTCTCGTCAATGTATGTCCAAGGGTTTGGAGGATAGAGACATTTAAATTTTTAGAGATTATTCGAAAGTCAATTTTTAAAAGGCAAATATCTCCCGATCTGTAGGAATGTGAGAGACAAAACTTATGTCACTTTGAGGGAACGTATATGTTAACTTCATGTCAGAATCTCGTCAATGTATGTCAAAGGGTTTGGACGATAGAGACATTTTAAATTTTCGAGATTATTTGAAAGTCAATTTTAAAAGGCAAATATCTCCCGATCTGTAGGCATCTGAGAGACAAACCTTATGTCACTTTGAGGGAACGCATATGTCAACTTCATGTCAGAGTCTCGTCAATGTATGTCCAAGGTTTTTGACGATAGAGACATTTTAATTTTTCGAGATTTTTCGAAAGTCAATTTTTAAAAGGCAAATATCTCCCGATCTGTAGGCATCTGAGAAACAAACCTTATGTCACTTTGAGGAAACGTATATGTTAACTTCATGTCAGAATATCGTCAATGTATGTCCAAGGTTTTGGACGATAGAGGCATTTTAATTTTTCGAGATTATTCGAAAGTCAATTTTTAAAAGGCAAATATCTCCCGATCTGTAGGCATCTGAGAGACAAACCTTATGTCACTTTGAGGGAACGCATATGTCAACTTCATGTCAGAGTCTCGTCATTGTATGTCCAAGGGTTTGGAGGATAGAGACATTTAAATTTTTAGAGATTATTCAAATGTCAATTTTTGAAAAGGCAAATATCTCCCGATCAATCGGAATCTAAGAGACAAAACTTATGTCACTTTGAGGGACCGTATATGTCAACTTCATGTCAGAATCTCGTCAATGTATGCCAAAGGGTTTGGACGATAGCGACATTTAAATTTTTAGAGATTATTCGAAAGTCAATTATTATAAGGCAAATATCTCCCGATCTGTAGGAATCTGAGAGACAAAACTTATGTCACTTTGAGGGAACGCATATGTCAACTTCATGTCAGAGTCACGTCAATGTATGTCCAAGGGTTTGGAGGATAGAGACATTTTAATTTTACGAGATTATTCGAAACTCAATTATTAAAAGGCAAATATCTCCCGATCTGAAGGAATCTGAGAGACAAAACTTATGTCACTTTGAGGGAACGTATATGTCAACTTCATGTCAGAATCTGGTCAATGTATGTCCAAGGGTTTGGACGATAGAGACATTTTAATTTTTCGAGATTATTCGAAAGTCAATTTTTAAAAGGCAAATATCTCCCGATCTGTAGACATCTGAGAGACAAACCTTATGTCACATTGAGGGAACGCATATGTCAACTTCATGTCAGAGTCACGTCAATGTATGTCGAAGGGTTTGGAGGATAGAGACATTTAAATTTATAGAGATTATTCGAAAGTCAATTTTTGAAATGGCAAATATCTCCCGATCTGTATTAATCTGAGAGACAAAACTTATGTCACTTTGAGGGAACGTATATGTCAACTTCATGTCATAGTCACGTCAATGTATGTCGAAGGGTTTGGAGGATAGAGACATTTAAATTTTTAGAGATTATTTGAAAGTCAATTTTTAAAAGGCAAATATCTCCCGATCTCTAGGAATCTGAGAGACAAAACTTATGTCACTTTGAGGGAACGTATATGTCAACTTCCTGTCAGAGTCATGTCAATGTATGTCGAAGGGTTTGGAGGATAGAGACATTTAAATTTTTAGAGATTATTCGAAAGTCAATTTTTAAAAGGCAAATATCTCCCGATCTGTAGGAATCTGAGAGACAAAACTTATGTCACTTTGAGGGAACGTACATGCCAACTTCCTTTCAGAGTCACGTCAATGTATGTCTAAGAGTTTGGAGGATAGAGACATTTAAATTTTTAGAGATTATTCGTAAGTCAATTTTTAAAAGGCAAATATCTCCCGATCTGTATTAATCTGAGAGACAAATCTTATGTCACTTAGAGGAAACGTATATGTCAACTTCATGTCAGAATCTCGTCAATGTATGTCCAAGGGTTTGGACGATAGAGACATTTTAATTTTTCGAGATTATTCGAAAGTCAATTTTTAAAAGGCAAATATCTCCCGATTTGTAGGAATCTAAGAGACAAACCTTATGTCACTTTGAGGGACCGCATATGTCAACTTCATGTCAGAGTCTCGTCAATGTATGTCCAAGGGTTTGGAAGTTAGAGACATTTTAATTTTTCGAGATTATTTGAAAGTCAATTATTAAAAGGCAAATATCTCCCGATCTGTAGGCATCTGAGAGACAAACCTTATGTCACTTTGATGGAACGCATATGTCAACTTCATGTCAGAGTCTCGTCAATGTATGTCCAAGTGTTTGGAGGATAGACACATTTTAATTTTTCGAGATTATTCGAAAGTGAATTATTAAAAGGCAAATATCTCCCGATCAATAGGAATCTGAGACACAAAACTTATGTCACTTTGAGGGAACGCATATGTCAACTTAATGTCAGAATCTCGTCAATGTATGTCCAAGGGTTTGGAGGATAGAGACATTTAAATTTTTAGAGATTATTCGAAAGTCAATTATTAAAAGGCAAATATCTCCCGATCTGTAGGAATCTGAGAGACAAAACTTATGTCACTTTGAGGGAACGTATATGTAAATGTCCTGTCAGAGTCACGTCAATGTATGTCCAAGGGTTTGGAGGATAGAGAAATTTTAATTTTACGAGATTATTGGAAAGTCAATTTTTAAAAGGCAAATATCTCCCGATCTGTTGGAATGTGAGAGACAAAACTTATGTCACTTTGAGGGAACGTTTATGTCAACTTCATGTCAGAGTCTCGTCAATGTATGTCCAAGGGTTTGGAGGATAGAGACATTTAAATTTTTAGAGATTATTTGAAAGTCAATTTTTAAAAGGCAAATATCTCCCGATCTATAGGAATCTGAGAGACAAAGCTTATGTCACTTTGAGGGAACGCATATGTAAACGTCCTGTCAGAGTCACGTCAATGTATGTCCAAGGGTTTGGAGGATAGAGACATTTTAATTTTACGAGATTATTTGAAAGTCAATTATTAAAAGGCAAATATCTCCCGATCTGAATTAATCTGAGAGACAAAAGTTATGTCACTTTGAGGGAACGTATATGTCAACTTCATGTCAGAATCTCGTCATTGTATGTCCAAGGGTTTGGACGATAGAGACATTTTAATTTTTCGAGATTATTCGAAAGTCAATTTTTAAAAGGCAAATATCTCCTGATCTGTAGGCATCTGAGAGACAAACCTTATGTCACATTGAGGGAACGCATATGTCAACTTCATGTCAGAGTCACGTCACTGTATGTCCAAGGGTTTGGAGGATAGAGACATTTAAATTTTTAGAGATTATTCGAAAGTCAATTTTTGAAAAGGCAAATATCTCCCGATCTGTATTAATCTGAGAGACAAAACTTATGTCACTTTGAGGGAACGGATATGTCAACTTCATGTCATAGTCACGTCAATGTATGTCGAAGGGTTTAGAGGATAGAGACATTTAAATTTTTAGAGATTATTTGAAAGTCAATTTTTAAAAGGCAAATATCTCCCGATCTGAAGGAATCTGAGAGACAAAACTTATGTCACTTTGAGGGAACGTATATGTCAACTTCCTGTCAGAGTCATGTCAATGTATGTCGAAGGGTTTGGAGGATAGAGACATTTAAATTTTTAGAGATTATTCGAAAGTCAATTATTAAAAGGCAAATATCTCCCGATCTGTAGGAATCTGAGAGACAGAACTATTGTCACTTTAAGGGAACATGTATGTCAACTTCCTGTCAGAGTCACGTCAATGTATGCCAAAGGGTTTGGACGATAGCGACATTTAAATTTTTAGAGATTATTCGAAAGTCAATTATTATAAGGCAAATATCTCCCGATCTGTAGGAATCTGAGAGACAAAACTTATGTCACTTTGAGGGAACGCATATGTAAACGTCCTGTCATAGTCACGTCAATGTATGTAAAAGGGTTTGGAGGATAGAGACATTTTAATTTTACGAGATTATTCGAAACTCAATTATTAAAAGGCAAATATCTCCCGATCTGAAGGAATCTGAGAGACAAAACTTATGTCACATTGAGGGAACGCATATGTCAACTTCATGTCAGAGTCACGTCAATGTATGTCCAAGGGTTTGGAGGATAGAGACATTTAAATTTATAGAGATTATTCGAAAGTCAATTTTTGAAATGGCAAATATCTCCCGATCTGTATTAATCTGAGAGACAAAACTTATGTCACTTTGAGGGAACGTATATATCAACTTCATGTCATAGTCACGTCAATGTATGTCGAAGGGTTTGGAGGATAGAGACATTTAAATTTTTAGAGATTATTTGAAAGTCAATTTTTAAAAGGCAAATATCTCCCGATCTCTAGGAATCTGAGAGACAAAACTTATGTCACTTTGAGGGAATGTATATGTCAACTTCCTGTCAGAGTCATGTCAATGTATGTCGAAGGGTTTGGAGGATAGAGACATTTAAATTTTTAGAGATTATTCGAAAGTCAATTTTTAAAAGGCAAATATCTCCCGATCTGTAGGAATCTGAGAGACAAAACTTATGTCACTTTGAGGGAACGTACATGCCAACTTCCTTTCAGAGTCACGTCAATGTATGTCTAAGAGTTTGGAGGATAGAGACATTTAAATTTTTAGAGATTATTCGAAAGTCAATTTTTAAAAGGCAAATATCTCCCGATCTGTATTAATCTGAGAGACAAATCTTATGTCACTTAGAGGGAACGTATATGTCAACTTCATGTCAGAATCTCGTCAATGTATGTCCAAGGGTTTGGACGATAGAGACATTTTAATTTTTCGAGATTATTCTAACGTCAATTTTTAAAAGGCAAATATCTCCCGATTTGTAGGAATCTAAGAGACAAACCTTATGTCACTTTGAGGGACCGCATATGTCAACTTCATGTCAGAGTCTCGTCAATGTATGTCCAAGGGTTTGGAAGTTAGAGACATTTTAATTCTTCGAGATTATTTGAAAGTCATTTATTAAAAGGCAAATATCTCCCGATCTGTAGGCATCTGAGAGACAAACCTTATGTCACTTTGATGGAACGCATATGTCAACTTCATGTCAGAGTCTCGTCAATGTATGTCCAAGGGTTTGGACGATAGAGACATTTAATTTTTTAGAGATTATTTGAAAGTCAATTTTTAAAAGGCAAATATCTCCCGATCTATAGGAATCTGAGAGACAAAGCTTATGTCACTTTGTGGGAACGCATATGTAAACGTCCTATCAGAGTCACGTCAATGTATGTCCAAGGGTTTGGAGGATAGAGACATTTTAATTTTACGAGATTATTTGAAAGTCAATTATTAAAGGGCAAATATCTCCCCATCTGAATTAATCTGAGAGACAAAAGTTATGTCACTTTGAGGGAACGTATATGTCAACTTCATGTCAGAATCTCGTCAATGTATGTCCAAGGGTTTGGACGATAGAGACATTTTAATTTTTCGAGATTATTCGAAAGTCAATTTTTGAGAAGGCAAATATCTCCCGATCTGTAGGCAACTAAGAGACAAACCTTATGTCACTTTGAGGGAACGCATTTGTCGACTTCATGTCAGAGTGTCGTCAATGTATGTCCAAGGGTTTGGACGATAGAGACATTTTAATTTTTCGAGATTATTTGAACGTCAATTTTTAAAAGGCAAATATCTCCCGATCTGTAGGCATCTGAGAGACAAACCTTATGTCACTTTGAGGGAACACATATGTCAACTTCATGTCAGAGTCTCGTCAATGTATGTCCAAGGGTTTGGACGATAGAGACATTTAAATTTTTAAAGATTAATTGAAAGTCAATTTTTAAAAGGCAAATATCTCCCGATCTATAGGAATCTGAGAGACAAAGCTTATGTCACTTTGAGCGAACGCATATGTAAACATCCTGTCAGAGTCACGTCATTGTATGTCCAAGGGTTTGGAGGATAGAGACATTTTAATTTTACGAGATTATTTGAAAGTCAATTATTAAAAGGCAAATATCTCCCGATCTGTATTAATCTGAGAGACAAAAGTTATGTCACTTTGAGGGAACGTATATGTCAACTTCATGTCAGAATCTCGTCAATGTATGTCCAAGGGTTTGGACGATAGAGACATTTTAATTTTTCGAGATTATTCGAAAGTCAATTTTTAAAAGGCAAATATCTCCTGATCTGTAGGCATCTGAGAGACAAACCTTATGTCACATTGAGGGAACGCATATGTCAACTTCATGTCAGAGTCACGTCAATGTATGTCCAAGGGTTTGGAGGATAGAGACATTTAAATTTTTAGAGATTATTCGAAAGTCAATTTTTGAAAAGGCAAATATCTCCCGATCTGTATTAATCTGAGAGACAAAACTTATGTCACTTTGAGGGAACGGATATGTCAACTTCATGTCATAGTCACGTCAATGTATGTCGAAGGGTTTAGAGGATAGAGACATTTAAATTTTTAGAGATTATTTGAAAGTCAATTTTTAAAAGGCAAATATCTCCCGATCTGAAGGAATCTGAGAGACAAAACTTATATCACTTTGAGGGAACGTATATGTCAACTTCCTGTCAGAGTCATGTCAATGTATGTCGAAGGGTTTGGAGGATAGAGACATTTAAATTTTTAGAGATTATTCGAAAGTCAATTTTTAAAAGGCAAATATCTCCCGATCAATAGGAATCTGAGAGACAAAACTTATGTCACTTTGAGGGAACGTATATGTCAACTTCATGTCATAGTCACGTCAATGTATGTCGAAGGGTTTGGAGGATAGAGACATTTAAATTTCTAGAGATTATTCGAAAGTCATTTTTTAAAAGGCAAATATCTCCCGATCTGTAGGAATCTGAGAGACAAAACTTATGTCACTTTGAGGGAACGTATATGTAAATGTCCTGTCAGAGTCACGTCAATGTATGTCCAAGGGTTTGGAGGATAGAGAAATTTTAATTTTACGAGATTATTGGAAAGTTAATTTTTAAAAGGCAAATATCTCCCGATCTGTTGGAATGTGAGAGACAAAACTTATGTCACTTTGAGGGAACGTTTATGTCAACTTCATGTCAGAATGTCGTCAATGTATGTCCAAGGGTTTGGACGATAGAGACATTTTAATTTTTCAAGATTATTTGAAAGTCAATTTTTAAAAGGCAAATATCTCCCGATCTGTAGGCATCTGAGAGACAAACCTTATGTCACTTTGAGGGAACACATATGTCAACTTCATGTCAGAGTCTCGTCAATGTATGTCCAAGGGTTTGGACGATAGAGACATTTAATTTTTTAGAGATTATTTGAAAGTCAATTTTTAAAAGGCAAATATCTCCCGATCTATAGGAATCTGAGAGACAAAGCTTATGTCACTTTGAGGGAACGCATATGTAAACGTCCTGTCAGAGTCACGTCAATGTATGTCCAAGGGTTTGGAGGATAGAGACATTTTAATTTTACGAGATTATTTGAAAGTCAATTATTAAAGGGCAAATATCTCCCGATCTGAATTAATCTGAGAGACAAAAGTTATGTCACTTTGAGGGAACGTATATGTCAACTTCATGTCAGAATCTCGTCAATGTATGTCCAAGGGTTTGGACGATAGAGACATTTTAATTTTTCGAGATTATTCGAAAGTCAATTTTTAAAAGGCAAATATCTCCTGATCTGTAGGCATCTGAGAGACAAACCTTATGTCACATTGAGGGAACGCATATGTCAACTTCATGTCAGAGTCACGTCAATGTATGTCCAAAGGTTTGGAGGATAGAGACATTTAAATTTTTAGAGATTATTCGAAAGTCAATTTTTGAAAAGGCAAATATCTCCCGATCTGTATTAATCTGAGAGACAAAACTTATGTCACTTTGAGGGAACGGATATGTCAACTTCATGTCATAGTCACGTCAATGTATGTCGAAGGGTTTAGAGGATAGAGACATTTAAATTTTTAGAGATTATTTGAAAGTCAATTATTAAAAGGCAAATATCTCCCGATCTGAAGGAATCTGAGAGACAAAACTTATGTCACTTTGAGGGAACGTATATGTCAACTTCCTGTCAGAGTCATGTCAATGTATGTCGAAGGGTTTGGAGGATAGAGACATTTAAATTTTTAGAGATTATTCGAAAGTCAATTATTAAAAGGCAAATATCTCCCGATCTGTAGGAATCTGAGAGACAGAACTATTGTCACTTTAAGGGAACATATATGTCAACTTCCTGTCAGAGTCACGTCAATGTACGAGGGTCGCTCATTAAGTAATGCCCCACATTTTTTTCCTCAGAACATATTTATTCAAGATGGCTCAAATTTAGTGACAATATAAATCAATGTTTCCTTTACACATACTATTTTTCCACATAGTCCCCATCAACTTGTACGGTTTTACGCCAGCGTGGAACAAGTGCATGCATGCCTTGCCGGTACCAGCTCTTGTCCTGTGCACGTAGCCAGGTCCTCACTGCTTGAATCACGCTCTCGTCATCTTCAAATCTTGTTCCGCGGATAGCATCTTTAAGTGGCCCAAAGAGATGGAAGTCGGAGGGTGCCAGATCTGGACTGTAGGGTGGATGGGGTAGCACCGTCCAACCCAATTTGGTGATTTCTTCCCGTGTTCTCAGACTTGTGTGAGGGCGTGCATTGTCGTGCAGGAGCAAAATTTCTGCTGGATGCTTGTGAGGCCGAACTCGTCGAAAACGCTTCTTGAGGGTTTTCAGGGTCCTGATGTACGCGTCTGAATTGATGGTCGCACCTCTTGGCATCACATCCACAAGAATGACCCCATCACTGTCCCAAAAGACAGTCATCATGACTTTTCCGGCGGAGGGAGTTGTCTTGAATTTCTTCTTTCTCGGTGATTGAGGATGATGCCACTCCATTGACTGCCTTTTTGTCTCTGGCTCAAAGTGGTGTATCCAGGTTTCGTCACCTGTAATGATCCGGGACAGAAAGACCTCTCCCTCAGCATCAAAACGCTCCAACAATTCAGAAGAAATCGTTTTCCTTTGAATCCTGTGGTCTGCTGTGAGACTTCGTGGAACCCATCTTGCGCACACCTTCGAATATGCGAGAGCCTGGATAATTGCAATCACACTTCCATTGCTGACTGAAAGCTGTTGGGCCAATTGTCGAGTTGTGATGCGCCGATCCTCACGAATAATGGCATCCGCGCGGTTCAACATGTCTGGAGTGGTGGCTGTGGCAGGACGCCCAGAGCGCGGCAGATCACGGAGCTCGGTTTCTTCACTTCCTGAAGCTTTAACTCTCTTAGCCCAGCGACCAACGGTGCTCCTATCGACTGCACAGCTTCCATACACAGCACACAAACGTTTATGAATGTTCACCACCGTTTCTTTTTCAGCAACAAGGAATTCAATTACAGCTCGTTGCTTGTAACGAGAGTCGTTCACAGACGCCATTTTAACAGTTCACTACAGCTTCGCTATCGGTTGGAATCATTTGAAACTCCGTACACGAACGCGGGAAACATCAAATCTCAAGCATGTAAAAGTACACTTTTCTATCTTCATTATTGACTGAGAAAAAAAAATGTGGGGCATTACTTAATGAGCGACCCTCGTATGTCCAAGGGTTTGGAGGATAGAGACATTTAAATTTTTAGAGATTATTCGAAAGTCAATTTTTAAAAGGCAAATATCTCCCGATCTGTAGGAATGTGAGAGACAAAACTTATGTCACTTTGAGGGAACGCATATGTCAACTTCATGTCAGAGTCTCGTCATTGTATGTCCAAGGGTTTGGAGGATAGAGACATTTAAATTTTTAGAGATTATTCAAATGTCAATTTTTGAAAAGGCAAATATCTCCCGATCAATCGGAATCTAAGAGACAAAACTTATGTCCCTTTGAGGGAACGTATATGTCAACTTCATGTCAGAATCTCGTCAATGTATGCCAAAGGGTTTGGACGATAGCGACATTTAAATTTTTAGAGATTATTCGAAAGTCAATTATTATAAGGCAAATATCTCCCGATCTGTAGGAATCTGAGAGACAAAACTTATGTCACTTTGAGGGAACGCATATGTAAACGTCCTGTCATAGTCACGTCAATGTATGTAAAAGGGTTTGGAGGATAGAGACATTTTAATTTTACGAGATTATTCGAAACTCAATTATTAAAAGGCAAATATCTCCCGATCTGAAGGAATCTGAGAGACAAAACTTATGTCACATTGAGGGAACGCATATGTCAACTTCATGTCAGAGTCACGTCAATGTATGTCCAAGGGTTTGGAGGATAGAGACATTTAAATTTATAGAGATTATTCGAAAGTCAATTTTTGAAATGGCAAATATCTCCCGATCTGTATTAATCTGAGAGACAAAACTTATGTCACTTTGAGGGAACGTATATATCAACTTCATGTCATAGTCACGTCAATGTATGTCGAAGGGTTTGGAGGATAGAGACATTTAAATTTTTAGAGATTATTTGAAAGTCAATTTTTAAAAGGCAAATATCTCCCGATCTCTAGGAATCTGAGAGACAAAACTTATGTCACTTTGAGGGAATGTATATGTCAACTTCCTGTCAGAGTCATGTCAATGTATGTCGAAGGGTTTGGAGGATAGAGACATTTAAATTTTTAGAGATTATTCGAAAGTCAATTTTTAAAAGGCAAATATCTCCCGATCTGTAGGAATCTGAGAGACAAAACTTATGTCACTTTGAGGGAACGTACATGCCAACTTCCTTTCAGAGTCACGTCAATGTATGTCTAAGAGTTTGGAGGATAGAGACATTTAAATTTTTAGAGATTATTCGAAAGTCAATTTTTAAAAGGCAAATATCTCCCGATCTGTATTAATCTGAGAGACAAATCTTATGTCACTTAGAGGGAACGTATATGTCAACTTCATGTCAGAATCTCGTCAATGTATGTCCAAGGGTTTGGACGATAGAGACATTTTAATTTTTCGAGATTATTCTAAAGTCAATTTTTAAAAGGCAAATATCTCCCGATTTGTAGGAATCTAAGAGACAAACCTTATGTCACTTTGAGGGACCGCATATGTCAACTTCATGTCAGAGTCTCGTCAATGTATGTCCAAGGGTTTGGAAGTTAGAGACATTTTAATTTTTCGAGATTATTTGAAAGTCATTTATTAAAAGGCAAATATCTCCCGATCTGTAGGCATCTGAGAGACAAACCTTATGTCACTTTGATGGAACGCATATGTCAACTTCATGTCAGAGTCTCGTCAATGTATGTCCAAGTGTTTGGAGGATAGACACATTTTAATTTTTCGAGATTATTCGAAAGTGAATTATTAAAAGGCAAATACCTCCCGATCTGTAGGAATCTGAGAGACAAAACTAATGTCACTCTAAGGGAAGATGTATGTCAACGTCCTGTCAGAGTCACGTCAATGTATGTCCAAGGGTTTGGAGGATAGAGACATTTAAATTTTCAGAGATTATTCGAAACTCAATTTTTGAAAAGGCAAATATCTCCCGATCAATAGGA